>NC_012874.2:5386519-6011058 GCF_000003195.3 Sorghum bicolor
ACGGAAAGAAAGCGTTTGGCTATGAAAGACCAAGAAACCTAGTTGACAGCCATCCATTAGATCTAAAGAAATGCAGAGTTGAAGTTTCCAAAAACTGTCCAGCAAGCAGAAGCTGGTCTTTTAGTACCTCACACCGCTACAGTCTTACCCACTAACGAAGCCAATGGGTTCCTCTAATACCTGCAAAAAAGTTTTCGGTCTGCATTTGTCAAAAAACCACTTCATTTCTTGTTATCCAAATTGTCCAAACTAGGGTCATAGCTGCCATTAATAATAAGGAATTAAAAGTGTTACTAGTCCTCTTAAGACCAATTAACAAAAAACAATCATTTATACTAAGAGGAGGTGCAATTCCAAACAACAGGCGTACCACACGCCACAAGAATTAGTATAAAAACATTCGAATAAGAGGTGGTGAATAGTTTTAGGAGAATCACAGAACACATATCTTGTGTCTCTAGCCTAGTTACGTTGGCAAGATTATCTTTGGTTAAAACAACACCTCTTTTTAAATATAAAAAAAAGACTTTTATACAAAAGGGAGCCTCGCCTAGTCAAGATATAGGGGTCACCTTCATCCAACAAACATGCCAAGTCAGATTTGTCGTGATCATTTTGGAATAATCCCAAGCATCTGATTTCACCACCAAAGGTGATGATTCTATTAATATATTACTTTATTAAACAATAAAAAACAGAAAGTGGCTTAAATGAAATGAACAATACTAGGACCTTGTTTAATTCACAAAAATTTTTGGATTTGACTATTATAGCATTTTCGTTTTATTCAGCAATTAGTGTTCAATCATGGACTAATTAGACTTAAAAGATTTATCTCACAATTTATAGATAAATTATACAATTAGTTATTTTTTATCTATATTTAATGTTTTGTATATGCGTACAAAGATTTTTTATCAAGTGGGCGATCAAATTGTTAACATCCATCCGTCCCGCCCAACACTAACATCAGCTTTTGCAGTGCACCAACCGCTAGCCTTTTCGTTTATTACTAAATCCAAGTTATAGGTGCGGAGAGTGTTGCCGATCGAACTTCCATGTCATGGGATAAATTGGGGCTCAGTAATCTAAAAGAAAGTGAGTTGTTTAATTTCCAACGTATAGAGGCTCCAAAGAGAAATTCATACCAATACACTTGTGATTGGAAGAAAATGAATTGCCATTGCCAATATACTTGATTAATTTGTACTTAATTATGTAATTCGAAATAAAATAGCATGCATTACAAGACGCAAGAGCCGGTCAGTAGCCGCTGCCAAATTGTATTTTGGTTTCTTTATGAGCGAGTCTTTGCTTGTCGTCTCGTGCAACGAGAACGCTTCCTGCGGTGCCTCCACTCTAGCATCCAACAAGGCTCCGGTGTGGAATTTATAAACTAGGACACAGCAAGCAAGTCGATCGAAGTTGCCATGCACTTTCCTTCCCACCTTGCACTGTCACCAAAAGACCTACTCCAACCACCATCTTCTTCCCTGAATCAACACTATTTTCCTTCCCCAGCTCAAGCAGCCAAACAGAAGACACCAACCAGCTACTGCGATTCTCGCCGGTAATTTCTTTCCTGCCCACCTTGCAGTGTTATTCCTACTCTAGCATCCATCTCACTGCTCCTCCTTTCTTCAATCACTGGCGAGCCACAATCCAGCAGTAGTATAAGGTGGGTCAGGTCGAAGATGTCCATACTGATACCTGTCTAACCATAAACCAAGATTGAGATCCTAGTCCACGACCAAGAAAGAACAAAGTGGCACTGCCTCACCAATTCTGGCCATTGCACAGCTCGTCAACTTGAGGTTTGTTTCCTTAACCGTTACGTTTCTGCAGCTATATAGTTGTGCACATATAGTGCCCACTGTGTTGTAATTGTTATATGTCTCTGCAGCTGCTTATGAGTATCTAGATCTGTGCATATATAGTTGCCACTGTCATGTACTTGTATCAATAATGAACGAGAAGTCAGTACTAGTGCCGCGATGGCTGCATGTGTAGATGGAAGATGATTGAAAATATTTGTTGTATAAAATTGAAATGCAATGTTGAAATTAACATATGTTCTAATTTCGTTACAGCAAAAACGGAAGTTCTCAATCATGGCCGGTGTCCTAGATGCTTTGGCATCCTACATCCAAAACATGCTTCTGCAGATGGCGGCAGAAGAGGTGCATATGTTGCTTGGGGTGTCCGGTGAGATTGACAACATGGACATCAAGCTTCGGGATCTAAAGAACATCCTTGCTGATGCTGATAGGAGGAACATCACTGACAAAAGTGTCCTAGCATGGGGGATAGAGCTAAGGAATGCTATGTATGATGCCACTGATATCCTCGACCTTTGCAAGCTCAAGGCTATGGAGCAAGGCCAAAGGCATGATGCCGGATGCTTCAACCCGTTGCTCTTCTGCATACGGAATCCCCTACATGCCCACGATATTGGAAGCCGCATCAAGAACCTTAACAAGAGGCTAGACGACATCAAGGCACGTGGTGCATCATTCAACTTCCTGAACCTTAGTACTTATGAGGATCGTGGAAGAAATGTGATATCATATGGTTCTAGTACCCGTGAGACATCGGGGGGCCTTGTTGAGTCTGGTTTGGTTGGTGAGAAGATTGAAGAGGACACAATAAATCTTGTGGAGATGCTAACAAAGAAGTATCCTACCGACGACAACAAATCCAACAAAATAATGGTTTTCTCTATTGTGGGAGCTGGTGGGATTGGTAAAACCACCCTTGCTCAAAAGATCTTCAACAATGAAGTCATAAAGGATGAGTTCAAAAAGAAAATATGGTTGAGTGTCAACCAAGGCTTTGATGATACTGAAATGTTAAGAAGAGTTATTATCGAAGCTCGTGGAAACCACCATGATTGTGGAAATGCAAAGGTGTCACTAGAACACACTCTAATAGAAGCTTTGAAGGGACAAAAAACCTTATTAATAATGGATGATGTCTGGGACAGCCGTATATGGGAAGGCGTGCTTAGAACTCCCTTTGTTAATGCCATGCTAGCTGAAGGTAGCCGTGTGCTGGTCACCACAAGGCATGACACAGTGGCACGTCAGATGAAGGCGGAGGAGCCCTACTATCGTATTGACAGACTTGGGCTTGAAGATGCATGGATGCTGCTCAAGAAGCAGGTACAAGTTAATCCATACATTTATTACTTTTCATTAATCATGCATTATGTTTTCTAGCTGCATCACTTTAGTTTTGCTTCTATCTTAGTAGTGGGAACTAGATTCCCTGTCTTGGCAGCAACTTCTATTTTTCTTCTTTGTTTCAACCATGTAGTTCTGTGGTGGTGACCTTCGAAATATAAGATAAAGAAACAAAATGACATACTTCCTTGCGTTAGCATTGTATTATCTTGCATATGCAGTCATGTAGACTCCACATAGTGCAGGTATTCACTTTTTTTGTTAAAGCAATTCAAAATTGGACATTGTATTACACTCCCTCCTTTTTTTAAAAAGAACTTGAGATCTGTAGGTTCGATTGGATCTGTAATTGGCTGTAATGTAGGCAATATGAAATGGCGAATTAGTAACTAATTTAAATTCACAAACTAAGGAAACCATAATAAGTATGTTTATCACTATTCTTTTTAGAGTAAAATAAAAAAAAGGTCTTTGAAGTTATTCTGTATGATGTTGTCCGATCCTCAAACTCTCAAAATGCTTGCATTGTGAGGTTAGAGAAATTGTCCTTGTATGGAATGTAAGTCCCAAGCCCTTATAATGGTACTTTCATCCACAGGACTTGTCACGTGTTGTCATCTAGTCTAGTTCTTAATGAGCCCTAACACACTATACACCCTTATGTGGCATGTCACAATTGATCCATTTGTGGTTCAGTATTGATGAGTAGTCTAACGCGAGGTTATGTATATCACACATATTGGGCTGTTGCACTATATCCGAGCGAAGAGAGAGAGAGGGGGAACTCAGGATGGTGGTCCAAAGGCCAACATATATGTGTGGTGCCCATATATAGAATCGACTAGTACAGATATTATGAGACATATAGGTAGCATTTGGTTGGGAGATAAGGTGGGATGGAAGAATGATCTTGTCTCCGGTTTGAGGGATGCAGTGACCCTATTTTCTTTTTGGTTGGAAAGCGATGGGACCAATTTGTTTTCTATTTGGTCTTAGATATAATAACTCAAATCTTGTGGGTCCCATTTGGCAGTTTTAATTCTCTTTTTCTTCCTCCTCTCCTTACCTTGTTCACGAACTGTGGCCACCCAAAGGACTCGCAAGTGCGACGCCCTCTGCCTCCTCCCGTTGAGTCGGCCATGGCTTATGCCACCTGCTTCATGTGTAGCCACCCAAAGGACTCGCGCACGGTGGCTCCTAAAAGGTTGCACGACGGCAGCCTCTGAGCTCACGCGTGGAGGCTCCTCTTATCTCGGCACAGTGGTGGCCCCCCAAGGTCATGCAAGGCGGCAATCTCCCGAGCTCGCGCGATGGTGGCCCCCTGTGCTCGTCTTCATTGACCTCCCCTATGTGCACCTCCTCTTGTCTTCTTCCTCACCAGTGAGTGGGCTTGTCCCACCTCAGGCGACCCCTTGTTCGTCAAATTTCTGCACAAGCACGCATGTGAGCAACTGTCGTGGTCGTGTAGCCACCATGCTTGCGCAGCCAAATAGAATTGGGATACTTAAATGTTTAAGTATCTAAATGTATAGTTTTACATTTAGTGATCTGATAGAAGATGCAGTAGTTTAGAGACTATGGGTGCAATTTGCTCTATGACAATGGTTGGAATCGCCTCCCATCGCCTCCGCTAAAAACTTTTTTCCTTTTTTTTTTAATTTGTGGAAGGGTAATAACATCATTGTACAAGGTTCTCTTAAACCCCAACCCCTATTATCGGCAGCGACGGCTCCCTGTAACACGCATTGGTGGACGCAGACAGGTGGAACTCATAGAAGATTTAAAAAAACTTAAGAAGAAGATTTTTATCTAACTAGCTATAGTACTTGAATCAAACATCCTATCTATCTTACTCAAAATATTACTTTTACAATTATGAATTTACCCTTTTACCCTTCATTAAAAAAGAAATACAAAAGGAGAAATTACCGCTCCTCTATTTAGGGTCTTAATTCCTATAATTTTGGAGGCGATGGGAGGCAATGTGACATCTATGGCCCACCGACCATAGACACACCTATTACCTCCCATCACCTTGCTTCTATCGCTTTGCTTCTCATCGCCTCTCCAACCATTGTAAAAATATTAATTATAGTATTACTGGACGTACATGTATGTGGAGAAGGCATTGCTTATGAATTGTGTACAACAGTATTTAAAATTGATTTTTCAACGTGAAGCTGGTGGAAGCGTGATATATAGCAAAGAATCCACATACCAACGCTAAACTCATGGTGGCAACTAATGTACATGCTTTGTAAACTGCAATTGCCCACTGGGTGAAATCTAAGGAAGAGTGGGCCAAGAAACTAAGATTAGACCTAGTACCACTTAGAATATTAATTATTTTATAACAAAATTTGAAACTAAACCAACCGCATTTGTTGGGAGTAGACTATACAGCTTTCAACCGTTTATTTGTATTGGAATGCACGACGATATTACATGCTGAGTTATTAGTGTAGTTACTGGCACAGTAGCGTATATATGGATGTGTGTCACTTTGTAATGGAAACAATTATTTCTAATATTTTTGCTTGGCCATACGTACGTTCGTGCGCACCTTGTAGTGAGCATTCTTCCTCAATGTTGAGTTTTGTTTGCACGAGCACTGTAGCTTTATTACACAGAATTTCTATCGACTAGTGCATCAACCCATGTTCTGGCATGGGCTTGAATTTTATGAGATATAAGTATTAAGTATTGTTCTGGTCATTTCAAATTATAAACCATTTTGGCTATTAAAGATATATTATTTTTCATTGTACCTGACAGTATATCTAAGTGTATAGAAAAAACTATATACTTTCGAAACATGTTATAATTTGAAATGCGCGGAGTAGATCTGAATAATAATGAAATAGTCATAAATTATATGTTTTTCTCTTTGTCTAATCTCTAACATAATAGACATGATAGATACTCTATAGTCTATATCTATAGTTATCATAAACTTATTAGTTACTATTTTTTCAACAAACTAATCTATATATTTTTATCCATATTACTTCAAATATGCAATTACTTTGAAACCTTACCATTAATCACGGTGGCTCTTGTTTTGTTATGTATCAAATTTCTTATTGACTGCAACAGATTTATTTTTTCTCTCCTTAAGTTAAGTTGAACCCCTTATGCTTATTGTATCTTTCATTAACTCTTCTTTTTGTATTTTTGAAATAAGAATTTTAGGACATAGTTTACATTCTTAGCATCGAACTACAATAGCATAAGACATCATAAATTATATGTTTTTCTCTTTGTCTAATATCTAACATAATAGACATGATAGATACTCTATAGTCTATATCTAGTTATCATAAACATATTAGTTACTAGTTTTTCAACAAACTAATCTATATATTTTTATCCATATTACTTTAAATATGCAATTACTTTGAAACCTTGCCATTAATCACAGTGGCTCTTGTTTTGTTGTGTATCAAATTTCTTATTGACTGCGACAGATTTATTTTTTCTCTCCTTAAGTTAAGTTGAACCCCTTATGCTTATTGTATCTTTCATTAACTCTTCTTTTTGTATTTTTGAAATAAGAATTTTCGGACATAGTTTACATTCTTAGGAACTACAATAGCATAAGACATCATTTGAAACATACACCGTATTGCTTAAGATAAGCCACAGAGCTTGAAGTGAGATCACAAACATGATGGCTAAGGAAATATTAACCTCAAGAGAATTTTTTATTCTAGTGCTAAGGAAATAACTTTTTTGTGATTAAACATAACATATTTATTCTATTGCTCATGCATGATGGCATTACGTGTATATTTACTTTAATCAAATCTTACTATATGTGTTTTATGAGAATTTCTAGGATCTATCTTTTGTTTTCCTATCAAGTCTTGTGACGATTAACATGGAAGCTCTAGTAGAAACGTCTTGTTAGAATTTATAGTATTTATCTTTTTTTATAGTGTGATATGTATTTAGTTGAAAACTAAACTTAAGATATATAAACTCTTGATACAACTCTTTTTTGACATTGCAAATCTACATTTATCTTTTAACTTTGAATTAAATTGTTGCAATTTCTTCACATGTTAATTAGAAATTCTGGTATTCTTTATCTTTTATTCAAAAATCATTTTTTATTATAAAGAGTATAGGTCCAGTAGTATTGTTTTCCACATATGCTAAAATTTGGCTTGCATTCTGACACTAAACATGTTCAATTTGTTATGTCATACGATTATATGTGTTGTATTATTTATATATCATAGAGTGCATAAATTTAAGTTGACAATATTGATATGACATAATGTTTCAGTAAAAACATATAAACTTGTTTAAAATAATAATTATTGAATTTATTATCACGGAGTATAGATATAAAGTGTTATTGTTACATCGTTTGCTATGTGAACATTTTTCAATGTTTCATAACTTCTAAAATAAATGTTATCCAAATTTATACATGTTTATTTGATATACATGGTGCAACATTGCATTTAGTTATTTTATTTAACGATTATTGAATTATGCAATTTGGAAATATATACATGTACCATACTTATTGTTAATATTGATATTTTTAATAGTATATATTACTATTTACATGTCAATTTTAGATATGTTTTGTTTATCTTCAATTCTGGCTAAGGAACATACAAAAATAAAGTTAATACCTTGCATTATATTTCACAAAGACATAAATGGATAGGTTCAACACGAACATAGAATATTAATTTGCATTATTTTTCATAATGATAAAGGTGGAGAATTTATAATTAGGAGGCATTTTAAATTATGTTCCATAAGGGTATATTGGGTAGTTTAGATACAAAGTTAGAATATTATTTTTTATTATCTTTCACAATGACAAAAGCAAGGTAATTTAGACACAATTTTAGGGGTTTATTTAAATTATGTTTCATAATCGCCAACGTGGGTAATTTAGATGAAAAATCAGGGAGTGATTTTGAATTATTTTTTATGATGACATACATGGGTAATTTATATACAAATATAGAGGGTTATTTTGAATTATCTTTTGTAATGCCACAATTGGGTAAATTAAATGCAAAATTAGGGGTTACTTTATTGTATTTTCATAACGGCAGTAGTGGGTAATGTTTTATAAACTATAATAGATGCAATGGCTATTATCACTGATGATATTAGAGTTTATCAAATGAAAGGCTAGATGTTTTTTATTATTGTCATAATTTGGAGGATTTATCTTTCTACTAGCATTTTGTTATGTCTCTGTTCGGGTCTCTAATTAGAATTTATAGGATTTATCTTTTCTAGTGTCTGGTGAGAATTAACGAGTGTCTCTGTTGGGGCTTCTAATTAGTAATAACTAGGAGGATTCCCCGCGCTTTGCTGCGGGTATGAAAGAGAAATATAAATATGGTCTTACTGTAGTCTATTATGTCATCTATATATAGTTTTAGTAGTCAGTTTCAAAAGAGGAAGAGAGGAGATCACGTGAGAAAATAATTGTATGCATGCATGGTCATGTGTAGGTAGCTGTATCCACTATTGGAACCATTTGTGAGTGGGCTAATTGCATGAAGCAGCAGAAGAAGTGGATGATGATGCGGCGCAAGAAAGTGCAAAAGAATTAGCTTAGTGGAGTTTGTCTTTATAGGATATATATAGATAAGATTGGTCACAGCAGGTAGTGAATCATTCAGGCGGGTTCAGAGTTTATTAGCTAAGAATATGTCGTGCAAAATAATAGTGCTGATTTTGCTTCAGATTAGGAATCTCCGTACTTCCATAGGTCATAAGAGCAAAGAAGGGGAAATTCGTCATGAACATAGCTATACTTTCTTACTTTTATATCCCAAGCAACACTCGTGCTTTTTTCTTTCTTTTTACTTAGGCCTTATTTAGTTCACTCCAAAAATCATAAACTTTTTAAGATTTCCCGTCACATCGAATCTTGCGGCACATGCATAGAGCATTAAATATAGATGGAAACAAAAACTAATTGCACAATTTGCCTATAAATTGCGAGACGAATCTTTTAATCTTAGTTACTTCATGATTGGACAACGTTTGTCAAATAAAAACGAAAGTGCTACAGTATCAAAATCCAAAAACTTTTTGGATCTAAACAATGCCTTAGTTGCATATGCATAAAGTATAATATAAAAAAGGATGACCAATAATTGTGTGCTAGAGATCCCATTTCTTCTTGATGTGCTTTGCATTGGTAGCATATCACAACACTGCACGGTAAATTATTTTTTGTCTAATTGGCCTGAAATTCTCGCAGGCTGTCAGAGATGTGAATGATGAGCCGCAGGTTGAAAATTTAAAGGATATTGGCTTGATACTTGTAAAAAAATGTGATGGTTTACCTCTTGGGATCAAAGTAATGGGAGGTCTCCTGAGTCGGAAAAGGATAACACGAACCAACTGGCAAAAGGTCTTAGATGATTCTCTATGGTCAATATCACAAATGCCTGAAGAGCTAAATTATGCAGTATATCTTAGCTATGAAGATCTGGACCCTTGTTTGAAGCCTTGCTTTTTGCACTACTCCCTCCTTCCTAAGGGCACACTGTTTTCTGTTGATGACATTGTTGGCATGTGGATTAGTGAAGGATTTGTTTATGGAACATTACATGATGACCTAGAAGGAATAGGAAGGGAATACTATGATGAGTTAATACAGCGAAACCTTATTGAGCCAGATACGAAGTATGTTGATCAAGAAGCTTGCAACATGCATGATGTGGTCCGGTCATTTGCTCATAACTTGTGGGGAGATGAAGCAATCATAGCTCACAATAGTACAATTGGTATTGACAAACTTAAATCACAGAAATTTTTTCGATTATCTCTGGAAAGCAAAGGACCAGAACAACATGATTTGGATTGGTGTTCTCTACAAATACAAACATCACTGAGAACACTAATTTTAGTGGGTAATATAAAGATTAAGCCAGGTGATTCATTTGTTTCTCTTTCAAGTCTCCGAACACTACATTTGGACAGTGTAAATATTGATTCAATAGCAGAATCTTTGTATCAGCTGAAACATTTGAGGTATTTGGCAATAGAAAACAGTAATACATCAAAGTTACCAGAGGACATAGGCAAGTTGAAATTCTTGCAGTACATTAGCCTTGGTGGTTGTCAGAGTTTGACCAAGCTTCCCAGTAGCATTGGACTGCTACATGACTGGAGGTTTCTCAGTCTTCCCGGAACAAATATAAGTGTTGTACCAAGGGATTTATGTGGTCTAACTTCTTTGAGGAAATTATATGGATTTCCAGCCCACATGGACTGTGATCACTGTAGTTTGGAGGAACTAGGGCCTCTCTCCCAGCTGACAGAACTTTATATCAGTTTCTTGGAGAATGTAGCTTCTTCCTCATCTGCTATACAGGCCAAACTTGGTGGAAAGAAGCGCCTAAGGTTTCTCTCACTGGGTTGCACCAGTAGAAAGGAAGAAGGGATATCTGAGAAAGCCAAGAGACAAATCGAGGAGGTCTTTGATGAGCTCTGCCCGCCACTTGGCTTAGAAAACCTTAACATTGAAGGGTATTTCGGTGAGCGGCTCCCAAGATGGATGATGCCAGCACCAGTTACACCGCTTAGGAGCTTGAGGAATATAGTGATGGAGAACTTGGCCTGTTGCACGGAGCTTCCTAGTGGCTTGAGTCAGCTCCCCTGCTTGGAGCTTCTGCAGATTGTTCGTGCCCCAGCCATCAAGTGTGTTGGGCATGAATGGCTACAACCAAACAATCAAGTAGGTGTTGCGTTTCCCAGACTGCAGAAGCTGCGTTTTGAAGGAATGGTTGAATGGGAGGAATGGGTGTGGGAGGAACAAGTGATTGGCATGCCTATCTTGGAGGGGCTCACCCTGGAAATGTGCAAGTTGAGGCGTATGCCACCTGGCCTGGCCTTCCATGCAAAGACTTTGAAGAAGTTAGGTATATATGATGTGAAGCATCTAAGCTCTTTGGAGAACTTTGCTTCTGTTGTCCACCTCGATGTGTTTAGAAACACTCACCTGGAGAGGATCAGTAATCTACCAAAACTGCAGAAGCTCGTCATCGTCATGTGCCCAAAGCTGAAGGTAGTGGACGGCATTCCTGCACTCCAGAGACTCACTTTGGAGGATTATGGCATGGACACAGTCCCTAGGTATCTGCAGGATGTAAACCCAAGGCATTTGCAGCTGTATTGTTCCATATCGCTGCTCACATGCATAGCAGCAGGGAAATCCGGTCCCGAATGGCACAAGTTTAGCGACATCCAGCAAGTCAAAGCCTATGCAAATGAAGAAGGCTGTCCAAGGGAGTGGTATGTGCTCTACACAAGGAACCCTTTCCGCTTCGAGACAAATATCAGCTACTCTGCTATTGCCCATGGTAAATTCGATGTGTCATTATTCACCTAATATCAGCTACTCAGCTACTCTGCTTCACCTAATATAGTATTTTATTCTCAAATACACGGTTCCCTTCAGTCAATTCGATGTGTCATTATTCGCAGGCCGCATGGCACGTGCTTGTTTTCCTTACTCCAAAACATGTCCCGTTGATGGTGATCGGCCATTAGAACAAGAACAACACATGCATGTTGACAAGAGTGTGCCACTCTGCTTACGGTTCAGGTAAATTGGGTTGATTGGTGGCTTCCAACCTGACGAAAATCTCTCTCTCTCTCCTTGTGCATGCCTGATCATCCGTAACACCAAATCACTCACTCATTGCATGTTGCTTAACGTTTTATCTAGTGTAACGTATTTGGGCAACACGTGAATGCAGGAACAATGCGTACCGTCATTTGACTTACTGGTTGCGTCAAGCCTGCCTGCACTGCTGTGAAACCGACAGGGTGGCTTCCACAACGGATCAGTGGATCGAAGCAGCGGGGGCTGCGGCATACAGATACTATGAAAGAAAGATCACGAGTGTAATGTAATATGTGAATAAGCATTTGCTTGTTGCAGTTTATGTGCTGCTTCTGGGCCATAAACGTCTGAAGAACAGAAACGTTCCATACCTGCACGGTTGTACGTACAAAACAAGACGTACTCTGTTTTCCAAGTTAAATAGTCTGTACTCTACTTTCCTTGCAATAACATTTTGCAGTATCATTTAGCCATTCCCTGCACATGCAGAGTCCAACTCTTTTTCAGTGTTGTACACACAGCAATGTTAGTAAGGCCTTGTTCAGTTGGCAAAATTTTGGAATTTCGGGTACTGTAGCACTTTCATTTGTATTTGACAAAATATTATCCAATTATGGACTAACTAGACTCAAAAAATTCGTCTCATAAATTATAGGCAAATTGTGTAATTAGTTATTGTTTTCATCTATATTTAATACTCCAGGCATGTACCGCAAGATCCTCCTCCAACAACACATCACCGTTAATTAGGCTTCTCGGAGGTGAACGTCATGCGCGTCTTTGTTAATGCCATTTGCGCGCACTTGTGATGTCCACTTCGTTAATGGTCTCCACAAAACCCAAAACTCAAAAGATTTGCAACTTCTGGGAATCAATCCCACAACATGACATTCAGGACTTCTTCATCTCTAACACTACACTGCACACTCAATTTGTGTCTATATTTATTATGCTATTGTTTTATATTAATATTTCATAAACTTATATTGGATATTTCAGCTAATAAATGGACTCAAGTGAAGAAGCCTTCAACTGTAAAGATGTAAATCTTCTCAAGTACTACAACTCTGTATAAGATGTATCTCCATCTTGGTTTAGTTGAAAAATTCAAAAAAAAACTCAAAATATGTAAATTTATAATATTTGAGACTCTAAATAACTTTAAATAAAACATGTAGCTCATGTCGGCCACTATAACTTTGGTATTAACTATGTGAACATTTGTGATCGTTTAACAATTCCAAATTTTGGATTTTAGAGCCTATAAGTTTTGAACACACATTTTTTACTCTGAACCACTTCAAATAAAAATTTGTGACCTACAAAATTGTAGATTGGATTGAGAACTATAACATTCATATATACTATGTCAACATTTGAGGTTGTTTGATAATTTGAAATTTGAAATTTAAAAATTTGTGAACTTAAACCAATATTTTAAGACACTAAATAGTTTCAATTAAAAAACATATGAACCATACAGTTGTAGATCCTATCAAGAACTACAAGTTTGATAACAAGTTTATCTTCACCAAGTTTATATGAAGCCAGCATCCTAGCTTCCTTGATTGAATCAGTGGACCGAAGCGGAGGCGTATAAATATTATGAGACTCAGGCCTTGTTTATTTCCTCCAAAAAACCTAAAATTTTTTAAGATTCTCTATCGCATCGAATTTGTAAACGCATGCATGAAGTATTAAATATAGAAGAAATTAAAAACTAATTGTACAGTTTATCTATAATTTGCGAGATAAATCTTTTAAGCCTAGTTAGTCCATGATTAGACAATATTTATCAAATACAAATGAAAATGCTATAGTGTTCAAAAAAAAATTTGTTGAGGAACTAAACACGGCCTCAGCATAGATGTCTTGCTGACCAAAAACTTTTCAAGATTCCCCGTCACACCAAATCTTACGGCATATGCATGAATCATTAAATATAGTCAAAAACAAAAACTAATTATACAGTTTATTTGTAAATCGCGAGATAAACTTTTTAAGTCTAGTTAGTCCATGATTGGACAATATTTACCAAATAAAAACGAAAGTGCTACAAAACCAAAAAAATTTAGGCACTAAACAAGGCCTGACTGTTAGAACACCCATGGTCACTTGGTTCTGTAGTTTGACGAAGGCTGCCTGCACTGCCGTGAAGGCGACGGCATCGATTCCCCATCAGATCAGTGGGCAGAAGCAGCAGTGTATTCTGGGTGTACACAGATTATTATGCATGCATTTTGGGAATTATCGTTGTTCTGCATCTGTACCTTGTGCTCGTAGGAGCACAAAACAGAGCTTGTTCTGTTTTCAGACATTGTTCACTCTGCTTTCTTGATGCTCCTCAAGTTGCTGTACCCAAGCCAAACTAGCATACGAATTAGCGGTCTCATCCCAGCCATCAATCAAATGCCCATCGCCCACTTAGCAAGTCTTCCTGTTTGCTACCAACGGGGGCTTCACATCTACCGTCGGTATTATTATTTCCTCATTCAATCTCCTCTGTTAAACACGTCAAAATTCCCTTATATATAGCCGCAAAGAAATGGACGAATATTGGTGTCTTTTATGACGAGAGCTGGTTGTAACATCCATTATTGAGAGCAGTGGAAGCAAGTTCGGACTGAACTGCAGCAGCAATTTACAAGCCCGTTTTGATCGCGTGTGTTGGAATGGAACCGCTCGTGCCCAGGCTCTGGATGGATGGTTTTCGGCTTCCCTGTGTCTCCCTCTTGCACGCTGGCTGCCTGCTGCTCCCTGCTACCATCATCTCCTGACAATTTTATATGTCTCATCCGTTGCTCATTTCCAACCATCTCGTGACTCAAACATCTACTTTCATCTACGTTCCAGTGTTAGATGGCGACGACCCGAAGTACTATATGCCCCTTACTTTATCCTTCTACGTTTTATATCCTCACCACACCAACTTGGCATAAGTTGGCCAAATGTCATACATCATTACATTATTTAATTTACACAGGATAGACATTGACCAAGGCTAGAGCCTCGCATAGTCAAGACAGGGGTCACCTTCATCCAACCAACACGCTGAGTCTGATTTGTCGTGACCATTTTAGAATATATAATCCCAAAACATCTGATTCCACTACTAAAGGTGATGATTCTTATAATATATTTTTATAAAAAAAAAATAAAAAATGCAGAAAGTGGAATGCACAAAATATTGTTTCCACAAAGACTACAAAAATAGATTGCACAATCGTCTTAGTGCGTGTTTGGATTCCACCACTAAACGAACGAAGCTGCCAGGCACTTTCCTTTCTCACCTTGCGCTGTCACCACACGACCCACTCCAACCACCATCTCCTTCCCTGAATCATCACCGTTTTCCTTCCCAGCTCAAGCAGCCAAGCAGAAGACACCAACCAGCTACTGCGACTCTTGCGGACAACCTAAATCCATCTTGCTTCTCATCCTTTTCATCACAATCCAGCAGTAGCATCTGGTTGGTCAGGTCGGCGATGTCCATGCCGATTCCTGCCTAGCCATTGACCAATAATACATCCTGTTGTTGCACGACCAAGAAAGAACAACACTGGCAACGCCTCTCCGCTTCCGTCCACTGCTCAGCTCATCGGACTCAGGTTTGTTTCCTTAACCGTTACGTTTCTGCAGTGGCTTATGCTTAGCAAGATCTGCCCATATAGCTACTGCCCCCAGTGATGTAGTTGTTATGATTCGGCACATAAAGTTGCCACTGTCATGTAGTTATATCAATGAACGAGAAGTCAGTAGTAGTGCCACGATGACTGAATATATAGATGGAAGATGATTGAATCTTTTGCTGTACAAAATAAAAATGCCATGTTGAAATTAACATCTGTTCTGATTTTGTTATAGAAAAAAAACAAAGTTCTCAATCATGGCCGGTGTACTAGATGCTTTGGCGTCCTACATCCAAAACATGCTCCTGCAGATGGCGGCAGAAGAGGTGCATATGTTGCTTGGGGTGTCCGGTGAGATTGATAACATGGACATCAAGCTTCGGGATCTGAAGAACATCCTTGCTGATGCTGATAGGAGGAACATCACTGACAAAAGTGTCCAAGCATGGGGGATAGAGCTAAGGAATGCTATGTATGATGCCACTGACATCCTAGACCTTTGCCAGCTCAAGGCCATGGAGCGAGGCAAAAGGCAAGATGTTGGATGCTTCAACCCGTTGCTCTTCTGCATGCGGAATCCCCTACATGCCCACGACATTGGAAGCCGCATCAAGAACCTTAACAAGAAGCTAGACGATATCAAGGCACGTGGTGCATCATTCAACTTCCTGAACCTTAGTACTTATGAGGATCATGGAAGAAACATGGTATCATATGGTTCAGCTACCCGTGAGACATCAGCGGGGCTTGTTGAGTCTGGTTTGGTTGGTGAGAAGATCGAAGAGGACACAACAAATCTAGTGGAGATGCTAACAAAGAAGTATTCTACCAACGACAACAATTCAAACAAAATAATGGTTTTCTCTATTGTGGGAGCTGGTGGGATTGGTAAAACCACCCTTGCTCAAAAGATCTTCAACAATGAAGTCATAAAGGATGAGTTCAAAAAGAAAATATGGTTGAGTGTCAACCAAGGCTTTGATGATATTGAAATGTTAAGGAGGGTTATTATCGAAGCTGGTGGAAACCACCATGATTGTGGAAATGCAAAGGTGTCCTTAGAACACAATCTAATAGAAGCTTTGAAGGGACAGAAAACCTTATTAATAATGGATGATGTCTGGGACAGCCGTATATGGGAAGCCGTGCTTAGAACTCCCTTTGTCAATGCCATGCTAGCTGAAGGTAGCCGTGTGCTGGTCACCACAAGGCATGACACAGTGGCACGTCAGATGAAGGCGGAGGAGCCCTACCATCGTATTGACAGACTTGGGCTTGAAGATGCATGGATGCTGCTCAAGAAGCAGGTACAAGTTAATCAATACATTTATTACTTTTCATTAATCATGCATTATGTTTTCCAGCTGCATCACTTTAGTTTTGCTTCTATCTTAGTAGTGGGAACTAGATTCCCTGTCTTGGCAGCAACTTCTATTTTTCTTCTTTGTTTCAACCATGTAGTTCTGTGGTGGTGACCTTCGAAATATAAGATAAAGAAACAAAATGACATACTTCCTTGCGTTAGCATTGTAATATCTTGCATATGCAGTCATGTAGACTCCACATAGTGCAGGTATTCACTTTTTTTGTTAAAGCAATTCAAAATTGGACATTGTATTACACTCCCTCCTTTTTTTTTAAAAGAACTTGAGATCTGTAGGTTCGATTGGATCTGTAATTGGCTGTAATGTAGGCAATATGAAATGGCGAATTAGTAACTAATTTAAATTCACAAACTAAGGAAACCATAATAAGTATGTTTATCACTATTCTTTTTAGAGTAAAATAAAAAAAAGATCTTTGAAGTTATTCTGTATGATGTTGTCTGATCCTCAAACTCTCAAAATGCTTGCATTGTGAGGTTAGAGAAATTGTCCTTGTATGGAATGTAAGTCCCAAGCCCTTATAATGCTACTTTCATCCACAGGACTTGTCACGTGTTGTCATCTAGTCTAGTTCTTAATGAGCCCTAACACACATTTGTGGTTCTGTATTGATGAGTAGTCTAACGCGAGGTTATGTATATCACACATATTGGGCTGTTGCACTATATCCGAGCGAAGAGAGAGAGAGGGGGAACTCGGGATGGTGGTCCAAAGGCCAAAATATATGTGTGGTGCCCATAGATAGAATCGACTAGTACAGATATTATGAGACATAGGTAGCATTTGGTTGGGAGATAAGGTGGGATGGAAGAATGATCTTGTCTCTGGTTTGAGGGATGCAGTGACCCTATTTTCTTTTTGGTTGGAAAGCGATGGGACCAATTTGTTTTCTATTTGGTCTTAGATATAATAACTCAAATCATGTGGGTCCCATTTGGCAGTTTTAATTCTCTTTTTCTTCCTCCTCTCCTTACCTTGTTCACGAACTATAGCCACCCAAAGGACTCGCAAGTGCGACGCCCTCTGCCTCCTCCCGTTGAGTCGGCCATGTCTTATGCCACCTGCTTCATGTGTAGCCACCCAAAGGACTCGCGCATGGTGGCTCCTAAAAGGTTGCACGATGGCAGCCTCTGAGCTCACGCGTGGAGGCTCCTCTTATCTCGGCACAGTGGTGGCCCCCCAAGGTCATGCAAGGCGGCAATCTCCCGAGCTCGCGCGATGGTGGCCCCCTGTGCTCGTCTTCATTGACCTCCCCTATGTGCACCTCCTCTTGTCTTCTTCCTCACCAGTGAGTGGGCTTGTCCCACCTCAGGCGACCCCCTGTTCGTCAAATTTCTGCACAAGCACACGCATGTGAGCAACTGTCATGGTCGTGTAGCCACCATGCTTGCGCAGCCAAATAGATTTGGGGTACTTAAATAGTTTAAGGATCTAAATGTATAGTTTTACATTTAGTGATCTGATAGAAGATGCAGTAGTTTAGAGACTATGGGTGTAATTTGCTCTATGACAATGGTTGGAATCGCTTCCAATCGCCTCCCATCGCCTCCGCTAAAAACTTTTTTCTTGATTTAATTTGTGGAAGGGTAATAACATCATTGTACAAGGTTCTCTCAAACCCCAACCCCTATCATCGGCAGCGACGGCTCCCTGTAACACGCATTGGTGGACGCAGACAGGTGGAACTCATAGAAGATTTAAAAAAACTTAAGAAGAAGATTTTTATCTAACTAGCTATAGTACTTGAATCAAACATCCTATCTATGTTACTCAAAATATTACTTTTACAATTATAAATTTACCCTTTTACCCTTCATTAAAAAAGAAATACAAAAGGAGAAATTACCGCTCCTCTATTTAGGGTCTTAATTCCTATAATTTTGGAGGCGATGGGAGGCAATGTGACATCTATGGCCCATCGACCATAGACACACCTATTACCTCCCATCACCTTGCTTCCATCGCTTTGCTTCTCATCGCCTCTCCAACCATTGTAAAAATATTAATTATAGTATTATTGGACGTACGTGTATGTGGAGAAGGCATTGCTTATGAATTGTATACAACAGTATTTAAAATTGATTTTTCAACGTGAAGCTGGTGGAAGCGTGATATATAGCAAAGAATCCACATACCAACGCTAAACTCATGGTGGCAATTAATGTACATGCTTTGTAAACTGCAATTGCCCACTAGGTGAAATCTAAGGAAGAGTGGGCCAAGAAACTAAGATTAGACCTAGTACCACTTAGAATATTAATTATTTTATAACAAAATTTGAAACTAAACCTACCGCATTTGTTGGGAGTAGACTATACAGCTTTCAACCGTTTATTTGTATTGGAATGCACGACGATATTACATGCTGAGTTATTAGTGTAGTTACTGGCACAGTAGCGTATATATGGATGTGTGTCACTTTGTAATGGAAACAATTATTTCTAATATTTTTGCTTGGCCATACGTACGTTCGTGCGCACCTTGTAGTGAGCATTCTTCCTCAATGTTGAGTTTTGTTTGCACGAGCACTGTAGCTTTATTACACAGAATTTCTATCGACTAGTGCATCAACCCATGTTCTGGCATGGGCTTGAATTTTATGAGATATAAGTATTAAGTATTATTCTGGTCATTTCAAATTATAAACCATTTTGGCTATTAAAGATATATTATTTTTCATTGTACCTGACAGTATATCTAAGTGTCTAGAAAAAACTATATACTTTCGAAACATGTTATAATTTGAAATGCGCGGAGTAGATCTGAATAATAATGAAATAGTCATAAATTATATGTTTTTCTCTTTGTCTAATCTCTAACATAATAGACATGATAGATACTCTATCTATAGTCTATATCTATAGTTATCATAAACTAATTAGTTACTATTTTTTCAACAAACTAATCTATATATTTTTATCCATATTACCTCAAATATGCAATTACTTTGAAACCTTACCATTAATCACGGTGGCTCTTGTTTTGTTATGTATCAAATTTCTTATTGACTGCAACAGATTTATTTTTTCTCTCCTTAAGTTAAGTTGAACCCCTTTTGCTTATTGTATCTTTCATTAACTCTTCTTTTTGTATTTTTGAAATAAGAATTTTAGGACATAGTTTACATTCTTAGGATCGAACTACAATAGCATAAGACATCATAAATTATATGTTTTTCTCTTTGTCAAATATCTAACATAATAGACATGATAGATACTCTATAGTCTATATCTAGTTATCATAAACATATTAGTTACTAGTTTTTCAACAAACTAATCTATATATTTTTATCCATATTACTTTAAATATGCAATTACTTTGAAACCTTACCATTAATCACAGTGGCTCTTGTTTTGTTATGTATCAAATTTCTTATTGACTGCGACAGATTTATTTTTTCTCTCCTTAAGTTAAGTTGAACCCCTTATGCTTATTGTATCTTTCATTAACTCTTCTTTTTGTATTTTTGAAATAAGAATTTTAGGACATAATTTACATTCTTAGGAACTACAATAGCATAAGACATCATTTGAAACATACACCGTATTGCTTAAGATAAGCCACAGAGCTTGAAGTGAGATCACAAACATGATGGCTAAGGAAATATTAACCTCAAGAGAATTTTTTATTCTATTGCTAAGGAAATAACTTTTTTGTGATTAAACATAACATATTTATTCTATTGCTCATGCATGATGGCATTACGTGTATATCTACTTTAATCAAATCTTACTATATGTGTTTTATGAGAATTTCTAGGATCTATCTTTTGTTTTCCTATCAAGTCTTGTGACGATTAACATGCAAGCTCTAGTAGAAACGTCTTGTTAGAATTTATAGTATTTATCTTTTTTGATAGTGTGATATGTATTTAGTTGAAAACTAAACTTAAGATATATAAACTCTTGATACAACTCTTTTTTGACATTGCAAATCTACATTTATCTTTTAACTTTGAATTAAATTGTTGCAATTTCTTCACATGTTAATTAGAAATTCTGGTATTCTTTATCTTTTATTCAAAAATCATTTTTTATTATAACGAGTATAGGTCCAGTAGTATTGTTTTCCACATATGCTAAAATTTGGCTTGCATTCTGACACTAAACATGTTCAATTTGTTATGTCATACAATATATGTGTTGTATTATTTATATATCATAGAGCGCATAAATTTAAGTTGACAATATTGATATGACATAATGTTTCAGTAAAAACATACAAACTTGTTTAAAATAATAATTATTGAATTTATTATCACGGAGTATAGATATAAAGTGTTATTGCTACATCGTTTGCTATGTGAACATTTTTCAATGTTTCATAACTTTTAAAATAAATGTTATCCAAATTTATACATGTTTATTTGATATACATGGTGCAACATTGCATTTATTTATTTTATTTCATGATTATTGAATTATACAATTTGGAAATATATACATGTACCATACTTTTTTGTTAATATTGATATTTTTAATAGTATATATTACTATTTACATGTCAATTTTAGATATGTTTTGTTTATCTTCAATTCTGGCTAAGGTACATACAAAAATAAAGTTAATACCTTGCATTATATTTCACAAAGTCATAAATGGATAGGTTCAACACGAACATAGAATATTAATTTGCATTATTCTTCATAATGATAAAGGTGGAGAATTTATAATTAGGAGGCATTTTAAATTATGTTCCATAAGGGTATATTGGGTAGTTTAGATACAAAGTTAGAATATTATTTTTTATTATCTTTCACAATGACAAAAGCAAGGTAATTTAGACACAATTTTAGGGGTTTATTTAAATTATGTTTCATAATCGCCAACGTGGGTAATTTAGATGAAAAATCAGGGAGTGATTTTGAATTATTTTTTATGATGACATACATGGGTAATTTATATACAAATATAGAGGGTTATTTTGAATTATCTTTTGTAATGCCACAATTGGGTAAATTAAATGCAAAATTAGGGGTTACTTTATTGTATTTTCATAACGGCAGTAGTGGGTAATGTTTTATAAACTATAATAGATGCAATGGCTATTATCACTGATGATATTAGAGTTTATCAAATGAAAGGCTAGATGTTTTTTATTATTGTCATAATTTGGAGGATTTATCTTTTTACTAGCATTTTGTTATGTCTCTGTTGGGGTCTCTAATTAGAATTTATAGGATTTATCTTTTCTAGTGTCTGGTGAGAATTAACGTGGTGTCTCTGTTGGGGCTTCTAATTAGTAATAACTAGGAGGATTCTCCACGCTTTGCTGCGGGTATGAAAGAGGAATATAAATATGGTCTCACTGTAGTCTATTATGTCATCTATATATAGTTTTAGTAGTCAGTTTCAAAAGAGGAAGAGAGGAGATCACGTGAGAAAATAATTACTAGCAGTATAGGTAGCTGCATCCACTATTGGAACCATTTGTGAGTGGGCTAATTGCATGCAGCAGCAGAAGAAGTGGATGATGATGCGGCGCAAGGAAGAGAGCAGGTAGTGAATCATTCAGGCGGGTTCAGAGTTTATTAGCTAAGAATATGTCGTGCAGAATAATAGTGCTGATTTTGCTTCAGATTAGGAATCTCCGTACTTCCATAGGTCATAAGAGCAAAGAAGGGGAAATTCGTCATGAACATAGCTATACTTTCTTACTTTTATATCCCAAGCAACACTCGTGCTTTTCTCTTTCTTTTTACTTAGGCCTTATTTAGTTCACTCCAAAAATCATAAACTTTTTAAGATTTCCCGTCACATCGAATCTTGCGGCACATGCATAGAGCATTAAATATAGATGGAAACAAAAACTAATTGCACAATTTGCCTATAAATTGCGAGACGGATCTTTTAATCTTAGTTACTTCATGATTGGACAATGTTTGTCAAATAAAAACGAAAGTGCTACAGTATCAAAATCCAGAAACTTTTTGGATCTAAACAATGCCTTAGTTGCATATGCATAAAGTATAATATAAAAAAGGATGACCAATAATTGTGTGCTAGAGATCCCATTTCTTCTTGATGTGCTTTGCATTGGTAGCATATCACAACACTGCACGGTAAATTATTTTTTGTCTAATTGGCCTGAAATTCTTGCAGGCTGTCAGAGATGTGAATGATGAGCCGCAGGTTGAAAATTTAAAGGATATTGGCTTGATACTTGTAAAAAAATGTGATGGTTTACCTCTTGGGATCAAAGTAATGGGAGGTCTCCTGAGTCGGAAAAGGATAACACGAACCGACTGGCAAAAGGTCTTAGATGATTCTCTATGGTCAGTATCACAAATGCCTCAAGAGCTAAATTATGCAGTATATCTTAGCTATGAAGATCTAGACCCTTGTTTGAAGCCTTGCTTTTTGCACTACTCCCTCCTCCCTAGGGGTACAGTTTTTTTTGTTTATGAAATTGTTGGAATGTGGATTGGTGAAGGATTTGTTCATGGAACATTACGTGACGACCTAGAAGAAATAGGAAGGGAATATTATAATGAGTTAATACAGCGGAACCTTATTGAGCCAGATATGATGTTTATTGATCAAAGTGTTTGCAACATGCATGATGTTGTCCGGTCATTTGCTCAGAACATGTTCCGAGATGAAGCACTCATAACTCACAATAGTAGAATTGGGATTGACAAGCTTAAAGCACAAAAGTTTATTCGGTTATCTCTCGAAAGCAAACAATCGGAACAACCTGATTTGGAGTGGTGTTCTCTACAAACACAAATGTCACTGAGAACAATGCTTTTATTTGGTAATATAAAGATTCAACCAAGTGATTCATTTCGTTCTTTTTCAAGTCTTCGAACACTACACTTGGGCAGTGTAAATATTGTTGCAATACCCGAATCTTTGTATCAGCTGAAACATCTGAGGTACCTGTCAATACAAAAAAGTAATATATCTAAGTTATCAGAAGACATTGGAAAGTTGAAATTCTTGCAGTACATTAGCCTTTCCGATTGTCAGAGTTTGACCAAGCTTCCCAGTAGCATTGGACTGCTACATGACTTGAGGTTTCTCAGTCTTCTCAGAACAAATATAAGTGTTGTACCAAGGGATTTTTGTGGTCTAACTTCTTTGAGGAAATTATATGGATTTCCAGCCCACATGGACTGTGATCACTGTAGTTTGGAGGAACTAGGGCCTCTCTGCCAGCTGACAGAACTTTATATCAGTTTCTTGGAGAATGTAGCTTCTTCCTCATCTGCTATACAGGCCAAACTTGGTGGAAAGAAGCGCCTAAGGTATCTTTCACTGGGTTGCACCAGTAGAAAGGAAGAAGAGATCTCTGAGAAAGCCAAGAGACAAATCGAGGAGGTCTTTGATGAGCTCTGCCCTCCGCTTGGCTTAGAAAACCTTAACATTGAAGGGTATTTCGGTGAGCGGCTCCTAAGATGGATGATGCCAGCACCAACAGTTATGCCGCTCAGGAGCTTGAGGATTATAACGATGGACAACTTGGCCTGCTGCACAGAGCTTCCTAGTGGCTTGAGTCAGCTCCCCTGCTTGGAGCTTCTGCAGATTCGTCGTGCCCCAGCCATCAAGTGTGTTGGGCATGAATGGCTACAACCAAACAATCAAGTAGGTGTTGCGTTTCCCAGACTGCAGAAGCTGCGTTTTGAAGGAATGGTCGAATGGGAGGAATGGGTGTGGGAGGAACAAGTGAAAGGCATGCCTATCTTGGAGGAGCTTACACTGAAAATGTGCAAGTTGAGGCGTATGCCACCTGGCCTGGCCTTCCATGCAAAGACTTTGAAGAAGTTATGTGTATATGATGTGAAGCATCTAAGCTCTTTGGAGAACTTTGCTTCTGTGGTCCACCTCGATGTGTTTAGAAACACTCACCTGGAGAGGATCAGTAATCTACCAAAACTGCAGAAGCTCGTCATCGTCATGTGCCCAAAGCTGAAGGTAGTGGACGGCATGCCTGCACTCCAGAGACTCGAATTGGAGGATTATGACATGGAAACAGTCCCCAGGTATCTGCAGGGTGTAAACCCAAGGCATTTGCTGCTGGATTGTTCCATATGGCTGCTCACATGCATAGCAGCAGGGAAATCCGGTCCTGAGTGGCACAAGTTTAGCGACATCCAGCAAGTCAAAGCCTATGCAAATGAAGAAGGCTGTCCAAGGAAGTGGTATGTGCTATACACAAGGAACCCTTTCCGCTTCGAGACAAATATCAGCCGCTCTGCTATTGCCCAAGGTAAATTAACACACCAACTGCTTCACCTAATATAGTATTTTATTCTCAAATACACGGCTCCCTTCAGTCTATTCAATGTGTCATTATTGGCAGGCCGCATGGCACGTGCTTGGTTTCCTTACTCCGAAACATGTCCCGTTGAAGGCGAGTGGCCATTAGAACAAGAACAACACAGGCATGTTGACAAGAGTGTGCCACTCTGCTTACGGTTCAGGTAAATTTTCCTAGCTGGTTGATTGGTGGCTTCTGTCCTGCCGAAAATATCTCTCTCTCGTTGTGCATATGCCTGATCATCCGTAACGTACACCAAATCACTCACTCGTTGCATGTTGCTTAATGTTTCATCTAGTATAACGGATTTGGGCAACATGTGAATGCAGGAGCCATGCGTACCGTCATTTGGCTGACTGGTTGCGTCAAGCCTGCCTGCACTGCTGTGAAGCCGACGAGGTGGCTTCCACGACGGATCAGTGGATTGAAGCAGGGAGGGGTGCGGCATACAGATACTATGAGACCACATATGGGAAGCTTGAGCGACTGAAATAAAGATCAAGAGTGTAATGTAATATGTGAATAAACATTTGTTTTGTTGCAGTTTATGTGCTGCTTTTGGGCCATACACGTCTGAAGAACAGAAACGTTCCAGACCTGCACGGTTGTACGTACAAAACAAGACGTACTCTGTTTTCCAAGTTAAATAGTCTGTACTCTACTTTCCTTGCAATAACATTTTGCGGTATCCTTTACCCATTCCCTGCACATGCAGAGTCCAACTCTTTTTCAGTGTTGTACACACAACAATGTTAGTAAGGCCTTGTTCGGTTGATCAGTGGATTGAAGCAGCGTGGGGTGCGGCATACAGATACTATGAGACCACATTTGCGAGGCTGCAGCGACTAAATTAAAAGGAACATCAAAAGTGTAATATGATAAGCTTTTGGGCCTTGCAGTGATTGCCCAGCGGTTGTACATGCAAAACAATATGTCCTCAAGTTAAACTGTCTGTGCTCTGCTTTCTTTGCAATTAACTTTTTCCGGCATCATTTAGCTACCCTATATCGGTGTTCACGCACAGCAATTGTAGTTAAGAATTCTTCCAGTTTGCCTCTCACTGCGGTGATTATTTGGCGTAGCTTCATTGTTTTGCATTTGGCGTTAAGCAGCAGTGAAAATGTTGGCTGCTCGACACTGTGGCAGGTGCGGCTTTCATGGACAATGAGTCCAGTAGCTGCTGATTATGGCTCCTGCTCCGGCCCAAAAACTTGCCACATAATAATCGTGCATCTCTCTTGTTCGACCTGGTATGACATGCTCGCTTTCCTATGCAGGATAGCCAATATGCATCAGTAACATTCTTTGAGCATTTATGATTATTGCACGTTGGCATTAAACCCTAGTAGTCCTTCTAACTCATTCTCAAGGACATGCCTCACAACGTGACCATGGTGCTCAGAGTTAATCAGCTGCTTCCCAGCTGAGGTAAATGCCATGGGCTTCTCCATGAATGCCATTTGTGGAGGCGTGCGTCCCATCCGTTAATGGTCTCAAGAAAATCAAAAAATCAAAAGATATGCAACTAATGGTAATCAATCCCACAACCTGATGTTCAGCAATGCCCCCTTTCTAACCCTACACTGCACACTCATTTGTCACTGAGCACAACACCAAGATTAGCGATGGACGATTTGACGCTAAAAGCAGATACAGCGAGAAACGAACTGTCACTAAAAAGTTATAGTGATAGATTTGTGTAGACGGTGTACGTCCTATTGCTAAAAATCTTCAAGGACAGACAGTACTTTTAGCGACAGATAGCCCACAGCTATTTTTTATTGACAGATATTCCATAACGATCTTTGGCGACAGACCAGTTCATGTTATAAATTGTTTTAGAGAATGATGGTTTAACAAGATCATTTATATGGCACTAAAAAAAGGCCATTTGGACGCAATTTAATAGAAAAACCCAATATAACACCATATACACATTTGCCATAAATACATTCATTCATGACCAAGTCTAAACATTCACAAAGACATACATATGTGATCAGATTAGCCATTACAAACATCGATGATAAGTTGATACATCGCCTAGCACCAGCTTTGAGTGGGAAATCCTCCACAAACTTCATAACTAGCACCATAACAGACCCTGCAGTAACCTGCTAAAAGGGTAAGTTACTATGCATGATGTATTATTGTGAAAGTATGAATCACTACTCCTTTTAGAAGCATAAACACAACATTCAAAAAAAGCAAAGTTATATGGCTGTAAAAATTGCAAACCTGCACAATCAAGTCAAAATAGTCTTTCACTATATGAGCTTGTTCGCTGATTTATTGTGAGAGAAAAACACAGCTGGTTGACAGAAAAAGTATGACTTACAAGACAAGCGAACGGACACTAGCTTGGCTCATGGAAGCACAAGTATGGACATAAGCAGAAGCTTGTTCGCATGTGTCAAACTATTGAATTGAATTGAAGTATTCATACATGTCAAACTTTATAATTTCAAATGTTGTTGAAAGTTCCATATCAATATATTGCAGATGTCGAGTTAAAGTTTCTGCAATTGGTAGAAAGTGTCAGACTAATCACCTATTACTACTGGATGGTACCATCTACCAGGTTGTCCAAATTAAGACTACATTCCAAACTTTTAGTTAAGTGTATTCTGGTCTGACACTTGTAAATACATCATACAAATCAGTAAGCTTACCTAATCCAGGTTCTAAGTCCCAAGCACTTACAAACCTACAGGGCTAAAAATTCCATTAATCTGGTATCTCCAAGTACTAGTAACATGCAAAGAATAGAAAAGCTAGTGGCTTACCCAAAAAAAAAACAATGCCAAGTTGTTATCCCTTTGCTGCCAACCAACTAATGTGAAGATCAAATGTGACTCCTTCTAGAATAAGCTGCAGAACAAAATAGAGATCAATGTCGACAGGAGCAACTACAACTGTCAATTGGCAAAGGAAAAACAAAACAGATGTTAAAATAGAGATCATGATGATGATGGCTCACCTTGTTGAGCAGATAGAAGAAGTCCATTTTGAACCGTGGAAGCATGTGCCGACGCGGGTATGTCTGCCAAATTGCTGCGTGTCAGGGACGGGACTCCTCTCCTCTGCTCATGGTCTCCTCATCAAGCCCTGGGCGCCCATGATACCTCTATTGATAGATCTGAAGAGCGATGACTTCGTTCTCATCTACCGAGGTAAAATCAAACTAGACGTTTTCATTTCACGTACATGGGCGAAAGGTATACCGGAAATGCACAAGAGTCCTTGTTCAGAAATGTCATCTTGGAGATGAGCTAGGAGAACACCATGCAATAGCGCTGACGATCAAAATCGCTGAGAAAAATCTCTAAACAATTATTGATGCCACGGAAGCATCGGAATGTACTTGCCGCTGAAGACAAGTTCAGTTGTCCCATGCATGTGGACTATTTAAATATAGGACATTGGGTTGATTGGACATGAAACAATTCAATACAACAGGAATGAAAGTTAATTATTAATTCTATCCTATATGAAGATTTACTTAAGAATATACCACACGCAGAAATCCACTTCTCAGCCCATGTTACTATTCAAACGGACCTGTAGGCTACAACCACTACTGAAATAAAACTCAAGTTATAACATCTTGGCCATTTGTCATATTGGCGTGATACAAAGTATCCGGACTGAAATAATTCTAATGAAGAAGTCACTGCTTCCCTAGGCTTTAGCCTATCAGCAAAGAGTAAGGCTGGGGGCAATTAACCCAAACCCATTTTCCTGGCCACTATTAAGGGACAATGAAATTCATAGGAAGTTGGAGGTTTCTCTCTGCCATGTCAGATTTCTATCGACAATAAACTTGGCCTAATCGTGACTCAAGACCTGTAGTTCTTCGGTGTCATTGAGAGTAGTTTGGAATCTGAAGGACGCAGGAAGCTCAAATTCTAGAATATCTAGGTATATAAACCATTGCATAACATCCAATGGGGAACCTCTGTAGAAGAGCTTGAAAAATAAAGTAACTGATCTGTTTATGCTGATTGCTGATGCTGCTTCACCAAAAGACATGCATCGGCGGAATTTTTTATCTCTGGGTAATTGGTTCTCTTGGTCTTCTGAGTAATCCAGAGAACGGAGAGATAGGGTTGTTAGCTTTGAAACTACTAATTTATGAAGGTGAAGATTGAGCCATAGTTGCACAAACTACCAAGGGCCAGTGATTGTTGGGATGATCTCATTCTTCATCAAGCTTTGAGAGACTTTATTCAGAAGATTGTATAGAGCTCCAGGTAGGTATTTGCCAAGAGGAATCTCAGAGTTGACTGCTATTTTTTCTGCTAGAACATGATAATTGGAGGTCGGAGCACAAGTTTGTCCTGACAAGACATATCAGTATAGCCACATATTCAAGAAGGCTATGTGCTCTTTGTCGGTTATAGCTTTCCTATCAGTCTTGAAACTGTTTATGTAGTTGGACCAACCTCCAGACCTTATACTCTCTAGTTTTTCAGAAGGCTTTACTAACAGGTTGATAGGGTTGATTTGTCCTATGATGTTAAGACCAGTCAACATGAGGACATCGGCCAGAATATAGGAGACATGCCTTACCTGAAAAGGAATGCATTATAGGTGCTGGACCAAAGATAGCAAGCAGCTTTGAGCCTAAACTTATTATTCTTGATGTCAGAAAGGGAGAGAGAGATGCACTGGTCCAAATTACGGATAACCCAATCTGATCTCTTCTTGGCTGCTACTTTGATCAACCAGTCTCTCCAACCAGAGATGATTGATGGCCAGTTCCTTATGGAGGATTTCTTGTCCCATTGGTTTGGGTTCATAGTGAGTGCTTCAAGGGAACTTTGTTGGTTTCAACGATAATAACCTTGCTGGGATCTGGGTCGCCCATGGGGCCTAAGAAAACCTTGCTTGGTGCGTCCTCAAGAGGAATCAAGATCTGATTCTAGAAAGCCAAATTACCATGGGGATGTTGTCGATTGATGTCATTTCATTGAAGAAGTCGCCGAGAAGCTTTTAATTCTCGTTCAGGGGATGTTCAATCACGCCGAGACACTTGGTCCGTCTAGGGTTCGAATTTTGCTTGGTGTCGACTATGGGAGGAAGACCAAGCTTTTAAAAACTGGTGGAAGGAGAAAGACAGAGTAATAAACGGAGTAATCAATATGTCCTTGCCGGCCAGAATTAGGATTCGGATGTTGACAATTTGATTTTATTCCAAAATTAGGGGGTATGTGTTGACCCCAAATTTTTACGAGCAGAGACTGCTCGTGGGGTCGCTCTATTGAAGGAAAAACGGTTGGTTTGTTGGATCGGCTAAACAAAGGTCGGATGACAATAGTCGATCGGGACATGTCGTGCTCTGACAGGCTAAGAAAGAAAACATGTCGGACTTCATTAAGAAAGGAAAGATTGGAGTTCAAGTTACCTTTTGTTTTTGGAAGTCGTATTTTATTAAGACTTATATTTAGGTTTCTGGGTTATAAATACCAAAGACTCGATTATTGTAAAACATACATTCAATCAATACGAAAACTTTTTGGCTCCAGCCACAAACCTTAGGAGTCGGAGTAAAGTAGATCTCGACAAGACCTTCGATAAGTCGAGTTGCATTGGTTAATTTCGATCTTCGGTTTGCTTGTAAGTATTGTCACGGTTCATATCTAGTTATCACAGCTGCAACTTTGATCTCGTGTTAAGTTTGATTTGAGCTATTTATCGGGTTAGATCTTATTTCTAAAGCTACATTGTTTCAATTTCTTACAAGTAATTGATTTAAGCTTATCGACTCTACCAGATCGATAATTTGATAGATTCATTAAGTTATCAATATTGTTCGTATTTAATTATTTACTTATTGCAACAATATTATTGCCCAATCGAGATCTAACAGGTTAGATTAAGCTTTAGCTTTCTTAAGAGATCAAATTATTTTAATACTGCTTTATGAATCACAATCATCGCTAAAATAGTCAATCAGGCCTATATCAGCTAATCTGTCGATCTCGATCGCAATCAATTTGGAATTGGAGTATATTTAGCCTAACGTTACTTGTTATTGGCTGTATTTTCAAACCCCACTGTCAAGCATATTAGCTAAGTTCAGCTAGATCTAAAATTCGATCATGATAGAATAAATAGATCTTGTTCATGCTTTTTGGATAGTCGTACTTCAACGAGTAGTTTGCACATGCGGATTTGTTCAGCTATTAAATAATCTAGTAATGTTTATCGAATCTATTGAAATCCGCTAGCCTTTAGACCAGGTGAATATAGTTTTGATACAATTATAAAAATAACTTGTTAAGACCGCAGACCTTTAGACCTAGTCTTGGTAAGTTATCGTTTATTTAGTAGATAAAACAGATAAGTACGTGTAATCTACCTATTCTTATGCAAACTTCGTATCGACTAATTAGTCGATCCGCTTACTTTTTGTGCGTAGCATACCAGTACACTTTGCTTTAAAAACAATTAATTTCATTAAATGAGTTCAGTTTATGCTACAGCATTATGTCAAATAATAATTGATTAATTAAAATATTTAATACATATCAGGAATGATTATTTCATTATTATGCATCTAAGCATTGCTAGGAGTTGACTTTTTAGTCACATTCCTCTGGTCAATGGCTACTTTGAACTATATATTTTGGGACTGTCTGGTGGTAACCGACAGTTTCTATAATTTGATATTTGCTTCCCCTTATCAATTAAAGGTCAAATTGAATGGCACGCTGAAGACCCAAATCACCAAACTCGGCTCAAGTGTTGAGGCTCAGGAGATTAAGGACTCTAGCTTCTGAACGGTCTCTGAGGGCCTTCGAGTGTGTTACACAAGAGATCAATTTTTTGTGCTAACAATGCCAAACTAGCAACAGTTGCAATACCTTATTGCAATGTGACTTTTTGCAACCATTGGTAATGAACGCGATTTGGTTGCAACATCTACCTTTTGCAACCAAATTAGGTCTATTGCAAAGTATTTTCATTGTTGCGCAAGGGTTAGAAATTAGTACGGTGGTTCCAAATAATTATTGGAGATGTCTAGTATATATGCTTGGCTAATGCTCCTTATTAAAAGTGGAGGGCATGTATGTAGGCACCAAACAGTGACACCCATAAATAATGGTTATAACTAGTGCTTCATATATATTATGTGCATCTTATTCATTTTTATTAATCATGTCTTAGAATGCATGTCCAAGAATAGGACCATTGGATCAAAAGCAGTGTCGCATTAATCCATGACCGGGACTGGCCTGGTAACCATCCACACAAAAGTGTGTCAAGTATTGCTCGCCGATTTCTCATGACACAATTGTTTCTAAAATGACTACATAAAAATACTTCACCAGACACGCGTTACTCAACACAAGACATCTCATTGTTTATTGTTAGATATATTGAGTAGGACATTACTCATCACATTCATCACATACACATACATATCTGAAATTAACCACAAAAGGAACTTCACACATGTCACACTAGCTCACATTATTCAACTGATGCTTGCCTTTCATATATCAAGGCATAAAAAAGTATAAAGGTAGTCTGTTAGGCAACCTAGCCAATAGTTGGAGCCGGAGCTGGAGCTGGAGCCTCGGGTCCATACATAACATACGGAGCCGGCCAAACAATGGTACTTTTATTGTTTTCGTCGACCTTGTAGAAGACAACAAGACGTCTCCATCCTGGTGGGATTGGTGATGGGGTGCGGTCCATTGGATATACAATTGAATCATCTACATCTGGCCTTTGCTCAACCATCCAGTCAATATTAAACATAGTAATCTCCTCACCAATCATGTATTCAAATTCTTCTACAAATCCATGCGCAGGGGCAGGGGCAGGGGCTGCCATGATCACGTACTATATCCTTATCTTTTCTCCCTTTTGTAACTGTTATAACACCAATAAGAATCATTAATCGAGCAATGTTGATATAATCGATAGAAACATAATAACATGTCATTTCGAACTAATGATATCATACGTTCATAATACTAAGCAGATGTCTTAATCCAAGGCACTACATACCAACCAAGCATCATACAGTCTACTGAAATGTTAAAAGGAAAAATTTTGAAAGAAATAACTAGCAAATAAATACATGACAACCTCCGGAGAAGAAGAATAAGAACGCAGTAGCCTGTGGTGATGATACGTGCTCTAAGTATATGTTTGTATATATACACATAAATATTTGTATGGTAGCTTGGCTCCTCTCTGTGAAAACAATGTAAGCCTTTTGTACGCCTTTCGTTTGGAAACACCGTTTTGGTGCATGAATTTGTTTTGGCGCTCGAATCTGTTCACAGCATATTCCATGACTTTTGGTGCTCAAATTTGTTTTGCACGATATACTCAGAATGCGCATTAAAATGACACTAATCAGTACGCATACATACATCTCGATGGAAATTATTAGACAAGAAAAATATATTAAAATGTTGCCTGCTACAAAACAGTCTCAAATAAATATTTGGACAATGCACCAAAACGAAGAACTCCGAGAAGGTTAAAATGGATAAAACTTTTGTTCTATTTAGAGCACGAAATATAAAGATATTCTTTTCACATATATATATATATATATATATGAAAACAAAAATGAGAAAAGTCACCACAGCAATTACTTCGTACTCCTATATATGGTCGTGTCCGTCCAATATGCCGCTGGCCACACCGGCTTAGCCCAACACTGGGCCAGTCCAGGCCAGCGCACGTGGCACCCATCAGGAGGCAGCATTTCAGCGCTGGCTCACGCACGGAGATGACCCTGGCCAGAGCACGAATCGATCGACTTTTTGGGACGCCGGCACGGTCGAAGACTCCAAGCGCTCCTGCACGTACATCACAGCGCAGAGACGGGAGGCCCAAGGCTGAGCACGACACTCTCAGGCGGTGGGAGACTACGCCATGAAGGAGGAATCCAGTAATATTCCTACGAATATCTCCATTCTTTCATGGAATAATATACCCTGACGATCCAGCCGTGTACAGGCGTAAATGTTAAAAAAAAAAAAAAACCTCTCTGTCAGTCGCACACTCGCACGTATCGAATCGCCGCCTGCCTCCTGCCTGCGCAAACGCCCGATTTACCTTGCGTGATTCACGATGACCACAATCCGAGTATTAATTGAGTCCCGGCTTCGCGACTCACGGGCTTGCAGCCTCTGATTTTGCGTGGATCCAACCGGGTCTGAAAGTTAAACTCTGCTGAATAGTTGACATCTTCGATAGATAAGCTCAAGCGAATAGAGTCCATATGCTGCAGAAGCCGTCAAGATGAGCCCCGGTCGGTCTCGAAGGCCAGGCATCGATCGTCGTCGGCCGGTGATCGGTAGTAGCATGCAGTAGCGGCATCGCGTGCCTCATGCATGCGCACGCTGCAGCGGAGTGGTGGAGCTATGGCGTCGAGGCCAGAGACTGCAAAAGGGTTTGCCATTCAATGTTTGCATATTATATATATTGCACTTGCAGAAATCATTTTGGATCCTTGTTTTCTAAAGAAGAAGTCTTGCAGCATACTAGTTATCAAGTTATCAATACCCGTACTTCTGATCTCTGATCTCCCATTAGTCATTACCATCATCATGCAGATGCAGCAATGCCTCATGCCTGCAGTAAGCCCCTGTGAGATTAATTAATGATTTCGCTAGTGTTTCTTGTTTATGTAACTTATTATTTAATCTTAAAATTTTATCGTACTTTACCGAATCATGAAACGATATTTTTTACCGGTTTAGATATCAAAATTTAAATTTTAGTCCAACACACTAGTACAAAGAAGCTCTAAGCTGGCGGTAGAATTTAATTTTTACAGGCGGTTTTAATTAAAGAACGCCTGTAAAAATAAATTGGCGGGCCCAACTCAAAAACCACGTGTGAAAATTAGAAATCATGTATTTCCACAGGCGGTTCTCCTAAGAATCCGCCTGTAAAAATCATATTTCTACAGGTGGTTTCTTAAGACATCCGCCTGTAGAAATAATTTCAAATTGAATTTTTTGAGTTTTTCAAGTGACCTCGTTTGAAAAAACTATCAAAATAAAAGTTGTAGATCTCGAAAAGTTATGAAACTTTGTAGTTGATAATTTTGTTCATTTGAAATCATCTTGTCATCGAAAACTACGTTTGAATTTCTCAAATTTTGAAATTTAAATTTTGTAAATGACCTCGGATGGAGAAACTACCAATATAAAAGTTGTAGATCTTGAAAAGTTATGAAACTTTGTAGTTGATAACTTTTCCATTGAAATCCGTTTATGGCCTCAAATAATCAATATATGCTCGGTTTAGGATAATATGTGGGGAACTAAACTCTAATATAGACACAAGTTAATGATAGGTGGAGTGGTAGATGAGGCTACGCGCAAGGGCAAAGTCTCAGGTTTGAATCCCACCAGCCACGAAGCACGTAATTGTACGCGAAAAAAGGCTTGCGACTCTCCAGTGGGCCTTCCCTGTAATTAAATCTTTTTCAGTGGGCCTTCCCTATAATTAAATCTTTTTTCTATTTTTAAAAATTGATTGGTCCACATAACTGAACCGCCTGTAGAAAAATCGATTGGTTCACATAACTGAACCGCCAACCGCCTATAGAAATAAATTTCTACAGGCGGTTCTCGGTTACCCGCCTGTGGAAAAATTTATTTCCACAGACCAACCACATAGGTGGTTCGTCAATCCACTTATAGAAAGGAGTTGTGAACCGCCTATATAATACCTCTCCCTCTACCGTTGGAATTCTCTTATACAAGGACTCTCTCCTCTCTCCATTTTCAAGACACGGGCCGGCCTAGCAGAGCACACGGCGGTCGGGCGCACGTGGGTACGTGACCTTCCTAGTGGGTGGGCTGATGGTTGACTAGTGATGCTTGTGTGTCCCCCGTCACTTTTTTGTTGCTGCCTGCTGCTACTCATCACTAGCCAGTAATATTGGAAATTCCTCAAAAAAAAAGCTAGTATTATTGGAAATCATTCCCATACTCAATCCAGTCCTTAAATAGGTAGCATATATGCACGTTGCTACGAGTTAGCTAATATTTCATACTAAAAATATAGGATCGCACGAAATACCAATATTAAAGTGACAGCTAATCCAAAAACCAGAGTTTGTGAAAATTAAAGTCACGAAGAGCACGGCGTCGTAGGCTCACAAACTCTATTGTAAAGACCTTTCCGTGGCGCGGTTGAGATAATGTTTTATATTGTTACGAAGAAATATCCGATATTTATTTTTTTCGTGCACCAATAGATCCAAGAATTTTATGCAAAATAAATGGATAAAAGATGATCCAAGCAATGGATAAAATCATAAATTTTAGCGCAAATATGAATCTAACAATTACAAGTTCATCTCATAAAACCATAATTTAGTTCCAAACAAGATCAAAGTCATAGAAAATAATTCATGAGTTCACATCTCATCACAACTAAAATGCTACATTATCCAAGGTTTAGCTTCCTCCTTTTTGGAGTCATCTTTTTTTGGTAGCACCAGGATAGCCATCCTCACTGGGCTAGATTTGTTAGTTTGTGAGGATGTGCTCTCTCCAAATAGCGCCGCTAGCATGTTGCACACAAGTATGATCGACAATTAGATGTGTATATAAAACAATTGTTGTGTACAGTCAATGTGTTAATATTCTTTACCTTCTAGTGACTCTTCTTGGACTATCGCGTAGGATGTCCTCCTTGGTTGGCCTCCATGGGGTGCTAGGTTTTGCCGTTCTTTCTTTTATGACATTCTTCCTTGGTTGCCTACGCTTCCTACAAGTGATGAAATAAATTAATATTGCCATTTTTATTCAAGTTTGTTCATCAAGAAAATCTTCAATTACCCCTTTTTGGCGGTCCTATTTAATGGGACTTGGAACTAGCTTGTCTATGACCTTTTCCTCCGCATCTTTTACATGTCATAGGTCCTCTGATCATCTTTTGTCCCTTTGCATTTGTTGGAACAATTTCATTGTCACCTTCACCCTCATCCCATCGCTTGTCACCTTCATCGTCATTGGTAGATTTTCCTTTCTTCTTCTTCCACCTTCATCCCATCCCTTGATTCTTAGTTTCCACATTCTTCCAGCAGATAATTTAGTCAGAGGTGCACCAACACCAAATGGTTGGTCAATATGTGGCCACAGTGTGTTTATCTGTCTACCATAAGCAGCTCTAAATCTATTCACAGAGTAGTACTCATGCACAAATTGTTCTAGATCCACCCCCTTTTGCACATTACATAGGCCAATACATGTTGACATGGCTTACCAATGTGCTGCCATTCTTGACAAGTACATGTTCGCTGTCGTAATTTGCTAATATGCCTTATAGAAACGGCGCCCCTATGGTCCCACACCTCTGCACTCTAGTTTGAACATGGTACCACTTTCAAGTGTCCCAAACCTCTAGTGTTTGCCCTCAGCTGAACCATAATAGCTGGGAGTATCCTGCCTTCAGGTAGCCTTTGTGCAATAATTCTTCTCTTGTTCCACAGTACCATGATCATTTCTTTTATCTTATCAGCAAGGTCAGCAACCTGTAAGTCCTTATAGTCTCTAATCCAGTTATTAAATGACTCAGCAATGTTTACTAGTTATATAGTGACACTTGATTTCTGGATTAAAACCACACCTGTACCATAGTAGCTTATGATTGTCACGTAACCATTGCACAGCTGCAGGTGATTGACTTAGCATTTTTGCAATATTGTCATAAAAAATGTCCTCTGTGTAAGCCCTTGCAGCAGGATATATTTGGCCAAATCCTCTATATCTCTTCTTGAAGTTTCTGACCATATGATAAAAGCATTCCCTTTGCTCTACATTGGGGAATACATTCTTGACTGCATTTTCCAAACCCATGCAAGCATCAGAACAAACAGCAAGGAGTGGAAGATCACCTATAGTTTTCTTTAATTGTTCCATGAACCAAGTCCAGTTGTCTGTTGTTTTCTGAGCTATGAAGCCATTAGCGACTGGATACATCCAATTGTAACCATCAATTGCGACTGCTGTAGCCAAATGACCATTCCACCTCCGATTTAGTGTTGTAGCATCTAATCTCAAATGAGGCCTACAACCTTCCAGGAATCCATCAATGCATGGTTTTAGGGCATAGAAAAAACATTGGAAATATATCACACCATCTACATCAGGAACATCAATCTCAACGACACTCCTAGGACTCCGCTTCATCACCTCAGCCTTCCATGTAAACAATAACTCGAAGCTATCCGATGATTTCCGATAAACCTCTTCAAGAGCTCTTTTTGTACCCCATTGTACAAAGTCATATCCAATTGTACACCTATGATTTGGATTTGTTTCCAACCTTGTTTTCAGTTCCTTGGTACCAATGTTTGGTTCAATTCTAGGGATATCCACAACCCTGCTACCTACCCACTTGCAACTTGGACTTGTAACCTGCATCCTCTGGCTAGACACACATTCATGTTTATCAACTAACACGGTTACCTAAAAAACAAAAAAATGATAATAAATTACATCAATAAAATTTAAAAAAAAAACACTTGCACAAAGCGTGGTTGTGCCAATCAAGAAATACTTGCATATGAAAATCCCAACTTCGGATGGCTGCAAATGGTCAATACATTTAAATAACTTCTACTTTCAGTCAGTTCATGCATATGAAAATCTAAAAAAAAAACACTTGCACAAAGCATGGTTGTGCCAATCATGAAACACTTGCATATGAAAATCCCAACTTCCGATGGCTACATATGGTCACTAGGAGATAGGATTTTTTTCACAAGATTTTATTTGGTAAGCGTGGCTGTGCCAATCACCTTTTCTTGGTTGTCCATGCATATGAAAATCTCAAAAAAAGAAAAACAAGATGACTTATGGATTTTACTTTTTTTCCTGTATATATGACATGAATTATGGATTGGCTGAAGACCTGTTAGTCTAATAGATTGAATTAAGTGATACAAAAAATATTTTACCTCCGCGGTAGCGCTGCCAATCCAGTTTTGAGCCATTTATCCTCCAAGGACAAGGCCCGTCGATTCATCACAAGACTTGCAAAACCCCCTATATTTCTTTGTAGTTGACTTCTCAACTCCCAAATGGAACTCCTTGATGGCATATGTCCGCGCTGCCAGCTTCAACTCTTCCATTGTTGGGTACTGTGTCCCAACCTTCATTGATGGGTTGTTCTTATCATATGAAATGACGATCTCAACCGGTACGGCATCATTAGTAGGAATGGCAGCATCATCAACATCTTGACCAAGCTCATTGCCTTGTTCATCCATTCGATGATCAAATTCTTGTGTAGGTATATTCGGTGTGTGCCCTCATCTGCCATGCCTAAAAGCTCGCGCATTTGACTCTCGCTCATAAGTTCAATTTGTCCCTCATCATCACGTGTCTCCACAATTTGTAATGTTGTCCAATCAACTTTTTCCAAATTTTCCACATCATTTACTTGAGACCTGTAAACAAGACAAATCTACATTTACATTTACTACTATCTTTTACTGGATCAAAAAAAAAAGACACGAAGTGCATCCAATATTTACTACTGTCTACTATATACTGTACTGGTATGAAATAAGAGATGAAATGCATCGAATTTATACCTTTCCACTTGAAGAATCGGAAGGCTGTACTCTATTGCTGGACGACAAACAGTAGGAAACAGTGACCTTGCATGGGCAACGACATCTATTTGCAGGAATTGGTCCACCTGGACATCGGGTACTTGGCCATATCTCCACCTTGGCCGGCTTCACCAGCAGCGTCACCGCCTACCCTGAGAATGCCTTTCCAGTGTGGGCTGGGCACAGAACAAGCATCAAGATCATGTACAAGACACAAAACGAGAGCACCAGCAGCAGAGAAGCCCCACCACGGTCATGTGCGCGAGCGCGTCGTTCCTGGTGTCGTCTACTCTCCTGCCCAGCGAGGTAAGCCCTAGGTCACTTGCCGTCTAGTCTTCTGCCAGCACGACGAGGCAGCGAGATGGGGCTTGGACGGCCGCCGGAAGGAGCAGATCGCCTGCCGCCACCGGGGGCTCGCCGAGTGACGGTGGATCGCTGAGGAGAGGTGGCGCCATGGTGGGGCGGCGGCAGAGTCAAACAGGACGCGCGACGGAAGTCTCGCGGTGGAAACGTCGATCTTTTTTTAGAACGAAGAGGCCGAAGTTGCGCTCGGTGATGGGGCCGGGCTTGAGGTTCTTGTTGAAGAGCACCAAGATGTATGTCTCTCGAAGGTGGGCATGAGCAGCGTGCATGCCCGACCCGCCGCCGACCTCACTGATGAGATACCGGTTGTACTCCGCTAAGTCGGCGTAGCTCACGCCGATCTGCCCGTCCTTCTCGCCTTGATGGTGTTAAATATTATATGGGTTTGGTCCATATATATATTTGATGATAATTAATTTTAGGGCCCGTAATAAATGTTATACTATAAATGGTTTAACCTTAGATTGGTTTTTAACCTTTTGTTAACTCAACTTAAATAGACGGCTTGTAATGGCTTGTACAAAGAAGTTGAAAAAGGGAGAAAGCGGGCCACACGCACGCGCACCGCTGCCGCCGAGCCGTAGCGAGACCAGACAACAGGAGATGTGCATGATGTGTGTGCACACGTTTTGCCAAAAGGAATAGGAAAGGGAGGAATAACGGGATTCAGTTGTGTCCGTTATAGAATTAACGACGCGTGTGTGTGCACATGTTTAGCCAGCACTGCTGCATGATCGGGCATTAGCACCGGTCGGGAAGGGCCTGTTGCCCCGGTTCCCGAGCCGATGCTGCCCTTCCGGGACTAAAGGTCCACCCTTTAGTCCCGGTTCGGGCAAACGGGGCTAAAGGCCCCCCTTTAACACCGGTTGGTAATACCAACCGGTGTTAAAGCGTCCTGCCAGGGCTGCCACGTTGCAGGACCCTTTAACACCGGTTGGTATTACCAACCGGTGTTAAAGGGTTTCTTTTTCTTTTTTTTTGGTTCACTTCTTCGGTTCTGTTTATTGTTTATATATAATATATAATAATAGGTTTTTCAATACATGTTTTTCTGATACAATAATATATTTATATTACACGCATATTAAGCATATATAAATGAAAATTATAGGCTTAGCTTAATAATTAAGCTTTGCCTATAATAAAATGAATAGACCACATCAAAAATTAAATAGATATGTAAAAAGCTTTATATATATATATATAGTTTTATATGTACAAAATTCGTAACACATATATACATAGAGTTTTTTCTCCCAATGTCTACAAACGATACAAATGATCATCGTTGTTTGGAATAAGAGTTTCGTTGCCGTTGAAGTGAAACTCGCCGTTTGGATTGATCACTTGGTCGCGGAGAAATCCTGCTATCGTCTCTTGGATAGCTTTGATTCGGTCTTGTTGTAGGACCTTTTCCCTCAGCCATTCCGTCTTTAATTTGAAATAAATAAAAAAGTATTAGTTATCTAAGTTATTCAATATAATTCAGGAGATAATGAAAAGAGACATGTAACGTACTCTGAGCGTCTCTATGGGTGTTTGATTGACTTGTGCCATCATGAATTTGCACACATAATATGCACATAGATTGTTCCCCCTTCTTGTCTTAAACACCACTGTACGATATATATATATATATAAATATTCACGACCACGACAATAAGAAGGCTAAAAGTTAGCGAAAGTTTGTTAGCTAGTAGAACTTACTTGTGGATGTATTATGTTAAGCGGCGCTTTACATCCACTGAGATGTTCACGGTCAATGAATCTTTCCCAAACCCTATACACAGCCATTGTGGATCGTGAACTAATAATTACAGAGTCATATTATGATATTTTTGTAGCTGAGATCGACATTACGTACCTTTGAATAATGTTTACCATTTGTTGATAATTTTCTTGTGGTTTTCTCATTGAGTCAAAGATTATCAACCGGTTCTTGGGAATTTCAATGACCATGAGTATCCAGTGAAAGCTGTTTACACACACATATATATAGTCAGTCCTATAATATAAAATAAAATATGCATGCACTTAATAACTATATAACTCACTCGAAGTTGAAGGGGAAGAGTATTTTTTGTTTTTCTTTTTGGTTCACAAAGAACCTCATAAGATTGGTGCAGACTTCTGTCTCATGATCTGCTGTCCACACTGCCTGCGGAGCCTTGAAAACAATATAAGGGTCAACGAACCCAATACTATTGTCATTTTTCATTCTGAGCTCTCTCATTTGGTGCCTGCATATATACATACAAATCCTAAGTGTGTAAGGATTATATACATGTAATTAAAGAAGTTAGAAGTATAATAAAAAGAAAAAAATACTTACAGACAAAAGCAGCTGACAAGAGATTTGTCAAGAGCGTCGAGGTGGCATCATTGGTGCAATTCTTCGAACTGCACGTATATGTGGTCATCTCCACGGAAGTAGTGATGTTGTCTAATACGAACAGAAATCCAATTATCTCCCCTTTTAGACGCCTCAATGCACCATTTGTTTATTGCAAACATTTATGTGCCGAGCTCGTGTAAACGCTTAGGGTCAAATAGACTCCTGCCCGGTTCATATCTTGCCCTCCATTGATCAACTACCTCGGCTTTTTCAAATGTTTGGCATCCAAGAATGGCGACAATTTCTTCCATATTTAAACCGCTCTGTCCAAAGTAACGCTCAAGCGAGTCTAGCTCAGACAACGCTAAGGATTTCTTTGGCATCAAGTCTTCATTTGAGCCGTATTGATTTGGCACAATCAGAGGGAGCACCGGTTTTGATACTTCTCCGAGCTGTGGGACCCCCTTTCCTACTCTCTTCTTAGTAGGCTGTGAAGACTTGACCAGAGACCACTCATAGTCCGAAAGTGCTGGCTTTTTCTGAGCTTCACGTTGCCTCTTTTGATGGTCCGCCACCTTCTGTCTCAGTTCCGATGGCTTCACATAAAAGTACGGCTTTTCTGGGTTAAGCCGTTTTTTCCTTTCCTCCTTTATTTTATCAAAAAATTGTTGGACCTCAGATTTGGATGTAGCAATTACCTCCTCTTCTCTTTTCGTAAGGTAATTTTTCTGGCGTCTTAGCTCTCTTTGCTGAGGCAGCCTTCTTTGGAGGTGGGACCGATGACTTCGGTCCTTCTTGGGTGGACCGCTTCTTACTACCTCGCTTTGGAGGCGAGGGGACCGACCGTGCACTCTTTGGAGAGGGCGGTGCAGGCGGTGGAGGTGGTGGGGCCGATCTTTTTGGCATTGGAGAACGCGGTGGAGGAGTTGGAGACCTCGGTGGAGGAGTTGGAGACCTCGGTGGAGGAGGTGGAGACCGTGGTGGAGGCGGTGGCGGGGTCGGTGTGGCCACCACAGGTGTTGGTGGAGATCCAGCATTGTCACCGCCCGCAGCACTATGATGCGCTGGGGAGAGAACTGGACTTAGGTTGGAGGAGTCCCTGCAAAGAAAACAATTACAAGTTTTGTGAGCAAACTTTTTTTTAATTTCAATACATAATAAATAATATAAGAAGTGAAATCACACACAAACCTATGCTGAGGAATAATTATGAAGCGCTTGCGCCAACAAATAAATGTCTTCTCAGCTTCACCTAAGGTCTTCTCTCCGTCTCCCCCTTCTATGTCTAGTGGCACATTGCCACAACCTTTCTCAACCCTATCAACCGAGACGCTAGCATATCCACCAGGTACTGGTCGATTATGGATTCTTGGAGTTCTCGTTCGGTCGATAGGGTTGACAACAGCGATAGCCACCTTTTTGGTGGCATTCCCATCTGGTACATGCAGCTCACAGGTAGTAAAAGCCTCTGTGACATCATCCACGGGGAAGTGTAGCTTCGTGTCATCCTGAATGGTTGGTACTTCCGTGGATGCGCAGCTGCTTTTCAACTGGCCTGGGGGGCTAACATTGACCTCAGGCTGTGATGTACCTTGCCCTTTCGTCATTTGACTAAGTGCTGCTTGCACTTGCCTTTGAATCTCTGCCTGCATCCATTCTTCACGAGCTTTCTCGCGCTCTTGTGACTGCAGAACAAAAGCTTCCAGGCGGCGGATCCGCTCTGCCTTCTCATCCTTCTTTCTCTGGCGGCTTCTGTAGGTATCTTGATCGGCTTGGAATGATTGCAGCCACGGAACTGCCCCATAGCCTCTCGTACGCCCACCGTGTTCAGGATTTTCAAGCGCATAGGTGAGTTCATCCTTCTCCCTGTTAGGCCTGAACTCACCAGACTGAACCGCCTCTCGTGCATGGACTAGTCTCTCTGCTGCTCTAGAGATTTCTTGGCCCCAAACTAGCGCCCCGGTGTCTGGGACTCACCTATCTGCAAAATCTGGGAATTCTCTGTCTATCGCTCTCCACTGGGATCCATCGGCAGGGTGTCTCAGCATATTGTCTATCTTACGGTCTTCTTTATGCCACCGCAACAACTTTGCATTGTCCTTATTTCTGAACAGACGTTTTAATCGTGGTATTATAGGAGCATACCACATAACCTTGGCTGGAATTTTCTTCCTATGACGTTCTTCACCCTCAACATCGCCAGGATCATCTCGTCTAATCTTATACCGTGATGCCTTACATACTGGACATGCATCGAAATTCTCGTATTCCTCCCCACGGTAGAGGATGCAGTCATTAGGACATGCGTGTATCTTCTGGATTTCTAATCCCAAAGGACAGACAACCTGTTTTGCTTCATACGTAGTGGTGGGCAATTCGTTGCCTTTCGGAAGCATCTTTTTTATGATCTTCAATAACTGTCCAAATGCCTTGTCAGATGTACCATTCTTTGCCTTCCATTGCAGCAATTCTAGTGTGGTACCCAGTTTTTTTTGCCCCTCTTCAGCGGTGGGATATAGCGATTTCCTGTGGTCCTCTAGCATGCGCTCGAACTTGGCTTTCTCTTTATCACTTTCACATTCTCTTTGTGCATCACGGATGGCATCACCAAAAGCATCATCGCCCCGATCATCTTCTGCCGCCACCTCTTCTTCATTATCTCCCCCCATTGCAACATCATTGAAGCCACCGTACTGAGCAATAATATTGGCATGGTCCAATTCTTCTTCTTCTTCTTCTTCACCTTCATCCATTATAATCCCGCTTTCTCCATGTTTGGTCCAACAAATGTAGTTTGGTACGAAACCTGACTTTAATAAGTGTGAATGAAGAGTTCTTGAGTTAGAATATTCCGTCAAATTCTTGCACACGGCACATGGACAACACATGAAACCGTGCCTCTTATTTGACTCGGCCACACTTAAGAAATAGTGCACGCCATTAATGAACTCTTCGGAGCGCCGATCGGCATTATACATCCAATTACGAGTTACCATCTGCATTAAATATAACATATATATTATGAAAAAAATGCACACATATAGTTTCTCATCTTATTGCACAACATGTCTAAGATACATAGTTGATTAATTTAGGAAAGCTTGGCTACAACAAATACAATCGCAACTAGCACTAAAAAACCAAAACTAAAATGCACTTAAGCAACATAATTAGTTCGCGTCCGATCCCAACTATAATAGATAGATCATTCGCTTGATCAACATCATTGAACTCCTTTCGTCGGCTCACTGCCCTACCACCTTCAGCCTCAACCACCTGTGCAAAAGATTTCTTAATGTGTTCAATGTATTCTTCCTCCCAGTACCAACCTGTACATCCGCCGGTACCGTCCCACTGAAATTAAAAGAGAGAATCAAAAGTTTAATTAATATCATTTAAAAAAATATGCACATATATAAGCAAATGTCTAGAAATAACTCACATTACGATCTGGACACTTGTAGAATATACGACCCTTGTTTACTTCCTCTTTCGACACTTTGTACTCCATCAAAATCTTCTGCCCACACTTGCCACAAGTAATGAGAGGGAGTTCCGGACGGTATCGCTTTTGAACCCGTTGAGAGACCGAAGACCCGGTCACGGTTGCCATCTACTATCCATACTCAATTTTTAAACAATTATAAATTCCACATTTACTAGTAAACATGTATGATACAATGGACATTATATGTAGTAATCAAAATAAATCAAGTAATATCAACAAACCAATTAATTTGAACTATCCTACTTTCTAAGATCATAAAAATATACTATAATTCATTCTTGCAAACTACATTAATACTAGGTCAACCATGAAATACGATATATATATATATATATGGATACTAATTCATGTGAATGATTCAAAATAACAACGTGGATTTGAGCTAAAAATAATGCGAACATCACAAGCCAAAAACAACATGAAAAGACAAGAAAGACAAAAGTTAGTCACTTCCAAGCACGAAGAGACGATGACGGAGTCGAAGAAGATCAACGATGGGCGTTGGAGATGAAGAACAAATGAAGAACAAGCAAGAAGAAGCTCCAAGAACAACAATAGTGCTCTCGGTTTCAAATGGGCAGACGGGAGGAGGGAGCCGGCCTATAAACCGGAACTTTAGCACCGGTTCAGGGCAAAAACCGGTGCTAAAGGGTTACCCTTTAGCACCGGTTTGTAACAAAAACCGGTGCTAAAGGGTTTGCCTCGTACCGTGGCTCTGGCCGGTGCTAAAGGGACCCCTTTAGCACCGGTTTGTAATACGAACCGGTGCTAAAGGGTCTCTGCCCCGACAGCACCTGTCAGTAGCCGTTGGGCAGGACCCGGTGTTAAAGGGGTCTTTAACCCCGGGCCGCAAAATGGCCGAGGTTTTTAGCCATTTTGGGCATCGACCAATGCCTCATTCTGTAGTAGTGCAGTAGGAATAGGAAAATTCAATTGTGTCCGTTATAGAATTAACGAGATTTGACGGCAATTGATTGACCGTTTTCTCTCTCGCCTATTTATTTCCATCCTCGCGGGCTCTTTCCTACTGTGAACAAATCTCCCTTGTCGAGTTGCGCTGAGTTTTTTCCCGTCCTAAACCACTATGCGCACGGAGATATCGGAAGAGCAGGCCTTAGGAACCGATGCCTCGCATCGAGACACCTGCTTGGGTGTGCGGGCAATCAGATTTTTGGGGAGCGTCTTCCGCGACTGCTTGCTTCGTCTCCTTCCTCGGCTTATTCCAGGCAGAGTCGACTTCTTTCTCAGGGCGGAACGTCTTCTTCCTGGTGGACGTTCGCAGGACTGCACTGTGAACATTTTCCTGCATCGACGGCGGTCCACTACTTTAAGGAACGCACTATGTCGAGCTTCCGGTGCCTTCAGCACTGTTCCCTCCTCTGGGTACAAATTTAATCCGCCTAGTCTATTTTTTCGTATGTCTCTCATCATATTTGCAATGCTTATCACTAGTCTGAGTAGCAATAAAATTGCACACATGCATATATATGTCACCACTTTACTGATTATATTTTTCTAGATTAAATCAAACATTAAAATGTCTATATTTCTAACATTCCAAAAACCTGATATTAGATATTTTTTTAGTGGTTTTGCTGCTACGTTAAAACCGGACAATTTTTATGGTTCAAACTAAAAACAGTGGCGCACGAGAATGGTGTTGTGGTTGACTGCTATGAGTTGCTATCACGCCGCTGAGGAGAATCTAGAACAATTTACTCTTGAGGAGGAGCAAAAGTTTTTGGCGACCGATAGCCTCTTTGGAGGCGCCGTGATCAGTGCACTTGATAAAAAGTATGTCGACAGCTACATCATTTGCACCACTACTAAGAATTTATGGGATGCGCTTGAGGTCAAGTTCGGTGTATCTGATGCTGGTAGCGAGCTGTACCTGTAATTTTGGATTTCACTTCTGTAGCACTTTTCTTTGTATTTAACATTTGTTGTCCAATCATAATTCATAAACTAACTATGCTCAAAAGATTTGTCTCGGAAATTACAGGTAAATTATGTAATTAGTTATTTTTATTTATATTTAATGTTACATGCATACGTCTAAAGATTCGATGTGATAGAGAATCTCGAAAAACTTTAGAATTTTTTTTTTGAACTAAACGGGGCCTAGCTGACTTGGCATCATATTTCAGCAGTTGACAAGGCGCCACAATGAAAAAACCACAGTTAAAACTGTCCAGAGTGAGTTCAAATGGTTTTGAAAGTTGAGGGACTCTAAAAACAAATTTTATGGTTGAGAGGGGACCACAAAATTTGAGGAAGTTAAAAGACTTTTTACTTATGCCTTATTTAGTTGCTGAAATTTTTTGGATTTGCCTACTGTACCACTTTCATTGTATTTGATAATTATTATCCAATCGTAAATTAAATAAGCTCAAAAGATTCATCTCGTAAATTGTAGACAAAACTCAACAATTAGTTTAGATGTGACCAGAAATCCCAAAAAATTTAAAAATTAAACCAGGCCCTAGAAAAGCCTACCTTTCTCGAACTTCCAAACAGAGGAGACACACCTACCGATCATGAAATGCATAAAAAAAAAAGCCTACAGTAAAAAACTGCCCTTGGAGCCCGGCCGCATGCATGTACGGCACAGCTAGTACATTGGGGTAGTTTAGGGCGTTCTCAATGGTAGTTTACAATTAAATAGCTAGATAAAGTTTAGAAATAGTAATAAAAAATATTATAATAAGAGTTACACAAGCTTTGAGAAAGTTATTTTTGTAAACCGTACTAGACTAGCTATTTAATAGTCATTAGTTATTTTTTCTCTCTCTTTTTGATAGGCAATAGAATTCTTCGTAAACTAATTATTTGAAAACCATAGGGACGCTCTTATATTCTATTGTTGTCGCATAACATGGTTAGCACATTGACCAAGACTAGCAACGTGGCTAGCACATTGGGGTCGCCTTCGTCCAACAAATGCTGTCGGATTCATGTGACCGTTTCAGAATCCGGAGCATTCACATGACCGTTTCATATATCCATCATTGCTCCAATCGACTGAGCGAAGTGCGAGGGAGAGGACCGACTGAATGACGGGGACCATTGCCCTCTATGGCCCCAACTGCTTGCTTCGTCTCCTTTCTCGTTTCTAGTGATAGTTGTTTTGAAAACTCCTTAATTTATTCATATAAAGTTGGATCAAGATGTTTTATAACAAAATTATTGAACATGATGCGATCTAACTTTATAGTCGACAAATTTTGTACTATTTGATGAAGCTGTTCAGAGTAAAAAAAATTAGTCTGTCGGCCACTAGTAGCTCAGTTAACTAGGCGGCCATGCCCAACAATAAGGTCACCTTGGTTTCCCAACTGGAGCAGCCAAGCGTAGCCACCGCAGACACACACCTCATGTCTCCTAGCTCCCTTATTCGTTTAAGGCCTTGTTTACTTCCCAAATTTTTTGCAAATTTGCTACAGTATCTCTTTCGTTTGTATGTGACAAATATTGTCCAATCATAAACTAACTAGGCTCAAAAGATTCGTCTCGTCAATTTCGACCAAACTGTGTAATTAGTTTTTATTTTTATTTATATTTAATACTCCATGCATACGTCTAAAGATTCGATGTGATGGGAAATCTGAAAAGTTTTGCAAAATTTTTGGAGAACTAAACAAGGCCTAAGCTGATTCAAGCCCATCCGCCCCAATCCTCGCCATCAGCCCCATCAGCCTTCAGCCAGCCTCAATCAAGCAGACAGTAGCCACGCCCAGCTTCGGCTGCGACTGAAGGACTGCACCGAGGCCAGATCCCGCCGTCTCAAACCTTGCAACTGATAGCCAGCAGGCGCAGTAGTTCCGGTCCAACGTAGTACTTCCAGTTCCATCCAGCCATCGCTCAACAGGTACAAGATCTACTACTTCTACTGCTCCAAACTTGTGTAATCGTTTATATATACTAGTATAAATATATCAATCGCAAATCTAACAATTCGTCATCTCTATGATAATGCAACCACCTGCCTGTCCCGGCCAGTACTCCTCTTGCTTTACACCCCACAAGACCACAAGAGACCAAGGAACTGAAGGACACAGAGCACTCTCCTGTTCCCGCTAAAAATCAAGCTTAATAAGGTGCATATATATGCCTAGTCTCCTCTTGCTTTCCATCTTTGTTTCTCTCTATTTTTGTTTCTTCCAAACACACACAAAAATATACGCGTGCACGTACGGGTTGGGACTGGTGTAGCTGCTCTCAATTTTTAGGTGCACCTGTATATAATATAGCAACATGCATCGTCCATGTATCGGACTTCATTATATTGACGTCTGATGCTCATTAATTTGTCAACTCCGTGCTTTTAGCTTCTGTTACTATGTGCCAGATCTGGAATCCAAAAGTGGATATTCGAGCTCCCTTTAATTTGAATAGTGCCAGGATTAATTACAGGAGGGCTCGATTGATGATTTTACCGTCAAGACTAATATTCATTTAAACAAATCACATGACATTTTTATCTATATTGATTTTGTAGATACAGAACCTGCAATGGCTGTGGTATTGGATGCTTTTGCATCCTATCTGCAAGATATGCTGGTGGAGATGGTTAAAGAAGAGGTCCATCTGCTCTTGGGTGTTCCCGATGAGATAGAAACGATGCGCATCAAGCTCGGGGACCTCAAGAGGTTCCTTGCTGATGCTGACAAGAGGAACATTAGAGACGAGACTGTGCAGTCATGGGTCAGAGAGCTTAGAAATGCCATGTATGATGCCACCAATATCCTTGATTTGTGCCAGCTCAATGCCATGGAACAGGGTACTACCAAGGATATGGGTTGCTTCAATCCCTTGCTCTTTTGTATAAGGAACCCTCTCCATGCTCATGACATTGGTAATCGCATCAAAAGCCTTAATAAGAGGCTAGATGACATTGAGAAGCGTAGCAAAGCCTTCAACTTCAACCTTGCATCTTATGAGGACAACACGAGAATGGTAGAATCCTCCCTTCGTGCTAGGCGGGAGACGACGGGGGAGGATGAGTTAGATGTGGTTGGTGAGAAGATTGAGGAGGACACTAGAAGTCTTGTGGATTTGCTCATAAAGAAGGAGAAAAATGTACATGAACACAAAAATGTTATGGTTTATGCTATTGTGGGAGTTGGAGGGATTGGCAAAACCACCCTTGCCAAGAAGATCTTTAATTATGACTTCATCAAACAAGAGTATGAAAAGAGAATATGGTTGAGTGTCAATAAAGAATTTAATGACATTGATATATTAGAGAGAGCTATCACTGAAGCACAAGGAGACCATCAAGCACCTAGAAACACAAAGGCCGCACTAGTGCGAACCCTTAAGGAAGCCTTGAAGGGGTGCAAGACCTTGTTGGTGATGGATGATGTTTGGGACCCCCATGTATGGGAGAAGGTGCTCGAGCCTCCATTGATAAACTCACTTGCTAGAGGAAGCTGCGTTCTTGTAACAACGAGACATGACATGGTTGCTCGAGGCATGATGGCGGAGGTGCCCTACCACCATGTCAAGAAATTAGAGCATGAAGATGCCTGGTCTTTGCTAAAGAAGCAGGTCCGTACAATGTCAATTCATGCGTTTAATGTGTTTTGTTCTCAAGAATGTGTTATACTTCTAATATGCATATCCTCCTGTTGCAGTAACTTCTATGTCATTAATAAATTTCTTTGCTAGTGTCTTTGATACTTTTTACATGCACAATGGCTAATAGTAATTTGCCAAAAGATACTTATAGTTTGATGACAAGAGTTGGTTGGGGTGTTTTAGTGTTGGAAACAACTCATGCAAGGAATCCTTTAGTCTTGTTCCAATTCCTACTTATTTCTTAGAAGTAGTAAAACCAAAGCAATGGCTCTTTAGTTCAAGTAGCCAAGAAGAAATGCTAGTGGGAAACAACTCATGCACGGAATCCTTTAGTCAGAGCTTGTTCCAATTCCTACTTATTTCTTAGAAGTAGTAAAACCAAAGCAATGGCTCTTCAGTTCAAGTAGCCAAAAGAAGAAATGCCTAGCATTTCAACTATTTTCACTATTACTGCACATAATGTGCAAAACTACAATAAGGTGAAAACTGACACTAGTTGGTATTTTATTTCAACATTGATTTTTTATGAATCAAGGATCTTTAAAGTACTACTAATATGTAACTTATGAAAGTGCAGCACGCTTCAATGAAAAAAATTTAAAGAGAACCAGCATTACTAACAAGAAAAACTTGACTACATCAAGGAACATGTATAATGTTCTTATTTCCTTAATTACATTGCAGAAATGGCGTTAGTTAATTATGATTTGGCATAAGTGCTAACATACTAAACATTCTTATATTTATACGTATATTCACAGATGCTTCACTAACGATGAATAAATTTAAGCTTTCTAAAGTTTTACTATATATACCTCTAAAATATACGAACTTCCAGCATTTAAATTTTGTCATAAATATAATTACTCTGTGAGTCCATCACGCTCAACTCCACCCGCTATGCAATTTTCTATTTAAAAAGAAAAAGTCTACTTAACACCTTACTCTTGGAAATTGTATAATCCACAGTCTGACCTATAAACCAGTAACTACACTTATTATATATTAAAACGCGTCTAAATAACCCTCAAAACAGATTTGAATGCATTTTTGGTCACTCGCATATTACATATGTGCTGATATAGCAGTGACTCAATAAAAATGGGGAAAATGTCTACACAGTCCCCCTAATATATCAACCCTTCATATTTTACGAAGTTATTGCTCCCATTTTTCTACTTTTTGTCGCCTCACCGTCATCTAGCACCCATGTAATTTGGCACATTAGTGAAGCTGCCATAAAGCAATCTTAGGGATTACTTAGATGGTTTTTAATACTTTAAGGGGTAAAATATCTGGTATTACATGTGAGAGAGTGAAGTAGACAACTATAAATAGTTAGGGGGATTAAATAGACTTTTTCAATACTAAAACCAACCATTTATGTCATGTGAATTTACCCAACAACCGATAGAATAGTCAATGAAGAGTGGTTTAACAAGAGGCGGCATGATGGACTTTAGCCTTGTGGATTCATTTTTCCTAAAAGTTCTTGAAAGTCCTTATATTTTGGGAGGGGTTTGACTTTTTAATTTTCAAAATTTAGGAACATAAAAATAAAATTATATAAATTTTATTCTCTCTAATAGTACTTTACAAAGATTTCCCAATAAATTAAATCCATATCAGCTAACCATATAAAGACTGTGGAAGAGACAACAAAATTAGAAAAAGTCTAGCTTCTGATCCAGACCAAGTCCATAGTGCACTTCAAGATACATGCAGACGGGCCGGTTTGGCTGGGTGTCTAACCACCAATCCAGCTTCAGAAAGCCACCTTTAGGCTGTTTTTTTGCCTGTTTGGAGTCCAAAGCCAGATTCCATGGAGCCACCAACCCTCTAGCGAGGCTCCAGAAAAACACGGGGGTGGTCGTTTTTTGGGAGCCTGGATTGGCTTAGCTCTGGTAGTTGTGTTCTCCTCAAGTCCTATCTCAGCCACGCTTACCCCTCCGAATTCACCATCGGCAAGCTCTGCATCTTCTCCAACTCCAGCAGACCACATCTGCTCCTCCTCCAGTGACCCCCATCTCCTCCTCCGGTGCTCCTCCCATATGCAAACTCCCAAGGCAAGGCCCACGCATCAAAGGCCCTTCCTGTTGCACGGCCAGGTGGCGTGCCCGGTACCAAGAGCATAGTCCTCCAGCCAATGTCGTGGAGGTGCTCGCCATGCTCGGTAGTTCCTCCTCTGAGCGGTGAAGAAGTTCCCCCACTTGTGCAGCATCATTCGTGCCAGCTCCATGCCCTCGTCCTCTGCAGATAGGCTATGCTTCATCACCTCGATAACAGGCGTGTTGCGGGGGTGGAGGCATAAGTGGTTTGCCCTGGCCTTAATGTTGATCTTTGGGGCCGCATTGCCCTTCTTCTTCTTCTTGCTGGGGAAATGCTGCATTTGCATGTGCAGGGAGAAGAGCCTCCAACCAAGGAGGTGCACAGTGCAACGAGGAGCACACACATCCTCCTCTAAGCGCAATTGAAGGTTGGGCTCGTGGAGACGTTGAGGTGATGGTCCCGTTTGAGGCACCTCATTGTCAACACAGCTACTAACTACAAGCAGAGCATGCTTTCTGCCACTAATGGGCGGTGCACGCACGGTGTCCGTGCCACGATGGTCTATCCAATTGGCCCGGTGGTCTCAATCACCCTACTCGTTGAGCAGCTGCTCAAGTGCCTGCATGGCTGCGAAGCTCAAGACCTCGGAGCGGCAAGAGGGGTGGATAGGAGTAGTGCGAGGTTCTTAGGGCTGACCTGGGCAAGGGCAGAGCAGCTAGCACCACCATGATGGAGCTCACTACCTGCTCGATATAATGCTTCAAAGGAGGTAACATTACCAGGCTAAGAATATGGTGATTCTATGGAAGGCAAGGCAAGTAATCAAACAAACTCTTATAGAAACTAGGCCAGGGATAACAGTCTAGCCAAACAAACCCATGTTGGCTTGCTAGGGACAGGTCTTGCCTAACCATGCTCCAATCCTAGCTAGCCACGCACCAAGGCAGGGAACCAAATTATATATTGTATGAACCGGTCTAGCCTAGCCATGCTCCAAACGTAGCTATTACATTGGAGAGATTATCTATTGTGTTATCTAGCACTCTCTCCGTTCCATATTATAAGTTATTTAAACTTTCTTGAGCCACCGTATCTCAAATTTGACCAAAATTATTAGAATAATTACAAAAATTTATAACATATAATTGTGCTTCTTTTGTATCATAAATATTATTTTTTATATAAATGTAGTCAAACTTTATATATTTTGACTCATCAAAAATATTAGGATAACTTATAATTTAAGATGAAAGGAGTATATATATATATACGATATGGACATGGACTGATGAACAGTTCTTGTGGCTACGTTTATCCCTACCCTCTAACATAACATTACAACAATGAGTGTCGTCTAAGAGCAATTAATAGAGTATGGACACTGGACCTGAGACAAACCCACAACTGGAGCCTCACTCAATCAACTTGAGAACCCAAGTCCGCTCAACAATTAAGGAGGCTCGGGCCTAATGTATTGACCCAGCATGGGGCTTCGTCTCGGCTTACAATGACCCCAACTTCTTACCATCCTTCCTAGCTGTGTGTATATATATCTATATCTCTAGATTTAAGGTGTATATAATCGGACGAAATGTATATAGGCGAAGTATATGATCATATGTGGGCGAGACGACTCATAGGCCTTGCTTGGTTGAGTTGTGACTTTTAGAAAAGCTGCTATGAGCTGTGACTTAAAAAAACAGCTGTGAGAAAGAAGCTATAGTAAAAGCAGAAGACCGTTTGGTTGCGCAACTGCGGTTTTTGGAAAAACTATAGAATGGACCCTACATGTCATCCCCACCTAACTCAATCCCTCTCTCACTAATGATTGGCCCCACTCATCAGCCTCTTCCTCTTCCTTGTTGCACTTCGTGCACTGGGAGCCTCGAGCCCACCGTCCTAGACCTCGCTGGCCTTGCTCCACCGAGGATGCAGGAAACACGCCGCCGTAGGGAGGAGGGAGAGGACGTACCGCGCGTGGGAAGAAGAGGCTCACGCCGACCGAAAGAGCTCCCATGTGCCGCGCGTGGGAAGCAGAGGCCCACACTCGACAGCACGCAACAGAGGAAGATGCCGCACTGGCCGCTAGCGCTCTTGTGCGCGCCCGCGCAGAGGCCTGCGCCGGCCACTGGAGCTCATTGCGTGCCGTCCACTAGAGCTCCCACGCTTGCCTGAGCAGAGGCCCGATTCTTGTTCCTCTTTGTACAGCGGGCAGTCGATCTCGACCTTGTGTTGCGGGGCTGCTTGGGGGAGCCGGCTGGCCGTGGACCTGAGGCGGGGGCATGCGGGTGCCCTCAGAGTGGGGCACCGATGAGGTCTGGCCCATGCAGGTGGCGGCGGAGCAGGATGCTTGCGAGGTATCTGGGCGGCGCGGGTAGGAGTAGGAATACCAGAGGAGAGATGTCGCCGACTAGAAAGAACGAGAAAATATCGAACCGTTATGTTCATAATCAATGGCAGGTGGGTAATATTTTACCCCCAAAAGCATTTGAAAGTAGGTGGTGAGGTGCTTTTGAAGATGTACTAGAGTGAAAACTGCTTTTGGGCAAAGGTAGTTGTGGCTTTTGGATTCATTGGTTGGCTTTTGGCTTTTGTAAAAACAGAAGTAGGTTCAAAAGCCTAACTAAATGGGTCCTAGTTGCTCTGTAGCGCTATAAACATGTGGTTTTTTGCCCTAGCATGTACGACTACAAGGAAAACACAAATCATAGATAGGTCATATGCTTAAAATATTGTATATGATTTTGCATCCACGAAGAGTATCATTTATATTAATACCAGTTTTTTTTCCTTATCTATAAGTTCGTTTCATTTAATTGGCTTAGCTGCTTGTAGGTGATCGGGAATGGAAATAATGATGAAAAAAATGTTGACAGACTTAAGGAGATTGGAATGGAAATTATAGCAAAATGTGATGGTTTGCCACTTGCTGTTAAAGTAATGGGAGGCCTCCTACGCCAGAAAAATACGAGACAAAGGGACTGGGAAAAAATCCTAAATGATTCTATATGGTCAGTGTCCCAAATGCCTGAAGAGCTAAACTATGCAGTATACCTTAGCTACCAAGATTTAAATCCAAATTTGAAGTCTTGCTTTCTGCACTATGCCCTCCTCACCCAGAACACAGTGTTCTATGATGACAACATTGTTGCCATGTGGATTAGTGAAGGATTTGTTCATGGAAACAGCACATGTGATTTAGAAGCACTAGGAAAAGACTACTATGGTGAGTTAATAGCTAGGAACCTTATAGAGCCGGATCAATTGTACTTGGACCAGGCAGTCTGCAATATGCATGATGTTGTTCGCTCATTTGCTCAATATGTATCTAGAGATGAAGCACTGGTAGCTCAGAAAATTGAAGTTGGCCTAACCAATAAACTTAATTCGCAAAATGTTACTCGGTTATCACTGGAATGCAAAGAATCAGAATCAAATGAGCTAGAATGGAGTTCTCTACAAGCAAATAGATCACTGCGAACATTGATTTTAGTTGGGAAGATGAAGATCAACCGAGGTGATTCGTTGTTGTCTTTTCCATGTTTGCGGACCCTACATATAGAAGATGGAAATTTTGATGCTTTGTCTAAATCTTTGGTCCAACTCAAACACTTGAGGTATTTGTCCATAAGACGCACTGACACATCTAGGCTGCCAAAAAGAATTGCCATGATGAAATTCTTGCAGTGCATTAATATTTCTTACTGTAAAAGTTTGGTGAAGCTTCCACGTGACATTGGAGAGTTACGGCAGCTGAGGTATTTAAGCCTTGTTGACTCAGGAATAAATAGTGTACCGAAGAGTTTCGGTGGTCTAACTAATTTGAGGTTATTGTTGGGGTTTCCAGCCCATGTGGAGGGTGACTGGTGCAGTTTGGAAGAACTAGGACCCCTTAACAAGCTCATGCGTCTTGATATAGATGGTCTGGAGAATGTATCCTCTTCCGCATTTGCTATAAAGGCCAGGCTTCGTGAAAAGGTGCGCCTCAGCTATCTGGTCTTAAAGGGCACCAGTACACGTCGAGGTGCTCACAGTCACAGGTTGGTAAAAGAGGAAGAGCAGCAACAAATCCAGAAGGTGTTTGATGAGCTCTGCCCTCCACCCTGCTTAGAAACTCTGTGTATTGAAGAGTACTTTAGCCAACAACTTCCAAAGTGGATGATGCCTACAGAAATTTCGTCCCTTGGAAGCTTGAGGAATCTATGGATGGAAGACTTGCCTTATTGCACGGATCTACCTGATGGCTTGTGGCAGCTCCCCAGCTTGGAGTTCCTACAAATTAGAAGCGCCCCAGGCATCAAGCGTGTTGGGCCAGAGTTCGTACTACCACACCATCATGAGCACCCAAGCCCTATGGAAAACGTTGGTTCTGATTTGGAAATTGAGGTGGATGAATGTTCTGGCCTCGAGAGGATCAGCAATCTGCCAAATTTGCAGAGCCTCGTGATCTTTAGATGCCCAGGGTTGAAGGTACTAGAGGGTTTGCCTGCACTTCAGAGACTCGGGCTGGAGGACTACGACATGGAAACACTCCCGGGATACGTGCGGAACGTAAACCCAAGGGATTTGCATCTAGACTGCGACATCTCACTGCTAGCTTCCATAGCTAAAGGGAAATCTAGCCCCGAGTGGGACAAGTTCAGCCATATCAAGCATGTGAAGGCATATGCAGATGACGACGACAACAACATTGAAAGGAAGTGGTACGTCAAGTACACGAGAGATCCTTTCAGCTTTAAGACAAACATCAGCCTCCCTGCTGACGCCTCAGGTAAATTAACACACCTGCTGCTTTATACGTTGCCAACTTAGTATGTACATTTCATGCTATTGGAATATCTCGTCACTTGACTGGATGTGCCGTTTAATTTCAGGGGATGAAACGGAGGAAGTGTTGTTGGACGAAGTGGAGGAAACTTCAAGGAATGAAATCGTAGAAGAACATGTCAATGTGGAACAACTGAGGGAGTAATCGATCGAGTATGCTACTACAACTTGTTACTAGTTGCTTGTTAAGCTGTGTCTAACACTGTCAATTATATAACGCATATGGACGACCTTGCCTGCACAGGTGGAGTGTCCGTCTGTGACCTATATGGACAGAAGGATCCTTGGAGTGGCCATCACCTTGACTGAAGAAGTATCAATGCAGACTTTGTGTTGCGATTTTGTTCGCTACTGTTAGACTACATTTCATTTTGAGGCGGTCAGATATTCGACATTGCAAATAAAAAGAGACTGGAATGTCATGTGAACTTGTTCCTTAATTTTTCTTCAGTGATTTGTGTGCGCATTACTGTTCTATTCTGATGCAGTTTACCAGTTGTGAACTGAGAGGCCTGTATGTATGTAAGTTGACTAGTTACAGAACAAACTAATGTTATGGTACAGCTTCATTAAGAAGCTTGCTGATTCATGGTGATATATCTATAATCTATAACTCTTATAAAGCAAAACTTCGCTAGCTATTTCTCATGGCATGTAATGCGTCCACCTCAGTAATCCACTATCATTTGTCACTAGTAATTTCTCTTGACTTGTAAGGTGTCCATCTTAGCATTCCATTATCATTTGCAATTAAAGTTCACTAGCAGTATAATATCCACGTCAGCGAGATACACCATTCACTATAGATACAATCTCCACGATTATGCTAATAAATCTATATATATTATATCATATTCTTGTATTATCAACACCATATATACAGCTTCCTCCATACTCATGGCAACCCGTGGGGAATCTTTCTTGTTCTGTAAATGCAACTTGCTAGTAACTGAATGTATATAACACGGTTCACCGAATTTTTGGATTTTGTCAAGACTCCAAGTGGGTGTTTGAGGCTGTGAACTACTTCTATATATCAAGGCACGTAACATAACCGATAAATAATCCATTGCACAACGTGTTCACTCCTGAATCAATAATGACTAGCAACTTATTTAATTATTAGTAGAGGCTTGAAACTTCTCTATGCAGTTGCCAATAATATTTATTTCTCTATGGTCGAATCTTAGCTTGCATAAGGGACCAGCCGGAGAAAATGCAGTTTTTTGACGGTTTTCATCTGATACCTAAATAAAATAGGACATATAAGAATTTCTCAGAGTACTGCTAGTTTGCTACTACTCCCTCCGTCCATAAAAATATAATTCTCACATTTCGAGAAGTCAAACAGTTTTAACTTTGACTGAAATTATATAAAAATATACTAACACTAATGAGATAAAATAAGTATCATTATATTAGTTACAGAGTATACTTTTATAATAAATTTATTTCAAGACTTGCTAATATTATTTACTATAAACCTGCTCAAAGTTAGAATCGTTGACTGACAAGTTTCTCATAATTGCATTCTTTTTCGGACAGAGGTAGTGCATGCTAGCCATCGAGGAGCGCGGGAGCAGCCTCCCCAGCGGCGGCCAGCTCGGCTCTCGCCTAGGCGACGAAGGAAGGGGCCCGCGTGCCTAGCTCGGTGGCTAGGTCGGCGCTCGCCCAAGTGGTGACGAGAGTGGGCCCGCATGCCCCAGCGATGGGCGTTCCACTGGCAGGAGCTTCCCAAGCAGAGTGGGAGCCGGGGCTGGGGCTGGGCCAAAAGGCGTTCCTCCATTGTGCGATGGTCCACTCGTCACTGCTTCCCCTGGCCTCAGATTCGATGGAATAGGTTTCCGGATCTAGTGACGACCCGGTCAGGCCCCCGCGCACGCACGCCGGCTAGGTCAGGCTAGGGCTAAGTGGTCTGTGTCGCGCATAGAAGACAGATCTAGTGGATCCAAGGCAGAGACAGTGAGGCCCCGTGCCCCTACGCACGCAAGCCGACTAGGCCAGACAGCAATTGGGTGGCCGTGGCCACAGTCGGAAGGCGATGGACCACACAGGCCTTCCATCTTCTCTCAGTAGCAATTCAGGGCTAGGGCAGCGGCGGCTGACGGCTGGGCATGCTAGACTACGGTGGCAGCTGGGCAGACAACTTCTTCATTGTCCTCATCGCCACCGTCTCGGTCAACCTCCTCAGCGGTGGCAGCAACTCTATGGGTAGCGGTGGCCTGAAGGAGGTGGATCCCATCAGCAACGGCTGGCCTAGAGGTAGCAGATGTCTAGGAGTCCAGATGGAAGAGGTTATCCTTGGGCAGCGATAGAGAACTCTGGCAGAGGTGACGCCCATTCCAATGACGGTGGCTGCCCTATGGACGGCGGAGGCCTGATCAGCGGTGGCGGCAACCCTTTGGGCACCGATAGCCTGAAGGAGGCGGATCCCATCGACAGTGGCTACCCTAGAGGTAGCAGATGTCTGGGAGTCCAGGCGGAAGAGGTTATCCTTGGCGTCAGTGACAAAGAACTCTAGCAGAGGTGACGCCCATTCCAATGATGGTGGCTGCCCTATGGGCAGCGAATGCCTTGGAGCCTAGCAAAGTAGAAGTGGATCCTGTTTGCCTTGCAATGGCGTAATCTAGGGGCGGCGACAACTTCGACTTCCTCTCGCTTAATCTAGCTATTTTAGAAGAGGATGCCAAGAAGCAGGGACGTGCCAAGATCATTGTTTTTTTGTTGTTGTTGTGTTGTTTTCTCCTCTTTGTTAAGGTGTGAATCTAAGTGTTCTTGTATCTGGTCGCTCTCTCCCAAGTGCGACATGGGCGGCGGCGCCGTTGCCCCGTCCTCGGGTTCCTCCCCCGCACCCTTCCCGGTCTGGCCGCTGCCCGAGCTCGCCGTCGGGAATCCGGTGGAGGGCAAGGACGGCAGCGGACGGGCGTCTTTCTCCCTCTCCATGCCCCCGTCGTTCTCTCCCCCTCCCCTCTCTCCTTCAGTGCCGGCGACCGCCGGGCGGCGTGGGGGTCAATCCGGCTCCTCCGCGGCCGGATCCGGCATCCCCATGGCCAGATCGGGCTCCCCCACAATTGGTGCGGCTAGATCGGCCAGCGGCGGACCAACCTAGGGTTGGTGCGGCAAATCGCCCGGCGGTGCTGTGAGGTGACGGCCTACTCGACGGTGGCGGCCGATCTGGCTCGCCCCCCGGTGGGCTCGGTGACGCGGACGGCGGCACCATTCCTCGATGCCCGGCGTTCCCGCACCGGTGAAGGGGTCTGGCGGCGGCGGGTGCATCTGGGTATCTCAAGCCTGGATCCGCCGGCTGCTTACCCCGTATTGCCCCCTTCTCGGTGCGGGTGGTGCTCCGGCGATGCGGACTCGGGCGGCCGTTGCCTCGGGTCGGGGACATTTCCCCGGCGGCGACTGGGGGGTCGATTTGGACTCCCGGGCACCGGATGGCGATGGCGGTGTTGGCACCGGCCATCTCGACAAGCCGGCCAACCCGCCCTCCCACGCGGTCGTGGCCTGGATCAACTGCACCAAGCACTCGGCTTAAGACCACGCCGCTCCCAGGCGGCCCGCAAATCGGCTCTGACATCCACATCAAAGGACATCGTCGCCCCCTGCTTTTCTACTGCCTCGCTGCATCTGGTGAAGACCCTGCCGTTCATCCCCGTTATCTCGTCATTTGCAGGTTCGGCATGGATGTGAGGATCTTGGAATACAGGTGAAAACCCTGCCTGGCGGGTGCTGGACTGGCGGTGATGACGCATCAACGTCATCTTCCTCCTTGGAGGCGTCACTGTAATTCCCTCTTCCTTTCGTTGATGATGGCGTCTGCGGACGTCATTCACCTTCTTGAAGGCATCAACACAAGCACACCTGCTCCTAGCCATGCCCTGCACTACGACATTTGGGACTCAGCTGCGGCGCCAAGAGAAAGCCAAGGATGCCCTCTCGTTAATCAAATAGAGGGTCGAAGCATTTGCTGTAATGTCCTGGTCTATGTATAAAACTATGGCTTTTCTATCTTTTGTTTTTTCTATCTCCTTTTGTAACAATTGGCTGTGTACATCTCCGGATGTAGAGGCCGAATATTGAATATCCTTTATCGAAAAAAGTGTTCTTGTATCTTTTTGGCTACATATATCCTTCGTGGTTATAAAGGCTGTATTATTAATTAAAATACACTATCTCGAAAAACATGCGAACCATCCAAGGTTATCAATTATGGGCCATCACGTAGACATGATGTAATCTTGTTTATGGGCCGAGAGCGGAGCATCTGCAAGATCCATACACCTCGGCGTGACATACGTTGCTCAAAACAAAAAAAAAGCTAGGCATGACATATATACTATGTTGAGAGTCCACTAAAAAATAAAATAAAAAAAAAACCTTGTTGATGATAGAGGCGTGGTATATGATAAGATCAATCTTAACGATGGTTTTATGACCTAGTTTTAAACAAACAAGCAAAATGCATGCACTGGCCACATTGGTGCGCTGGGTGCTGATGGTGCGGTGGGCGGACGCGTTGGAAACCCACCGGTTAGAAAAATGTGTAAAGAGAGTGACCAAGTTCGAGCCTTTCATGGGAACAACTCGAGTGCCATGATTGGTTGCAGTTTTATACAAACAGTAAAGTCATCGCGGCAAAGCCATCGATGTATATAGAACATAGAAGAGATATGCTTTCACACATCGGTGAATAATGTATACAGAAGGTAGCAACATGTTTATTAATCAAAAAAAAGGTAGCAACATCTATATGGTGAGGCGGTTAAAACTCGTCCATGACATATAGGTACGTAGATATATAGGCTTACGTCCACCTCGAACAAACATGAAACATAATTCTGAGAACAGATGTGAGGCATCCCAAAATAAATATAAAAGATGCATGCTTTCTTCCTCCCAGGCAACTGACTTTATTTCCCTTCTCTTTGTGACGGCCTTGCGTACTTGCGTTTTTCAGGACATCTGTTCATTTAGTCCTACAAAATACAGAAAAGCGAAGTAGTATAAGAAGAGCACGACGAGCTCCTACAACATGTTTTACTTACCATCTTTCTCGGGATATCTTTACTTTGAGAACAAGGCCTTACTTTAAGTCCTACTATGTAGTGTGCCCATGCGTTGCTACGGGATAGCAACATTTTGTACTAAAACATATGGATCGCATGATAAGATAACAATACTGTAAAAATTAAATACCAATGTTAAATTGACAGTTAATTTAAAAAACAAAGTTTGTGAAATTAACGGTCACAGAGATCGCAGCATCGCAGACTCACAAACTCTACTTTTTAGATATTTCTATGATACGGCTAAGAACTGCATAATGATCGGAAGAAACCCGGCACGTACCATTCGTCCAGGTCCAACTCCAACATCCGGATCCTCCATACGATGCTGATGCTGCTGCTCCACCTTTCTCGACCCAACTAATGATTTTGAGCCACTTCACAGAGATGCCCATCGTGCCGCCAACAACCAGTCACCTCAACTGCATTTTTCTCGTTTTTTTAGCACCCGCATAAAACTGCAGCACAATGTCACAAGACGGGAGAGAGAGGGGGGGGGGGGGGAGGGTGGGTTTGCTCACATTACTTATCCAGTCCAAATTTAGCCAAGAACTCTACCTGCAGATCACGGGGATGCTAGGGGCCACCTGAAACTAACAGCTTCCTTCGTTGTATAGAATGTTTGTTGGATGGAGTTTCATCAAACAGACTCCAACTTAATAAAAGAGGATCCACTTTTAGTCTCTACATAAGCATATAGACAAGTTGTATAGGTAACAGAGAAAAGTCTGCTATTTATTTGATAGATCAAGCAAAGATATCTAATCACGAATGAACCATGGGATTGCGTAATCATCTAAATATATGCAAGCATTTAGTTGCATGTTCCAGACTGCACTGCTAGATAGCTCTATTTAGTCTACATGTCATTCTTAGTTCTATTTACCTCCAAATTGGTATCTGCTAGGATGCACATCATAGCTCCAGATTGGCTATCTATGAGACCTCAAGAGGAAAGGAATAATTCTATGTGTAAGCCATCTCATCAACTCAGAAATTAAGATAGTGCTATTAATAGCTGAGAAAGTAAAAGCCAACAAATTTGGCACTATATTTTGTCTCCAGAAATTCCTTGTACCATGACCCCATTATTCTTGGTATTGGTGGTGAGAGCAAGAGTGATCACCTCATAGATATGTTTATAGAAACCTGAACAATAAAACACAACACAGAGGTTCAGTCACAGGTTCGCGGTCCTATTTCACCTGCTACATGGTACTGCCTCATAGTACAAGCATTTAGGCAAATTTTGGAATCAATTAGGATGATATCTGGTCATGGTTAGGAAAGTTTTGCAGGCAAGCATGCGTACGGAGGTATTGGTGATTTAAGAATACTTGTTAGATTTCACTACTTGAGTTGATAGTTTCTCATAATTGTGTTTCCATGACAAACTCAGAGCAGATAGCAAAGATAATGACTCAACAAAGCAAGCTAACAAGCTAACACATCTAGTACTTGTACATTTAGATATCTCAATTTCATTTTCTGAACATCCAGAAATATAATTTTAAGTTCATTTTCTGAACAACAAGAGTTACTGTAGCTTTTAAATTGGTCAACAAATTAAATTTTCAAGTCATAAGCCAAGCTCAAGAACAATATAGTGAAGTTGTTGGCATCAAAGTTCTGCCGAGGTTTGCAAATTCAGCAAAAGCAAGATTAGCAAATCAATATATGTTGAAGTAATAGTCTGCAAATTTACAGCCATTCGATTTCAATACTTTCATATAATTCAACTTGCAAATTTGATAACACAAACCACTACCTATCAGTACTATGGTTGGTTAACACACAAGGGTAGAGCTTAGCGGAAACAATGGAAAAAAAAGTTTGAACAGAGCAGTAAATTAAAGCAGGCGGCGCAAGGTCTCACATCAGTTCCTAGATATGACATCTGCATTTTGGACAATAAATCGGGTCCCCAATATATCTATCTAAACTCATATCGATCCAAACATAAGCTCAAAGTCTGGTATAAAAGTGGAACAATCTTAAAATGTGTGAACGGATTGGGATGAGATAGGTATGGTGGCAGCTGTCGGTAAACAACCTGGTATGTGCAACTGGCGATGACAACAGCGAAGCTATCGGGGGAAGTCGATGTTGGGTCACCGCGCCACGAGGCCGGTGCCTCATCCTGCGCCATCGCCGCAGCCCGCGTTGGTGCCGCATCCTGTGCGACCGCTTGCTCTGGTGCCGCATCGAACACCCCTGCCACCGTGCATATAGGACTTCCAAGACCCTAATTTGGACATCAAAACTTTTTCCCAAAAATTTGGAGCCCTGAAACCCGATCCGAGACATAAATCAGCAGATAAATACATGCTCCGACCTCCGGCATGCACACGCCGCTGGACATGGCGGCGCCTATGCTAGTGGGACGTCGCGTCGCCTGTGCCACCGGGATGTTGCGTCGCCTAAAGCCACCAGGATGACACGCCACCTCCGCTGCTGAGACGCTAGGCGCGGCGACCGGAGGGTCGCAGCGGGTCGCAGTCGCCACCGGCGTTCGCGGCACGGGCAGCAGGCACCGGCGCAGCCGCTCGAGCAGCGGGCGCGCGGCGACCGGCGTGCGTGGTGCGCGGGCAGCGCGGCGCGGGCCGACGAGCGGGCACGCGGGAGTTCGCGCGGGCAACACGGCCACCAGAGTCCGCGCGGGCGCGCGCAGCGCGGTCGCTCGGCAACCGGAGATCGAGAGGAGGGCCACCAAAGTCCGCGTGGACGCGGCACGGTCGCTCGGCCACCGGAGATCGAAAGGAGCGGGCACCGGCGCGGCCGCTCGCTCGGCTACCGGAGATAGAGAGGAGCGGGCACCAGCGCGACCGCGCGAGCAGCGGGCGCGCGGCGGGGGCGCGGCCACCGGCGTGCGCGGTGCACGGGCAGCTGCGTGGATCGAGAGGAGGGAGATAAATGCGAGCAGGAGGAAGGAATGGCGAGCGGGACGGGAAGAAGAGAAGGAATATATGTTTCCTATAATATGAGCCGTGGGTCGCGTTCGCAGGTGGCGAGGAGGCAGACGGACGAAACTATTGCTGCACCAAAAAAATGTCCATCTTTTACTCTTTTTAGTTGTAGGAGATACCGCATAGAGAAAAGCATGACCAGCTTGTATATCTTCCTTGCTTCTAGCTCCAACATGCTTTGTCGTACGTTTCCAATTCTCAATGGCCAAAAGCAAAAGCCCTCAGATCAGGATGGATCCCTGCAAAGCCCCTAGATCAACATGAAGGTGAATGTAGGTATAATGTACCCAAATTATTGGCAAATGCCCTTAAACAGGGAATGACAACATATTTTTATGCATTTATCTTGTGGGGGTGCCCTGTTTCCCATCTCCAAGATTTGTACAACGTGACCTTGATTACTCCACCTAGCGGTGATAGAAAAGCCAATTCGACATTCACTCGTTCGTCCATTCTATATAGGATCTCTTAACAATCAGTTTCATCAACCCTGAAAAACCGCTGGCATAAATTACATTTGCACTATCAGTTTACTTAAGACAACCACAGATGGAAATAGTGAATTTAAACTGGTGATTTCCATTAAACAACCACCAATGTAAAATACACTATTTACGCCAACGGTTTTCTTAACAAACTGCCGGTGTGAACCCATTTGCACTAGCGGTTCTTGATCCAGGCCCACATATTTTACACTAGTGGCGCTTGCTTCTTATGAACCGCCAGCGAAAAAATCGCTGTCATCAAGAAATTTAGATTATGTTCTAGTGCTTACCTCAAACTCAAATGAAAACATGAAAAAAAATTAAGAACAAATGGACGAAAAATAAAAAGCTTTACCTTGTCAATCAAAGGAATACGTGCTCCATGCATGTTCGCATGTGACGCATCACGCATCCGAAAGGTAAAAGATGCACGCCTTCGAATTCCTCCCTGCTGGCAACTGGCTTTAATTACCTTCTTTAATTAATCCGTGCAACGGCTCTGATCAACCTCAGGGCATCTTTAGTTAGATCAAACGTTCAGGTAGCTGGGTGCGGCTGCGCCACAGCATTTATATATATTCCTTGCTTGTCGCTGCAACATATGCTTTGTCATTTCGCATTCCAGTGGCCAAAAGCAAAAACCCTCCAGATGAGATCAGGATGGATCCCTTCGCAGCCTAAAGCAAGCAACATGCTTCCAACGGCGTGGTCTAAAGCAAAAGCAGTGAGGGTACATTCCTTCCTGGGCGCAGCAAGCACGCCCTGCCCCCTGTGACCTTATTTGGATGGACATATATTCATCTTAATCCATATATATTGAATTAGATCAGATCCGAGTGAAATTAAACTAAGTTCTATTCCAATCCACTCAAACAAATGTGGATTGAAGTGGATATATACGCATACATCCAAACAAGGCCTGACCCGTCTGAAAATATATCCAAGCTTCCCGATAGATACAATACATGCAGCCTCTATGTCTATAAAGCAGGCCTCCTATAGCTGCTTCTTCACGTCTGATACCCCCACCATATCGCTTTCATTCATTCATGTCACACACATCACTGCTGCGCTGATCCATCCGTCGATCTGACATCAGAGCCAACTGCCAAGCTTGCAAACTCGTCGATCATCTCGCTCTGTGTGACTGTAAGCACTCAACATTAGTTTAGCATGTACTTCTCCTCGATCTGTTTCTTTTCCTTTTATTTCAAATAATGAAATAGAATTGCCCTCCATAGAGGTCGCATTGAACCAACCACTGATGATAATAAGGTATTTTTGTTTTATTTGCAGAGTTGCATTGATTGCTTCCATTCGTTGTGATTCTAACCCAACATCAATTTTCTCATATTTGTTCAACGAACCACGAACATACCAATCATCGTGGTTTCCAGTAATACAAAAATTGTATGTTGCCCCCTTCCTCTATCGCCGTCTGGTTTGCTTGATTCATCTGCTTCATCTGTTGATCGAACCATCCGCTCTGTTGATCTGTTCTCAGGGCACGTGGGTCCGTTCGGTGCCAGGTGCCAGCGGGTGAACTCCTCGATCATCTTGTTCTGTAAATGTAAGCACTCCATATTCAGCACTGCTCGATCTGTTATTCGTTTCAAATAAATAATACTAGTTATTCGTAATTTCAGAGTTGATTGCAACCATCCGTTGTCATTCAAACTCAATCTTTCCATATTTGTTTGGATAAGAACGATATCTGTCATCATGGTTTCCAGTTAAACAAAAAATTGTATGTTGTCCCCATGTCTGTTCTGTTCTGGTGTGGCTGATTCTCATGTGCTTCATTTGTTGATATTATAAAAGATTTTTATCCACAAGACCATAGGACAGTCAGAAAGAGCAGATTTGTGCACCTGTATTGTACTCATTGAAATAGTCATAGACACGTTGTGAAAAAACATTGTTTGCTTGGGTGTGCTGGAGACACAAAATATAGAATCATGGTGTCCAGTGGACAAAATCGATGAATGAAGTGTGCTACGCACAAATCTGCCTTGTGTTGCAGATAAAACTAAAATCCCTAGCTATGTACACTAAAAAGATTTACAGTGACCTAGGTGGGCACGAATTTCAACCGCCTCAGTTAATGCCTGGCATTAACCAAGCCGGTCATTTTTATTAACCGAGGCAGTTACAAAAATCACCTCGCAAAATTTATTAACCGAGGTAGATATACTAATGTAACCATATCGATAAATCATTAACCAAGGTGGACATTTTAACTCCAACCGCCTCGGTAAATCAGGACTAGCCCACCAGCCCAAGAGGCCCAGTTCTGAAGTCACATAGATATACAAGAGACTAGGGTTTCAGCCTCAGCCGCACTCCTCTCCCCAAGCGGAACTTCTCTCCCTCCCACCTCGCACAGTCGCACTGCTCTATCACCTCACACATACAAAACAACTCCTAAAGCGGCTAGACATGCTGGTTATTGACATAGTTATGATTAGAAATAAATATATATTGTCATATTAATGTAAATATTAATTTATATTTTGAACTCCATGATCATCATAAAATAAATTAGTTTTAAAATTCTATAAAAACAATAAAACAAACTAAACAAAAATATATAATATTATTGTCATTGTTTGTTACATGTTAACAGTTTTTTCCCCTGTTGTAACACATGGGCATATTTGCTAGTAATTGATAATGAGAACTTTTACTAGCAAATAAACACCAATATTAGTTCATCAAGATTCAAATAACTTCGAGCTAGAATGATAAGATAGAGCATGATTTAGGAAAAAAATAAAGTATTTTTGTAACTTTTTGTGCTAAAACTAATTTTCTACGAATTTTATAAGATTTATAATTCCATTTTTGGAAAAGTCACTTTTTATTGTAGGATTTATAAATAATTCCATTTTATAAGTTTCTTTTTATAAGATTTATAATTTTGTTCCAATATTGTAGGATTTATAATTCCATTTTTTCATTCAAAATATCAGGATACATTTTTGGAAAAGTTACTTTTTATGAATTTTGGTCAATTTTAGAAAATAAATTTTATCCTGATACTTTGATTTTAATGATAAGATATCCTGATTTGTAAATTTTAATTATGAATCATAATTAAAGCTGTCCAGGGTGAGTTCAAATGGTTTTGAAAGTTGAGCGGCTGAGAGGGGACCACAAAAATTGAGGAAGTTAAATGACTTTTTACTTAGAAAAGCCGACCTTTCTTGAACCTCCAAAGACAGGACACACACCTTCCGATCATGAAATGCATAAAAGAAGCCTACAGGAAAAAAAAAACTGCCCTTGGAGCCCGGCCGCATGCAGGTAGACGCAGCTAGTACATTTGGGGTAGTTCAGGCACTTCCTCCATCCTAAATTATAAGTCATTTTAAAAATTTTAGAGATTTAAATCATCCTAAGTTTAATAAAATTTAGATGATAAAATAATAATATTTATGATACCAACTAAGTATCATTAGGTTTTTCGTTAATTATATTTTCATAGTATATCCATTTGATCTCATAAATCTTTATAATTTTTTCTATAATTTTGATGAAACTTGAGATGTTTTGACTCTCCAAAGTTCTTGCAATGCCTTATAATTTAGGATGGAGGGAGTAGTTTACCAATAAATAGCTAGATGGAGCTTAGAAATAATAATAAAAAATATTATAATAAGAGTTATGTAAGCCATGAGAAAGTTATTTTTAGGAGATCGTGGTAGACTAGCTATTTAACTGTCATTAGTTATTTCTTCTGTCTCCTTGATAGGTAATAGAATTCTTCGTGGACTAGTTATGTGACGCCCTTATACTTGAAAACCGTATCCTCATTGCTTCAAAAATAACTTGCAATAGTTGTATTGAAAACCGATATCCATCTAGTTATGTAAGCTATGAGAAAGTTATTTTTGAAGCAACCCATATCCTACGGTTTCTTGCAATAGTTGTATTGAAAACTCCATAATTGTTTCATATAAAGTTAGATCAAGATGTTTTATAAAAAAAATATTGAGCGTGATGCGATCTAACTTTATAGTCCACAAATTTTGTATTTGATGAAGCTGTTCAGAGTAAAAGAATTAGTCTGTCTGCCACTAGTCCACTACCAGCTCAGTTAACTAGGCGGCCATGCGCAACAATAAGGTCGCCTTGAGTTTCCCACACACCTCATGTCTCCTAGCTCCCTTCTATGTTTAAGCTGATTCATCAAGCTCATCCGCCCCAATCCATCAAGCAGACAGTAGCCACGCCAAGCTTTCCGACCATCTCAAACCTTACTTCCAGTTCCATCCAGCCATCGCTCAACAGGACCACAAGATACCAATTCGTCCTCGTTGATATGTACTATTATACATATATCAATCGCAAATCTAACAATTCGTCCTCTTGCTTTACTCCCAACAAGACCACAAGAGACCAAGGAACTGAAGGACACAGAGCACTCTGTGTTCCCGCTAAAAATCAAGCTTTATAAGGTGCATACATACTCCTCTTTCTTTCCTTCTTTGTTTCTCTGTATTTTTGTTTCTTCCACGTACGGGCTGAGATTGGTGTAGCTGTGCTCTCAATTTTTAGGTGCCCCACTATATAATATGTATAGTAACATGCATCGTCCATGTATCAGACTTCATGATAATATGATATTGACGTCTGATACCCATTAATTTGTCAACTCCGTGCTTTTAGCTTCTGTTACTATGTGCCAGATCTGGAATCCAAAAGTGGATAGCCAACCAGATCTGGTGTCAACCAACTGCTGCAGAGCTTCCTTTAATTTGAATAGTGCCAAGATTAATTACAGGGGGGCTCGATTGACGATTTTACCATCAAGACTAATTTTCATTTAAACAAATCACATGACATTTTTATCTATATTGATTTTGTAGATACAGAACCTGCAATGGCTGTGGTATTGGATGCTTTGGCATCCTATCTGCAAGATATGCTGGTGGAGATGGTTGAAGAAGAGGTGCATCTGCTCTTGGGTGTTCCCGATGAGATAGAAAAGATGGGCATCAAGCTCGGGGACCTCAAGAGGTTCCTTGCTGATGCTGACAAGAGGAACATTAGAGACGAGACTGTGCAGTCATGGGTCAGAGAGCTTAGAAATGCCATGTATGATGCCACCAATATCCTTGATTTGTGCCAGCTCAATGCCATGGAACGGGGTCCGACCAAGGATATGGGTTGCTTCAATCCCTTGCTCTTTTGTATAAGGAACCCTCTCTATGCTCATGACATTGGTAATCGCATCAAAAGCCTTAATAAGAGGCTAGATGACATTGAGAAGCGTAGCAAAGCCTTCAACTTCAACCTTGCATCTTATGAGGACAACACGAGAATGGTAGAATCCTCCCTTCGCGCTAGGCGGGAGACGACGGGGGAGGATGAGTTTGGTGTGGTTGGTGTGAAGATTGAGGAGGACACTAGAAGTCTTGTGGATTTGCTCATACAGAAGGAGAAAAATGTACATGAACACAAAAATGTTATGGTTTATGCTATTGTGGGAGTTGGGGGGATTGGCAAAACCACCCTTGCCAAGAAGATCTTTAATCATGACTTCATCAAACAAGAGTATGAAAAGAGAATATGGTTGAGTGTCAATAAAGAATTTAATGACATTGATCTATTAGAGAGAGCTATCACTGAAGCACAAGGAGACCTTCAAGCAGCGAGAAACACAAAGGCTGCACTAGAGCGAACCCTTAAGGAAGCCTTGAAGGGGTGCAAGACCTTGTTGGTGATGGATGATGTTTGGGACCCCCATGTATGGGAGAAGGTGCTCGAGCCTCCTTTGATAAACTCACTTGCTCGAGGAAGCCGTGTTCTTGTAACAACAAGACATGACATGGTTGCTCGAGGCATGACGGCGGAGGTGCCGTACCACCATGTCAAGAAATTAGAGCATGAAGATGCCTGGTCTTTGCTGAAGAAGCAGGTCCGTACAATGTCAATTCATGTGTCTTACGTGTTTTGTTTTCAAGAATGCAATTTTACTTCTAATATGCATATCCTCCTGTTGCAGTAACTTCTATGTCATTAATAAATTTCTTTGCTAATGTCTTACACCTTATCTCGAAGAAATCTTGGATACGTTTTACATGCACAATGGCTAATAGTAATTTGCTAAAAGATACTTATAGTTTGATGACAAGAGTTAAGTGGGGTGTTTTAGTGTTGGAAACAACTCATGCAAGGAATCCTTTAGTTAGAGCTTGTTCCAATTCCTACTATTTCTTAGAAGTAGTAAAACTAAAGTAATGGCTCTTCAGTTCAAGTAGCCAGGAAGAAATGCCCAATGCTAATGATTATAGCATTTGAACTATTTTCACTGTTACTGCACATAATGTGCAAAACTACAATAAGGTGAAAACTGACCCTAGTTGGTATTTTGAACATTGATTTTATGAATCAAGGATCTTCAAAGTACTATTAAAATGTAACTTATGAAAGTGCAGCACGCTTCAATGAAAAAACTTAAAAAAGAACCAGCATTACTAACAAGAAAAACTTGACTACATCAAGGAACGTGTATAATGTTCTTATTTCCTTAATTACATTGCAAAAATGACGTTAGTTAATTATGATTTGGCATAGGTGCTAACATACTAAACATTGTTACATTTATACATAGATTCACAGATGCTTCACTAACGATGAATTTAAGCTTTCTAAAGTTTTACTATATAACTTTCAGCATTTAAATTTTGTCATAAATATATTTACTCTGTGAGTCCATCAGGCTCAACTCCACCCCCTATGCAATTTTCTATTTTAAAAGAAAAAGTCTACTTAACACCTTACTCTTGGAAATTGTATAATCCAGAGTCTCACCTATAAACCAGTCACTACACTTTAAATTATTATATATTAAAACCCATCTAAATAACCCTCAAAACAGATTTGAATGCAGTTTTTATCACTCGCATATTACATATGTGCTGATATAGCGGTGACTCAATAAAAATGGGAAAAATGTCTACACAGCCCCCCTAATATATCAACCCTTAATATTTTACGAAGTTATTACTCCTACTTTTTCTAGTTTTTGTCGTCTCACCGTCATCTAGCACCGAAGTAATTTGGCACATTAGTGAAGCTGCCATTAAAGCAATCTTAGGGATTACTTAGATGGTTTTTAATACTTTAAGGGATAGAATATCTGATATTACATGTGAGAGAGTGATGTAAACAACTATAAATAGTTATGGGGGATTAAATAAATAGACTTTTTCAATACTAAAACCAACCATTTATATCATGCGAATTTACCCAACAACCGACAGAGTAGTCAATGAAGAGTGGTTTAACAAGAGGCGGCATGATGGACTTTAGCCTTACAGATTCACCTTCCTAAAAATTCTTGAAAGTCCTTATATTTTGGGAGGGGATTGACTTTTTAATTTTCAAAATTTAGGAACATAAAAATAAAATTTTGAAAATTTTATTCTCTCTAATAGTACTTTACAAAGATTTTCCAATAAATTAAATCCATATCAGCTAACCATATAAAGATTGTGCAAGAGAACAAAAATAGAGAAAGTCTAGCTTATGATCGAGACCAAGTCCACACTTCAAAATATATGCAGACAGGCCGGTTTGGTTGGGTGGCTAAACCACCAATAAAGCTTCAGAAAGTCACCTTTAGGCTGTTTCTTTGCCTGTTCGGAGTCCAAAGCTACGTTCCATGGAGCCACCAACCACCCTCTAGCCAGGCTCTAGAAAAACACGGAGGGTGGTCATTTTTTGGGATCCTGGATTGGCTTAGCTCTGGTGGCTGTTCTCCTCAGCTCCCATATCTGCGACGCTCACCCCTCCGAATTCACCGACAGTAAGCTCCGCATCTTCTCCAACTCCAGCAGACCGCATCTGCTCCTCCTCCAGTGATCCCCATCTCCTCCTCCGGTGCTCCTCCCATATGCAAACTCCCAAGGCAAGCCCCCCGCGGCAAAGGCCCGGCCCGTTGCACGGCCAGGTGGCGTGCCCGGTAGCAAGAGCATAGTCCTCCAGGCAGTGTCGCAGAGGTGCTCGCGATGCTTGGTAGTTCCTCCTCTGAGCGGTGAAGAAGTTCCCCCACTAGTGCAACATCAATTGTGCTTCTTTGGTATCATAAATGTTATTTTATTACATAAATATAGTCAAACTTTATATATTTTGACTCATCAAAAAAATTAGAATAACTTATAATTTAAGATAAAAGGAGTATATACGATATGGACATGGACTGATGAACAGTTCTTGTGGCTACATTTATCCCTACACTCTAACATTACAACAATGAGTGTCGTATAAGAGCAATAGAGTATGGAACTGAACCTGAGACAAACCCGCAACAGGAGCCTGACTCAATCAACTTGACAACCCAAGGCCGCTCAACAATTAAGGAGGCTCAGGCCTAATGTATTGACCCAACATGGGGCTTTGTCTCGGCTTACAATGGCCCCAACTTCTTACCATCCTTCCTAGCTCTGTCAACACATATATGGGCCTACAATGTCTTCACCTTTTTCATCCTTCCTAGCTCCATCAATACATGGGCCTACAACAGCCCTAATTTCTTACCGAGCTCCACATGTATATGTGGGCGAGACGACTCATAGGCCCTGTTTGGTTGAGTTGTGACTTTTATAAAAGCTGTTGTGAGCTGTGACTTTAAAAAACATGTGAGAAAAGAAGCTTTGGTAAAAGAAGAAGACCGTTTGGTTGCGCAACTACGGCTTTGGAAAAACTATAGAATATGGACCCAACAAGTCATCCCCAACTAACTCAATCCCTCTCTCACTAAAGAGTGGCCCCACTCGCCAGCCTCTCCTCTTCCTTGTTCCACTTTGTGCAGTGGGGCCTGGAGCCCATCGGCCTAGACCTCGCTGGCCTTGCTCCACCGAGGATGCAGAAAACACGCTGCTGTAGGGAGGAGGGAGAGGACGTGCAGCAGGAGCTCCCGCGCCCAACACCGCGCGTGGGAAGAAGAGGCTTGTGCCGGCCGCCGGAGCTCTCATGTGCCCAAGCAGAGGCCCAAACCCGGCACCACACGTCGGAGGAAGAGGCCGCACTGGCCGTTGGTGCCCCTGTGCGCGCCTACGCAGAGGCCTGCGTCGGCCACTGGAGCTCCCTTGTGCGTCGTCCACTAGAGCTCTCGCGCTTGCCTGAGTAGAGGCCCGATTCTTCTTCCTCTTTGTATGGAGAGCAGTCGAGCTCGACCTAGGGTTGCGGGCCTGCATGGTGGAGTCGGCTGGCCGCGGACCTGAGGTGGGGGCGTGCGGGCGCCGTCAAAGTGGGGCGGTGGCGAGGTTTGGGCCATGCAGGTGGCGTTGGAGCATGATGCTTGCAAGGTATCTAGGTGGCGCGGGTAGGAGTAGCAGACGAGAGATGTCGCCGACTAGAAAGAACGACGAAATATCGAACCGGTATGTTCATAATCAGTGGCAAGTGGGTAATATTTTACCCCCAAAAGCAGTTGAAAGTAGGTGGTGAGGTGCTTTTGAAGATGTACTATAGTGAAAACTGCTTTTGGGCAAAGGCAGTTGTGGCTTTTGGATTCATTGGTTGGCTTTTGGCTTTTGTAAAAATAGAAGTAGGTTCAAAAGCCTAACCAAACGGGGCCTAGCTAGTTACTCTGTAGCGCTATAAACACGCGGTTTTTTGCCCTAGCAAGTACGACTACAGGGAAAACACAAATCATACATTGCATCCACGTAGAGTATCATTTATATTACTTCCAGTTTTTTTCCTGATCTATAAGTTCGTTTCATTTAATTGGCTTAGCTGCTTGTAGGTGATCGGGAATGGAAATAATGATGAAAAAAATGTTGACAGACTTAAGTAGATTGGAATGGAAATTATAGAAAAATGTGATGGTTTGCCACTTGCTGTTAAAGTAATGGGAGGCCTCCTACGCCAGAAAAATACGAGACAAAGGGACTGGGAAAAAATCCTAAATGATTCTATATGGTCAGTGTCCCAAATGCCTGAAGAACTAAACTATGCAGTATACCTTAGCTACCAAGATTTAAATCCAAATTTGAAGTCTTGCTTTCTGCACTATGCCCTCCTCGCCAAGAACACAGTGTTCTATGCCAACAACATTGTTGCCATGTGGATTAGTGAAGGATTTGTTCGTGGAAACAGCACATGTGATTTAGAAGCACTAGGAAAGGACTACCATGGCCAGTTAATAGCTTTTTTTTAGATAAAGGATATAAAATCCGGCCTCTACATCCGAGGATGTACACAGCCCAGTATTACAGAGTTTTATAAGAGATAAACAAAGAGAGCCAAAGTCCTATACATGGACCAGGACGCTAGTTTAAACAATATAAATGTTTCCATCCTTTATTGGATATCTCTAAAGCAATTACTTCTAATTTCTTGCTTATCTTCGAGAGCACGTCCATGGCTGTCTCATCATGCTGCAGCTGAGCCCAAAAGCATAACCAGTACGCTCCCCTGAAAATTACCTGCATAATAGAGTTAGTTTTCATTTTATTAAAAACATAATCATTGCGGCATCTCCAAATAGCCCAAAGCAAAGCAGCCACCCCCACCCAAATCAGATCTCTAATCTTTTTATTTTAATTAGATAGCCAAGTACCAAACATGTGGCTGATTGATCTAGGTTGGGTCAAACTAGTAGCAAAGAAGATAATCCTCCAAATCATTTTGGTAAAGAGACAGTCTAGGAATAAATGTTGAATAGTTTCATTCCCATTACACCAAATGCACTTCTGACTCCCTTTCCAATTTTTCGTAGCAAGGTTGTCTTTGGTTAGGACGACACCCCTTTGCAGGAACCAAAGAAAAATTTTAATTTTTAGAGGTACCTTTATCTTCCAGATCTTCCTATGCCGAAAGGGTGTATGTGTATCTATAAGATTGAGATACAAGGAACGGACAGAGAAGAACCCTGATCTGGTTAAACTCTATCTGAAATAATCTGAACCATCCACCAATTCGACATGGGATATCTTTGCCACTAGACTAAGCCAATCTGTAAGTTTATTATCCACCAAGGCCCTCCTAAAAGATATGTTCAGAGGGTTCGTACTCATCACTTTTGAGACTGTGGCGTGAGGATCTCTCACTATGTTATATAAAGATGGATAACTAGCTTTCAGAGACTTAGCCCATACCCATGTATCATCCTAAAACCTAGCTGCGGTTCCATCTTTAATATGAAAAGAACCTTTTGCCAACACCTCATCTTTGATACGCATGAGGCCTCTCCAAAAATGGGAGTCATTGGGCTTAGCTGTCACCTGGGATAGGCTTTTGGAGTTTAGGTATTTATTCCTTAAAAGTGTTTGCCATATACCTTCTGTATTCAATAGATTAACCAGCCATTTGGCTAGGAGGCACTTGTTTTGCAATTGTAAATTTAGGATACCTAATCCTCCTTGATCCTTAGGGCGGCACAGGATGTCCCATTTGGCAAGGCGATATATATGTTTATCAGAAGATCCTTGCCAAAAGAACCTTGATCTATAATGATCTAGGTTCTTTAAGACTCCCTTGGGAATCTCAAAGAAAGACATCATGAACATCGGCAGGCTACTTAGGACTGAATTAAGCAGTACTAGTCTTCCCCCATAAGACAGGTACTTCGCTTTCCAGCAAGAGAGTTTCTGTTTGAAACGATCTTCTACTTTTCTCCATTCAGAATTAAGGAGTTGTCTATGATGCATAGGGATCCCAAGATATCGGAAGGGATATTCACCAGTATTGCATCCAAAGAGACTAGTATAAAAGGATTCCATCTCTTTATCAGCTCCATAGCAGAAGACTTCAAATTCTGTGCTTGTTCGAGGTTGTGATCAATAAAGATAATGGTGTCATCTGCATACTGTAATATGGACAGACCATCATCTATAAGGTGGGGTATAACACCTCTTATCTGACCGTCGGCTTTTGCTCTGTTAATAAGGAGAGCTAGCATATCTGCGACGATGTTGAATAAGATTGGTGACATTGGATCTCCCTGTCTGAGTCCACGTTTGGTCTGGAAGTAGGGCCCTATGTCATCATTGACTTTGATTCCCACACTCCCACCTGTGACCATAGTTTCTACCCATCGACACCATTTGGGGGAGAAACCTTTCATACGTAGCGTTTGTTGTAAAAAAGACCACTTCACTTTGTCGTATGCCTTTTCAAAATCAATTTTGAAAATGACACCGTCTCTCTTTTTAGTGTGAAGCTCATGGATGGTTTCATGTAAGATGACGACCCCCTCCATTATATTCCTGCCTGGCATAAAGGCAGTTTGTGTTGGTCTCACTACAGTTTTAGCTACCATATTAAGCCTATTTGTGCCCACTTTAGTGAATATTTTAAAGCTCACATTAAGAACACAAATTGGCCTGTATTGCTGATTTTTTATGGCATTATTAACTTTTGGGATTAAGGTAATAATACCAAAATTCAGACTATATAGGTCAAGAGTCTTCCTATACAGCTCAGTGAATAAGGGAAGGAGATCATCCTTTATCACTTCCCAAAACACCTGATAGAATTCCACCGGAAAACCATCTGGTCCTGGAGCTTTATTATGCTCCATTTGGAAGACCGCATCCCTCACTTCAGATTCAGTGAAAGGGCTAATGAGGATGTCATTTTCCTCTGGAGATACCTGTGGAATATCCAGGATTTGGTCTTCCCTAAGGGAAATCTCTACACTCTCCGGCTGTCCAAAGAGTTCTTTATAGTAAGTCGTAATATGTCTTTTGAGATTATAATCTCCTATCACAGCACCTTGATCATTCTCAAGTTTATAGATATGTTGCTTGCGATGTTTCCCGTTGGCCACTAAATGAAAGAACCGAGTGTTAGCATCCCCTTCCAATAGGGTTTTAACTTTGGCTCTCTGGTACCATTTCAGTTCCTCCTCTATCAGAAGGTTAACCAAACGCTCTTTTAGGTAATGCTTCAGATTGATCTCTTGATCACATAAAGGAGAGATCACAGCTTTCTTATCAATTTTCTCTAAAAGAGCTAACAAAGTCTTTTTTCTTTTCGATATGACCCTGCTGTGTGTTTTGCCTATCCCCTTAGATATTGGCAGAGTCTACAAATTTTAAACTGCCATCGTTCAAGGGGAGTTGACCCAGAGCATGGAGATTGCCAAATATTTGCAACCATATCATAAAATCCATCTCTTATCATCCATCCTCTCTCAAATTTGAAAAGGACTATTGTGGGCCTGGTGGGTCGAAGCACCTGTATTAAAAACCAGGGGGGTATGGTCTGAAATATTACCATCCCTTGGTTCTACTGTGGTTAAAGGAAACGTGATTTCCATTTCTGTGGTAACTAGGACTCTATCCAACTTTTCAAAAGTTGGATTATCCCCTGGGCCAGTCCTTGTGTATTGGCAGCCAGTCATAGTAATCTCCTTAAGATCTAGAGATTCAATAATAGCATTAAAAAGATCTGGCCATTTAGGGTCAAAGTCCCCAGTACTTTTATCTTCAGGGCATCGCATAATATTAAAATCCCCTCCTATGATATATGGTAGGGATTCTTTAGAGCACGTGTTAGCCATTTCAACTAGGAAATCACGCTTATGCTGGAGTTGTGCTGGTCCATAGACCGAATATAGCACAAACTTAGTCATTTGATTTGACTCTAAAGGTGAATTTTACATAATAGTCTCCCTCCACAATAGCTCCAATGTCAAAGACATTCATGTTCACACCGAGCAAGATACCCCCCGACCTACCGTGGGGTGCCATAGTGTGCCAATGGAAATCATGTCCTCCACAAAGATTTTTAAGAACATGATCTGGGAATGAGTCCCGCCCTGTTTCGGAAAGCGCAATAAAATTAATCTGCTCTTCCTTAACTAGTTCAGCCAAATACCTATGCTTAGCCAAGTCTCCCAGACCTCTGCGATTCCAGAAGACACCCTTCATTTTATGATAATTTTGGAAGGGGTTTTTGGTTTTTTAGGAAGTTTGCCTTTCAAAGTATTTTTGGCATTATTGTATTTTTTCTTCATTGGGAGTGGAGAGAGATCGATTAATTGATCACTCTCATCCTCCAGCAAATTCCCATTTAAATTACCACAGGCGTGGCTGAGAATTGCATCAATTTGGCTTTCTCGCTCATCATCACTCTCAAAATTGGAGAGTCTGGATTTGATAGAGCATTTTTTTTCATTAGCACATAAAACCAACCTATCTACCTCTAAGTTTTTAAAACAGAGTACGTCTGAGGTATCTAGGTTGATGCCTATCCTACCAAAGTTTGAAATAACTTTAGGATCTGGAAAGCTAGCGAAAGAGTTACCTGGAAATTCGAAGTTCTTTTTCGCTGCCATCCGTTCAACCTTGTGCATATCGTCCTGAAGATTACCTATGAATTCAAGGTTCTTCTTTGCCGTCAGCCGTTCGGTCTTCTATAGGGTATGGACGTCGGCCATCGCCGCAATCCTGGAGCTCCGTCGCAACTCTTTAATAGGAGGAGCAGCCGCTGGGGGTTTGAAAAACCCCACTGTCAGTGAAGCCTTGGCCAGCTGCGAAGGAGATGCAGGGGACCTGGGTAGCGACGCAGCAGCAGCAGTGGCCGTCGCGGTCGTGGGGTCCTCCGTCGCCCTGAGAGGCGTGTCCCCAGCTGCATGGGAGGCAGGGCGGGGTGCGGCTGTTGGCACACCTATCTCCCCAACAGCCGTAGCACTGGCCACTGCGGCATCTGGAGAAGCAGGCGAGGGGGCACCAATCATCGCGCCCTCCAACTCGGCACTTGGAGGAGTAGAAGGCGAGGGGGCAGCGGGCGAGACACCTCCCCTCACCCCTGCAGGAGCAGCACCACCCCTCACCTCGGCACTGTGAGCCGGTAGTGAAGGAGCCGCGATAGTAGACTTCCTCACTAGCGGCCTGGTGGGTGCTGTCACCGACGCGACAGTGACTCCCAATGACGCCACAGTGGAAGCAGAGACGGTGTCCGCAGGAGCCGTGACGTCCCCCATCACCACACTAGTGGGGGCAGCAGAAGCGAGAGTATCTCCTGGAACCTGGACATCGCCCTCTCCCACCAGGGCCCGGTCCAGCACTGAGGAGACGTGGACCAGCGCGGAGGGGGCGTGGTCTAGTGTGGAGGTGGGGGGGGGGCAGTTGCTGAAGTAGAGCCCCTGTACTGTCCTAGACAAGAGCAGTATCCGCCACCGCACAGCCCTGTAAGTCTGCAGCAACGTCTCCAACAGAGACAAGCGACGATGGTAACACAGAAATAGAAGAAGGGTGAATATGATTAGGATACTCAGCAAGGGCATTATATGCTGCCAACTCTTCTTCCATTAGGGGCGAATAAGTCTTCAGTGTAGCCCCGTCATCTGCTTCAAGCATGACCTTAAGACTGATCTCATTTAGTAGCTGTTCGCAGCCCTGGTCCAGGGCCACTCCCACCAATGATGATTGCTGCTGATGTGGCATGTTTTGGGGAGGTGCCTGAGACTTGTCAGATAGAGTTTTCGGGTTAGGATCTTGAGGTTTGGGATACTCATCCTCAGCATCTTTCATCACACGGTCTCCCCCAGAAAGATTATCATCATCACCCAACAGATCATCATCATCTGGGTCGGAGTCATTATTGTGGATAGCTTCGTGAGTCTTGAACAAAAGACGGTAAACGCTATTGCCAACACACACATCAGCTTGCTTGGGGATTTTTTTAACATCAAGGACCGCTACTAGGATGCGGACCTGACCAGTTGCGCGAAGGTGCACCATGTCAACCTTTTGTGTGGCTCCCATAATGGACCCAACAGCCCAAAGAGGAAGAAACGAACGAAGAACACGGGGCACCTTGGTGACAGTCACCCAGACCTGCTCTAGCACTTTGATCGGTTGGACATCATCAACAAATTCTTCAAATATGATGGTACCCTCTCTGTTCTTCGTGGTGATCGTACGAATGGCGATCATACGTTCCAGCTCTTCCAAACTTGGGAACGGGACAACAAATGATTTACCATCTTGCTCCTGCACCTACCACACCCAATGGACTGGAATAATCCTAGCCAGTTCTGCTTGAAGCAACTGAGCAGATACCTCGCCTGCTTCCACAGTGATGAGAGCTGTAGCTGATGACTGAATCGGATTAACAATTTGATTGTTTTTGGCTGCTTGGATCTGGAAAAAGCCCATCCCATCCTCGGCGGCGCCACAATAAGCAACTGTTGGTTTGGGGCCCCGAAGCAGCGGACATTGATTTGTATAGTGTTCCTCCATACAGATCGCGCATTCCGGTTTCACCAGCAGCTCCTTGCGTTTCCTCTTCTGCTTGCCTTGTTCATCATCGGTAATCTTCCGTGCAGCCTCCTCAGTGAAGGTGTTGTTGACAGAAGCCCGGCCGGCACCTTGGTTTACTTGAACGGTCCCATCGAAGGCATCAGCACGGCGCTGGGCACCCACTGCAGCCCTGTTGACCTCATCGTGGTCCTGTGCAGCGAGTTTGGGGGCGGTGCGGCCATGACCATGCGCCTGTGGTCCAGCCCCACGACCAGGTTGTGTACCTCCACGACCATGCCCATGGCCAGCGTTCCTACCACGTCCGCGTGCATCAACCGAGCCTCTTCCCCGACCGCGGCGGCGATCAGGTTCCGCACGGTTCGGGGCATGCCGGCCCCGAAACCTTCCAAGGTCACCACCAGCCATCAGCGCGTCGCGGTAGGAGATTCGCGGCGGAACTTTGGCGGCGAGGAAGAGGTGCGGGTTCACCAGGCGCCGCCTAGGTCTCACAATTCTGTCTTTCGTGTCGAAGTCAGCAGGTTGCGTAGCCCTCTGAACGGGTCTAGGACCTTGGGCCACCATCCGTTGATGTTGTTGGTGGACTTGACTGGGCGCTGCCGGTCCAGGTCCCTCCACGTGGAGCGAGCGTTTCACAGTTTGAAATCCCGTGGAGATCGGATCGCCGCCGTTGAGCCGAGCGCCGGACATGGCGCGCTGGATGAAATCACTGATGGACCTCGCTGGTGAAACCCGTCGAGGAGACAGCGGCCCCTTCCAGATCCTCTTCCATGGTGGTCTTGTGGATGGGAAGACCTCCTGTAGCGTGGAAGCCATCATCCGCCTCCCGAGTTTATGATCGGGAGCGTGAGAATCTGTCACCGTAATTCTCTGAAGCGCCTTCCGGACTGATGGCGCGATGGTCACGGTGGGCATTCTCCATACGCAGTCAATGGATGGAAGATTTGGCGGTGTGGTCTGCTGGCTCCCGCTGTCCGCCGGCCGCGCACGGCGCGCAGCGCAGCGCAGCCGCCGGGGCCGGGCGCCGACTACGGTCCACCGGAGGCGCGCACGCAGGGTCGCCGGCCGGTGTGCGGAGGTGGCTGGCAGGGTCGCGGAAACACGTCCTTGCCGGATCTCCGCTTAGTACATATATACACAAGTAACAAGCAAAGAAGATCAATCTAACCTGCAACTACAAGTACATATGAATCTAACCTGCAAGGCTGCAACTGCGTTCGGCCAGTTAATAGCTAGGAACCTTATAGAGCCGGATGAATGGTACTTGGACCAGACAGTCTGCAATATGCATGACGTTGTTCGCTCATTTGCTCAATATGTGGCAAGAGATGAAGCAGTGATAGCTCAGAAAATTGAAGTTGGCCTAACCAATAAACTTAATTCGCAAAATGTTACTCGGTTATCACTGGAATGCAAAGAATCAGAATCAAATGAGCTAGAATGGAGTTCTCTACAAGGAAATAGATCACTGCGAACATTGATTTTAGTTGGGAAGATGAAGATCAACCCAGGTGATTCGTTGTTGTCTTTTCCATGTTTGCGGACCCTACATATAGAAGATGGAAATTTTGATGCTTTGTCTGAATCTTTGGTCCAACTCAAACACTTGAGGTATTTGTCCATAAAACGCACTGACACATGTAGGCTGCCAAAAAGAATTGCCATGATGAAATTCCTGCAGTGCATTAATATTTCTTACTGTAAAAGTTTGGTGAAGCTTCCACGTGATATTGGAGAGTTACGGCAGCTGAGGTATTTATGCCTTGTTAGCTCAGGAATAAATAGTATACCCAAGACTTTCGGTGGTCTAACCAATTTGAGGATATTGAATGGATTTCCAGTCCACATGGAAGGTGATTGGTGTAGTTTGGAAGAATTAGGACCTCTTCACCAGCTTACATTCCTTCATATACATGGTCTGGAGAATGTATCTTCTTCCTCATTTGCTATAAAGGCCAGGCTTCGTGAAAAGGTGCGCCTTAGCTATCTGGTCTTAAAGGGCACCAGTACACGTGGAGGTCCTCACAGGCTGGTAAAAGAGGTAGAGCAGCAACAAATCGAGAAGGTGTTTGATGAGCTCTGCCCTCCACCCTGCTTAGAAACTCTGTGTATTGAAGAGTACTTTAGCCAACAACTTCCAAAGTGGATGATGCCTACAGAAATTTCGTCCCTTGGAAGCTTGAGGAATCTATGGATGGAAGACTTGCCTTATTGCACGGAGCTACCTGATGGCTTGTGGCAGCTCCCCAGCTTGGAGTTCCTATAGATTAAAAGCGCCCCAGGCATCAAGCGTATTGGGCCACACCATCATGAGCACCCAAGCCCTATGGAAAACGTTGGTTCTGATTTGGAAATTGAGGTGGTTCGGTGTACTGGCCTCAAGAGGATCAGCAATCTGCCAAATTTGCAGAACCTTATATGCCCAGAGTTGATGGTACTAGAGGGTTTGCCTGCACTTCAGAGACTCGTGCTGGCGGATTTCTCTCGCTGCTCGCTTCCATAGCTAAAGGGAAATCTGGCCCCGAGTGGGACAAGTTCAGCCATATCAAGCATGTGAAGGCATATGCACATGATAACGACAACAACATTAAAAGGAAGTGGTACGTCAAGTACACGAGAGATCATTTCAGCTTTAAGACAAACATCAGCGTCTCTGCTGACGCCTCAGGTAAATTAACACAGCTGCTGCTTTATACGTGCCTACTGAGTATGTACCTTTCTTGCTATTGGAATATCTCGTCACTTGACTGGATGTGCCGTTTAATTTCAGGGGATGAAACGGAGGAAGCGTTGTTGGACGAAGTGGAGGAAACTTCAAGGAATGAAATCGAAGAAGAACTTGTCAATGTGGAACAACTGAGGGAGTAATAGAGTATGCTACTACAACTTGTTATTAGTTGCTTGTTAAGCTGTGCCTAACACTGCCAATTATATAACGCATATGGACGACCTTGCCTGCACAGGTGGAGTGTCCGTCTGTGACCTATATGGACAGAAGGATCCTTGGAGTGGCCATCACCTTGACTGAAGAAGTATCAATGCAGAATTTGTGTTGCGATTTTGTTCACTTCTGTTAGACTACATTTCATTTTGAGGCGGTCAGATATTCGACATTGCAAATAAAAAGAGACTGGAATGTCATGTGAACTTGTTCCTTAATTTTTCTTCAATGATTTGTGTGCACGTTACTGTTCAATTCTGATGCAGTTTACCAGTTGTGAACTGAGAGGCCTATATGTATGTAAGTTGACTAGTAACAGAACAAACTAATGTTGCAGTACAGCTTCATTAAGACGCTTGCTGATTCACAGTGATATATCTATAACTCTTATGAAGCAAAACTTCGCTAGCTATTTCTCATGGCATGTAAGGCGTCCATTTCAGTAGTCCACTATCATTTGTCACTATTTACTTTTGACATTCAAGTTGTCCAACAGTCCATTATCATTTACAATTAAAGTTCACTAGCAAAAGCATTATAATATTCATGTCAGCGAGATACATCATCCACTATGGATACAATCTCCACGTTTATGCTAATAAATCTATATATATTATATCATATTCTTATATTATAAACACCATATATATGATTCCTCCTTACTTATGGCAACGCGTGGAGAATCTTTTTGTAAATGCAAGTTGCCAATAACTAAATGTATATAACATGGTTCACCGAGTTTTTTGATTTTGTCAAGACTCCAAGTGGGTGTTTGAGGCTGTGAACTGCTTCTATATATCAACACGTAACATAACCTAATGCACAACATGTTCACTCCTGAATCAATAATGACTAGCAACTTATTTAATTAGTACAGGCTTGAAATTTCTCTACGCAGTTGCCAATAATATTTATTTCTCAGGGCCGTCTCTATAATTTTGAGGGCTCTTGTGCAAGCAAAAGGGTAAGAGGCCATCAATTTTTTTTGATATGTCAAATATATAAAATATATGGTACAACAAAAAGAATTAATTTGCACAATATGTTTTAGTTTATAAAAGGTAATTATAGTACAACAAATAAATAAATAGAATAGAATTAGAAATTTAGAACCCTATCACGGAATACTAATAACAAAATTGGTGAAGTCTCGATCAGCCATGCCCTTACTCTTCGTGCTCCCGTGTCTAGTAGTGACATCGTGTGCGAACGTGTGGTGTTAGCGTGTCATGGAGCCACATTGTTGCATTGGACGATTGGGCAATAGGACGAGAAGACAATAAAGAGAGGAACATTGATTTGCTCAACTAATCGATCAAGCAAGAATATGAAGCAACACTAGCAATAGGTGGATGTGGATGACGTGCTGATTAATGAATTTCTTTTTAAAATTAATTAACGAATTTCTATAGTGTTTATATAAGCCTCCAAAAAATTAGATAAATCTATATACTAAATATTACATATATATTTATAGGCCCCTTAGCGCCATGGCCCTCCGGCCGTCGCACCGGCTGCCCACCCCCAAGAGACGGCCCTGTTATTTCTCTACGGTCGAATCGTAGCTTGCATAAGAGACCAGCCGGAGAAATACAATTTTTTGACTGTTTTCATCTGATACCTAAATAAAATAGGACGTATAAGAATTTCTGAGAGTGCTACTTTTGCTACTACTCCCTCCGTCCATAAAAAATATAATTCACACAATTCAAGAAGTCAAACAATATTAACTTTGACTGAAATAATATGAAAATATACTAACGCCAATGAGACAAAATAAGTATCATTAGATTAGTTACAGAGTATACTTTTATAATAAATTTATTTCAAGACATAAATGCTAATATTATTTACTATAAACTTGCTCAAAGTTAGACTCGTTTGACTGATATGTTTCTCATAATTGCATTTTTTCTGGACAGAGGTAGTGCATGCTAGCCATCTAGGAGCGCGGGAGAAGCCTCCATAGCGGCGGCCAGCTCGGCTCTCGCTTAGGCGACGAAGGGAGGGGCCCGCGCGCCTAGCTCGGTGGCTAGGTCTGCGCTCGCCCAGGTGGTGACGGGAGCGGGCCCACATGCCCCCGCGGTGGGCGTTCCACTGGCAGGAGCTTACCAGGCAGAGTGGGAGCCGGGGCTGAGGCCGGGCCCGAAGGTGTTCCTCCATTGTGCGATGGTCCACTCGTCGCTGCTTCCTCTGGCCTCAGATTCGATGGAACAGATTTGGGGATCTAGCGACGACCCGGTCAGGCCCCTGCGCACGCACGCCTGCTAGGCCAGGCCAGGGCTGAGTGGTCAGTATGTCGCGCCTAGAAGACAGATCTAGTGGATCCAAGGCAGATACAATGAGGCCCTGTGCACCTATGCATGCACGCCAACTAGACCAGGCGGCAATTGGGTGGTCGTGGCTACAGTCGGAAGGCGATGGGCCACATGACGGACAAGCCTTCCATCTTCTCTGAGGAGCAATTCAGGGCTGGGGCAGCGGCGGCTGACAGCTAGGCGTGCTAGCCTACGGCGGCAGCTGGGTAGACAACTTCTTTGTCGTCCTCGTCGCCATCGTCTCGGTCAACCTCCTCAGTGGTGGTCGGCAATTGTTGTTGTTGTTGTTGTGATGGTGGTGGTGTTTTCTTCTCTTTGTTAAGGTGTGAATCAAAGTGTTCTTGTATCTTTTTGGCTACATATATCCTTCATGGTTATAAAGGCTGGATTATTAATTAAAATTCACTATCTAGAAAAACATGTGAGCCATCCAAGGTTATCAATTATCCATCACGTAGACATGACCTAATCTTGCTTGGGCCGAGCGGAGCATCCGCAAGATCCATCCACCTTGGCGCGACATACTTGCTCAAAGCAAAAAAAGCTAGCCACGACATACTATGCCGAGTCCACTAAAAAAATAAAAAAAAAACTTGTTGATGAGAGAGGCGTGAGATATGTTAAGGTCAATCTTAATGATGGTCTTATGACCTAGTTTTCAACAAACAAGCAAAATGCATGCAGTGGCCACATATTGGTGCGCTGGGTGCTGATGGTGCGGGGGGCGGACGCATTGGAAACCCACCAGTTAGAAAAATGTTTAAAAAGAGTGACCAAGTTCGAGCCTTTACATATGAACAACTCGAGCGCCATGATTGGTTGCAGTTGGATACAAACAGTAAAGCCATCGCGGCAAAGCCATCGATGTATACAGAACGTAGAAGAGATCTGCTTTCACACAACGGTGAATAATATATACAGAAGGTAGCAACATCTATATGGTGTGGCGGTTAAAACTCCTCCATGATATATATATATATATATATATATATATATATATATATATATATATATATAGTATACTCTGTAGCTAGCTACCGAATAAGATATTCTGTTGTAGCCAGGTCATCCCACGCACCCGCTCACCCTTGGCGCGACCAGGCAGCGGACGAGCGCGAGATTCCTGGTCCTCTTGGCTCCTGGCTCCCGGCTCCCAATCGGCACAGCTCGCCTAGTTACGGGAGCCGCGCATCACACTGCCGTTAAATCAGGCTGAGTAATAGATCAGCGACATGCATGCATCCTTGATTAGCGATGGATTTTTTCCCCCTGCTTATCCACAGTTATATATGTCCATCGGGCCGTGCCGGCCCAACATGACACCGGGCCACATCGGGCCACCGTGCCGCACGGGCCGTGCCTGTGGCGTGCCCGTGCCGCGCCTACGGCCCAAGGCACGGTCCGTGGGCCGTTTTGTCGGGCCGTGCCACCCGGTGAGCCCGGCAAATTTCACCGGACCGTGCTGGCCCACAACCCGAAGATCATCTAGTGACTCAGTGAATCAGTCATCAGTGATTAACTAAGACACACAGAAATACAGGATTTACAGATTCACAGATCATGAGATCAAAGAACAAGACAGATTAAAGAGATAATATAATTAACTTTACTGAGCTGTTTTGTGCAATGCTGCCTCATTAAAAACCTTGCTAGGTAAAACTCACCCTTGTGAGAAACTCTAGCAAGGGAAAAAGAGTGCAGCCAGCTCCAAAATGTTAAGTGTTTAGGACTTTAGGCTATCCTATTACAAAATGTCAACTGCCAAGTGCCAAACTGCCAACTCAATGTTTCAAAACTGCATGTCTAATTGTCTATCACTCTATCCTATTAGGCTATTACAAGATCAACTCAATGTGACCAACAATATGACAATATCAGACTTGAAGAGTTGAAGTTGCAGTGCAGACACCAGACAGCCAGACTACAAGAGCAGACCAAAAGCTCCTGCTGTCCTGCACAATGTAAACAGGTTCTTGTCAAATTCTTACTCATTCTAATAATCTAAATAGCTAATTGCATCAATCTAAAGTTCTAAAGTTCTTACTCATATTCATATCAATGTCATCTTCTAAACAAATGTACTCCCGCTGCCGCTGCCATTTCCGCTGCCGCTGCCGCTTCCTTGAGCTTGACCTTGTTCGTCCAGGTAGAGGTTCTTGAATGCATCTACCAGGTCAATGTCTTCAGGTGTGTGCTGCTCCCTTGTTGCTCCTAGCTCCCAGTCCTTGATGCATGTGAGCATCTCCACATGCTCAGGCAACAAGCGACGGCGCCGGTCCTCTAGTATCCTGGAGGTACAACTGAAACACGACTCGGAAGAAACAGTAGACACAGGGACAGACATGATATCTCGAGCCATAATAGATAGGATTCGATAGGTAAGCTTGTGATCACGCCACCAAAGGAGTATGTCAAAGGATTCCTCATAGCATGTGACAGGGTCACTGTCCAGGTAAGCACTGAGCTCACTAACAGCAGATGGAGTAGAAGAGGATGTGGGGGAACAGGCAGGGGAGTCACCAGGACCTCCAAAGATCCTTCCCCATGCCTGTTTTCTCTTACCAGCATGAGCTGAAGGGACTGCAAGCCTCTAAGACCTAGCTGCACCAAATTTATCTTCATACTTGCCAAACATTTTAAACATTTCATCTTTGACTTCACCATAGTATAAACTATAACTACATCCAGTAGCCTTACCAAGCAGATCAAGTACATTATAGAAACCTTTCATCTTAGCTCTAGGATCAAGAATGAATGCATATGAATAAATGAGTGGGATTTTCTCCCAATATTTAAGGAATTTCAGTTTCATAGGAGTAGAAATGTTTCTGAAGCCTGTATCTTTTTCAGCTTCCTGCAAATGCTCAGCAATGGCAAGCAAATGGTGCAACACAAGTAGAGCAGTGGGATAATAAACACCAGACAAAACAACAGTACAATCATAAAATAGTTCCAGGAATGCCATGATTTGTTCAGCATTATGCCAATGTTGTGGAGTCAACAAAGTAGAACCATAATTAGAGTTAATGAACACATTGAATACTTCCTTGTATGGCAGCAAGTGCTTGAGCATCAAGTAAGTAGAATTCCATCTAACATCCATATCTAAGCCAAACTTTCTAGGTCTAAGACCCTGAGCATTGCAGTAATTCTTAAACAGAGCAATTCTTTGATTAGAGGAATTTAAAAAGTTGATTGCAGTTCTGAAATCTTCAAGATAAGTTTTCACTCTCTTGAAGCCAGTTTTGACAATCAAGTTAATGATGTGGCATGCACAGCGTTGATGCACAAGCAAGTATTTCACTTTGTTTGGATTCTCTCTTGTAGGTGCAGGGTAAGAACCCAAATAACCAAAGAAAACAGGTTGCAGAATCTCATGAGCTCTAGTATTAGCAGAAGCATTGTCAAGAGACACAGAAAAAATCTTATCCATCAAACCAAACTCATCAACAACACTAGCAATCCTATCAGCAATATTTTCACCAGAATGTTTAACCTCAATCAACCTTAAACCAACAACTTTCTTTTGTAACTCCCAGTCTTTACTAACATAATGAGCAACAACAGAAATGTAATCCTCCTTGGCATTACCAGACCAAATATCAGATGTCAACGAAACAGAGGATGCAGCAGGCAACACATTTTTCATAAGCAAAGTACGCTCTTCATCAAACAGTTTAGACATATCTCTAGTGGTGGTCTGCCTAGAAATCTTCTCAAATAGAGGATTATGAGCACGTCTTATATAATCCTCCCAAGCCTGTGTCTCACCTATCCCTAAAGGAAGGTCTAACCTAGCAATCAAACGACACAACTCAATGCGAGCAACCATAGGATCATAAACCCAGTTTTTCAAACCATCAGGATTTAGAGCAAGTTTAGACTGGGTCATTTTAGCATGATTCTGTTTTTTCATACAGGATTTCATGTGCCATCTCAAATGACCAGTACCATTACCAGATCTAGCAGTGTACTTCGAACGACAATGCTTACAGATTGCAGCAATTCTAATCTTATTCGTCGCATCTTTAACCTCATGAAAGTACGTCCAAACAACAGAAGTTTTCTTACCAGAGGTACCTCCAGTGTTAGCGGGGCCGGCATCATCGTCGTCCTCGCCGTCGAGGTCGATCGGCTGGTTGCCATTGATGCCATCCAAGCCATCACCGAGGTCGATGCCGAACAACGCAGCTGCGTCCTCACGCAAGTCGTCGTCGTTCTCGTTCTCCATCTCCCGCTCATCGTCCGAGTTTAGTGCTAGGTCCTCGCCGTCGACAAGGGGGCGGCGCTGATCCGCACCGGACCCCTGCGTTGCGAGGCCAGCAATTTCACCGGACGACCGAGACTGAGAATGAGACTGAGACTGAGAGAGCCCTCCAACTCCAGCACCGCCCCTCGACGGGCGCTTCGGTGGCCTGGCCATGTTCGCCTCCACTCCAGAGGAGGAAGAGGCGGCGTCAGGCACCACCAACCTGCCAAGTGCCAAGAAATGGCGAAGAAGAGTCAGAGTCAGAGAACACCGAGAGAAATGAAGTTAGGGTTAGGGTTACCTGTGCGACCGGAGCCCGGTGCCGGAGCCAGAGCCGGAGAAGAAGGATCAGAGAAGTAGAGAACACAACAAACGAGAAACGACGGCACGCGGTGGCGGACGTGGAAGATGCACACAAACTCACATGCTTCACCGGAAAATAGAGAGGAGTGGAGGGGAAAGGAGGGAGGGACCGAGGGAGGAGAGCTGGAGCCGGAGAAGAAGGATCAGAGGAGGGCGGGTGGCGGCGAGCCGACGAGGCGACGCCGCGACGAGGTTGAACCGTGGAGGAGCAGCGGCCGGCGACGGATCGAGGAGACGAGGAGACGAGCGATTGCAGCGCGGGCGCGCGGCGCAGTGGATGTGGAATGAGGGAGTTAGGGTTAGGGTTACGGGGCGTCCGCGCGCGCCCCTTATATAGTGGGCAGTGGCCGGGCCGGCTTGTCGGACCCCTATTTTAGCCGGGCCGTGCCGGCACCGTGCCACGGGCCGGGGTGGCGGCCCAGGCACGACCTGGTGCGTCGGGCCGTGCCGGCCCTGGCCCGTCGGCCACCGGGCCGGGCCGGGCGGGCTGCGGGCCGGGCCACCGGGCTCCGGGCTGCATGGCCACATATATCCACAGTCAACGAAACGACCACGTGCATGCATCATTGGCGTTCACGTGGGCCTATATGCATAGGTGACCACACCTTCTGAAATTACTAAAATATTTTAATGTTTATGAGAATACATACCTATTCATAGAATCTTTAATGAGTTCTCGTATTTGTTTCAAAGATTACGAGAATACAACTTCTGAAATTACGAGAATTTTGTATTGTATCCCAAGCAGCAGTTTATATTACCAGAACAACATAGGCTATTAGGATGTAAAATTACCACAATTTGGCATCTTGATGTTCCAACTCACTTGGTAGTAAAATGACGAGAATAATTTACAATGAAGTAATTACGATAATTTTAGTGCCTAGAGACAGGGAGATACCACAATTAGGTGTCGAAAATTTTCTAAGGATCTAGTTACTATAACGGGGAGGTCAAATTACAATAAACCAGAAATACATTATTTATGATATTTTTGTTGGAGAATTGCCACAACTTCCTATCAAGTCGCTATCAGAAAACACTTACATTTCTTAACAAATGAGAAAGAAACCACTTACAACATTTCAGAATATTGGAAATGATAATTAGGCTGTGGTGTTACATAAAAATTGGCATGAAAGTGATTAAATATTTCTCAAAAAAAAAACTTGTAAAAAATAGAAACAGTACATCGATCTATTTTTCCATCAGAATGATACTAGGTCTCCACTCATTTTGAACGATTCAAGGACGATCAAGATCATGCCATATGAGCCTCGGGTCCAGCTCGAAGCTGCTTAGTCAGTGTTCAGTGGATGCAAAAGCATGTAGAAGTGCAGCTCTAACCCAAACTTGGGCCCCTTCTCGTGCATCTGTGGTGAATGAACATTAGAACGAATAACGCATCAGTGATTTGCATTATAAGTTAACCATCATACATGATAAGTCATTAACAAAAACAAATGAATTTACTGTAACCTTGGCCTAAGTAACCACCGGAATTAATTCCATTAGTTCAGTTCTGGTTTTCTAGATCAAATTGATTTCAATCTGCAATGGTGAAAAGTAGAAAACATCACTGAGAATGGGGGTCTCACTGGCAAAATAAGAAAGCAAGCTTGTTTCAAACTGCAGGAGCAAGAAAAATTGATAGTTGAGCCATGTACATGCAGGATCGTCAATTGGTTGACACAGTTACCATAACACAGAATTGGTTACTAGAAGATTGATATGTTATTTACAATAATTTTGTACCATAACAGTATCTAAGTTACAATATATAAGTAAAAAATATAGTAATGCCACAATGGTTTACAACAAATTTTGAATATGATATGATGCTTGTAACATCAAAATCTATGTTACGATGTAAGTCAAAATTTTGGTCACCAGATATTTAAAATGGACACACAAAACCTGCAAGTGCCTAAAATTGATGGCATGAAACAGAATTACCATAAGACAGTGATGCTTATCGAAAGGATTGGTCTACACGAATACACAGAAAACAAGGAAGACTAGTGTATATGATTTAGGCCTTGTTTAGATACATCCAAAAACCCAAAACTTTACAAGATTCTCCATCACATCGAATCTTGCGACACATGCATGGAACATTAAATGTAGATAAAAAAGATAACTAATTACACAGTTTACTTGTAAATCACGAGACGAATCTTTTAAGCCTAGTTGCTCCATGATTGGATAATATTTGTCAAAATAAAAACGAAAGTGCTACAGTATCAAAATCTAAAAAAATTTTGAATCTAAACAAGGCCTTACACAGGAAACCAGTATCACAAAATCGCTGAAACCATGAACACTGACTGAAGTAACAGCTACCTCAATCCAAATGAGAACCAAAATTATGGAATCTGGTAAGGTTGATTTCAGAAAACATGAGTAGAACATGAACTCTAGCATAAATTGTGGTAATTCACACTCATAATTAACATGTCGAGCTATTCAACATATCGTAACCATTTCTTGCTAATTTAGCATAATATGCAGTAGTTGTTAATTCTTAATTATCACTTCAAGTCACCAGACTTATCGTAACTATTGAATCTTAATTATCATGCTGAACCATCCAACTTATCATAACAAAAGCCATTTTGCAGTAATTGGTTACGATAATACATTTAGGTGATCAAGATATGATAATACATTTACCAGAATAGCATTATCTACTTACTACAAAAAAAAAAACAAATATAGCACAATGGAGTCATCGGGTTACTGATATTGATATGAGGAAGCAAAGAGGGACCAACAAATAAGAAATCATGCTTGTTTGAAAATGCAGCCACATTAAACATTAGGAATAGTTGCTTATTTCTTGGCTAACAGAATGGGGTCGAGATGCATATGGTCTAGCAAGCAGTTGTTGTTCGCGCAAGCAAGGAGCCTCCGTTAGCAAGCAGTTGTTGTTCGCTTGTGTCGGGTCCCCCGTCCACGCGAGGCAAGGGCGCAAGGCACCGCTGCTGGAGGACGCATCGCCGCCGAGGGGCCAGTCCGCTCGGTGCGGGACGCAGCGACGCGGCAATGCCGAGGGGCGGATGGAGGCACCACAGCCATGCCCTGCCGCCTGCGGAGAAGAAGGAGCACCGCCGGCAGCCACCATCTGCCGATCCGCATCAGCTGCGACCGTCTGACACACACCGCATCAGCCGTTGTGGAAGGCCGCCGCCACCACCACCATGGGAGGCCGGATCTGCTAGGGGAAGAGGTGGTTCCGCCGATCTAAATCTCAGAAGAGTTGGGGCAGGTGATGCAGAGGCCATTGCCGCCGGTGTGGTCGGGGTTGTGGAGGGCCCGTCCGAGCCCGGCGTCGCCTTCACGGGGGAGCAGTGCCAGATATCTAGCTTCTACGGTTTTCTCGGAATAGACAAGCGATGGATGGCTCGGGAATGTCCATATGTGAAACCGAGCCGGGAGGGTGTGGCGAGTCTATTTTACGCACATTAATTAATCTTAATAACAGGGCGAGAGCGGAGCTAATGGGTTTAGAACCAAACCCGCACCAGTCATCCCATCCGAATAAAACAACCAATGGGAAAACCCTATTTTCAATGGCCTTTTGTCCCGATCAAACGCCTCTTCGTCGCCGCCGTCCTCGACCTCCACGGACCTCGTGCCTCCTAACTCCTATGGCTCCGAGATTCCGAGATCACCGAAGTGGGAACGTGCGCTACGCACCTGGGAGATGGATTTAGCATTCAGCGTCGACGCTGTGACCGTGACTTACATTTCCGATCGAGGTCCTGCACCTCTGTTGCAACTCCGCCAGGTCCGACACACGCTGGAATCTTCTCGTCGCCGCTCTCCTCCTCATCCAGGTAGCCCCTACATCCGCTTCCCTATCGTGCATGCATGCTGCTTTTGTTGCGCCAGCCCTAACCAGGTCCAGATCGATCCGTGTGTCTACAAGGACTGCTTGCCTGCTTACTTCCCATCAAACACGGCACAAGCCTAGCACATGTGGATTCAAAGATGCTTCTATTTCCTTTTCCTTCGTCTCCCTCCTACCCAAATCTGATACATGCCTTGGTTTCATTTTTACAGATTGAAGTACCACGTACATGATACTCTAATCCTTATTTTTCAGATCTATCGAAGTCGGAGTATTACTTGATACTTGTTCAATATTTAATATTACTTCATGCAGATTTGTTTTTCCTATAGGTTGGAGTACTTGTCACTTATACTGGATTGGCGACTTCTGGAAGCATCCACCTCTACAATCTAGATCTATTAATCACGAGCATATATGTGGAGACGACGTTGCAGGCAGATGGCCAATGTTGCCTGTTCTCTGATGCACCGCCGCTGCCCCCCTATTGTCTAGTTGATGGTTAAGATAGCAGCTGAATGCGTCGTGAACTTGCCAAATAGTATGGCTACATAGAGTATGAAGTACGTATACATACCTACGGTATAAAATACGTGTACATACTTAATTATAAACTATGTGTACGTACTTACAGTATAAAATATGTGTGCTCTGCTTTCTATATATATAGGATGTGTTTTTTCTACGCGCGCGTGTAGTTACTCTTATCTATATATCTCTAGATTTAAGGTGTATATATAGCTGGCTACAAAATAACATATTCTGTAGCCACTTTAAGATACGATAATAACTATGTTAATTTATGAGATTATAGTAACTTCTTACTAAGTGCTTTGCTATAATGTTACGGTAAATATCTCCATGTGTTATAGTAACCCAACTATAGTAAATATGTATACATATTATCGTAAATTAGTATATAAAATCAACGTAAATAGAAGTGGCTACAGAATAACTTATTTTGTAGCTAACTACTGAATATATATACTCTCCATATATATATATATAATAAGTTATTCTGTAGCCACCTCTATTTACGATAATTTTATATATTAATTTACGATAATTAAACATATTAATTCTATGTTGAACCCACGCCTCTCCCCCCGGCCATGTCACCCGGAATTCCTACATTCAGCCACGTCGCCCTTAATTCCCATCCACAAAAGCCTCTATCCCCAATCGTCATTGGAAAAAGAAAATGATCCCTCCGTCCTCGCTCCCGTCGCCTCCCCAACCCCGCACCTTCGCTGCCGCCACTCGCGCCTCTGCCCTGACCCCGCGGCTGCCCGCGCCTCCCTCTTCTTCTCCCTCTCCTCCTGACATGATGGGGCACCAGCTATGCCCAGCGCGGCCACCTCGACGCCCTGCGTGTGGCCGGAGCGGCGGCACCCCTCGGTGTGCAGCGCAGCGGCCCAGACGGCCCGCGACGGTGGCTGCCTCCCGCCATGGCGCAGCAGCAGGGGCGCGGGTGACCCCCTGCCCCCTGGCTCGGCGTGCCCTGCTCGCAGTACATATTTACGATAGTTTGGTTACTATAACACATGGGGATATTTACCGTAATGTTATAGTAAACCACTTAGTAAAGAGTTACTATAATCTTATAAATTAATATAGTAATTATCGTAACTCAAAGTGGCTACAAAATAAGTTATTTTGTAGCCAGCTACAGAGTATTAGTTCTATATATATTACTACACGCATGTGTAGTTACTCTCATCTTCAATAAACCACATTGTGTATGTGTTCATACTTATTTATCGGTTTTAGTATGTATATATACTCATATTAAGATATTCTAGATCTTACCACACGAAAATTTTTCAAAGAAATTCATATTTTTAATATATTACTAAAATACCACTACTATATTATATATAATAAGTATAACCGCTCGCCTCCCAAACCAGATCATGCATGCGACCAGCGGTCCAGCACAACATGGACAAAAAGTAGGACTAGCCAATCAAGCTAGGCACCGTCGTTGTAAAGATGTCATCCACAAACCTATTTAATAAGCGCAGACATGAAAAATACCCTCTAATTAATCACTCTTTGGTAAGCGTAATGATGTCCTAAACGACTTCTATTTTGTATATGGAGGGAGTATATAGGCTTACATCCACCTCGAACAAACATGAAACGTAATTCTGAGAACAGATGTGACGCATCCCAAATTAAATGTAAAAGATCAATGCTTTATTTCTTCCTCCCAGGCAACTGACTTTATTTACCTTCTCTTTGTGACGGCCTTGCGTATTTGCGTTTTTCAGGGCATCTGTTCATTTAGGGAAGTAGTATAAGAAGAGCATGACGAGCTTGTATATCTTCCTTGCTTCTAGCTCCAACATGCTTTGTCGTACGTTTCCAATTCTCAATGGCCAAAAGCAAAAGCCCTCAGATCAGGATGGATCCCTGCAAAGCCCCTAGATCAACATGAAGGTGAATGTAGGTATATTGTACCCAAATTATTCGCAAATGCCCTTAAACAGGGAACACAACATTTTTTATGCATTTATCTTGTGGGGGTGCCCTGTTTCCCATCTCCAAGATTTGTACAACGTGACCATGGTTACCCCATGTAATACCCGATTTTAAGGATAAAACCAGATATGCACCATATGTGAGTCTTAGAAGTCAAATCTCACATATAGCTACAAATAAGGGGTAATATCAAAAGACAATACATAAATATATAACGTATTTAGTATAAAAGAGATAACCTTTGATAACAAACAGCGGATAGACAACTCCAAACTTCGGGTATTAACTCCTCTCCACAGGATCAAACTGATTGGTTGATCACAAGCCTAAAGCAACTCCTGAAGTGTGGGGGAAATTGCAAGAGTGAGCACATATCGTACTCAACAAGTATAACCAGGGGTTCATGAGGCTCAAATAGCTGACACTGGTTTGACTGCATTTAGCTTTTATATGTAGATAGCATATTTATATTTAGATAGCAATTGTCAAGCATAATTAAATCCCATAACCACATGATCAAATGTATACAAGAATTATGAATAACACAAATAAACAACATAATAAACAATCATTTGTCATCATTTATCATTTTTATCAGTGTCCATCTATTCCGTCAGTTTTCCGGGCCGCCCGTATCCGTGGGCACGGCTAGTATACCAGATTTAACACTCTGCAAAGGTTGTCATCTTTACCCATGAGTCATGATTTACCCTTTCGCCCGAGGTAGCTAGTCTCTTAACCCCCTTTCTAGAGAGGCCGGTAGGGATCACTATGAAGTCTTTCAAAGGTTCGTCTAACAAGTTAGGGCCGCTTGGTTTCATTACTCAGTCTATGTGATTCACCCGCAGGAATCCACGGTCTGCTATTCCCCAATTGCGCCACAACGGGTAACCGCTAACGAGCTAGAAAAGTTACTCATACTTGACTAAAGCCAGAGCCATATAGCCCTCATGGTTGTACGAGTTGTCCCAGCTTTTGCCAAGGGATAAGTCCTTATGGAGGGTCAAGATCAATCCAGCAAAAGCCAGAGTTCTTTCGTTCAAATTGCTAGAAAGCTTATTTTATTGTTTATTGTATATCCAAACATTCATGTTACAAGATCATGGATTATATTCAAGCACTAGCAAGAACTACCCAAATGCATATCCAAAATAGGTAACAAGGAATTCAGGATAACAAACATCTATGATTTTGCTACGGTCATCAAGGTGGACACATGCATATGATATATGTATAAAAAGTGTGTAGGTAACAAGGATGATCCCGAGTTATACTTGCCTTGATCAAAGCTCTCCTGAGCCTGCTGCTGGTCGTCAAAAGCTTGATCTTGATCACCAACGTATCGCTCACCGTCTATTCCTAAACATCAATCAACAACAGGCAATCCAATGTAGACAGTCATACACAAAGCAAACAAGCTATAATTAGAACATTACACCAACAGTGAGAAATCAAAGATAAAAGTTTATAAAAAATATTCTACGCAGCGCTACGATCACACAAACATAAAGTTCACGAAAATCGGAATTAAAACATGGAAGATATGAATTTCCTAAGATTTTATATAGAAAAGTAATTAATTAATTAAGGCCACGAAATTAAAAAGTTTACTAACATGTAGAGCTCATTATTACGAATCCAACGCAATTTGAATGGACCAAATCGGATTTAAAATGAGCACTTTATGATCAAAATAATTCTAGTGGCAAAACTGTAATTTCAGAAAATGTATTTTCTTTTAAACCGACGAAAATACGCTTTTAAAATTGAGAAAACGTATTCAGCGAAATATGCGTCGGACTGCGGGTTGTTTCTTAAAAAGGGCAGGGGGTCTTTAGAAAAATTGCCGGCCGAAGGGGTATCGGCCATTCTGGTCCACTAGATCTCGAATGAACGGTCAGGATTAAAACAGGGGGACGAGAAGGGAACTGCCGGCCGGAACAGGGCCAGCGCGGTGGCGCCATGGCCTGAGTTGGGCACACTTCGTCGGAGTTCATGGTTAAAGCGATTCTGAGCATGATTTGGAAAACCGATTGCACGGGAAGCAAGAGGAGGGTACCGAGAACTCACCCAGGGCACAATCGTGAGCGAAGAAGGCTTGAAACGACTCGGTGACGATGGATGGCGGACCGGGTGCTCTGCAGAAAGTTCGGCATGGTTAACACTCGACAAGAAGCCAGAAGAGAGTACGGGGAAAGGCTCGAGAGCTTCGTTACTCGGTCACGGTGCTCGACAAGCGATCAAATTCGGTGGGACGGCAGCGAAACTCGAAACCCACGATGGCGGCTTCGCTCTGCGCCTGCAGAGATCCAAATCGGGGGGGGGGGGGGGGGTTCTAGCGGCTAGGTGGCTCGAGGTGCTGCACGGATGGCAAAGAGGAGTCGCGGAAGAGGGCGCGGAGTTTTATAGCAACTCAGGACATACATTGGCAAGGAATCCCGAGAAGTTCGGGATTTTGGGAAACCTCGGTGCTGTGAGTCCTATTCGGCCACGATGAGGAAGAAAGGGAGGGGAGGAAGAGATCTGATGCGTGGGGTCAACCGGTCAGTGACTGATGGCGTGGGGTCCGCGTGTCAACCAAGGGAAAGAGAGGGGAGGTGGGAGGGGGCGCACCGGGCCGGCTGCTGGCCAGCTTGGGCCGAGGGGGAAGAAGTCAGGCCTTCGGGCCAGAAAACAGATGGAGAACTTTTCCTTTTCCTTTTGTTTTGTTTTCTTTTTATTTCTTTTTATTTCAAAGTCTTTTCAAAGCAGTTTCAAATCATTTTGATAATATTTTGAATTTGCTCAACTCACACAGTACAAAAGTATAAATGCTCCAGCATGTATGCACATCCATGTTGCTAGATTCTATGATAAGTTTTATTTTAATGAAAAATATTATTTCCCTATATTCATGAGCACAAAAAATACAAAATTAAATTAATTTTCATCTATTTAAAAAGGAGCAAAATTTTAGGGTGCTACACCCCACCTAGCTGTGATAGAAAAACCAATTCGACATTGACTCGTTCGTACATTCTATATAGGGAATTAATCTCTTAACAATCACTTTCATCAACCCCAAAAAACCGCTAGCGTAAATTACATTTACAGTATCGGTTTACTTAAGACAACCACCGGTGTAAATAGTGAATTTAAATTGGCGATTTCCATTAAACAACCACCAACGTAAAATACACTATTTACGCTAGCGGTTTTCTTAACAAAACCGTCAGTGTGAACCCATTTGCACTAGCAGTTCTTGATCCAGGCCCACATATTTTACACTAGGGGCGCTTGCTTCTTATGAACCGCCAGCGAAAAAATCGCTGTCATCAAGAAATTTAGATTATGTTCTAGTGCTTACCTCAAACTCGAATGAAAACATGAAAAAAATTAAGAACAAATGGACGAAAAATAAAAAGCTTTACCTTGTCAAACAAAGGAATACGTGCTCCATGCATGTTCGCAACTGACGCATCACGCATCCAAAGATGCACGCCATCGAATTCCTCCCTGCTGGCAACTGGCTTTAATTACCTTCTTTAGTTAATCCGTGCAACGGCTCTGATTAACCTCAGGGCATCTTTAGTTAGATCAAACGTTCATGTAGCAGGGTGTGGCAACATTTTGCTCTGCAATGCACTGGAACAACAAGCATGGGTATGGAAAAACATGACCAGCTCTGCAATCACACATGACCAGCTTGTATATATTCCTTGCTTGTCGCTGCAACATATGCTTTGCCGTTTCAAATTCCAGTGGCCAAAAGCAAAAGCCCTCCAGAAGAGATCAGGATGGATCCCTTCGCAGCCTAAAGCAAGCAACATGATTCCAACGGCTTGGCCTAAAGCAAAAGCAGTGAGGATACATTCCTTCCTGGGCACAGCAAGCACGCCCTGCCCCCTGTGACCTTATTTGGATGCACATATATTCATCTTAATGCATATATATTGCATTGGATCAGATCGGAGTGAAATTAAACTAAGCTCCATTCTAATCCACTCAAACAAATGTAGATTGTAGTGGATACACATGCATCCAAACTAGGCCTGACCCGTCTGAAAATGTATCCCTTGCTTTCCGATAGATACAATACATGCAGCCTCTATGTCTATAAAGCAGGCCTCCTATAGCTGCTTCTTCACGTCTGATACCCCCACCATATCGCTTTCATTCATTCATGTCACACACAACACTGCTGCGCTGATCCATCCATCGATCTGACATCGGAGCCAACTGCCAAGCTTGCAAACTCGTCGATCGTCTCGCTCTGTGTGACTGTAAGCACTCAACATTAGTTCAGCATGTACTTCTCCTCGATCTGTTTCTTCTCCTTTTATTTCAAATAATGAAATAGAATTGCCCTCCATAGAGGTCGCATTGAACCAACCACTGATGAATATTAAGGTATTTTTGTTTTATTTGCAGAGTTGCATTGATTGCTTCCATTCGTTGTGATTCTAACCCAACATCAATTTTCTCATATTTGTTCAACGAACCACAAACATACCAGTCATCGTGGTTTCCAGTAATACAAAAATTGTATGTTGCCCCCTTCCTCTATCGCCGTCTGGTTTGCTTGATTCATCTGCTTCATCTGTTGATCGAACCATCCGCTCTCTTGATCTGTTCTCAGGGCACGTGGGTCCGTTCGGTGCCAGGTGCCAGTGGGTGAACTCCTCGATCGTCTTGTTCTGTAAATGTAAGCACTCCATATTCAGCACTGCTCGATCTGTTATTCATTTCAAATAAATAATACTAGTTATTCGTAATTTCAGAGTTGATTGCAACCATCCGTTGTCATTCAAACTCAATCTTTCCATATTTGTTTGGATAAGACCGATATCTGTCATCTTGGTTTCCAGTTAAACAAAAAATTGTATGTTGTCCCCATGTCTGTTCTGTGCTGGTGTGGCTGATTCATGTGCTTCATTTGTTGATATTATAAAAGATTTTTATCCACAAGACCACAGGACAGTCAGAAAGAGCAGATTTGTGCACCCGTATTGTACTCATTGAAATAGTCACAGACACGTTGTGAAAAAACATTGTTTGCTTGGGTGTGCTGGAGACACAAAATATAGAATCATGGTGTCCAGTGGACAAAATCGATGAATGAAGTGTGCTATGCACAAATCTGCCTTGTGTTGCAGATAAAACTAAAATCCCTATGTACACTAAAAAGATTTACAGTGACCTAGGTGGGCATGAATTTCAACCGCCTCAGTTAATGCCTGGCATTAACCAAGGTGGTCATTTTATTAACCGAGGCAGTTACAAAAATCACCTCGCAAAATTTATTAACCGAGGTAGATATACTAATGTAACCATCTCGATAAATCATTAACCAAGGTGGACATTTTAACTCCAACTGCCTTGGTAAATCAGGACTAGCCCACCAGCCCAAGAGACCCAGTTCTGAAGTCACATAGATATACAAGAGACTAGGGTTTCAGCCTCAGCCGCACTCCTCTCCCCAAGCGGAACTTCTCTCCCTCCCACCTCGCACAGTCGCACTGCTCTATCACCTCACACATACAAAACAACTCCTAAAGCGGCTAGAGATGCTGGTTATTGACATAGTTATGATTAGAAATAAATATATATTGTCATATTAATGTAAATATTAATTTATATTTTGAACTCCATGATCATCATAAAATAAATTAATTTTAAAATTCTATAAAAACAATAAATGAAACTAAACAAAAATATATAATATTATTATCATTGTTTGTTACATGTTAACAGTTTTTTCACCTGTTGTAACACATGGGCATATTTGCTAGTAATAGATAATGAGAACTTTTACTAGCAAATAAACACCAATATTAGTTCATCAAGATTCAAATAAATTCGAGCGAGAATGATAAGATAGAGCATGATTTAGGAAAAAAATAAAGTATTTTCATAATTTTTTGTGCTAAAACAAATTTTCTACGAATTTTATAAGATTTATAATTCCATTTTTGGAAAAGTCACTTTTTATTGTAGGATTTATAAATAATTTCATTTTATAAGTAATTCCATTTTATAAGTAATTCCATTTTATAAGTTTCTTTTTATAAGATTTATAATTTTGTTCCAATATTGTAGGATTTATAGTTCCATTTTTTTCATTCAAAATATCAGGATAAATTTTTGGAAAAGTTACTTTTTATGAATTTTGGTCAATTTTAGAAAATAAATTTTATCCTGATACTTCGATTTTAATGATAAGATATCCTGATTTGTAAATTTTAATTATGAATCATAATTAAAGCTGTCCAGGGTGAGTTCAAATGGTTTTGAAAAGTTGAGCGGCTCTAAGGCTAGTCTCAATGCATGTTTTATGATAGTGTCATGCACAATAAATAGGGTGCCACATAAGCTGTGTCTTGGTTACCTATGAAACTCATATGGCTCGGTTAAATGAAGGAGTTTCATCAGATGAGAGAAGAGTTCCAACCCCATGAAATTCATATGGCTCGGTTACCTAGTTTATAATCTTGGTAAATGTGCCATGAAACTATGCATTGAGACTGGATAAAAAACAAATTTTATGGTTGAGAGGGGACCACAAAAGCCGACCTTTCTCGAACCTCCAAACACAGGACACACACCTACCGATCATGAAATGCATAAAAAAAAGCCTACAGGAAAAAAAACTGCCCTTGGAGCCAGGCCGCATGCAGGTAGACGCAGCTAGTACATTTGGGGTAGTTCAGGGACTTCCTCCATCTCAAATTATAAGTCATTTTTAAAAAATTTGGAGATTTAAATCATCCTAAGTTTAATCAAATTTAGATGATAAAAAATAATATTTATGATACCAACTAAGTATCATTAGGTTTTTCATTAATTATATTTTCATAGTATATCCACTTGATCTCATAAATTTTTATAATTTTTTCTATAATTTTGATGAAACTTGACATGTTTTGACTCTCCAAAGTTCTTGCAATGCCTTATAATTTAGGATGGAGGGAGTAGTTTACAAATAAATAGCTAGATGGAGCTTAGAAATAATAATAATAAATATTATAATAAGAGTTATGTAAGCCATGAGAGAAAGTTATTTTTGGGAGATCGTGGTAGACTAGCTATTTAACTGTCATTAGTTATTTCTTCTGTCTCCTTGATAGGTAATAGAATTCTTCGTGGACTAGTTATGTGACGCCCTTATACTTGAAAACCGTATCCTCATTGCTTCAAAAATAACTTGCAATAGTTGTATTGAAAACCGATATCCATCTAGTTATGTAAGCTATGAGAAAGTTATTTTTGAAGCAACCCATAACCTACGGTTTCTTGCAATAGTTCTATTGTAAAAAAAATATTGAGCGTGATGCGATCTAACTTTATAGTCCACAAATTTTGTATTTGATGAAGCTGTTCAGAGTAAAAGAATTAGTCTGTCTGCCACTAGTCCACTACCAGCTCAGTTAACTAGGCGGCCATGCGCAACAATAAGGTCGCCTTGAGTTTCCCACACACCTCATGTCTCCTAGCTCCCTTCTATGTTTAAGCTGATTCATCAAGCTCATCCGCCCCAATCCATCAAGCAGACAGTAGCCACGCCAAGCTTTCCGACCATCTCAAACCTTACTTCCAGTTCCATCCAGCCATCGCTCAACAGGACCACAAGATACCAATTCGTCCTCGTTGATATGTACTATTATACATATATCAATCGCAAATCTAACAATTCGTCCTCTTGCTTTACTCCCAACAAGACCACAAGAGACCAAGGAACTGAAGGACACAGAGCACTCTGTGTTCCCGCTAAAAATCAAGCTTTATAAGGTGCATACATACTCCTCTTTCTTTCCTTCTTTGTTTCTCTGTATTTTTGTTTCTTCCACGTACGGGCTGAGATTGGTGTAGCTGCTCTCAATTTTTAGGTGCCCCACTATATAATATGTATAGTAACATGCATCGTCCATGTATCAGACTTCATGATAATATGATATTGACGTCTGATACCCATTAATTTGTCAACTCCGTGCTTTTAGCTTCTGTTACTATGTGCCAGATCTGGAATCCAAAAGTGGATAGCCAACCAGATCTGGTGTCAACCAACTGCTGCAGAGCTTCCTTTAATTTGAATAGTGCCAAGATTAATTACAGGGGGGCTCGATTGACGATTTTACCATCAAGACTAATTTTCATTTAAACAAATCACATGACATTTTTATCTATATTGATTTTGTAGATACAGAACCTGCAATGGCTGTGGTATTGGATGCTTTGGCATCCTATCTGCAAGATATGCTGGTGGAGATGGTTGAAGAAGAGGTGCATCTGCTCTTGGGTGTTCCCGATGAGATAGAAAAGATGGGCATCAAGCTCGGGGACCTCAAGAGGTTCCTTGCTGATGCTGACAAGAGGAACATTAGAGACGAGACTGTGCAGTCATGGGTCAGAGAGCTTAGAAATGCCATGTATGATGCCACCAATATCCTTGATTTGTGCCAGATCAATGCCATGGAACGGGGTCCTACCAAGGATAAGGGTTGCTTCAATCCCTTGCTCTTTTGTATAAGGAACCCTCTCCATGCTCATGACATTGGTAATCGCATCAAAAGCCTTAATAAGAGGCTAGATGACATTGAGAAGCGTAGCAAAGCCTTCAACTTCAACCTTGCATCTTATGAGGACAACACGAGAATGGTAGAATCCTCCCTTCGCACTAGGCGGGAGACGACGGGGGAGGATGAGTTTGGTGTGGTTGGTGAGAAGATTGAGGAGGACACTAGAAGTCTTGTGGATTTGCTCATAAAGAAGGAGAAAAATGTACATGAACACAAAAATGTTATGGTTTATGCTATTGTGGGAGTTGGAGGGATTGGCAAAACCACCCTTGCCAAGAAGATCTTTAATCATGACATCATCAAACAAGAGTATGAAAAGAGAATATGGTTGAGTGTCAATAAAGAATTTAATGACATTGATCTATTAGAGAGAGCTATCACTGAAGCACAAGGAGACCTTCAAGCAGCCAGAAACACAAAGGCCGCACTAGAGCGAACCCTTAAGGAAGCCTTGAAGGGGTGCAAGACCTTGTTGGTGATGGATGATGTTTGGGACCCCCATGTATGGGAGAAGGTGCTCGAGCCTCCATTGATAAACTCACTTGCTCGAGGAAGCCGTGTTCTTGTAACAACGAGACATGACATGGTTGCTCGAGGCATGATGGCGGAGGTGCCATACCACCATGTCAAGAAATTAGAGCATGAAGATGCCTGGTCTTTGCTGAAGAAGCAGGTCCGTACAATGTCAATTCATGTGTCTTACGTGTTTTGTTTTGCAAGAATGCATTTTTACTTCTAATATGCATATCCTCCTGTTGCAGTAACTTCTATGTCATTAATAAATTTCTTTGCTAATGTCTTACACCTTATCTCGAAGAAATCTTGGATACTTTTTACATGCACAATGGCTAATAGTAATTTGCTAGAAGATACTTATAGTTTGATGACAAGAGTTAAGTGGGGTGTTTTAGTGTTGGAAACAACTCATGCACACTACTACAAAAAAAAATTGCGAGGTGTTTTGGAATTGGCCTCGGAGGCGAGCAACAATTCAAACCGCCTCGGTTAATGCCTAGGATTAACTGAGGCGTACTTTTTTTATTAACCGAGGCGGGCATATTAAATTAACCGCATCCAAATATCATCTTTTTTCGGAGGCGGTTGGCTAAAGATGTCCGCCTTCAAAAAGGCCAAGGCCCAATAGGCCCAAACGAGTGCAATACACATCTTCTAATACAAATATAAGAGAATTAGGGTTTACTCTTCTATCTCTATCAGACACCGAGCAACACCGTTCCCCTCCCCTGCCCTTCGACACACCGAGCCCCAACGCCGCCCCTCCCTCTCTCTCCCTTCGAGACCTCCCTCTCCTTCTCCTCATGAGCCCAACGCCGCCCCTCCTTTCCTCTCCCTCCGAGACCTCCCTCTCCCTCTCCTCGTGAGGACCAAGCCCAGCTCTGCCCCTCCCTTCCTCTCCTTCCAAGACCTCCCTCTCCCTCTCCTCCCGAGGACACGCGGCGGCGAGCTTCCTCCCACGACATGTCTCCACCACCACCATGGCATGCATGCGGCCAGATCTGATGGCGGCGCGACCGGGCAGGCCAGAGCCGCTGCATACTGCTCTTCTTCTCCACCATGGCGGCCAAAGAGGGTGCATGTGGCGGTGGGTCACTGGATCTAGCAGCAAGCGGTTGGATCGGGCGACTGGCGGCCTGATCTACCGACTGCGCGTGGTCTAGGCTCCTTCCTCTTCCCCAATGGCGCCGGAGAGGCAGCTGGAGCTAGGGCGACGGACCGACAGTGGCAGCACGAGCTCTAGATCCGTGCGGCCCAGATCCGGGCCCGTGTGGGTTTTTTCTTTTTTTTTGTTTATTTTAATCCATTAATGGAGGCGGGCAAACAAACCGCCTCCTTTTATCCTCCATTTACCGCGACCTTCAATTGGAGGCGTTTTGTGTGCCCGCCTTGCAAAATCAATTTTGCCCGCCTCGGTTAAGGATTATTGTAGTAGTGGCAAGGAATCCTTTAGTCAGAGCTTGTTCAAATTCCAACTATTTCTTAGAAGTAGTAAAACCAAAGCAATGGCTCTTCAGTTCAAGTAGCCTAGAAGAAATGCCCCAATGCTAATGATTATTGCATTTCATCTATTTTCACTATTTCTGCACATAATGTGCAAATCTACAATAAGGTGAATGCTCACCCTAGTTGGTATTTTATTTCAACATTGATTTTATGAATCAAGGATCTCCAAAGTACTATTAAAATGTAACTTATGAAAGTGCAGCACGCTTCAATGAAAAAATCTTAAAAAGAACCAGCACTACTAACAAGAATAAACTTGACTACATCAAGGAACGTGTATAATGTTTTTATTTCCTTAAATAATACATTGCAGAAATGAGGTTAGTTAATTATGATTTGGCATAAGTGATAACATACTAAACATTGTTATATTTATACGTATATTAACAGATGCTTCACTAACGATGAATTTGAGCTTTCTAAAGTTTTAGTATATATACCCTCTAAAATATAAGAACTTCCAGCATTTAAATTTTGTCACAAATATAATTACTCTGTCAGTCCATCAGGCTCAACTCCACCCGCTATGCAATTTTCTATTTAAAAAGAAAAAGTCTACTTAACACCCTACTCTTGGAAATTGTCTAATCCAGAGTCTCACCAATAAACCAGTCACTACACTTTAAATTATTATTATTATTATTATTATTATTATTATTATTATTATTATTATTATTATTATTATTATTATTATTATTATTATTATTATATATATAGGGAAATTCGTTCATATCTATATATATATATATATATATATACATATAATAACATGTCTAAATAACCCTCAAAACAGATTTGAATGCAATTTTGCTCACTTGCATATTACATATGTTCTGATATGCGTTGAGTCAAAATAAAAACGGGGAAAAAGTCTATGCAGCCCCCCCCTCCCTAATATATCAACCCTTAATATTTTACGAAGTTTTGCCACCTCAACGTCATCTAGCACCCAAGTAATTTGGCACATTAGTGAAGCAGCCATTAAAGCAACCTTAGGGATTACTTAGATGGTTTTTAATACTGTAAGGGGTAGAATACCTGATATTACATGTGAGAGAGTGAAGTAGACAACTAAAAATAGTTAGGGGGGATTGAATAGACTTTTTCAATACTAAAACCAACCATTTATGTCATGGAAATTTAGCCAACAACTGACAGAATAGTCAATGAAGAGTGGTTTAACAAGAGGCAGCATGGTGGACTTTAGCATTACAGTTCCATTTTTCCTAAATTTTTTTGGGAAGTCCTTATATTTTGGGAGGGGCTTGACTTTTTAATTTTTCCAATTTAGGAACATAAAAATAAAATTATGTAAATTTTATCTTCTCTCTAATAGTACTTTACAATGATTTCCCAATAAATTAAATCCATATCAGCTATAACCATATAAAGAATGTGGAAGAGACAACAAAAAATATAGAAAGTTTAGCTTCTGATCAAGACCAAGTCAGTGCGCTTCAAGATACATGCAGATGGGCCTGCTTGGTTGGGTGGCTAACCACCAATCAAGCTTTAGAAAGCCACCTTTAGGCTGTTTGGTTGCTTGTTTGGAGTCCAAAGCCAGGATCCATTGAGCCACCAACCACCCTCTAGCTAGGCTCCAGAAAAAACACGGGGGGTGGTCTTTTTTGGGAGCCTAGATTGGCTTAGCTTTGGTGGTGGTCTTTTTTGGGAGCCTAGATTGGCTTAGCTTTGGTGGTTGTTCTCCTCAGCTCCCATCTCAGCCATGCTCAACTCTCTGAATTCACCTATGGCAAGCTCTGCATCTTCCCCAACTCCAGCAGCCTACATTTGCTCCTCCTCCAGTGGCCCACATCTCTTCCGGTGCTCCTCCCATATGCAAACTTCGAAGGCAAGCCCCCGCGGCAGAAGCCCCATGCGTTGCCGGGCCAGGTGGCGTGCCCGACAGCAAGAGTGGAGTCCTCCAGGCAGTGTCGCGGACGTACTCACCATGCTCGGTAGTTCCTCCTCTAAGCGGTGAAGAAGTTCCCTCACTAGTGCAGCATCATTTGTGCCAGCTCCATGCCCTCGTCCTCTACAGCTAGGCTCTGCTTCACCACCTCGATGATATGCGTGTCGACGGGGTGGAGGCAGGAGTTGTTTGCCCCTGCCTTGATGTTGATCTTTGGAGCCGCATCACCCTTCTTCTTGCGGGGGAAGTGCTGCATTTGCATGTTCAGGGAGAAGAGCCTCCAGCCAAGGAGACGCACAGTGCGACGGGAGCACGCACGTCCTCCTCTAAGCACAATTGAAATTTGGGCTTGCACGAATGTGGAGGTGATGGTCCAGTTTGAGGAGATGGAGGCACCTCATTGTCAACAAGGCTGCCGACTACAAGCAGAGTGTGCTTGTTGCCATCACTGACAGGCGGTGCACGCACGGTTTCCGTGCCGCGATGGTCTATCCAATTGGCCTGGTGGTCTCAATCACCCTGCTTGTTGAGCAGCCACACAATTGCCTGCATTCCTGCGAAGCTCAAGACCTCGGAGCAGCGAGAGGGGTAGATAGGAGTTGTGCGAGGTTCTCAGGGCCGACCTAGGCAAGGGCGCGACTGAGATCCTCATCAGTGAAGAGCAGAGCAGCTAGCACCACCATGATGGAGCTCACCACCTGTTCAATAGAATGCTTTGAAGGAGGTAACCTTACCGGGCTAAGAATGTGGTGATTCTACACAAGGCAAGGCAAGTAACCAAACAAACTCTTATAGAAACTAGGCCAGGGATAGGTCTAGCCAAACAAACCCATGTGGGCTTGCTAGGGACAGGTCTAGCCTAACCATGCTCCAATCCTAGCCATGCTCCAACTAAGGCGGGAAACCAAATTATATATTGTAGGGCAGGTCTAGCCTAGCCATGCTCCAATCCTAGCTATTAGATTGGAGAGATTATCTATTGTGTTATCTAGCACTCCCTCCATTCCAAACTATAAGTTATTCAAACTTTTTTGAGTTAGAGCATCTCAAATTTCACCAAAACTATTAAAATAATTACAAAATATTTGACATCTAATTGTGCTTATTTTGTATCCTAATAATTATTATTAATATTTTATTATATAAATTTAGTCAAACTTTATATATTTTGACTCATCAAAAAAATTAGAATAATTTATATTTAAGATGAAAGGAGAATACGATATGGATATGGACTGATGCACAGTTCTTGTGGCTATGTTTATCCCTACCCTTTGATATTACAATAGATGGGTCTACAACAGCCCTAATTTCTTACCGAGCCCCGCATGGGGACCGATGAGAATGTATATGTGAGCGAGACAACTCATAGGCCCTGTTTGGTTGAGCTGTGACTTTTAGAAAAGCTGTTGTGAGCTGTGACTTTTAAAAAAGTAGTTGTGAGAAAGAAGCTATGGTAAAAGCAAAAGACCATTTTGTTGCGCAACTGCGACTTTTGGAAAAACTATAGAATGGACCCTACATGTCATCCCCACCTAACTCAATCCCTCTCTGTTGGGAGTTCAACCACGCCTTTGCCCCGAGCTGCATGAGAGAGAGAGGAAGTAATTCAACCGCGATGACCGAACCTTCATACCACCAACCTTCGGACATTGAGGGACGAAGGTTCCGAAAAAACTTAGCACTGATGCAGATCGGTTTAGTGACACATGTGTGTAGGAACCGACTTCGAGCGGAGGATCGCGGCGGGAAGGAGCCCATCCTTTAGTTCTCGCGCGACGAAAGATATGTTGTCCTGAACATGGGCGAGCCAAAGAAGCCTCGCGAGGCGGTCTAAGGTCCCTCGGTGGCTGCACGGCAGAGGATCCAAAGGCCTCGGTGAAGCATGCGCGAAGGTTCGGGCTGCAACAGGAACAGGGCTCCGACGGGCTGGCCTGTAATGAGCCTGCAGTTTGAATTTACCTAAGTAGCCCGATAGGGTGTAGACTACGGTGGTGGAATATGCTAGAATATTCCCCCACCATCATGGGGTACTTTTGTAACGGATTCCGGTCGGGATCCGTGCCTTATAAAAGGGGGTTGTAAATGCTCTTTGAGGAGTTAGTTGAAACCAATTTATTGATACACTGTCTGTTCTAGGGTTTCGAGCTTGACTATTCTCATACTCAAGCCTCTTGCAGCAACGAGCGAGCGGGCTCGACTAACCATCGTGTTCGGAGGTGCACTAGCCACTTCCAACACTCTCTCACTGACGAGTGGCCCCACTCATCAACGTCTTCCTCTTCCTTGTTCCACTTCGTGCACTGGGAGTCTAGAGCCCATTGGCCTAGACCTCGCTTCCCTTGCTCCATCGAGGATGTAGGAAACATGCCGCCATAGGGAGCAGGAAGAGGACATGCATCAGGAGCTCCTATGGCCACCACCACGCGTTAGAGGAAGAGGCTCATGCTGGCCACCAAAGCTCACACGTGCCCAAGCAGAGGCCGGCCTGCGCCCGACACCGCACGTCGGAGGAAGAGGCTGCGCTGGCCGCTGGTGCTCCTGTGCAGTCGAGCTCGACCTAGGGTTGCGGGGCTGCATGGGGGAGTTGGCTGGCCACGAACCTGAGGCGGGGGCTGTGGGCGCCGTCAGAGTGGGGCACCGGCATGGTCTAGGCCATGGAGGTGGCGGCGGAACCGGGCGCTTGCAAGGTATCTGGGTGGCGCGGGTAGGAGTCACAGTGGAGAGATGTCACCGACTAGAAAGAACGAGGAAATATCGAACCGGTATGTTCATAATCAATGGTAAGTGGGTAATTCTTTAAACTAGAAGTAGTTGAGAGTAGGGGGTGAGGCTTTGTTTAGTTGAGGACGTGAAAAGGATTTATATACTGTAGCACTTTCATTTTTATTGGACAACTATTGTTTAATCATGGACTAACTAGGCTTAAAAGATTCATCTCGCAAATTACAGGTAAACTATGGAATTAGTTAATTTTTTATATATATTTAATGTTTCATGCATGTGCCGCAAGATTCGATGTGACGAGAAATCTTAAAAAGTTCATTTCATTTAATTGGCTTTTGGCTTTTGTAAAAACAAAAGTAGCTAATTGCTTTGTAGCGCTGTAAACATGTGGTTTTTTTGCCCCAGCATGCACATGTGCAGGGAAAATACAAATCATACATAGGTCATATGCTCAAAATATTGTATAGGATTTTGCATCCACGCAGAGTATTGTTTATATTACTACCAGTTTTTTTCTTGTCTATAAGTTTGTTTCATTTAATTGGCTTAGCTGCTTGTAGGTGATCGGAAATGGAAATAATGATGAAAAAAATGTTGACAGACTTAAGGAGATTGGAATGGAAATTATAGCAAAATGTGATGGTTTGCCACTTGCTGTTAAAGTAATGGGAGGCCTCCTACGCCAGAAAAATACGAGACAAAGAGACTGGGAAAAAATCCTAAATGATTCTATATGGTCAGTGTCCCAAATGCCTGAAGAGCTAAACTATGCAGTATACATTAGCTACCAAGATTTAAATCCAAATTTGAAGTCTTGCTTTCTGCACTATGCCCTCCTCACCCAGAACACAGTGTTCTATGATGACAACATTGTTGCCATGTGGATTAGTGAAGGATTTGTTCATGGAAACAGCACATGTGATTTAGAAGCACTAGGAAAAGACTACTATGGTGAGTTAATAGCTAGGAACCTTATAGAGCCGGATCAATTGTACTTGGACCAGGCAGTCTGCAATATGCATGATGTTGTTCGCTCATTTGCTCAATATGTATCTAGAGATGAAGCACTGGTAGCTCAGAAAATTGAAGTTGGCCTAACCAATAAACTTAATTCGCAAAATGTTACTCGGTTATCACTGGAATGCAAAGAATCAGAATCAAATGAGCTAGAATGGAGTTCTCTACAAGCAAATAGATCACTGCGAACATTGATTTTAGTTGGGAAGATGAAGATCAACCGAGGTGATTCGTTGTTGTCTTTTCCATGTTTGCGGACCCTACATATAGAAGATGGAAATTTTGATGCTTTGTCTAAATCTTTGGTCCAACTCAAACACTTGAGGTATTTGTCCATAAGAGGCAGTGACACATCTAGGCTGCCAAAAAGAATTGCCATGATGAAATTCCTGCAGTGCATTAATATTTCTTACTGTAAAAGTTTGGTGAAGCTTCCACGTGACATTGGAGAGTTACGGCAGCTCAGGTATTTAAGCCTTGTTGACTCAGGAATAAATAGTATACCGAAGAGTTTCGGTGGTCTAACTAATTTGAGGTTATTGTTTGGGTTTCCTGCCCATGTGGAGGGTGACTGGTGCAGTTTGGAAGAACTAGGACCCCTTAACAAGCTCATGCGTCTTGATATAGATGGTCTGGAGAATGTATCCTCTTCCGCATTTGCTATAAAGGCCAGGCTTCGTGAAAAGGTGCGCCTCAGCTATCTGGTCTTAAAGGGCACCAGTACACGTCGAGGTCCTCACAGGCTGGTAAAAGAGGTAGAGCAGCAACAAATCCAGAAGGTGTTTGATGAGCTCTGCCCTCCACCCTGCTTAGAAACTCTGCTTATTGAAGGGTACTTTAGCCAACAACTTCCAAAGTGGATGATGCCTACAAAAATTTCGTCCCTTGGAAACTTGAGGAATCTTGAGATGGAAGACTTGCCTTATTGCACGGATCTACCTGATGGCTTGTGGCAGCTCCCCAGCTTGGAGTTCCTAAAGATTGAAAGCGCCCCAGGCATCAAGCGTGTTGGGCCAGAGTTCGTACTACCACACCATCATGAGCACCCAAGCCCTATGGAAAACGTTGGTTCTGATTTGGAAATTGAGGTGGATGAATGTTCTGGCCTCGAGAGGATCAGCAATCTGCCAAATTTGCAGAGCCTCGTGATCTTTAGATGCCCAGGGTTGAAGGTACTAGAGGGTTTGCCTGCACTTCAGAGACTCGGGCTGGAGGACTACGACATGAAAACACTCCCAGGATACGTGCGGAACGTAAACCCAAGGGATTTGGATCTATACTGCGACATCTTGCTGCTGGCTTCCATAGCTAAAGGGAAATCTAGCCCCGAGTGGGACAAGTTCAGCCATATCAAGCATGTGAAGGCATATGCACATGATAACGACAACAACATTGGAAGGAAGTGGTACGTCAAGTACACGAGAGATCCTTTCAGCTTTAAGACAAACATCAGCCTCTCTGCTGACGCCTCAGGTAAATTAACACAACTACTGCTGCTTTATACGTTGCCTACTAAGTATGTACCTTTCTTGCTATTGGAATATCTCGTCACTTGACTGGATGTGCCGTTTAATTTCAGGGGATGAAACGGAGGAAGCGTTGTTGGACGAAGTGGAGCAAATTTCAAGGAATGAAATCGAAGAAGAACATGTCAATGTGGAACAACTGAGGGAGTAATCGATCGAGTATGCTACTACAACTTGTTACTAGTTGCTTGTTAAGCTGTGTCTAACACTGTCAATTATATAACGCATATGGACGACCTTGCCTGCACAGGTGGAGTGTCCGTCGGTGACCTATATGGACAGAAGGATCCTTGGAGTGGCCATCACCTTTACTGAAGAAGTATCAATGCAGAATTTGTGTTGCGAATTTGTTTGCTTTTGTTAGACTACATTTCATTTTGAGGCGGTCAGATATTCGACATTGCAAATAAAAAGAGACTAGAATGTCATGTGAACTAGCTTGTTCCTTAATTTTTCTTCAACGATTTGTGTGCATGTTACTGTTCAATTCTGATGCAGTTTACCAGTTGTGAACTGAGAGGCCTGTATGTATGTAAGTTGACTAGTAACAGAACAAACTAATGTTACGGACAGCTTCATTAAGACGCTTGCTGATTCACAGTGATATATCTATAACTCTTATGAAGCAAAACTTCGCTAGCTATTTCTCATGGCATGTAAGGCGACCATTTCAGCAGTCAACTATCATTTGTCACTAATTACTTTTGACATTTAAATTGTCCAACAGTCCATTATCATTTACAATTAATGTTCACTAGCAAAAGAATTATAATATCAATGTCAGCGAGATACATCATCGATAGAATCTCTATGTTTATGCTAATAAATCTATATATATTATATCATATTCTTGTATTATAAACACCATATATATGATTCCTCCGTACTTATGGCAACGCGTGGAGAATCTTTTTGTAAATGTAAGTTGCCAATAACTAAATGTATATAACATGGTTCACCGAGTTTTTTTATTTTGTCAAGACTCCAAGTGGGTGTTTGAGGCTGTGAACTGCTTCTATATATCAACACGTAACATACCATAAATAATCCATTGCACAACATGTTCACTCCTGAATCAATAATGACTAGCAACTTATTTAATTAGTACAGGCTTGAAATTTCTCTATGCAGTTGCCAATAATATTTATTTCTCTACGGTCGAATCGTAGCTTGCATAAGAGACCAGCCGGAGAAATACAATTTTTTGACAGTTTTCATCTGATACCTAAATAAAATAGAACGTATAAGAATTTCTGAGAGTACTACTAGTTTGCTACTACTCCCTCCGTCCATAAAAAAATATAATTCACACAATTCAAGAAGTCAAACAATATTAACTTTGACTGAAATAATATAAAAATATACTAACGCCAATGAGACAAAATAAGTATCATTAGATTAGTTACAGAGTATACTTTTATAATAAATTTATTTCAAGACATAAATGCTAATATTATTTACTATAAACTTGCTCAAAGTTAGACTCATTTGACTGATACGTTTCTCATAATTGCATTTTTTCTGGACAGAGGTAGTGCATGCTAGCCATCTAGGGGCGCGGGAGCAGCCTCCATAGCAGCGGCCAGCTCGGCTCTCGCCTAGGCGACGAAGGGAGGGGCCCGCGCGCCTAGCTTGGTGGCTAGGCCTGCGCTTGCCCAGGTGGTGACGGGAGCGGGCCCACATGCCCCCGCGGTGAGCGTTCCACTGGCAGGAGCGTACCAGGCAGAGTGGGAGCCGGGGCTGAGGCCGGGCCCGAAGGCGTTCCTCCATTGTGCGATGGTCCACTCGTCGCTGCTTCCTCTCGCCTCAGATTCGATGGAACAGATTTGGGGATCTAGCGACGACCCGGTCAGGCACCCGCGCACGAACGCCGGCTAGGCCAAGCCAGGCCAGGGCTGAGTGGTCAGTATGTCGCGCCTAGAAGACAGATCTAGTGGATCCAAGGCAGATACAATGAGGCCCTGTGCACCTATGCATGCACGCCGACTAGGCCAGGCGGCAATTGGGTGGTCGTGGCCACAGTCGGAAGGCGATGGGCCACCTTCATGACGGACAAGCCTTCCATCTTCTCTGACGAGCAATTCAGGGCTGGGGCAGCGGCGGCTGACGTGCTAGCCTACGGCGGCAGCTGGGTAGACAACTTCTTTGTCGTCCTCGTCGCCATCGTCTCGGTCAACCTCCTCAGTGGTGGTCGGCAATTGTTGTTGTTGTTGTTGTTGTTGTGGTGGTGGTGGTGGTGGTGGTGTTGTTTTCTCCTCTTTGTTAAGGTGTGAATCAAAGTGTTCTTGTATCTTTTTGGCTACATATATCCTTCATGGTTATAAAGGCTGGATTATTAATTAAAATTCACTATCTAGAAAAACATGTGAGCCATCCAAGGTTATCAATTATGGGCCATCACGTAGACATGACGTAATCTTGTTTATGCACCGAGAGCGGAGCATCCGCAAGATCCATCCACCTCGGCGCGACATACGTTGCGGAAAACAAAAAAAGCTAGGCACGACATACTATGCCGAGTCCACTAAAAAATAAAAAAAAACCTTGTCGATGAGAGAGGCGTGAGATATGTTAAGGTCAATCTTAATGATGGTTTTATGACCTAGTTTTCAACAAACAAGCAAAATGCATGCAGTGGCCACATATTGGTGCGCTGGGTGCTGATGGTGCGGGGGGCGGACGTGTTGGAAACCCACCGGTTAGAAAAATGTTTAAAAAGAGTGACCAAGTTCGAGCCTTTACATGGGAACAACTCGAGCGCCATGATTGGTTGCAGTTGGATACAAACAGTAAAGCCATCGCGGCAAAGCCATCGATACGTAGAACGTAGAAGAGATCTGCTTTCACACAACGGTGAATAATGTATACAGAAGGTAGCAACATCTATATGGTGTGGCGGTTAAAACTCCTCCATGACACACACACACACACACACACATATATATATATATATATATATATATATATATATATATATATATATATATATATATATATATATATATTTTCCTACTCCGAGTAGGTACTCCCACATGTTGGGAAGAGGCTCTCCGCACTCCCCAGCAGTACGATGAATAGTAAACCTTCTCACTCGGTGCCGTGAGAGGTCTGAGCTCCAACGGACAGCAGGCTCATTAGTAGGTGAAAACAGTGAATGCTCTCCCCTCTTTATTAATGGCGGTATCGCGCCCCTTATATAGGGCCTGGAAACCGATCTAATGACATTTACATAAATGCCCCGTGACGGTGGGGGAATATTCCAGTATATTCTTTCATCGCAGTCTACTGACCCTAATACACCTGCGTAATTTCACATTAAGCCCTTCGTTCATCCTCTGACTGGGCCTCAGCTGACCGGAGGCTTGGATCCTCCGCCCAGTTGCGGATCCTCCGACGCTTTGGTGTCGGAGGTTCCTCGGCCCGGCTGGGCCGGAGGTTGCTCGACCCAGCCACCCCGGGAGCTCCTCCTTAGCCTGGTCCAGTCGGAGGTTCCTCGGCCTGGCTGCGTTCTCGCCATCCTCGGACCCGGGAAGGTCGGAGGTTCCCCCCTTTCCTTGTTTGTGGGCCTCCGCCGGTGTCTCAGTCCCTGCACACACTTAGCACGACCAGACGAGTCGTCAACATTAGTATTTTCCAGTGAAGGATATCCTTCGACGCTTCAGGCGTCGGAGGTTCCCTGGGTGAAGGATAACCTTCGACGCTACCAGGGGGAAGGATGCAGCTGTTCCCCAACAGTTCCCCCCTTTTTGGGCTAATGGCACTCCTGCGGTCCATGTGCTCAAAAACATGCCGCGCTGCGGAGGCTACGAGCACGGTTGCTGCCTTCCCCCCTGGTGCGCAGGATGTGCTTGTTAGCATTGTTGGAAAAATGTTTCTTTTACTTAGTCATAATTTTCTTGGTTTGTTTGTTTTGCAAGGATCCTATGGTCATTACTGTTCTGATACATTGTTATCCTTCGCGATTTATATTTCGGAGGTTATTATAGTCGTTGTAGTTAGCCGTTGGTGATGGAGAATCGCAACGGTCGGGCCGAATCCTCCGCTTTTAGCCGTTGGGCGCGGGGAATCGCAACGGTCACGTGGTCGCAGGCCCCCCCTATAAAAGGGGATGCTGGGTAGCTTTGAGCTCTCACCCCTGCCTCGCTTTGCCTGCACACTTTCCTTCGCCACATATTGCTCTCTGAGCTGCTCGCGCGCCTTTTGGTTGTGTTTAGTTCCCAAGTGTTGTCGGAGGTTTTACGGTGGCTCAACTTCCTCCGCCGCGTCCTTCGAGGTCAGATTTTTCTGGTCCTTTGCGCAATTTCCTTAGTGTGAGGTCTGGAGGTTGGCTGTGGAGGTTTGAGGAGTGGATGCTTGAGGTGGCCGCAGCTCGAGATCTGGAGGAGACGTTATCTGACGTCGAAGCGTCTGTTGGTGACTTGGTCAGTGCGAAATAGTTTGAGGAGATGGCGGCGATTACCTTTGAGTTTGGGCAGTCGACTGTGAGGACGGAGGATATCGCTGACATGGTTGAGGCTAGGTTTTTCAAGGATGGTCGGGCGGAGGCTCCTCCTGCGGGTCAAACGGTGCCTGCGCCTGGGGAAGGTTATGCGGTGGTTTTTAGGGATTTCTTCACCTGCGGGCTTCGGATGCCTCCATATCATTTCCTTCGCGAAGTGATGGAGAGTTTCAACGTGGAGCTACAGCATTTCAGTCCCAATGGGATACTAACACTTAGCAAATTCGCTTGGGCGTGTGAATCCTACGGAGCCATGCCCCACATTGATACTTTCTGCTCGTATTTTGAACTTCAGCGTCAACCTAAGAAGGTGAAGGATGCTGAAGGTGTTGAGTGCATCGCGCAGTTTGGAAGCTGCGCGTTCATGCCGCGCCGCACAATGCCTGGGCCAAGGTGCGAGATCTCCTACTGCCAAAAGGGCAAGTGGGAGAAGGATTGGATGAGAGCCTGGTTCTACGTGAAGACCCCCGCTGTGTCGAAGACTTTAGATGATGGCAGCGTTGATAAAGTTTATCCTTACGCGTCGTTGATGAAGGAGCTGAAGCCTTTCTCGAAGGTTGATCCTTCGCAGGAAATGTCGGAGGAGCGACTGGCCTGTGATAAGGCATTTGCGCTGGCATGCCGACATTCCGGAGGCCGGGATTTGGTTGAGGAGATGGTCGCTGCTGACTACTGGCCCCTTGGCCGCAGGACCGATGAGTTCACCATTGAGATGGTGCAAGTCCCTGTGTTTGGTCCTCCGGAGGGGTTACCGTTTCCCCGGTTTGGCGCGGGTATTCCGGAGGATGAGACCAAGGAGTCCTTCCTTGATCGAGTGGAGGTTTCCACTCGGAGGATCGTCGGGAAGATCTCGGAGAAGGAGTATCTCCAGCGGAGGTCTGCACTGGGCACGATGCCCCGCTTTAACCGAGTGTTTGAGGAATTGGGGATTGAATATGAGGATTATGTTGTTCCTCCGGATGTTTTGCTTGGGTTGGAGAAGAAGAAGGATTTCTCCAAGGCCGTTGCTGCGGCGGAGGCTAGGAAGAGGAAGGGTGGCGGCGCTGTGAAGCAACTTGCTAAGAAGCGCAAGGCGGAGGTTGTGTTGGAGACTCCTGTGGAGTCTTCCTCCGCTCGTTCTTCTGCTGCCGAGTCTAACTCGGTGGCTTCTGTTCCTGCGGAGGCTGCTCCTGCTGGTGGGGTTCCTGAGGTTGAGGCCTCACGCGCGGTCTCTTCTATACGCGCGCCTTTCGCGTCCCTTCTTGGGGAGGAGTCTTCCGACGCTGAGGCTCCTGAGGCGAGTCCTGCGCGGGAGACGAATCCTGCGGTGGCCGAGAGTCCTGCGCGGGAGGCTTTGGCTGGAGGAGGATCTCCGCCGAAGGATGGGCAAGGGGAATCCAGTGATGAGGCAGAGTCAGTCTCTGTTCGGAGGATTAAGAGGGCGGAGGCTCTCCCGCGTCCGGCTGGAGATGGTATAAACTCGTTGTACATGGGTAAATTTTTTGTTGATTCTTGTTTTTCTTTATGTAATTTTTTTATTGACTTGGTCTCATATTGTTTATATTTCTTTCAGAGGATGTTTTTGCTGGGTTGGCTACTGCGGAGGAATTGGCCAAAGGCGCCAGCGTTGCGCAGGAAGGACTTGCTGTTCCTCCGCGGTGTGAGCCTGCGCCTTCTGCGTTGGCAAGTAGGCCTTCGCCTGCTGATGTTCTTGGTCCCGGTGAGTTTCCTCATTTTTTGTTCAACAGATTGGTTTGTTTTTTGGCATTTTATTCTAAGGTTTGTTTTTGTTTTGCGCAGGTGCTTCTGATCCTTCGATCACAGGTTGGACTGATGCCTTGTGCGAGGTTCATTCCTTGGTCGGAGGTTCGTTTTCTGGCCTCCGCCAAAGGTTTTTTGTTTCTTACGATGTTTTTTCTTACTTGTTTTTGCTTTACAGATCGTTTTCGTCAGAAGCTCCGCGGCATGGACTTTGACACGCTCCTTCGCGTGCAATATGAGCACCATAGCCTTGTACGTTTGTGATTTGTTATATCTTCCTTCGCCGTTTTTCACTCGGAGGTTTGTTGTAACTATTTATTTTTGAGCAGGGTCATCACATGGCTGCCGCCTTGGAGGAGCGTTGCTCCCGGGAGGTTATCTGCCGTGATGAGGCGATTGGTGCTCTGAAGAAGGACAACGAGACCTTGGAAGCTGAGAAGGCTCGTCTGTCGGAGGAGGTTAAGGAGTTTTCCTCCGTTAGGAAGGAGATTGATTCCCTGAGAAAGGAGAGGGATGACTATAAGGCTGGATCGGAGGTTCTGAAGAAAGAGAAAGAAGATGCCGAAGCTTCGGCGGCGGTCCTCCGCACAAGTGTCGCTGAGGCGGGGAGAGTTAGGGACTTAGCCCTGCAGCGAGCCGAGAAGGCGGAGGACATTGCTGAACGCCTTCGCAAAGAGCTTGACGCTGAGCGGACGTCTGCGGTTGAGCTGCAGACTCGCATACAGAAGGCGGAAGCGGAGGCTGCAGCTATTGTCGGGCTCTATGCCGACTCGCTTGCGAAGTTTGGGGGAAGCACCTCTGCTCCTCCGCCCGGTGGCGATGTTGGGGCTGCCCTCGCATGGCTGAAGTCTCATATCCGCATGCTCCCCGACTTTGTCGGAGGTGCTGTTGATTTTGGGGCTTTGGCCGCGGTTAGCTCCTTCGCTAGGATTTTACGCCGCGGAGGTTGCTCTCACGCGGAGGGAGTCGCCAAGGAGGAATTTGCTGCGGCGGAGGACGTTGGCGAAGGCACCCCTAGCCTGCGCAAATCTGTCCGGAACTTTATCAGTTCGTTCTGGATTAGGTTTGGGCGGGCTGAGGCGAAGAAGATGGCGGAGGCTCGTCGCGCTGAGGTATTGTTGATTTGTTTTTTTTTTCTTTTTGTATTTTGCTTTGCTGCTTTGCAATGTTACTTAAGATGGGTATTTGTAGGAGATTGCGAAGAAGGAGGCTAAGGTTGACAAGGCCGGTCCTTCGCGTCCACCGAGGGAGGCGCGTCCTCCGACCCAGACTGAAGCGGAGGCTCGTGAGGGATCTGGTGCCAAGGTTTCAGAGCTGCCCGAGACTTCTGCTCCTCCTCCGCCTCAGGTGTGAGGCTTGTTAGTTTTTAGGTTTATCTTAGTCTTTTTTGCGTCCAAGCATGTGACGCTTTTTGTAAATAAGGCCGGAGGTTTTGCTTATTTTGTACAGACTTTTGAGGATGTAATATATTAAGTTGTTTTCAGATAAGCCTTTGTTTTACACTTTGATCCTGCGCAGGTCTCTGGCGGAGGACCTGCGCAGGATCATTTCATTACTCCCCTTTCGATTTTTTACAAAGGGATTTATGTTTCTGGCGAATTGTGGGAGTACTGGCGAGTTGCCTTCCCTAACATGAGATTGGTGGATATGTTCGAGTTTGTTGGATATGATATTGATGGCGAAGGATCTGGATTTATCCAGTCGCTTGCGCGCCGAGGTTCATGGCCTCCGGCTTAGGTGGTGGTTTTTGTTTTGTTTCTACCTTGCCGTAGGCTATTTGTGTTTTTCTTCTCTTTTTTTTTATGACTTGGTTTGATGTGTTTATGTAGCCGCCATATCCCATCCTTCGCATCTTTGGTGAGAAGGATAGGGTACGCTGGGTGTCGGAGGTTTCCGAGGATTTTGCTGAGCCTTTTCTCCATGGATATCCGGAGGTTCGAAAGCTTCGTAATACGTTTTGGTTTTATCCTTCGTAATACGTTTTGGTTTTAAAGTTGTTATTTTGTGCGCAGGTTGTGAGGTCTGCTCCGTTGGAAGATCTTCCTTCGAATTTTGTCGAAGGAAGTTACGTTACCCCGGTGACGTTCAAGCGTGGAGATCTGTATGCGAGGGGTTATCTAGTTGACTGGTGGCGCCATAAGTATCCTACGCGTAGTATTGATGACTTAGTTGATTTCCTTGTTCGTGATTATTGCGACGATCTTAGGCTTTTTCCAGATTCGTATGTTAGAATTGTGCGAGGGTCTTAGAACCTTCGACGTTTTACGGTCGGAGGATGTTTCTCGTTTTTTGTTGTAAGCTTCTGTTATGTACATTGTATATGGTTAATAAAGATCAGACATTTTTACCACATGGTCTCAGCTACCTATAACCTTCGACTTTTTATGGGTCGAAGGATGATTTTATTCTTTCCTTGTAAACGTTGTTTTGTAATGATTTCTTCATCAATAATAAAGTTTTTAAGTTTGCTACAACCTTCGATCTCATTTTTATTACAACCTTCGCGCTACAGCATTTATATATTGCAACGTCACGGTGGTGTTGATCCTAAGGATCTTTGTGTTGCTGTGGCTTGCTTGTTCTTGATGCTTGATGTTGCGAAGGTGTTGTTGATTTTTTCTTGCGCGGAGGGTCGCCGCTTCTTGGCCTTAGAACCTTCGACTTTTTTGGCGTGAAGGATCCTTCGCTGAATTGTGCTATTTTTTCCTTTGCTCGACTCCCGTGGAGTGTTGTCGAGGAGAACCTTCGGCTATCTGAGTCGGAGGTTCTGAAGGGACGTTACGAGACTTCGTGCGATACCCTTCAGAGACCTCTGAGTCTGACTTCCATTGTTTCTGTTGTGGCTGTACACGACTTTGTGGTCGATGTTCATCACAACGCCGGAGTTCTAGTATTACGAAGCTTCGTGCGATACAAACTTTTGTTGGTGTTGTGAGGCTAACTCCTGCTTCCATGGTGGCCTAGGATTTTTGCTTTTTGACTGCTAGGTTTGCACTCGATGCTCGGGTCTTTGTATACTGATCCTGATTGAGGGTGGGGGTAGGGTGAGCCTGGTTTTATAGGCTTTCATGCATTTATTTTATGTACTCTGTTAGGTTAAAATTTATTATCGGGTTATTGATGGTTGTTGTGGTAGTTGGTTTTGCTGTATCTGGCCGAGGGTTATTGTAGTTATGTTTTATTTTCACACTTTGTTTGTTGGGGGTCTGCTTAGAGTAGCAGGATACCTTCAACCTTATTTTGGTGAAGGTTGTGTGAATTTTGTTGACGTCTGTCCTGTGAATGTTAAACCTCTGCTGTCTTTTGGCGAAAATAATATAGTTCCTGATGCCTGATTCTCCTCAGGTCTTTGTCAGGTTTGAAGGTTTTGCTCCTTCTGGCCATGTTGTGATGCCTGAGAAGGACAGGACTTTTTCACTTTATGGCCATGTTATCCTTGCTGCCCGACTCTTGGCTAGGTCTTTTGCTAAGGATTTGGTGTTTTTTCACCTTTGAGGACGTTCCGAGCTTTCTGAGCTTTTGGATGAAAGCTGCGGAGGGTCCTTGTGATCACGTGATGTTTTGTCGAATGCTACAGCCTCGTTGCTGGCTGTTTTTCGACTTTTTGGGCTTTGGTTCTGGGGTGGATTCCTCTTTATATCTCAGAGGTTTTTACATAGGTTCTGCCTCGTTAAAAACCTCACCTCCTGGTAGGAGTACCCCTGTGAGGAAAAGAGTGCAGACCTTGGAATGCGAAAAAGCAGAGAAAAAGAAAACGAGCGTATTTAGGGATGTGGATGCCGCCGCTTATTTTGCGGGGGTCATCCTTACACTCAAATGTAAAATCTACGTAGGTTGTCGATGTTCCACGTGTGGGTGGAGGTTCTTCCTTCGAGGTCTCTTAGGTAGAAGGATCCCGACCTTCCCGCTTGTATTGCTGTATAAGGTCCTTCCCACTTGGGTTGCAATTTACCAACATTTGGGTGATCTCCTTTTTTCCTGAGCACCAGGTCCCCATTTTGTATGTCTTTTCGTACTACCTTGCGGTCTCTCCAATTCTTGGTTTCTTGTTGATACCTGGTGATGTTCTCCACTGCCTCGAGTCTTATTGATTCTAAGGTTTCCTTGCAGTACTCTTCATCTTCAGCCAACTGCTGCTTCATGGAACGCAGGCTTTGGTGTTTGATTTCTTCGGGCAACATTGCCTCTTCCCCATACAAGAGCTTGAATGGGGTGAACCCAGTTGTTCTTGAAACTGTTGTGTTATGTGACCATACAACTCTTGGTAGTTCTTCAACCCATTTCCCCTTGCGTAGGTTGAGTAAGGTCTTGGAGATTGCGGAGAATATTGTTCTGTTTGCTCTCTCTACGGCCCCGTTTGACTCTGGGTGATAAACAGATGCGAAAGCAATTTTGGTTCCTATGTGATGGCAGAATTCCTTGAAACTGTCTGAATCAAACTGCTTCCCGTTGTCAACTGTGAGCAAGCGTGGGACTCCGAATCTGCAGACTATGTTCTGCCAGAAAAATTTCCTGATTGTTTCAGAGGTTATGGTTGCCAGTGGCTTAGCTTCGATCCATCTTGTGAAGTATTCGATGGCCACGACTGCGAATTTGTTTCCCCCCTGGGCAGTTGGCATTGGTCCTACCAGGTCCATTCCCCATCTCTGCAACGGCCATGATGCTAGTATGAGCTGAGTTAGTGCTGAAGGTCCTGACTGAATTGGTGAGAAGGTTTGGCAGGCTTTGCATGTCTTCACTATTTCTTCAGCATCTTTAATGTGAGTTGGCCAGTAGAAGCCTTGTCTTAGTGCTTTGGCAGACAACGCGTGAGGTCCAATGTGAGACCCGCACATCCCTGAGTGTATCTCTTGTAGGAGTTCTCTGCCCTCGCTTTGTGATATGCATCTCAGCAAAGGTTGGACTACGCCTTTCTTGTACAGGATCCCGTCAATGGAGGTGTAATTCCTTGCTCTTGCCTCCATCCTCTTGGCTGTTGCTTCGTCATCTACAGCTGTCTCGCCTTTGAGGCAATCAGCTATTGCCTGCCTCCAATCTTCGCTTTCTGTTAGCAGGACTGAGCGAAAGGCTTTTGGCAACGATTCGGTTGCGGGTGTTGCAACAATCTGGTGGAAGGTTCCTTCTGGCAAGGGGGTGTTGTTGGCTGCTGCTTTCGCTAGCTCGTCTGCCTCGTAGTTTTCGGCTCTTGGAATGTACTGCAGAGTGAATCCCTTGAACCTTCTCTCCAGGCCTCTTACGACGGCCAAATACCTTGCCAGCTCCGGGTTGTGTGCTAGGTATTCCTTCTCCACTTGCCCTGCCACCACCTGGGAGTCTGTTTTGATGAGTAGGGTTTTTGCTCCCGAAGCCTTAGCTTTGTTCAGCCCGAGGATGAGACCTTCATACTCGGCTATGTTGTTTGTTGCTTTGAATTTGAGTCGTATAGCAAACTTTAGTTTGAGTCCAGATGGTGCGATTAGGACGGCTGCAGCTCCTACTCCCGCTTGGCCCCAGGCGCCATCTGTATACAGCGTCCACGGCTGATCGATTACCTTCTCCTCGTTTTTGTTCGAAGGTGTCCAATCTGCCATGAAGTCAGCCAGGGCTTGAGATTTGATGGAGGTTCTGGGGACATAGGTGATATCAAACTGTGATAGTTCGGCCGCCCATTTTCCTATACGTCCGGAAGCCTCTTTGTTCCTAAGGATATCACCCAATGGCTGTGAAGTGGGCACTTTAATCTCATGGCTTTGGAAGTAATGCTTGAGCTTCCTTGATGCACACAAGACCGCGTACGCGATTTTTTCTATCTCCGTGTAGTTCAGCTTTGCTCCTGACAGAGCTTCGGATACGTAGTAAACGGGTCTTTGCACCGTTCCCTTAGTGTCGCTTGTCTCGTGCACTAGAACACCACTGACAGCGTGCTCGGAGGCAGCCACATACAGTAGTAGTGGAGTGTCTTGTTCGGGCACTGTTACCACCAGGTTGGTTGCAATGTAATTCTTGAGCTGCCTGAAGGCCTCTGATTGTTCCGGACCCCATTCTGTTTTACCTTCTCCTCTCAGCACTTTGAAGAATGGGAGGCTCCGTTCTGCCGATCTTGATATGAATCTGTTGAGGGCTGCTATTCGGCCAGTCAGCCTTTGCACTTCTTTCTTGTTTGAAGGTTCTGCCATTGACATGATTGCTTTTGTTTTGTCTGGGTTAGCTCTAATTCCTTCAGAGCTGATGATATATCCCAGCATTTTTCCGTTGCTGACCCCGAACACACACTTCTCCGGGTTAAGTTTCAGCCCGGCAGATCTAAGATTGACGAAGGTTTCCTGCAGGTCCTTGATATGATCTTCCTTGCGCTTGCTCATGACGACGACATCGTCGACGTAGGCTATGATGTTTCTCTGTAGTTGACTTCCTAGAACCTTCCCCATCATTCTGGAGAAGGTTGCTCCAGCGTTTTTGAGACCTTCTGGCATTCTGGTGTAGCAATACGTGCCGAATGGGGTTGTGAAGCTTGCCTTTCCTTCGTCTTCTTTTTTGAGCCAAATTTGGTGGTAACCAGAGAAACAGTCCAGCAGTGAGAATCTCTGACAACCAGCTGCTTTGTCCACAGAGGTATCTATCCTTGGCAAGGGGAAGGAGTCTTTGACACAAGCCTTGTTGAGATCCGTAAAATCTATGCACATTCTCATTTTGCCATTTTTCTTGGGGACCAAGACCACATTTGCCAACCATTCCGGGTATATGACTTCTCTGATGACCTTTGCGTCCAGGAGTCTTTGTACCTCTGCCTTCGCGGCTAAGGTTCTTTCTTCAGACATTTTTCTCTGTCTCTGCTTCTTCGGCCTCATCCTCGGATCAATGTCCAGCGAATGCTCTATTATGTCTCTGCTGACTCCTTGTAGGTCAGCGGCGCTCCAAGCGAAGATATCTTGGTTCTTTTGCAACACGTCTAGCAATTCGATTTCCTCCTCTCTACCAAGGGTGGCGGAGATGGTGACCTTCTTATCTGGAACAGCTTCCTGCAGAGGGACACATTTCGTTTCCTCCTGATCAGCCAGGTCTGTTTTCCCCCTTGGCATGTCTGGTGGCTGGGAAGCTTCATGCTGCGTAGAGTCTACGGAGTTTATGTTCCGGAAGGACTTGTAGATTGCTTTCTCTATGTTCCTTGCCTCCTTTTGACTTCCGTGAACCGTTATCACTCCGTGCAGAGCCGGGATTTTCATGCACAGGTATCCCATATGAGCGGCCGCATTGAACTTGTTCAAGAATCCTCGCCCGAATATGGCATTATATGGGTAGTGCAAGTCTACCACATCGAAGGTGACGTACTCTGTTCTTGCGTTCTCCGTTGTGCCGAAGGATACGGGCAAGGCGACCTTCCCCAGAGCATGTATCTGCTTTCCTCCGAACCCGATCAAAGGTGACTCCGAAGGTTGGAGTTGGCTTCTACTGAGCTTCGTTTGGTCAAAGGTTCCAGCAAATATTATGTCTGCGGAACTCCCTGAATCCACTAAGATCCTGCTTACTCCCCAACCCGCAACATTTGTTGTTATGACCAAGGCGTCTGTGTGAGGGTAGCTTTCCAATCTTAGATCTTCCTCGGTGAAGGTTATTGGGGTTCTGGACCAATCAGTGCATCTCACTGGCCCTTGAACTGCAACGTTGTTGACGAGCCGGAGGTGATCCTTCTTCTGCTTCTTTGTCTGGAACTCCATTGAGGACCCTCCAGCTATTGGTAAGATCATTCCAATCGTGGGCAGGGGTGTATGAGGGCCGATCTGATTATCAGGGTGGGGTTCGGTTTTTGGTGGTGGTGGGGCTTGGAGTAGCTGCAGCTGGTTTGGGGGAGGAGGTAGTGACTGCTGGTGGGGTTGCGGGGTTTCGATGTACGTAATGTGGGGAGGTCGTGGAGGAACATAGTTTGGTGGAAGGTTGTGGTCCGCGGTTTGCTGGGCTGGGCGCCAAGCTGGTAGGAAGCTGGGATAGTAAGCGGAGGCTAGCGCGCTGGGCTGAAGTGGAGCTGGGTGCTGCTGGCTCGAACCTCCGACGTATGAATGGTAGAAGGTTTGAGGGAATGTGTGATTTACTTCCCGAGGTTGAGCAACTGGTATCGGAGGTTGCGGAGCTGACCTGCTCTTGATCCTCTCCTGAGTTTCTTTTGCATCTGGGCAATCTCTGGTGGAGTGACCCTTCTCCTCTCCATGGAAGAAACAATACTGTTTCCGTGGTCGCTGACTTTGATTCTTTCGCCATCCCGCATTTCGACCCCCTCTTCCAGCTTGATTGGGTATGCGTTCCGAGTTTCGCGCTTCCGCTGGTGGATGGTTATTTTCCGGCCTGTCATTTTTCGGTTGCTCGATATTCATCATCTGTCCACCAGCCTCTCGCTGTGGCCGGCGTTCATCCTGGCTGAGGTTCTTCTTCTGTGAGTTTCTATCATTGCTCTGCCTCTTCTGAGAGTTTTGGTCTTCCAACCTTTTGCGGTAGTCGTTGTCTGACCTGCAATACTTCTCAAACTCGTGGTACAGCTCATGCATGGATGCTGGCTTTTCTCTGGCCAAATGAGCCGCGAAGGGCCCTATGCGAAGACCCTTGATGGCCGCCTCAATGGCAACCTCCTCCGGCACGCCGGGTGCTCTCGCCTTAGTCTGCACGAACCTTTGGAAGTACTCCCGCAGTGCCTCTCCCTGATTCTGGCGACACTGGAACAGGTCCGTGGAGGTTAGTGATTCAACCGCGAATCCCTGGAAATTCGCTAAAATCTTGTCTCGAAGGTTCTCCCATGAATAGATCGACCCGGGTCTGAGCATCGAGTACCACGCCAAGGCATCTCCCTCGGCTGCGATCACGAAGGATTTTGCCATCACAGTTTCATTCCCTCCAGCTGAGGCCACGGCTGCCTCGAAACTCATCAGGAATTGGCGCGGGTCTGCCTTTCCGCTGAATTTAGGGAGCGTGATAGGTTTGTAGGTTGTTGGCCAAGGCGAGGTCTGCAATCCTTCGGACAAAGGGGAACGAAGGTCCAACGTGCCCCGCAGCATGCCACCGTAGTTTGTCGGTTGCACATCTAATGTTGGGCCGGCGCTGTTCAGAACAGCGGGCTGAATTGTCGGCTGAGCTGGAGGTTGCATGCTAAGGATTTCTGCCTGCAGGAGCGAAAGCTGCTGCCTGATCTCGGCCGCCTGCGTCGCGGCTACCGCTGCCTCTTGGCCGGCGGCGTAGGCAGCAGCGATCCGGTCTCGCTCTTGCTGAAGGTTCTGCAATTGCGTTTGCAGCTGCTGGAGCTCTTGCGCGGCCGTGGGTTGCGCCGGGTCTGCGGCAGGAGGAGGTTCCCGGCGTGTTTCCGGCTGCTCGTTCTCTGGCTGGTCGCCCTCAGAACCTTCTCCCTCCACGGTCGCGTACGTGCTCCGCACGGCCCTCCTCGGCCTTCCTCTCCTGGAGGGCTCTGCCCGAGGTCTTGTGGTGCTTGTTCTCTTTCCAGCCATCGCAGGTTATACTCCGGCCCCACGGTGGGCGCCAATGTTGGGAAGAGGCTCTCCGCACTCCCCAGCAGTACGATGAATAGTGAACCTTCTCACTCGGTGCCGTGAGAGGTCTGAGCTCCAACGGACAGCAGGCTCATTAGTAGGTGAAAACAGTGAATGCTCTCCCCTCTTTATTAATGGCGGTATCGCGCCCCTTATATAGGGCCTGGAAACCGATCTAATGACATTTACATAAATGCCCCGTGACGGTGGGGGAATATTCCAGTATATTCTTTCATCGCAGTCTACTGACCCTAATACACCTGCGTAATTTCACATTAAGCCCTTCGTTCATCCTCTGACTGGGGCCTCAGCTGACCGGAGGCTTGGATCCTCCGCCCAGTTGCGGATCCTCCGACGCTTTGGTGTCGGAGGTTCCTCGGCCCGGCTGGGCCGGAGGTTGCTCGACCCGGCCACCCCGGGAGCTCCTCCTTAGCCTGGTCCAGTCGGAGGTTCCTCGGCCTGGCTGCGTTCTCGCCATCCTCGGACCCGGGAAGGTCGGAGGTTCCCCCCTTTCCTTGTTTGTGGGCCTCCGCCGGTGTCTCAGTCCCTGCACACACTTAGCACGACCAGACGAGTCGTCAACATTAGTATTTTCCAGTGAAGGATATCCTTCGACGCTTCAGGCGTCGGAGGTTCCCTGGGTGAAGGATAACCTTCGACGCTACCAGGGGGAAGGATGCAGCTGTTCCCCAACACCACAGTCCCACCTCCTACAGTATATTTTACGCACATTAATCTTAACAGGGCGAGAGCGCGGAGCTAATGGGTTTAGAAACTATGTGGCCAAACCCGCACCAGTCATCCCATCCGAATAAAACGTTCAATTGGATGTGTGTTCACCCAAACCCTATTTTCAATGGCCTTTTGTCCCGATCAAACGCCTAGGTTGGAGTACTTGTCACTTAGGGCACTCCTAATGCAAGACTCTATTACAGAGTCCAAGACAATTAATTACATATTATTTATAGTATTTTGCTGATGTGGCACTATATTTATTGAAGAAAGAGGTAGAAAAAATAAGACTCCAGGTCTTATTTAGACTCCAAGTCCACATTGTTCGAGATAATAAATAACTTTAAACTCCATGATAGAGTCTGCATTGTGAGTGCCCTTATACTGGATTGGCGACTTCTGGAAGCATCCACCTCTACAATCTAGATCTATTAATCACGAGCATATATGTGGAGACGACGTTGCAGGCAGATGCCCAATGTTGCCTGTTCTGATGCACCGCCGCTGCCCCCCTGTTGTCTAGTTGATGGTTAAGATAGCAGCTGAATACGTGGTGAACTTGCCAAATAGTATGGCTACATAGAGTATGAAGTATGTATACATACTTACGGTATAAAATACGTGTACATACTTAATATATAAACTATGTGTACGTACTTACAGTATAAAATATGTGTGCTCTGCTTTCTATATATAGGATGTGTTTTTTCTACGCGCGGGTGTAGTTACTCTTATCTATATATCTCTAGATTTAAGGTGTATATATAGCTGGCTATAAAATAACATATTTTGTAGCCACTTTAAGATACGATAATAACTATGTTAATTTATGAGATTATAGTTACTTCTTAGTAAGTGGTTTGCTATAATGTTACGGTAAATATCTCCATGTGTTATATTAACCCAACTATCATAAATATGTATACATATTATCGTAAATTAGTATATAAAATTATCGTAAATAGAAGTGGCTACAGAATAACTTATTTTGTAGCTAGCTACTGAATATACTCTCCCTATATATATATATATATATATATATATATATATATATATATATATATATATATATATATATATATATATATATATATATATATATATATATATATATAAAGTTATTTTGTAGCCACCTCTATTTACAATAATTTTATGTATTAATTTACGATAATTAAACATATTAATTCTATGTTGAACCCACGCCTCTCCCCCGGCCATGTCATCCGGAATTCCTACATTCAGCCACGTCGCCCTTAATTCCCATCCACAAAAGCCTCTATCCCCAATCTTCATTGGAAAAATAAATGATCCCTCCGTCCTCGCTCCCGTCGCCTCCCCGACCCCGCACCTTCGCTGCCGCCACTCGCGCCCCTGCCCCGACCCCGCGGCCGCCCGCGCCTCTCCCTCTTCTTCTCCCTCTCCTCCTGACATGATGGGGCGCCAGCTATGCCCAGCGCGGCCACCTCGACACCCTACGTGTGGCCAGAGCGGCGGCACCCCACGGTGTGCGGCGCAGCGGCCCAGACGGCCCGCGACGGTGGCTGCCTCCCGCTATGGCGCAGCAGCAGGGGCGCGGGTGCCCCCCTGCCCCCTGGCCCGGCGTGCCCTGCTCGCAGTACATATTTACGATAGTTTGGTTACTATAACACATGGGGATATTTATCGTAATGTTATAGTAAACCACTTAGTAAAGAGTTACTATAATCTTATAAATTAATATAGTAATTATCGTAACTCAAAGTGGCTACAAAATAAGTTATTTTGTAGCCAGCTACAGAGTAATAGTTCTATATATATTACTACACGCATGTGTAGTTACTCTCATCTTCAATAAACCACATTGTGTATGTGTTCATACTTATTTATCGGTTTTAGTATGTATATATACTCATATTAAGATATTCTAGATCTTACCACACGAAAATTTTTCAAAAAAAATCATATTTTTAATATATTACTAAAATACCACTACTATATTATATATAATAAGTATAACCGCTCGCCTCCCAAACCAGATCATGCATGCGACCAGCGGTCCAGCACACCATGGACAAAAAGTAGGACTAGCCAATCAAGCTAGGCACCGTCGTTGTAAAGATGTCATCCACAAACCTATTTAATAAGCGCAGACAGAGAATAATATTCTCTAATTAATCACTCCTTGGTAAGCGTAATGATGTCCTAAACGACTTCTATTTTGTATATGGAGGGAGTATATAGGCTTACATCCACCTCGAACAAACATGAAATGTAATTCTGAGAACAGATGTGACGCATCCCAAATTAAATGTAAAAGATCCATGCTTTATTTCTTCCTCCCAGGCAACTGACTTTATTTACCGTCTCCTTGTGACGGCCTTGCCTACTTGCGTTTTTCAGGGCATCTGTTCATTTAGGGAAGTAGTATAAGAAGAGCATGACGAGCTTGTATATCTTCCTTGCTTCTAGCTCCAACATGCTTTGTCGTACGTTTCCAATTCTCAATGGCCAAAAGCAAAAGCCCTCAGATCAGGATGGATCCCTGCAAAGCCCCTAGATCAACATGAAGGTGAATGTAGGTATATTGTACCCAAATTATTCGCAAATGCCCTTAAACAGGGAACACAACATATTTTTATGCATTTATCTTGTGGGGGTGCCCTGTTTCCCATCTCCAAGATTTGTACAACGTGACCATGGTTACCCCACCTAGCGGTGATAGAAAAACCAATTCGATATTGACTCGTTCGTCCATTCTATAATCTATATAGGGAATTAATCTCTTAACAATCACTTTCATCAACCCCGAAAAACCGCTAGCGTAAATTACATGTACACTATCGGTTTACTTAAGACAACCACCGGTGTAAATAATGAATTTAAATTGGCGATTTCCATTAAACAACCATCAACGTAAAATACACTATTTACGCTAGCGGTTTTCTTAACAAAACCGCCGGTGTAAACCCATTTGCACTAGCAGTTCTTGATCCAGGCCCACATATTTTACACTAGTGGCGCTTGCTTCTTATGAACCGCCAGCGAAAAAATCGCAGTCATCAAGAAATTTAGATTATGTTCTAGTGCTTACCTCAAACTCAAATGAAAACATGAAAAAAAAAATTAAGAACAAATGGACGAAAAATAAAAATCTTTACCTTGTCAATCAAAGGAATACGTGCTCCATGCATGTTCGCAAGTGACGCATCACGCATCCAAAAGGTAAAAGATGCACGCCTTCGAATTCCTCCCTGCTGGCAACTGGCTTTAATTACCTTCTTTAATTAATCCGTGCAACGGCTCTAATCAACCTCAGGGCATCTTTAGTTAGATCAAACGTTCAGGTAGCAGGGTGCGGCTGCGCCACAGCATTTTGCTCTGCAATGCACTGGAACAACATGCATGGGTATGGAAAAACACGTGACCAGCTTGTATATATTCCTTGCTTGTCGCTGCAACATATGCTTTGCCGTTTCAAATTCCAGTGGCCAAAAGCAAAGGCCCTCCAGATGAGATCAGGATGGATCACTTAGCAGCCTGAAGCAAGCAACATGCTTCCAACGGCGTGGCCTAAAGCAAAAGCAGTGAGGATACATTCCTTCCTGGGCACAGCAAGCACGCCCTGCCCCCTGTGACCTTATTTGGATGCACATATATTCATCTTAATACATATATATTGAATTGGATCAGATCGGAGTGAAATTAAACTAAGTTCCATTCTAATCCACTCAAACAAATGTAGATTGAAGTGGATACACATGCATCCAAACTAGGCCTGACCCGTCCGAAAATATATCCCTCGCTTCCCGATAGATACAATACATGCGGCCTCTGTGTGTATAAAGCAGGCCTCCTATAGCTGCTTCTTCACGTCTGATACCCCCACCATATCGCTTTCATTCATTCATGTCACACACATCACTGCTGCGCTGATCCATCCATCTGCTCTCTTCTCTGGGTAGACGCATCCGATCTGACATCGGAGCCAACTACCAAGCTTGCGAACTCGTTGATCGTCTCGCTCTGTGTGACTGTAAGCACTCAACATTAGTTCAGCATGTACTTCTTCTCGATCTGTTTCTTTTCCTTTTATTTCAAATAATGAAATAGAAATGCCCTCCATAGAGGTTGCATTGAACCAACCACTGATGAATAATAAGGTACTTTTGTTTTATTTGCACAGTTGCATTGATTGCTGCCATTCGTTGTGATTCTAACCCAACATCAATTTTCTCATATTTGTTCAACGAACCACGAACATACCAGTCATCGTGGTTTCCAGTAATACAAAAATTGTATGTTGCTCCCTTCCTCTATCGCCGTCTGATTTGCTAGCTTGATTCATCTGCTTCATCTGTTGATCGAACCATCCGCTCTGTTCTCAAGGCACGTGGGTCCGATCGGTGCCAGGTGCCAGCGGGTGAACTCCTCGATCATCTTGTTCTATAATTGTAAGTTCTCCATATTCAGCACTGCTCGATCTGTCTTTCGTTTCAAATAAATAATACTAGTTATTCGTAATTCCAGAGTTGATTGCAACCATCCGTTGTCATTCAAACTCAATCTTTCCATATTTGTTTGGATAAGACCATCATCTGCCATCGTGGTTTCCAGTTAAACAAAAAATGGTTTCCAGTTAAACAAAAAATTGTATGTTATCCCCATGTCTGTTCTGTTCTGGTGTGGCTGATTCATGTGCTTCATCTGTTGATATTATAAAAGATTTTTCTCTACAAGACCACAGGACAGTCAGAAAGAGCGGATTTGTGCACCGGTATTGTACTCATTGAAATAGTCACAGACATGTTGTGAAAAAACATTGTCTGCTTGGGTGTGCTGGAGACACAAAACATAGAATCATGGTGTCCAGTGGACAAAATCGATGAATGAAGTGTGCTACGCACAAATCTGCCTTGTGCTGCGGACAAAAGTAAAATCCCTATGTACACTAAAAAGATTTACCGTGACCTAGGCGGGCAGGAATTTCAACCGCCTCGGTTAATGCCTGGCATTAACCAAGGCGGTCATTTTATTAACCGAGGCAGTTACAAAAATCACCTTGCAAAATTTATTAACTGAGTAGATATACTAATGTAACCGTCTCGGTAAATCATTAACCAAGGTGGGCATTTTAATTCCAACCGCCTCGGTAAATCAGGAATAGCCCGCTAGCCCAAGAGGCCCAGTTCTGAGGTCACATATATATACAAGAGACTAGGTTTTTTAGCCTCAGCCGCACTCCTCTCCCCAAGCGGAACATCTCTCCCTCCCAACTTGCACAGCCGCACTGCTCTATCACCTCACGCAGGTAGCAGCGGCCCACCCCTCTCCTGGCGCCATCCCACCTCCCCCTCCTCCACATCTGGCTGCGGCACCCCACCCCTCTCCCGGTGGTGCGCGTGGGGCCATATGGGGCGGTGAAGGGTCGAGATGGCGGACTAGAGGGGGGTGAATAGTCCTTTCTAAAACTTATTACGCCGGCTAACCGAAACAAATGCGGAATTAAAACTATCGGTCTAGCCAAGACTACACCCCTCTATCTAAGTTCTCTAGCACCTTGAAAAGATCCTAAACAAGCAAGCAATGTGCTACCTTAGCAAGAGCTCACCTAACCAATTCTAGGAGCAAGGTCACACAAACCTATGCCACTAGTACTTTGCAAACTGGGGGAGCTCCTACACAAACTAGTGAGGCAAAGCGCACAAAGCCTAAGCTCACTAGCAAGCTCAATAACAAGGCAACTAATGCCAAATTAGAGAGCGCAACTTACTTAGCTACACAAACTAAGCAATGTGACTAACAAGGTTACACAAACCAAATTAGTCACGCAAGGGAACTACTTCTAGCTACACAAGCAAGAAGGTAACTAGCAAGCTACACAAGCTAACTAGTTACAAGAGCAACTACACAAGCACAAATATATGAATGTAAAAACAAGCTTGTGTTAGGGACTTGCAAACCAACGGGAAGAACAAAGTTGACACGATGATTTTCTCCCGAGGTTCACTTGGTTGCCACCAAGCTACGTCCCCGTTGTGTCGACCAACACTTGGTGGTTCGGCGGCTAAGAGGTGTTACACGAACCTCGTCCCCACTAGGACACCGCAAGAACCTATCCACAAGTGAGGTAGCTCAATGACACACACGATCCAATAGAGTTGCTCTTCGCGATCCCCGCGGGGTGAGCACCGTACCCCTCACAATCTCTTCTCTCGAGCACCGCACAATCTCCTTGCGTGCTTCGACGGAGTCACAAGCCACCAAGCCGTCTAGGAGGTGGCAACCTCCAAGAGTAACAAGCACCACCGGCTTGCAACACGAACACCTAGTGCCACTCGATGCAATCTCTCAATGCAACGCACTAGAATCACTCACTCGCTATTGATTCGCACTCTTGCAAGCACAAGTGAGTTAGAGGCTTTCCTAGCACTTCCCAAGCATGGACACTAAGTCCCAAGGGTGCTCAGCACCAGCCAAGGCTGGCCACCACTTCTATTTATAGCCCCAAGGGCTAAACTAGCCGTTGCCCTTTCACTGGGCAAAACACGTGGGCACCGGACGCTCACAGGGAGCCACCGGACGCTCAATCTCCCAGCGTCCGGTGCTCAGGCGTCGGCCACGTGTCACTAGCCGTTTGAAAACGACCATTGCCGCCAACGGCTACTTCGCACGCGCGCCTGCTCAGCACCACCGGACGCTCAACTAGTCCACACCGTACGCGTCCGGTGCACACCGGACTCGTACGCAAAGAGCTCCACAAACTCGCACGGTCACCGGACGCAAGCCACCGGACGCACCCTGAGCGTCCGGTGCTCACCGGACTCATGCGCAGTGAGGGTCGCCAAACCGCCCGCACACCGGACGCTGAGCACCGGACTCTCTCCGGTCCGTCCGGTGCACTCTGCTGCACCCGACAGCACACCGGACGCTAAAGGCCAGCGTCCGGTGCCTCCGCACAGAGCGTCCGGTGAGTGTTTCCTACTGAGAAACACTCCCGCGACTTCTCCAAAATTCCCACCGGCGCAATAGAAAATATGCACTTAATTTTCTCAAAAGCGCCGAATCCCGCCTCGCAAGCTCGGCGGGAGGGAGAGAGAAACCCACACCTCCCTCAACCCTAGGAACACCACCTCCTTTGTAAAGTGTGCCAACACCAACAAGTGTACACCACCATGTGCAAGTGTGTTAGCATTTTCACAAACATTTTCCCAAAGGAGTTAGCCTCTCAACTTGCCACGCCACTCGATCCTAACACGTATGCAAAGTTAGATCGCTCAAGTGGCACTAGATGACCGATATGCAAACAAGTTTGCCTCTCTTGATAGTACGGTCATCTATCCTAAATCCGGTCATAAACTTCTCTCCACACCTATGACCGGTGAAATGGAAATGCCCTAGGTTATACCTTTGCCTTGCGCTTTCCATTCCATCTCCTCCAATGTTGATGCAACACATGCACCAACCAATCACCAAATGATATGATCCATTTCATATCATCACGTGACCGTATTGGTTCATCGATCTTGACCTCACTTGCTCTTCACCGTTGCCTCGGTCCATCGGCGCCAAGTCTTGCTCAAGCTTCACCGTCACACGCGGTCCCTCGCTTCAAAGCCTCCGACTTGCCCTTCACTCTTGCAACCGGTCCATCGAGCCAAGCCTCATCTTGATCTTCTCCACCTTGGTCACATGACTCCATGTCATGTCTCATATGCAATGAGCTCCTTCATCATCACATCATCACCTGTGGACTAATCTCCTGTGTATCTCACATAAACACTATTAGTCCACCTAAGTTGTCACTCAATTACCAAAACCAAACAAGGACCTTTCAGGCGGTACGGTGGCGTGTGATGCCACTGGGCATCGTGGTTAAGCCACCATTAACGGTGACCTTTCAATCATGGCGGTCGCCTATGTCCAACTTGGTTAACCAAAAATGACCGCCCCGGTTAAGATTTCTGTAGCAGTGATATAAACATTCTCCTCTACCTAGCTTGTGGTTGATTTTGTGTTTTTGAAACATCCTTATGTTTCTATTATCATTCACAAAGACAAAAACAATTTTTGAAATGTATGCATCATTAACAGAATACTCTTTTCGTCCAGAAACATAAGGATCTAAGATTGTTCTAATTAGCCAAATATCCTAATTTAACTAAGTTTATAGTGAAGAATATTATTTTCTATGGTACAATATCAAAGACTCTGTGTCATGGTGTTTCACTTGCCATACAAGGCTTGCAACAAACTCTGGTTGCCTTAACGCTGTATACACTATGGAGCTTCTCCAAACTATAAGTGGGGGTCTCCTGGTCCTCTGCGCATCGATACCCCACCACTCCACACCAAGAATGTAGATCCTCGTCTAGTAGGTCTCCAAACTAAAGGGTACTAAAACACGCACAAGCAAGTGAAGACAACCTCATATATACGCCCAGCTGCAATAACATTGGAAAAAGTCTGTCAATTTCCTGTAAACACCGGATGATCTGCTGCCTTCAAAAGATCCATCACAAGATCATATGTTGCTACTAATTGTTTACTTTTTCCAACTACTGAACTAGTTGTTTACTTTTTTGAACTATTGGACAGTACCTTGTTTGTTTTTTTTCTTCAATATCGCCGGATCATCTGGTGCTCGCAAACACCGTAAGTCACTCCACTGGACCACACCGGATGATCTGCCAACTTCAAAGTTCATTTGCCTGGATGGTTCGATGCTCTCTGCCTACTAGGCTATGCAGTTGTCATGTCTCTGGTCATCATCAAATGATCCATACTTCTGCCTTTCAATTAGATCATCCCATAGTCCAGCAAGGATTATTTTTCCTAGGTGCTTCCAACTTCAGTTGTCAGGTGCATATATTTATCCCATCACAGGACTGCCCAATGTGTCCTTCAGCGCACCAAGTACTTTTTGCTCCATTTCACCACTAGTACAGGGAAGGGCTTTAGCCACGGGCCGTAAGGGCCTTTAGTCCCGGCTACGAAACCGGAACTAAGGTTTCGGAACTAAATGTCCCACCTTTAGTCCCGGTTCCGTGGACCGGGACTAAAGGTCCACCTTTAGTCACGGTTGGTAACAGCAACCGGGACTAAAAGGTGCGCCAGGGTGTGCCACCTCACTACCGGATTCCAGTCCTTTGCCGAGAGCTTAGAACGCTCGGCAAATGGGCAAACACACTCGGCAAACCTTTTGCCGAGAGCAGCTCTCGGCAAAGAAACGCCGACAAACAAGCTACCGGCAAAGGATCGTTTGCCGAGAGCCGCTCTCGGGAAAATTGTTCCCGAGCACATGGAGTCCACCTCTCGGCAAACTATAGCTCTCGGTGAACGTTAGCGCTAGTAACGGCGAAAACGACCGTTAACGGTCAGTTCTGACAACTTCTCGAACTTCTTTGCCGAGAGCCCCGCTCGGCAAATAGTTTTTTTTTAAAAAAAAGAAAAATAATGGCAGCCGAACTGGTTTGCAAAATTTATTTTATATTGAGGTTTGCCGAGAGCCCATCTCGGCAAAGACTTTTTAAAAAAATGAAAGAAGGATTCTGCCATTTTTTTACTGGGCTTTGCCGAGAGCCTAGAGCTTGGCTCTCGGCAAAGTGACTCTTTGCCGAGAGCCATGTTCTTGGCAAAGGTCCAGGCTTTGCCGAGCGCCTAGAGCTTGGCTCTCGGCAAACTGACTCTTTGCCGAGAGCCTTGTTCTCGACAAAGGTCCAGGCTTTGCCGAGAGTCGTGCAGTTCCGGCTTTCGGCAAACGTTTAGCTCTCGGCAAAGGCTCCAGAGAGCTTTTTTTAATTCTGTTTTGATTCCAGCTATTATTCATAGATAAAACACATATTAACAATTAACAGATATAACACATCCAACTCAAATTGCAAAACTAACATGTCCATCACATATATTAACAAAGTGTATCACAATATCCACACCATGTCCATCACATTATCTCAAAATATCACAAAGTATCTCAAAGTTTCACAACATCCACAAGTTCACTGCTGCCATGCATCCCAATTTGCCCCTCCTGGAGGCGGCTGCTGCGACGGAGGCGCACGTGGTGGATACCCATACCCCGACCCACTCGACGGTGGCTGAAGCTGTAGAAGTGGTGGATTCGCTAACCCTCCGGACGGAGGCACCTCATTCGAACCCGCCGATTGAACCTGCACAAAGGAGAAGAAAAATTAGTACTTATACTAAGGCATAAAATTGTAATCTAGGCTTAGTAAAGTCAAAAATTTACAGAACTAGTTATAAATTTGTAATCTAAGCCTAGACACATAAAAAATTCGGCAGCACCTCCCCTATACCTGGGGTTCCCAAAACCTGCAAGAAAACTAACGACACGATGGCCGTCCACCACATCTCAACGGCACGATGGCCGAGACACATATATATCAATGGCATGAAGGCATCCCATCACATATGAACAGCACGATGTCCGACATGCACAATAAAGACGTTTTGTTAGAGAAGTTGAACTCACGTAAGGTGGCTGTGGGTAAGGTGGAGGAGCGAACAACTCTGGTGGCGCTGGACGACCCATCGTGAGGCCAAAGCTTGCCACGTACTGAGCCAAGGCGTCGAACCTCTGTGTCTGGAACTCTCGCTCCCTCCGTTGCGCTTCCTCCATCATAGCCTTATGCTCCTCTGGCGCTTGCACCTTGGCCTATACTTTTTCACCGCATTGTTACAAGCAATTTCGAGGAATGTAAAAACCAATGAACGATGAATAAAACAGAAATAACCTATAGTGCAGCAACACGATGCGTCGAAGTGTCCACCCTGGGGCGTATGGGCACGCTATCGCTCCTGCTGCTTGCCCGAACCTGTGAGAGACTGGCCTCCATTTTTAGTCCCGGTTGTTGCTATTGCTACCAACCGGGACTAAAGACTTTTTTCTTTTTTCTTTTTCTTTTCATTTGGTTTTCCATTTAGGGTTTACAATTATGTTATTGTTATTTTCGAATGCGTATTGTTTGCTGGTAGTTTATGGAACACGCACCTATAATTTATATAATTTAAAGCATTACATATAAGTATACTATAAAACACTATATATATAAATAATATGTATCTATAGGTCCATAATATAATATTTACACATATGCTTCACGGACAAAGTATTTACAACACAATTTATCTCCGCCACTCAAGCATCGTACAAATGATCATCGTTATTTGGTTTCATCTGCTCTTGAGGGTTGAAGTAGCACTCGCCGTCGGGATCCAGGACTTGGTCGTTAAGAAATCCTGCGATTGTCTCCTGAATTCCTTTTAGGCGCACCGCATCCAACACCTGCTCCTTCGGCCACATCTCCTTTAATAGACATTAAAGAAAAAAGTTAGAGTCATAGATTACCAATTGATATTGCCAGAGATCAATAACAATTAGTATCCAATGAAAGCTGCATTTGTGTGCATATATAGAAAAAATTAGTATATATCTTCATATTGATCTGGTTAATTAGTTAAATAGAATGTACACACGATAACGACACTTACTTAAAGTTGTAGAGAAAGAGTATATATCTTTTATCTTTTTGGTTGATCAAGAACCTCCATAGATTTCTCTTCGTTTGAGTTCTCCATAAGACATACAGGGTCTTGTGGTCTTTGAATACAACATTTGGATCCACAAATCCAATCTCCTTGTCATTTCTAACTCTGAGGTCCCTCATCATGTTTCTGTATATGTATAGCGGGTTTCTGTAATTAGTTATATATATACATGATAAGTTACAGAGACATTATTGAAAGGAAGAATCACTTACAGACAGAAGCAACTCATTAGAGATTTGTCAAGAGCGTCCATGTGGCATAGTTGGTGTAGCTCATTAAATTGAACATAAATAATATCATCACCACGAAAGTAAAGATAGTTTCTAATTCGGACACAAACATAGTCATCTGCTCTTCTGACACACGCTGCCATGTACCATTTGTTTAGCATGTACATTTGTGTTCCAAGCTTGCTGAGGGCCGCAGGGTTGTATAAACTCTTGCCATATGTATATTCCTTTTGCCAATGATCAATTTGTGGAGCACTTTCAATTGGTGCCCCAGCTATCATTTGGGCTAAGCTAAGACCAGTTTCCGCAAAAAAAATTTCAAGCTCATTAAATTTTAAATCTGTCGGTATCTGCTGGTCTAGCACATCAATGTTTGAACCATATTCATTTCCAATAACTAGCGGGGGCACTGATTGCTTTGATTGTTCCCCGAGTTGTGCTACACCCTTGCGTGCTCTTTTCTCTTTCTTCTTCTCTTCTTCTATGGATTTCCTTAAAGTGCGATCATAGTCCGATAAAGATGATGATTCTTTCTGAGCTTCACGCCTCTTTTTTTGTTCAGCCTCAACCCTTTGTCGTAGATCTTCTGGCCGTAGTAAGAGGTATGGCTTCTTAGGGTTTCGCTTGGCTTCTCTTTCAGTCTTAAGTTTCTTGAAGAAACTATCCATGTCTGATTTTACCGAAGCATTTAGTTCTGCATCAGTCTTCTCATAGGACAGCTTCTTAGGAATGATAGCTTGTTTCTTTTCGGAGGCTTTCTTTTTTGGCGGCGGGGCGGCCGACACATTTGATTGTGTGGCCGGCCTCTTCTTTCGTGCTGGAGCCACGTGTGGAGGCGATGGGGCGGCCGGTGGTGGTGTTGGAGCCCGAGGAGGCGGCGTTGGAGCCCTAGGTGGCTTTGGAGACCTAGGTGGCGATGTTGGAGCCTGAGGTGGTGGTGTTGGAGCCCGAGGTGGCGGTGTTGGAGCCCTAGGTGGTGGCGTTGGAGCCTGAGGTGGTGGTGATGGAGACCGAGGAGATGCAGCCGTGTCTTGCACTCCCTCGTCATCACCCGCAGCACTATAACATGTTGGTGACCACCTGTGAAATCAAAAGGTATATGAGTAAACCGCTAACTAAGAGAATGCAAAATAAAGTTAGTGAACAAATGTATAGTCAATTTTCATCCGCACCTAGGATTAGATTCATGACGAGGAGGTGGTGGTAGACTACTAGGTGATGCCCCAGGAATAATGATGTAGCGCTTGCGCCAACAAATAAAAGTCTTCTCTGCTTCTCCTAGAGTCTTCTATCCATCACCTCCTTCTATCTCAAGCTGCACATTACTGAAGCCTTTGACAACTCTATCCACCGAGATACTAGCATATCTAGGTGAAACTATCGCTCCATGGATTCTTGGTGTCCTCGTAGGGTTGACAGGAGTTACAACAGCGACAGCAACCATGACTGTGGCACTCCCCTGTGGAATGTGCAGCTCACATGTTGTCAGAGGTTCAGTGATGTCATCCACCGGAAAGTGCAGCCCCACGTCGTCTTGAATAGTTGGCATCTCCGTGGAAGCACAACTACTTTTCAACTGACCGGGGGGGCTAATGTTGACTCTAGGCTCTGATGCAGTTTGCCCTTGTATAGAACTTACTACAATCTGCACTTGTCTTTTGATCTCCTCGTTCATTCTCTCTTCAAGCGCTTTCTCTCGCGCTATCGCTTCACGAGCCGCTTCACGTGACTCCATCACCATTGCCTCCAACCTACGCAACCGCTCTGCTTCCTCTTCCTTCTTTTGTTGGCGGCTTCTATAAGTCAGTCTATCTTTAGGGAAGCCATGCTCCCATGATACCTCCCCATAGCCTCTGGTTCACCCACCATGTTCAGCAGTCTCCAGGGCGTATGTCAGCTCATCCTTTTTTCTATTTGGCTGCCAGGTGCCGCTTTCAACTAATCCTCTAGCATAGGCCATTCTCTGTCCTACTCTCTCGAGCTTTTCGCCGTACACTATCTTTCCGGTCTCTAGGTCTATGGTTCCTCCGTGACCAAAGAACCAATACTTGGCGCGCTCGGGCCAGTGCATTGATTCTGGTTCGATCCCTCTCCTAAGAATCTCTTGTTCTAGCTTTTGCCACTTAGGAATAGCAGTCGTGTAGCCACCTGAACCCAAGTGATGGTGGTATTGCTTTTGTTTAGCATTTTCCTGATTCTTGATCATCCGTGCCTGACCCTCTTCTGAGTTCTTAAACTCTACGAACTCATCCCAAAAAGGCCTCAACTTGACGTAGGCCTTGTTGCTGAAATCTAGTGTCCGGCCTTGTGCAACAAAAGTCTTGTATAATGTCTTCTTCCAAGCCTGAAATTGTTTGGCCATCTTCTACATAGCCCAGATTTTAACCTTCTCCTTCAAAGCTTCATCCTGTGTATCGAGCGTGAAATGTTGATGGATATCTAGCCAAATCAATTCCTTGTCACGATCTGAGACAAAACTAATATTAGGGTTATCTTTACGATGCCTCCATTCACGAGCACTGACCGGGAGCCTGTTCCTTACAAGGTAGCCACAGTGCACAACAAATTTTTTAAAATTAGCCCCAAGTACTTATCTTGTACCCTCATCGAATTTCGACCCTCCAACGGCTTCTTCGGGCCGCGCACTTTTCTACTCTTCTCAGAAGTTGTTGCCGATTTAGAGGGCTACACAAACAAGTATAAATATATTAGTATAAATGTCATTTATTTTAATTTTATATATATACATATATACTAGATTGTAGATAGACCTCATCAGGATTATCTCCCACAAGTTCTTCATAATCAGCAAAGTACTCACTCCCATCATCTTCGCCTGGGGGATCTGGACTGGCGCCGCTGTTGATTAGGTCCATCATTGCATCATCCATATTGTCATTCGGATTGGCCATTTCTGCAAATTTAATCAAGTGTTAAAAGTTTTTGACGCGGTCAACAAAAATTATTTGCATAGGCTAAACTTAGACAATATTTGGATACAACTAAAGCTTTTATTCCATAAATTATTCGATACAACAACTAAAGACTTGTTTAGTTTCAAAAATATTCGATACAACAACTAAGGCCTAACATAAACTAATTAAGCTTTTATATACAGGATACATATATAACAATAAACTAATTACAACTAAGGCCTAACATAAACTAATTATATCATATAAATTATATAATACAAAAGATAAATTATAAAATAAAAATTATACATCTCATCTTAATATCTATCCCTACTAACTAATTACAACACAAGATAAATTATATCATATAAATTATATAATACAAAAGATAAATTATAAAATAAAAATTATACATCTCATCTTAATATCTATCCCTACTAACTAATTACAACACAAGATAAATTATATCATATAAATTATATAATACAAAAGATAAATTATAAAATAGAAATTATACATCTCATCTTAATATCTATCCCTACTAACTAATTACAACACAGGATAAATTATATCATATAAATTATATAATACAAAAGATAAATTATAAAATAGAAATTATACATCTCATCTCAATATCTATCCCTACTAACTAATTACAACACAAGATAAATTATATCATATAAATTATATAATACAAAAAATAAATTATAAAATAGAAAGTATACATCTCATCTCAATATCTATCCCTACTAACTAATTACAACACATGATAAATTATATCATATAAATTATATAATACAAAAGATAAATTACAAAATAGAAATTATACATCTCATCTCAATATCTATCCCTACTAACTAATTACAACACAGAGTAAATTATATCATATAAATTATATAATACAAAAGATAAATTATAAAATAGAAATTATACATCTCATCTCAATATCTATCCCTAGTAACTAATTACAACACAAGATAGTTTCTCATAACAATTTCTCATCCAAATCTAAACATATATAGTTTCTCATTACAATTTGCTCAACCTATATAGTTTCTAAAAAAACATCACAATGCAAAAGTGTCGGCCGAGAGATCATCTTCGTGGTGGCGGCCGAGGGAGAAGAAGCTCGCACGCGCGGTGTACGGAGAAGAAACGCGCGCGGCGTACGGTCGCCGGAGAAGAAGCTCTCGGCGGCGTGGCCGGAGAAGAAGCTATTGGCGGTGTACGGAGAAGAAGGCGCTCGGCGCCGGAGAAAGAAGCAGTGGGGGAGCTCCTCGGCTCGGTGGCGGCGGCGGTGGGGGCGATCCTCAGCTGCGGTGGCGGCGGCGGCGCTCCTGGGCTCGGCCGGGGACGAGGGTGAGGCGACGGCGGGGAGGAGCGGCGCGCGGCGGAGGAAGTTAGGGCAACATCGATATGAGGAAGAAGACTGTGCGCTTAAATATACGCGGGGACCTTTAGTCCCGGTTCTAACCTTTAGTCCCGGTTCTAGCCAGAAACCGGGAGTAAATGTATTTTTGCTGTTTTTTATTATTTATGCTTACAATAATTAGATTAATGTTGTCAATTGCATAGTAAATAGAATCATAGGTATTAATTTGTTAAAAAATAATAGTTCCATTTCTTCTTGTCTAATTGCTTAGATAATAAATTTGGAAACATAAAATCTTTTCATCACTTATATTAGCAAACTTAAATATGAAAAATAATTAGTATTTTGTTAATGCAAAAATGAATGATTTAATTTTAATATCTTAAAGTAGATGTTTTTGATAGAAAATTTGTTTGTGCATTATTTAAACGTAAATTTTGTTTATTTATCATCATTTATCTCCAAAATCATGATATACGTGATATTCACCATTATCATTGGATTATTTTTTAAAGATTTTTCTCTATTTCTTATTTATTTATGCTTACAACAATATTCACCATTACATCGGATTATCTCTAACAACTTTGTATTCAATTTTTTTTCATTTCAAGTCATCAAATGGGTCATTTGACCAAGTTTGACCAAAACTCGTCTTGGATTTTGAACAAATGTGCTTAGGATTGGCTCAAATTTATCCAAATGGAAAAATGGACAATATATCAAATGTAGATCTTGATGATCTCTACCAACTTTGTATTCAAATTTTTTTCATTTCAAGTCATCAAATGGGTCATTTGACCAAGTTTGACCAAAGTCAAAGCATTGCTTTTTAGAAACACACACTTTGACCCAACCCTATATGGTCTCAAATGGAAAAGTAATGAATACAAAGTTTGTTGTACTCATCAAGTTCTACATTTTGTCTATTGGTCAACTTTTCTTTTGGAAAAGTTTGAACCACTCAATTTTGAATTTTGAAAGAATTCATAGCCACGCATCGGTTTTCGGAACCCTAGATGGTCTCGAATGGAAAAGTCATGAATACCAATATTGTTCCACTCATCAAAATCTACATTTAATATATAGACCATTTTTACATTTGACAAAGTGTTGGGAAGGTGTAGTTGAAAATCCACAACTGACACGTATAGTTTCATATAGTTTGTGTGAGATTCAAGATTTGGTGGGTATTGTGAACTTAAACTTTCTCAAATGAAAAAATTGTCTATATAAAAAGTTTAGATCTTGATGATATCTAACAACTTGGTATTCAAAATTTTTTCATTTTAAGTAATTTAGTTTGTCATTTGACCAAAACCCGTCTTGGATTTTGAACAAATGTGCTTAGGATTGGCTCAAATTTATCCAAATGGAAAAATGGACAATTTATCAAATGTAGATCTTGATGATCCCTAATAACTTTGTATTCAATTTTTTTCATTTCAAGTCATCAAATGGGTCATTTGACCAAGTTTGACCAAAGTCAAAGCATTGCTTTTTAGAAACACACACTTTGATCGAACCCTATATGGTCTCAAATGGAAAAGTAATTAATACAGAGTTTGTTGCACTCATCAAGTTCTACATTTGGTCTAATGGTCAACTTTTCTTTTGGAAAAGTTTGAACCACTCAATTTTGAATTTTGAAAGAATTCATAGCCACGCATCGGTTTTCGGAACCCTAGATGGTCTCCAATGGAAGAGTCATGAATACCAATATTGTTCCACTCATCAAAATCTACATTTAATATATAGACAATTTTTGCATTTGACAAAGTGTTGGGAAGGTGTAGTTGAAAATCCATAATTGACACATATAGTTTCATATAGTTTGTGTGAGATTCAAGATTTGGTGGGTATTGTGAACTTAAACTTTCTCAAATGGAAAAATTGTCTATATAAAAAGTTTAGATCTTGATGATATCTAACAACTTCGTATTCAAAATTTTTTCATTTTAAGTAATTTAGTTTGTCATTTGACCAAGTTTGACCAAGTTTTACTATTTTTGCATTTGACAAAGTGTTGGGAAGGTGTAGTTAAAAATCCACAATTGACACATCTCTTACAATAGCAAACTTAAATGTCATTTCCCACAAGTCATTTCATTATTTGAAATGATATAAAACAAGAACAACTAATATAAACATCTTAAGTTACAATTGTCACATACACATACTCTAATGCAATCTATTTATTAGGCGGGCACAATAGTGATCTTCTTTTTGACGTATGTTCCTTGGTCATGATCTTGACGTAACCATGGAGTGTCCTCATCATTTATTAGTATGCTCGGATCTTTGGTCACATTGAAAGGCGTGATTCGGTCATCCCTTTCATAATCTTCTGAAATATCTGACTTGTCCTCAATTCCCACAATGTTTCTTTTCCCTAAGAGAACTATATGGCGTTTTGGCTCATTTGTTGATTTGTTGTCATTTTTCCCTCTCTTCTGTTTTGTAGACATGTCTTTCACATAGAACACCTGATTCACATCGGAAGCAAGGACGAATGGTTCATCTTTGTAACCAACATTGTTGAGGTCCAATGTTGTCATTCCATAGTCTTTGTCAACTGTCACCCCGCCTCCGGTAACCTTCACCCATTGGCACCGGAACAAAGGGACTTTAAAATTAGGTGCGTAGTCTAGTTTCCAAATCTCCTCTATACGGCCATAATATGTTTGTCTATTTCCATTCGGGTCTATGGCGTCTACGCGAAGTCTACTATTTTGGTTCGTGCTTCTTTTATCTTGGCCTAGGGTGTAAAATGTATTTCCATTTATCTCGTACCCTTTGTACGTGAGGATGTGCCATGATGGTTGCCTAGCCAACAAATACAGTTGCTCATCAATCTGGTCATTACCCTGACATTCTTTTCGTAACCAATCACTGAAAGTGTCCATGTGCTGACGCATAAACCAAGCTTCATTCTTCTCTAGGAATTGGGATCGTAGGAAGTCCTTGTGTTTCGTGACATACGGCTCCACCACGGAAGAGTTTTGAAGAACTATGTAGTGTGCTTTATTGAAAGAATCGTCCCCCGTATCGATGTATGTTTTCTTTCCTAGTGTTCCCTTTCCACTCAGTCTCCCCTCGTGTCGCGATTCAGGAACACCAATTGGGTGAAGTTCAAGAATGAATTCAACACAGAAGTCAATGACCTCCTCTGTCCCATAGCCCTCTGTGATGCTTCCTTCTGGCCGAGCATGTTGGTGAACATATTTCTTCAGAACTCCCATAAACCTCTCGAAGGGAAACATATTGTGTAGGAACACAGGACTCAGAATATTGATCTCCTTGACCAGATGAACTAGGAGGTGTGTCATGATATCAAAGAAGGATGGAGGGAACACTAACTCAAAGCTGACAAGACATTGAACCACATCATTCTGTAGAGCAGCTAGTTCCACTGGATTGATTGCCTTCTGAGAAATTGCATTGAGGAATGCACATAGCTTTACGGTGGCCAGACGTACATGTGGAGGTAGAATTCCTCTTAATGCAACTGGAAGCAATTGCGTCATAAGCACATGGCAGTCATGCAACTTAGTTCAGAAATTTCTTCTTAGGCACATTAATTATACCTTTTATATTAGAGGAGAATCCAGATGGGACCTTGATGTTGCTTAAGCATTCAAACATGATTTCTTTCTCTTCATTGCTAAGAGTGTAGCTAGCAGGTCTTAAATATTGGCGTCCATCATCTGTCTTCTCTGGATGCAGGTTGTCTCATTCTTCCATGCGTTGCAAGTCTTGTCGTGCTTCAAGTGAATCCTTAGGCTTACCATATACACCCATGAATCCTAGAAGGTTCACACAAAGATTCTTTGTTAGGTGCATGACGTCGATCGCATTTCGGACCTCTAGGACTTGCCAATAGGGTAGCTCCCAAAATATTGACTTCTTCTTCCACATGGGTGCATGACCTGCTGCATCTTTTGGAACTGGTTGGCTGCCTTGTCCCTTACCAAAAACTACTTTCACATCCTTAACCATCTCAAATACATCTTCTCCAGCTCTGTTGCGAGGCTTGCATCGGTGGTCTGCATTACCTTTAAAATGCTTTCCTTTCTTTCTAACTGGGTCATTCATAGAAAGAAATCGACGATACCCAAGGTACACGAACTTTCTGCATTTTTTGAAATATATACTATCAAGGTCATCAAAACAGTGTGTGCATGCATTATATCCATTGTTTGACTGCCCTGAAAGATTACTTAGAGCAGGCCAATCATTGATTGTCACAAACAATAGTGCTGGCAAGTCGAAGTGTTCCTGTTTGTACTCATCCCACACACGAACACCTGTTTCACTCCATAAAAGAAGGAGTTCTTCAATTAATGGCCTTAGATAGACATCAATGTCATTGCCCGGTTGCTTCAGGCCTTGGATGAGCACCGGCATCATAATGAACTTTCGCTTCATGCATAACCATGGAGGAAGGTTGTAGATACATAGTGTAACAGGCCAAGTGCTATGACTACTGCTCTGCTCACCAAAAGGATTCATACAGTCCGTACTTAAAGCGAACCTTAAGTTTCTTGCGTCTTTTGCAAACTCTGGAAATTCCCTGTCTTGCTCTCCACTAGGACCCATCAGCAGGGTATCTCAACATGTTGTCTACTTTACGGTCTTCTTTGTGCCACCGCAACAATTTTGCATGGTCCTTATTTCTAAAAAGACGTTTCAGACGTGGTATTATAGGAGCATACCACATAACCTTTGCAGGGATTTTTTTCTGGGACGTTCTTCCCCCTCAACATCGCCATGGTCATCTCGCCTGATCTTATACCGTGATGCTTTACATATAGGGCATTCATCTAAATTCTCGTAGTCCTTGCCACGGTATAGAATGCAGTCGTTAGAACATGCATGTATCTTCTTGATTTCTAATCCCAAAGGACAGACGATCTGTTTTGCTTCATACGTAGTAATGGGCAGTTCATTAGGCTTCGGCAGCATCTTTTTTTGGATCTTCAGTAATTGCCCAAATGCCTTATCGGATACACCATTCTGTGCCTTCCATTTTAACAACTCCAGTGTTGTACCCAGTTTTTTTTTGCCCATCTTGGGCAGATGGGTATAGTAATTTATTGTGATCTTCTAACATGTGGTCAAACTTTGTCTTCTCTTTTTCACTTTCGCAATCTTTCTGTGCATCACGAATGACATCACAAAGAGCATCATCTTCAACAGGTGCGCCTTCTGTACCTGCCTCAGCTTCAGCTTCTCCCATTGTTGTATCACCGAAGTCACCGTATTGAGCAATAATGTCGCCAGGCTCCAACTGTTCTTCTTCACCTTCTTCCATCATTATCCCGTTTTCTCCATGCTTGGTCCAACAAATATAGTTTGGCATAAAACCCGACTTCAACAAATGTGAGTGAATATTTCTAGAGCTAGAATATTTCTTCAAATTCTGACACAAGGCACATGGGCAACATATGAATCCATCCCGCTTGTTTTCGTCGGCCACTCTTAAGAAATAATGCACACCATCAATGAATTCTTTGGAGCGGCGATCGGCATTGTACATCCAATGACGTGTCATTCTCTGCATTGCAACGTAAAGTATTATAAGTTTCTAATTTTTTATACAGAAATTAAAATAACAAATAACCTAAAATTCTCTATTTCTAGTTTTTCTAAACCAGCAAAATTAAAAAGACATAAAAGTTCTCTATTTTCTAACTAATCATGAAATGCAAGCATACTAGTTATAATTAACTAATTAACCATGTCATAAAGTGCAAATTAAAGAAATATAAGTTTCTAATTTTTAATAGAGAAATTAAAGTAACAAAAAACCTAAAATTCTCTATTTGTAATTTTTCTAAACAAGCAAAATTAAAAAAGCTCAAAAGTTCTCTATGTTTCTAACTAATCATGAAAGCCCGTATGCATACTAGTTATAATTAACTAATTAACCTTGTCATAAATTGCAAATTAAAGTATTATAAGTTTCTAATTTTTAATAGAGAAACAAAAAACCTAATATTCTCTATTTCTAATTTCTCTAAAAAGCAAAATTAAAAAACCACAAAAATTCTCTATTTTCCTAAATAATCATGAAATGTGGTATGCATACTAGTTATAATTAACTAATTAAATTGGTCAAAAATTGCAAATTAAAGTATTATATGTTTTAATTTTTTTTTCTAAACTAATTAAAATAAAAAAACATATTATCACTATTTCTCTAAAAAACGCGTCGTTGTTGAGAAGACGATGAAGCTAATAACCTCTTAAAAAACCATAAAATAAAAAACAACATACATAACACTAGGAAATGACATATGCCGCTGCTAAATGTTGAGAAGATGAAGCTAGTGACCTCTTAACAAGTCGATGACGGTGTAGAAATGATGAAATGAATCAATAGCCGGAGATGAGAGCAATAACAAGCAACTCCAAATGAAGAACACAGCAAAAGAGTGAAGATCGATGGGCTCGGCCAGAGGAAGAAGAGTTCAAATATGGGGAAGGACATTTAGTCCCGAACCTATTTAAAAACCGGGTCTAAATTCCAACACTAGTCCCAGCCGGTGAGACGGACCGGGACAACAGCTTTTAATCCCGGTTGGTGTTACCAACCGGGACTAAAGGCTATGCTTTTGTCCCGGTTCGTGAGACCAACCGGGACTAAAGGTCCCCTCTGCCGATCTCTGACACCATAGCCGTTGGGCAGGGGACTTTTAGTCCCGGTTGGTCTCACCAACCGGAACTAAATATGTTTTCGTCCCGGACGCTGGTTGGGCCGAGATTATTGTTCATTTTGGGCAAGTGACCAAAGGCCTGTTCTGTAGTAGTGCACCGCCAATCTTCATGCCGACTTCTTTTCTTCCATACAGGGACCTATTTTCAGTTGTATCATATCTTTAACAAACACACATAGGCAGTAGTTACTCCCATCTTCAATAAACCACATTACGTATGTGTTCATACTTGTTTAACGATTTGAGTATGTTTATATACTCATATTAAGATATTCTAGATCATAACACACAACAAAATTTCGAAGGAATCCATATTTTTCAATATATTACTAAAATATCACTATTGTAGTATATATAATAATTATAGCCACATACTCCATGTATGCATACATACTTAACATACATATCACCTTAGATGGTCTAGTATGATCATATACTACAACTACATACATTTTATTCGGTCATATACACCCTAAATCTAGAGATATGGACATGGGAGTAACTACTCCTGGGAGTACGAAGTATGTATGTATATATATATATATATATATATATATATATAATAGTGGGCACATTATCCTTACAATGTCCCTATTTTTTGTGATTCATGACAACACCAGCAATCATAAAACTGGATAGAATGTAAACTAATGAAATATATATGCACCATGTTTACCACAACTTCCTGTTCTCTCCCCCTCTCTATATGCCTATCCGTCCAGTTTCTTATTATTGTTAGATATGTTACTTATCTTCCACACACAAACATATACTCACACACAGGTTGAGATTGGTGTGACTGCTTTTGGTTTTTGGTGCCAAGTATATATAGCAACATCATCCATATAGATCAAATGTTCAAATATTCACATCTTCTACTCACTAATTTGCCAACTCTGTTCTTTTTTCTTGTTACTATGTAACAGATCTAGTACCAAAAGTATCCAGCGAGGCCCCTCAATTATAATTTTGTGATTAGTTGCTGCATTCCCTACTATCAATTCCATTCTAGTACTTATCTAGTGCTACAACTTTGCCATTTCACTAGTGCCCATGATACAGGGCCTTAGTGCTTATAGCATCTTTAAACAAACCACATTATCAAAAAATGACATTTTATCTAATATTGATTTTGTAGATACCAAACAACAATGGCGGTGGTATTGGATGCTTTAGCATCGTACCTCCAAGACATGTTGATGGAGATGGCCAAAGAAGAGGTGCATCTGCTGTTGGGTGTCCCTGATGAGATAAAAAAGATGGGCATCAAGCTCGGGGACCTCAAGAGGTTCCTTGCTGATGCTGACAAGAGGAACATCACCGACGAGAGTGTGCAATCATGGGTCAGAGAGCTTAGGAATGCCATGTATGATGCCACCAACATCATTGATTTGTGCCAGCTCAAGGCTACAGAACAGGGTCCAAGCAGGGATATGGGCTGCTTCAATCCATTGCTCTTTTGTATGAGGAACCCTCTCCATGCCCATGACATTGGCAATCGGATCAAAAATCTTAATGAGAGGCTAGATGACATTGAGGAACGTAGCAAAACCTTCAACTTCATCAACCTTGCATCTTATGAGAACAACAGACGAAAGGTACAATCCTCTTGTCGTGCTAGGCGTGAGACGACAGGGGAGGATGAGGTCAGTGTTGTTGGTGAGAAGATTGATGAGGACACAATACATCTTGTGGATTTGCTCACAAAGGAGAAAAATGTACATGAACACAAAAAAGTTATGGTTTATGCTATTGTGGGAGTTGGAGGGATCGGAAAAACCACCCTTGCCAAGAAGATCTTCAACCATGACATCATCAAACTAGAGTTTGAAAAGAGAATGTGGTTGAGTGTTAATCAAGACTTTAGTGACATTGGTCTATTAGAGAGAGCTATCACTGAAGCACAAGGAGACCATCAAGCAGCCAGAAACACAAAGGGTGCACTAGAGCGAATCCTTAAAGAAGCCTTGGAGGGGTGCAAGACCTTATTGGTGATGGATGATGTTTGGGACCACCATGCATGGGAGAAGGTGCTCAAGCCTCCATTGATAAACTCACTTGCTCGAGGAAGCTGTGTTCTCGTAACAACTAGACATGACACGGTCGCTCGAGGCATGATGGCGGAGGTGCCCTACCACCATGTCGACAAACTAGAGCAAGAAGATGCCTGGTGTTTGCTCAAAAACCAGGTTCGTGCACATTTGCCTGACATACTATCTAGATGGTCAGTAGTCTTGTACATTTTCTTATGAAACAGGAGGGGTTGAGACGCCTACTAGAAATTTTATTGAAATAAGAGCAATACATTTGCTTCACAATTTATATTTAGCTAGTCAATCTGTACGTGCCATCCCCCTAAGTTGCATTATCTTCTATTGTCTTAACTTTTAAAATATCTAATTGAGTTAGAAACATTAAAATAACATATGTAAATTTTATCTTTTCTCTTACAGCACCCTCATGATATTATGATTTTACTAGATCCTGTAAACATATTAAAACAAAATTAATGATTTAAAGTTGTGTTTTAAAAATTACATAAAAAGTTAAAGAAAGTACTCACGGAGGCTTTGGTACATATCTGGTTTTACCATGGACATCTCTAGCTAGTCTCATCTCTAGAATCCTTAGAAAGCTAACATTATCCTAGCAAATCCATATATCAGCACAAGGGATATCACATTAGGTTTACCTACCTCCAAGAGAGAATGAATAAGAGAGAAAATAATGTAGCATTGCAGGTCAAGATCGAGCTAGTCTGTACTTAGCTCCTGGTTAAAGAAAATTCCATATTTGACAGCCAAAGATAATATGGTTTTTTATTTGTCCCTGAAAAAGTTCCCTTCCTATATGACACTATTTTTTCTGTGCCAATTTAACACTTTGTAGAGGTAACGTCGCTTATAAACTTGGCCAGAGAGCATTTTGCCCCTAATGTTTATATTTTCTCTCCTTGCTTCTTCCACCTTCAACTAGGCCTGACAGCAAGTCCAATTTCTGATAAATTTGTGGTTGATATAGTTGCAACATCCATGATCCATGATATATGTTTAAGTTATTACAGTAAAGTAGAATCAACATACTTCATCCACACAAAAAAACCCAATTCGATCAAACTAGCTCATGTTTTTCCAAGCTTATAGTAAATAGTATCAAATACTTATATATCCAAATAAATTAATTATGAAAATATTCTAAACTAATCTAATGATACTTATTTAGTGTCATGAATAAGAGCGAGCACTACTTTTCTGCACTGACGTCACCGAGGTGCAATGTGGTGTTAGTAAATATTACATATACAGTGATTTTTTTTATTAGATAGAAGGTTTCTCCCGCTTTATTACGCATAAAACGAAAAATAGCATCCAGGTTCAAAGCGTATGCACGCCCGCCAAAAAACGACCCAAAGGTCTATCCCATTAACAACCTGCACAGGCTCAAAGGCAGACAACTGGACAAAACACTCTCAGAACTTGTTGAATTCGCATCTTTGTAAACCAGCTCTGAAGACTGGGCAGTCAAAACTCCCAAACTTGGTCCTTGCATCCCCTGGTATCCTCCCAGCAGATCATCATAGGTTTCACCGCCTTGGCCTCCATTTGTGTGACAAACTTCTCCACACGTACTCCAACCTCCTGCTTGAACTAGGCACATCCACCTTCGCAGCATTCTTACTGTCAACAGGAAGACCTGCTTCTCGCTGCTCCATCCTATTCCCAGAAAACAGAAATCATTGCGTAATTTCCATAAGCACCAAAGGACTGCACAACACTGAAACAAGAGGTGGTCAACCGACTCTTTTTCAGCACAAAATAAACAAGATGAATCTAACACTTCCCTTGTTTTAGCTAAGTTATCTCTTGTTAGTCTGTTATTGGATAAAAGCCACAAGAAGACCTGTACTCGAGGTGGGATATGTAGTTTCCAAACTGTGTGAACATAAGTAGAGATCACTCGCCTATGATTAACTACTGCATATAATGACTGTACTGAGTATTTACCATCTGAACTGTAACTCCATATAATTTGGTCTTCATCATCCAGAAAGGTTATATGTTCTGCTACTTCTAACAGCTGGTATCGATCTTCTAAAAGTGGGTTTAAGAACTCCCCCATCCCATACCTCTGCTATAGTTTTTTCATGTTGCTCATTAATTATGTAAAGAGGCCAATATTGGATAGCTAAGCTTGAGTTACCAAACCAATTGTCTTCCCAAAAATGAATCTTTTTCCCATACCAATTTTCCACATGATACCCATACTGGATGCTTTAATATAATAGTCCATAAAACTCCCTTCCAAAAAGGGGAGACATTAATGTCAGAACAACACAGTAAGTTTGGTTTCTCAGTTATATACTTATAATCTACAATTTGCCTCCAAATTGAGAGTTCAAATGGTATCTAAAGATCCAAGAACTCAAAAGACACAAATTAAGACATCTCAGTTCTGTAGTTATAATATACAATGATTTTTCCGCGTGTGAATGATACATCGACCATAAATTTAGAACGTCATAAGTGATTTTGCTTCTGCGCACAATATCGTATACTAGCACCTGATTTTGCTTCTGATTAGGACAAAATGTGTATATATGTACATATTCCATTTATTTGACTGGTCTTGCTGCTTGCAGGTGGTCAGAAATGAAAATAATGATGAACTAAAGGTTGATACACTTAAGGACGTTGGAATGTTGATTCTAGAAAAATGTGATGGTTTGCCTCTTGCCGTCAAAGTAATAGGAGGCCTCCTCCGACAGAAAAAGACAAGGCGTAGTGAGTGGACAATGATCCTAAATGATTCTACATGGTCAGTATCTCAAATGCCTGAAGAGCTAAACTATGCAGTATACCTTAGCTATCAAGATTTGCATCCTGAGTTGAAGTCTTGCTTTCTGTACTACGCCCTCCTCCCCAAGAGCATGGTGTTTTGGTATGACCGCATTGTTGCCATGTGGATTAGTGAAGGATTTGTTCATGGAAACTCACATGATTTAGAAGTATTAGGAAGAGAGTACTATGACCAGTTAATAGCTAGGAACCTTTTAGAGCCTGATGAAGGGTACACAGACAATATGGTTTGCAATATGCATGATGTTGTTCGCTCATTCGCTCAGTTCTTGGCTAGAGATGAAGCACTGATAGCTCACAAAAGCGAAGCTGGCCTTACCAATAATATTAACCCACAAAATGTTATTCGGTTATCACTAAAAAGCAATGAGTCTGAGTCAAATGAGCTAGGGTGGAGTTCTTTACAAGGACATATATCACTACGAACACTGATTTTAGTTGGGAAAATAAAGATGAACCCAGGTGATTCACTGTCATGTTTTCCATGTTTACGGGCCCTACATATAGAAGATGGAAATTTTGATGCCTTCTCTAAATCATTGGTCCAACTGAAACACTTGAGGTATTTGTGCCTAGATGGCACTGACACGTCTAAGCTGCCAGAAAAAATAGGCAAGATGAAGTTCTTGCAGTTCATTGACCTTTCCAATTGCAAAAAATTGGTGAAGCTTCCTTGTGGCATTGCAAAGTTACATCAGCTGAGGTACATAAGCCTTCTTTACTCAGGTATAAACAATATACCAAGGGGTTTCTGCAGCCTAACTAATTTGACGACATTGATGGGGTTTCCAGTCCACATAGATGGTGATTGGTGTAGTTTGGAAGAATTAGGATCTCTTAACCAGCTGGCACATCTTGATATACGTGGCCTTGAAAATGTATCTTCTTCCTCATTTGCTATAAAGGCCAGGCTTGCTGAAAAGGTGCGCCTCAGCTATCTGTGGTTACAGTGCAGAGGTGCTCACCGCATGGTAAAACATGAAGAGCAACAACAAATCCAGGAGGTGTTTGATGAGCTCTGTCCACCACCATGCTTGGAAAATCTTACAATCCAAGGGTACTTCAGTAGACAACTTCCAAAGTGGATGACTTCAACAGAAATTTCGTCCCTTGGAAGCTTGAGGATTCTAGTGATAGTAGACTTGCCTTATTGTACGGAACTACCTGATGGCTTGTGCCAGCTCCCCAGCTTGGAGTTGCTACAGATTAAAAGTGCCCCACACATCAAGGGTATTGGGCCAGAGTTCATAATACCACACCATCATGAGCTCCCACGTGCTATGGAAAACATTGGTTCCGGGTTGGAAATGGCGATGGTTAGATGTCCGCACCTCGAGAGGATCAGCAACCTGCCAAAATTGCATAACCTCCGGATCATAAGTTGCCCAGAGTTGAAGGTGCTAGAGGGTTTGCCATCACTTCAAAGACTTGAACTGGTGGACTACGACATGAACACAGTCCCTGCATACTTGCAGGACGTGAACCCAAGGGATTTGCTTCTATACTGTGACGCCTCTCTGCTTGCTTCTATAGCTAAAGGGAAATCTAGCCCTGAGTGGGACAAGTTCAGCCATATCAAGCAGGTTAAGGCATATGCAAATGATTACTACAGCAACATTCGAAGGAAGTGGTATGTGAAGTACACGAGAGATCCTTTTAGCTTTAAGACAAACATCAGGCTCTCTGCTGACGCTTCAGGTAAATTAACACAACTGCTGTTTACATTGCCTACTGAGTACCTTTCCTGCAATCCTGCTCTTTAAACTTCTCTCACTTGACTGCATCTGCCGTTTCAGAGGATGAAATGGAGGAACTTTTATTGGACGAAGTGGAGGAAATTTCAAGGGACGAAATAGAATTAGAATGTGTGGATATAGAACAACAGAGGGAGTAATCAAGTAAGCTGCTACAAGGCTATTATTACTACATACAGTGTTTGTTACTAGTTGTTCGTTAAGGGCGTCTAACACTGCCGAGTATATATAAAATGCTGTTGTACATTGCCTGCAGGTGGAGTGCCCATCTGTGGGGCGCAGTTGTTACTAGAAGCAGCAATGCAGAATATGTGATGTCAGTTTATTCCTTTTTTTTATGTCTGCGGGTTGTTCTGAGGAGGTCAGATATTCGACAGTGCAAATAAAATGAGACTGGATTGTGATGTGAATTCGTTCGTTTTTCTTTACGTTACAGTTGAATTTCGATGGAGTTTGCCTCTGGAGAACTGAGAGGCTTGTGTATGTAAAAGTTGAGTCGTTACTGAACAAATGTTGTGATACAGCTTCTTTCAGCTTGATGGTTTATGTTGTGTCTGGAAAAGGCTGCTTGCGAATGGTGTGAGCTGCTTCTATCCATTTATCAAGGCAAGTCATTGTAAAATGAGACCAGATCCAATCCTTTGCGCAAATTTACTCCTGTTCAGTTGCCAATATTTATTTCTTCAAGAATTGTAGCATGCCGAGTTGACTTCTATGAAATGAATTCTTATAATCTAACGCCTACAGCTGCCATATACTGATATTAGCAACACTGATATAACAAGAAGTAACACTGATATACTGTAAAACTGGAACATCGATCCAGACATACAGAAGAAGATTATGGTGACATCTCATTGTTCGGCAGGGTGGGGGGTTCATTATGATAATATCTGTGCTCCGCGTAAAGCCTTGTTTAGTTCCCTGGATGAAAGATTTTTTGGTACAATAGCACTTTTATTGTCCGGTACTCCTCTTTTTAAATTGCACATATCTCAAAGCAGCACATCTAACTAATTAAACATTTTTTCTTAATTATTTTCCATCTAGGTCGGGCATGGGCCAGCCTGCCCGTCCGAACCCAGCACAAACCTTGGGCCAAACTCATCTCTCCAAGTCCCCATCCCCAGTCCCTTTTGTTCGGTCCTCAATTCTGTTTTCTCGCAGCCGGCGGCAGTGCTCTCTAGTCTCCATAGACATCCTCTTCGCATGGGCATGGGAGGAGCGGCGTTCCAGCCAAAATCCAGTCCAAACTCCACGGACCCTTTGTTTTTTTTTTTTTTTTTGTGACTCACGGGCCCTTTGTTCGTATCTTGCTTTCTTGTATGTCAGAAACCGCAGTGCCTACCACGACCATCGCCACAGTGAAGGTCACCGGGACATATACTCATGGCAGAGATTTAGACGGTTGAAAAATTAAGAAACAGGGCAGAAAAAGAATGCATGCTCCTGGCCGGGAGAGATACACACGGCTAACTGGAGTCCAGTCTCTAACCACTTATTATGATAGACGATGCTCCATGCATATGTCGTAAGATTTTATGTGATAGAAAATCTTGAAAAGTTTTTGACTTTTGGGGTGAACTAAATAAGGCCTCAGGCCTTGTTTCGGGTGTCACTAAACAAGGCCTAAGTAGTAATGTCTGTGAGCACGCCATCTGATCAAGAGCTGCGCCTGCCTACTGTCGACGGCCCAAGCACAGAGGAAGCAGACGTCTCCAATAGCCAGCTCAGGAAGGCCCAACCCGGGTCACACACAATGACCGAAAATATGTAGAGCTTGAATCTCTACAGATAAAGGTCTATTGTCTGATCTTGGTAAGGCCCAACCCGTTTTTGTTGTTGGTCCACAAGTGTCAAAAAAAGTTTGAAAGAGTATTAAGGTCTTGTTTAGTTCACCCCAAAAACCAAAAAGTTTTCAAGATTCCTCGTCACATCGAATCTTGCAGTACATGCATGAAGCACTAAATACAGACGAAAACAAAAACTAATTGAACAGTTTGTCAGTAATTCGCGAGACGAATCTTTTGATCCTAATTAGTCCATAATTAGACAATATTTATCACAAACAAACGAAAGTGCTACAGTGTCAAAATCCAAAAACTTTTCACAAAACAAGGCCTAAGATGTCTACAAAGAAAATGAAGTAAAATGACCTGCTTAGATGATGCTAAACACTGGTAAAGTTTAGCATCTTTTTCTTCTTTTCTTTTGCCAAGAAGAGAGAGCCTTTGTTATTACTCAATACTGGGTATACTACAGTCTTGAGTACTAATATGCTCCAAAATGAATATGAGACGTGGGGCATATGCCTAAGAAAATTTAACATGGTAGTTGTTGCAAGAACCAAACACATACCTAAGAAATTACGAGGCTACTAAGGGGCCTATTTGGCAGGGCTCTGGCTCCTCCAAAAAACAGCTCCAGCTCTAGCTCTAGTTTGTGGTAATTATTGTCCAACTATAGACTAACTAAACTCAAAAGATTCGTCTCATAAATTTCGATCAAACTGTGCAATTAGTCTTTATTTTTGTCTATATTCATGATTCAACGTGACAGGAATCTTGAAAAATTTTAGATTTTTAGGTGGAAGTAAACAAGGCCTAAGTCTAATACAAAATGCTAGTTGAAATATTGCACTATAAACTATAAAGATGTCCTAAACCATTTATATTAGTATAATATATTCTTTCTTACCATCAGTTTCTCAACTATCCAAGTGACCTACCTGTATGCATGTATCTACTCTACTCATGAAACTCCAAATGCTTGTCATCTTAAGGGCGTGACAGCAATGGGCATGCACGGCATGAGCCTGTGCTAACTCCAAACCAATAATAGTTCAAGTTCTTGGTGATCTATATTTCGAAAGATACTATGTACTATAATTTTTTTTCTCAAATTTAGACTAATCTTAAAGTTGTACCGGGGAGCACTAGCAATATGCATTTTGACCACTAGCAATTATCAGTTTAATTTGTACTATCGACAAACAAGCTTGCCAATACACCTAAATTAGCTTCATTTTCTTGCGTCAATATAAGTATGTAATAATACGGAGGCCGAAAATCAACCTAATAAGAAAAATGAAAATTCATACTAATGTGAAATCTGTAACAACAACTAAAGCTCACTCTACCTAACAGTGGCAGAGCTTAAACAACAACCTAAAAGGGGCCACTAATAATAATATATGCATGAACTAAATTAACCATGGATTATTGTGTGTATGTTTATTAATAATTAAGAATTTAGGCGCGGTCATGGCACAAGTTGGTGTTATCTATTCTTTGCTCCTGCTAAGACACGTTATTTTGTGAGAGTAACCATACACTATACAGTCGAGCATTGGCGGACTCAAGGGGGGGTTGGGGTGGCTGCAGCCCCCCTTTTGGGCTCAAAAAAATTTTAACAGATTTTCTTTTTAGCAAAAGACTCTATGTATTTGGTATTTTTCTATGTTTATTCTATGAATCTTTGCTTTTGAACACTTTGAATCAGTATTGAATTATCAATCTTAGCTATATATCTATTAATGTACTGGATTGAGCGAGCAAAAAAAAATTTAGCTATGTTATTTAGCTCCCCGCTTGGTCCATTTCTGGGTCCGCCACTGCAGTCAAGCATCTCCACTAGATTGAGAAAACCAAATTGTAGAAAACAGGAGAAGTGTTGTGCAGCATATTGAGAATTCATGCGCTTTCCATTCGTGTTAGTGACCACATTTATTGTCACTTTCTTCATCTCTACTCTCTTTTGTCATGTCCTTCTCTCCCTTCTCCCTCAAAAGCCATAACCACCTCGTCATACTTTGTCAAGCGAGTAGCCTTGTCCGGGCATAGCCATCACTAGCGATGGCCGAGTGGTGCGGCTCTCCCAAGTGGTCTCACTACATGGCAGTCGATAGTAGCGTAGTGTTGCTCCTGATCTCGCCCACGCATGGCTAGAGGCCACCACGACAAGCCCACATAATGGATAGCCTTGCTCGCCGTTGTGGAGGTTGGCGCTGCTTGCCCGCCAATGGTCTTCACCTAATCACCCTCCATGTGGCTCCTAGGCTTGGTCACCTATATATGTAGTGATTGATGTGGCGGAATGGCCGACCCATGCGCTCATCGCCTAGCTAGCATAGTGAAATCGCTAGCCCACGTGCTACACGAGTCCCCAATGGCGCCCTTTGTCACCACCTCCTTCTTAAGTCGTGGTGTCTCTAGCTGTTGCATTGACGTCGTGAACACCACTTTCGCCATGTCTCTAGCCGATACACACAAGTGCATGGCGGGAGGGTAAGGGAAGAGGGATTGGTTTGATATCCCTTTCTCTGGCGGATTAAGCGGGTGGCTTTCTCAATTAATATAAAATTAGAGTAAAGAGATTAGAAAGGGGTTTGGTGGAGTTTACTCTTCGCCTTCAAACTTTATTATCACTAGCTACAAAAAGGGGATCATTTTATTCTTAATCCGATTAACATGCTCTAACACATCTCTCATTTCTCATGTTGTAACCCTATGTATCACTGTGTTGTACTCAATCCCAGACAGCGATAGATGGTGTCATCCAGGTCCTTCAGAACCGTCAGCAAACTACCGGGTTATAGGGTTCAAGTGCGTAGTTGCTTTTAATCCTCGAGATACCGGCCATCATAATTGAGCTCTTATAAATTGGGTGGTTCTGTCACACGATGTTTCTGGAATTTGGTCCGAAACATCTTCAAAAATCACCTATTTTGGTGAGGGCTAAAACAGCATCGCACTTCGGACAAAATCTGAACTTTTAGCCTAGTCTAAAGTTCGAAGCAAGGATGCATGAAATTAAGCTAATTATTAGCTAAACATTAGTTTCCTGTAAAATTTCAAACTTGTCCTAATCATCAGTTTCCTCTTTATGCCGCCCTCTTGATCAAATTTTGTTTAAAATTCATCTAACTATTAGCTAAACATGAATATTTTCACTGGTCAACAGAATGAATCCAGGTCCAAAAATTGCAAGATTCACCTATATAATTCCGTTGAGTCCAAAAAGATTGTATATCATTTAAATCGCATACCCAGTTCCAAACATGAAATACGTATTCCCCATTTCCCCACTACGTACCTTCCCGGTACCAACCTTCCACCCAACACACACAGCGTCACAACAATCACAATGCGATGCAACACACTCTGCCCGCTTATCACATCGCAAGGATGCATGAAAAGGCTTAAAAGATCGCATGCATACGTGCATGCTCAGCAGCCATGCCCAAGCCAAGATCCTTGCTTCTCCACCTTCTCCTAACCTACACCTGCTGCTTTCCCAACGCCGGCGCCGATGACGATGCCCCGCCGTCGTCGTCGTCGTCGTTCCAGGGAGAATGGCAGCTCCTCCACGCGAGCATCGGCGTGTCGGCGATGCACATGCAGCTGCTCCCGGGTGACTTCGTCCTCATGTTCGACCGCACCGACACGGGTCCTTCCAACATCTCCCTCGCCGCGCAGGCGCCGTGCGCGGCCACCGCCGACGACGGCGGCGCCGCCGACTGCACGGCGCACTCGGTGCTCCTGGACCTCCGCTCCAACGTGCTCCACCCGTACCCGCTCGCCACCAACCCGTGGTGCTCCTCGGGTGCCCTGCTCCCCAACGGCACGCTCCTCCAGACCGGCGGCTTCTCCAGCGGCGACCGCGTCGCGCGGCTCTTCTCCCCGGCCACGGGCTGGGTCGAGCTCCCCTCGTTCCTCGCCGCGCGGCGGTGGTACGCCACCGACATGATCCTCCCCGACGGCCGCGTCCTCATCCTCGGCGGCCGCCGGCAGTTCAACCTCGAGTACTTCCCGCACGACGACGCGCCGCCGCTGACGCTCTTCCCGTTCCTGGACGAGACGACGGAGCCCGACGCCGAGAACAACCTGTACCCGTTCCTCCACCTCCTCCCCGACGGCACCGTCTTCGTCTTCGCCAACGACCGCGCCGTCGTCTTCGACCCCTACAACCGCGCCCCGCTCCGCCGCCTCCCGGCCGTCCCCGGCGGCGTGCCGAGGAACTACCCGTCGTCGGGCTCGTCCGTGCTCCTCCCCCTCCGCCCCGACGCGCCCGCGCACGCCGAGGTGCTGGTCTGCGGCGGCGCGCCGCGGGGCGCGTACCACCTCGCGCTGCGGAACGGCACGTTCGTCGCCGCCGACCGGACCTGCGCCCGCGTCGCGCCCACGGACCCGGACCCCGTCGTGTGGGCGATCGAGGAGATGCCGACGGCGAGGGTGATGGGCGACATGGTGCTGCTGCCCACGGGCGACGTGCTGATCGTGAACGGCGCCGCGGCGGGCACCGCCGGGTGGGAGCTGGGGCGGGAGCCGGTGACGCGTCCCGTGCTGTACAGGCCGGACGCGCCGCTGGGGGAGCGGTTCGACGAGGCGTCGCTGGCGGCGTCGGCGGTGGCGAGGATGTACCACTCGTCGGCGGCGCTGGACACGTACGGCCGCGTGCTGGTGGGCGGAAGCAACCCGCACGTCGGGTACGTGTTCGCCAACGTGACGTACCCGACGGAGCTGAGCCTGGAGGCGTTCCTGCCGCCGTACATGGACCGGCGGCACGACGGGGCGCGGCCGCGGCTGCTGTGGGCGCCGGCCGAGGTCGGGTACGGCGAGGCGACGGCCGTGAAGTTCGTGGTACCGGCGGGCGGGGGGGAGGTGCGGGTGGTGGCGGTGGCTCCGGCGTTCGCGACGCACTCGTTCGGGATGAACCAGCGGGCGGTGGAGCTCGCCGTGGGGAGCGTGGCGCAGCTGGAGGTCGGGGTTTACGAGGCCGTGGTCGCCGCGCCGCCGACGCCCGGGGTGGCGCCGCCCGGGTACTACATGTGGTTCGTGGTGCACGCCGGCGTGCCCAGCAGCAGCGCCGCGTGGGTGCGCATGCGGCCGCTCGGACCTGCACCTGCCCCCTGAAGTCAGTCCAGAGTTGCATTTTGAGTGGGTGTTTTGACTTTTGACTACCTATATACTACTGATAGTAGGATAGATTCAAGTTCAACTATACACATCAAAGTTTGCAATAGAATAAATTTCAATTTTTATACTGTCACAGTGGAGTGGATTCCCTCAAAGAGCAAAAGGTTTTATCTTTTTTTTCTTTATTTATATCATTTTTTGGCATATATTATAAAATATAATATAATATACTTTCTCCGTTCATAAAAGAATATAATTATGTGATTTGTGCCGATGAAACTAATTAAAATTTAACCAAGTTTATTATAAATAGTATTAGCATTTATGTCCCAAGTAAATTTATAGTATAAAAATATATCTATAATTAATCTAATGATACTTATATCTTTTATATAAATGTCATAAATTTTAAATTATTTGACTTCTAAAAAAGAGAATTGTATTTTTTTCTTGAATGAAGTAACTTGGCATAACAATTTGTAACTTTGCTTAACAATATGAGGTTTGCAATGGAGAAAAAAATTCCAAATTCTATATATACGACCAAATGCTTTATCATTTTTTTTTCTTTATCAATTTCTTCTGATCATATATAATTACAATATAACTTTGCTTGACCATTTTTATTTCTCCCACCCCTGCGCTCTACGGTGCTTGTTGAACCGCTCAGTGTCATCCCGTGCGAAAGATGCATGTTTATACTGGTGAACAGTGAGTTTTTATGAAAATCTCCCTGGCTACTTTGTGTGGGGGGTTTTACTATAGCTTTTTGCAGGCTTATGGCATCTTGTACGGAGTACATTACATCGTAAGATGTTTGTAAACTCCAATAAATAGAGCCTTAGCGACAGCAAGCTTGATACAAGAGTTGCGCACGAGATGGAGCATCACCTGTCACGATAGCATTCTAGCATAATGAAATGGACCGGGCGACTGGCGGCAAGATGGACGAGAAGGCCAGCGGTAGGGCGTGCATTGACATCACGAGTGAAATGGTGATTTAAACACCATCTTGCACCTGCTAAATTGTAGCTCTCTCATCCTAATTGGCGGCAAGGACTCAAACTCCTCCAGACTAACAGTTAGCACTAGTTATTAGTTAGGGCTAAAAGTTGATTCAAGTTAGCTGGAATTAGCTAACTACTTGGCTAACACCTAGTTAGAGGTTTAGCTAAAATATTAGCTCATCTTTAACCTCCTGTTTGAATGAGCTAAGATTAATTTCAGCTGATTTTAACTGTCCAACAATTAACACACTTGATACCTGAATAGACCTTAAATTCATGATTCGCCCCTTCTTCAAGAAACTGGCAATATATTTGTTTGGTCTAACTAGTTGTCTTATAAGTCCTACTATAAGGTGGAGCATTTAATTAAAGTGGGTTTGCGAATGGAAATGAGACTGCATAGAAATAGATGGTATGTGATAGGAGAATATAAGCTTTTATTTCTTTTAACATTTCCTTTGTTTAGTATGAGATGAATTTCATTATAATACGGAAATGAATAGCAATTACCAAATAACCACAATAACCTTCTTAAAGGAAGAAGCAACCAATCAAAAGTGGCACACTTCTTACTCATATATAACTCCTATTACTACACTTTGAGCATCTCCAAAGAGTGTCTAAAATTCAAAGCCAAAAGTTGATGTTGGGTGCTTGGAGGAAAACACCCTTCCAATACCCGCCTAAATCGCCACCTATTTATTTAAGGCGGGGGAGGGGGAGTACCTTTCCAATAGTCGCCTAAATAATCATCCTATTTTACCGCCTCTATTTTTGTTTTTTTGCATGTCATCTTAGTCTTGTCCTAATAAGTCAAATATTTGTATCTTTGGCCATCGATTTCAAAACTTTTTTATATAGGTTCATGATATAAGATTTATGTTTTGATATTCTCTATGAGAAATGCTTTCATAGTATACAATTCATACATTATGAAACTATAAGGATTTTTTTTGGAATGGATGGTCAAAGATAGTATTATTTATCTTAGGACAAAACTAATGTGACATGAAAAGAATAGAGAGAGAGTAGTTATTAATTGGAATTGGCTAGAGGTGACCGGTGAGGCCCATACGATGATATAGTAGGCTTTAGGCAAAAATAGGGTGTTCTTAGAGAAACTACTTTTTTCACCCAATATATTTTTGCAAACATAGTTTTTTTACTTTTTTTTTGGCACTCTTGGAATTTTTAGGTTTCAAAATGTGAGGAAAGAAGGCCTTATATGGCGAACCCTGATACCCATATCTGAAACCTCTTGCTTGTTTAGTTCCAAAAATTTTTGGGAGGACAACACTGTAGCGCTTTTGTTTTTATTTGACAAACATTATCCAATTATGGAGTAACTAGGCTTAAAAGATTTGTCTCACGATTTACAGGCAAATTATATAATTAGTTTTTATTTTCATCTATATTTAATGCTCCATGCATGTGCCGCAAGATTCAATGTGACAGGGAATCTTGAAAAGTTTTGATTTTTGGAGTGAACTAAACAAGTCCAATAGCCTAAACGGCTAAATCCAAACAGTGGACATGGTGCAATAAGTTAGGGGTGTTTGGTTGGCGTGTTAAAATTTAGCAGGCACTGTAGTATTTTTGTTTTATTTGATAATTAGTGTCCAATCATTGACTAATTAGGCTCAAAAGATTTGTTTTGCAAATTATTCTCTAGCTATGTTTTTAGTTTTGTAAATATTATATATTTAATACTTCTATTCAAATATTCGATGTGAAGGAAGTTAACAAAATCAGGAGAAATCAAACAGGGCCTTAGCTGAGCATTGCGCCATCGTTGTCAATCACTGGTGCACAACAAAGGTGGGAGCTTGATAGAGCTATGTGGGTGATTCTTATAAAAGTTTAAGGCTCCATTCGGTTACAAGAAAATCACCTAAAGCAATGCATGGTGAAAGACTCCACGGAGATAAAGACAAGTGTAAATATCTGCCCGGTGATTAAGGTGACAACTTTTTTTACTAACAATTCTCAAAAAGAAATACGCTAGTAGTCCAAGTTAGGAGTCTTATTATATATCGTGAAAGTTTTCCCATGGCATAACATATCTATGATTTCTTCCTAAACTACAAGGCATTCTGGCTTTGCGCTGGCCCTCATACATTTTATTATTACCGGATGCAAATAGCAATACATTATTTATTTATTTGACCAAACATTGGGCAAACAAGGCAGAAAAGCCTAGCAAAATTGGCCCAAAAATGGCCAGAGAACCAGATGGCGATGGCGATGGCGATGGCTCGGCAAGGGCCGCCGTGGATCCCAAGAGTGCCCACGCGCAAGGCCCAGCCAAGAACCCCGACGCCAGAAGCGAGACAGGACGAAGACCGTGATGCGAGAGCGACAAGAAACGGCCGGCCCGGCCGACCTCGGCGGCGCCGGCGTCTTGGGATTCTCCGCCCGACCGCGCGCCTTTATTTCCCTTCCCTCTCTCTCTCTCCTTCACTCTCCGCGCCGTCCTCTGGCTCCACTGCCCGCTTGCCGCCACCCTGCATTTCACGCCCGCAGCAGGTACGCGCGCGCTCTGGCTCTGCCTCTGGCTCTGTTCGTTTCCGTTTCGACTGAGCTTGGGATCCATAGCTCGGGTGTTGTCGTCGTACTTGCGCGCTGCGCCGCCGCCGACGTGCGATCTCTCTGCTCTGGTGTGCGAGTGCGAACCGTCTCGCTGCCCAGTTCTCTGCGTCTGCTAAACCTGTGGTTTGCGTTTAGACTATTCATTCAAGGGGCCATGCTAGCTAGGACAGTGTTACTTTCAGTTCACTGGAATTTCAGTCGTAGTTAGTCGCCACACGATTGGTAGGACTGGAGTGATTTCAGTGACTTGGGGGTAAATGGTGATCCAGAAAGTTCTTGCTTTGTTCACTCCGTACCAAAGGAAACATTCTCCTAGCAATCGCTGCTCTGTTACTTATGCTGGAGTTGTGGCCTTTTGAGAACTGAAGTTTCACTGTTTCAGATATCACTCTGAACTTATTACCAAACAATCCTTAGTGGAATTCTGTAACATGTTTTGTACAGGTAGTCACTCAGAATGTGTAGTTCTAGTTGTAATCAGTATAACAATAGAAAATGAACCATATAGCTGACGCTGCTATTTTTTGGCCCTTTTTTTTCCTAACTATTAACATTGGGAGAACTAAATTTTGTGGAAAACTTAACCCAATGAAATTATTTTTGCAGGTTTCTGACTCCAAGACCTCTGCCCAAAAAAGTGTTGCATATTGATACTCGATAAGGCAGAAGCAATATGAATCCCTATTTCTTGGGTTTCATTCTCCCTTTTGTGGCGTCTCTGCTGCTCACCAAGAGGAAGTCTGAGAAGAAGAGGGGTGTGCCAGTCAATGTGGGTGGAGAGCCTGGCTGCGCCATTCGTAACCACAGATTTGAGAGGCCTGTCGAGACGCGCTGGGAGGGGATTTCCACGCTTGCTGAGCTATTTGAGCAGTCATGCAAACAGTTTGCCTGCATGCCCCTGCTTGGTACCAGGAAGCTCATCGCAAGGGAAATGGTGGTGGCCGCCGACGGAAGATCCTTTGAGAAGCTCCATTTGGGAAATTATGAGTGGAAGAGCTATGCTGATGCGTTCAAAACTGTCTGCAACTTCGCTTCTGGTCTTCTGCGGATTGGGCACCTGAAAGATGAGCGTGTTGCTATTTTTGCTGATACACGGGCTGAGTGGCAGATTGCGTTGCAGGTACTTTCTCAACCCATCTGCAGATATTGGCAAATATAGATGCTATCGATATCTGAAGTGTAGTGTAGATAATGCAAATTCGTCCTCAGGTTTCTCCATCATCTCATTCACAATACAATTGATGTTAGCCTTCTTGATGAATGCACAGTGATAGTGATAGGGACATGAAGATTTAACAAGTTATTTGTACTGTTGCATGAAAACTGGTTTATTCTACGACATCGCCACGTAATGTGGAAATATGTTATGCTGTTTTGCGCTTTTGCTTATGTTTTTTTTTTCTGTGTTAAATGAATTTTGCCACCACAATTTACCTATGCTATTGAGTTAACATTTAGCTTGGCAAATCTATTGCTATATCAATGATCTTTTATCCCTCTCTTTGCTAGGCGTGCTTCAGGCAAAACATTGCAGTTGTCACAATCTATGCCTCTTTGGGGGAGGGAGCGCTATGTCACTCACTAAATGAGGTTGGATTACTTCATCCAATGTTGTCTATATATTGAAAATCATTGTTTGTAACCGTCCTCAGGCCCTTACAACTCTTCTTTTTTAGTTAACTGTGGCGTCTCTCTTTTATATGGTCACCATATACTGAAACATTATTCCTTAAGGATTTACAATGCCATACCTATTATATGTGGCACTGTTGTACTTTCATCTGATTTTATTCTTAGTTTTACTATTTAGACTGAGGTAACTACTGTTGTGTGCGGGCGGAAAGAACTTAAAAAGCTGATTGATATAAGTGGGCAACTTGACACTGTGAAACATGTCATCTACATTAATGAGGAAGGTGTCTCGGCTGAAGTATCCTTGGCTCAAAACTGTACTAGCTGGACCGTCATGTCATTTGAGGAGGTAGAGAGCATAGGATTGCAAAGACCTGTCGAAGAAAACTTGCCTCTCGCATCAGATACTGCAGTGATTATGTATACGAGCGGGAGCACAGGAATGCCTAAGGTTTGTTCAAATCCTAGTATTTCAACATTTTCATTTTGGTTTTGCAGCAGATCTGAAATAAACTCTCTTTATTTAGTAGTGTTCATGTTAGATCACCTCAGCATGTGTACACTTATCAATGGTTGTTTTTTCTGAGATAATCTACTCCGCAACTTCTTTCAGTTGAGGCAACATTCTTGTTTGTATAATTTTTCACAGGGAGTCATGATGAGCCACCGAAATGTTTTGGCTGTAGTTTCAGCTGTTATGACCATTGTGCCTGGTCTTGGCAAGAAGGATGTGTACCTGGCATATCTTCCCCTAGCACATATCCTTGAATTGGCAGCTGAGGTAAGCGTTGACATGCTTGTCAGTCACAATTCCATATTGTTGTTCTTTCTTACGCTCACTCACTCTATGTTACTGGAATGTTTAGGCAATCATAACTGGTGTTGGGGCTTCAATTGGATATGGGTCACCTTTGACCCTGACTGATACATCAAATAAAATAAAAAAAGGGACGCAGGGTGATGCTTCTGTACTGAAGCCAACACTAATGACTGCTGTACCTGCTATACTTGATCATGTTCGTGATGGTGTACGAAAAAATGTAATGTTCTTTATAATTAGTTCATGCATTGATTTTTGTGCTCTTTCATGTTCTCTCAACTGTTATATTTTTTCACGCTGAGATAAACTCAGGTAGATGCAAAAGGTGGGTTAGCGAAGAGATTATTTGATATTGCCTACAGCCGCCGTCTAGCTGCTGTTAATGGAAGCTGGTTGGGGGCATGGGGACTAGAGAAGCTCTTGTGGGATATGCTTGTGTTCCAAAAGGTTCGTGCAATCTTAGGAGGACGGATTCGCTTTATTCTTGCAGGTGGAGCACCTCTGTCAGGGGACACTCAGAGATTTATCAATATATGTCTTGGGTGAGATTCAAATCTTCTTTTTTCCAGTGACATTCTCAATTTGTGTTGTGACGCCAATGCCATCTGTTGCCCACTTTGTTTCACAAATTTGGCATCAAACATTCAAGTCAATGGCTTGCACATGAATATATGATTGTTTAATTATATTTAAAGCACAGAAATTGATTTGAAAATTTATGTTATTGCAGGGCTCCAATATCTCAAGGATATGGCCTGACTGAAACTTGTGCCGGTGGGACATTTTCAGAGTACGATGAAACATCTGTTGGCCGTGTTGGTCCCCCTCTGCCTTGTTCATACATTAAGGTATAGAACCAAAGTTGTTTTTTGTCTAGTTATATTTACTTCAGCTGAAATTGGTCTCCCATAGCAGTATAAGCATTTTTTCCATTCATGGTACAGTTGACAACAGGTCTTGTTGATTATCTGGTGAAGTCTTGAAGATTTTCTGTAGTTGCAAACGGTTTATTTTTAGCTATGCCAGTGCCATATTAATGTATTTGAGAAAAAGTGCCCTTGGCTCCAGATTCATTTTTTTTCCTAACTTAATTTTAATTATATTCACACATGATAGTTGGTAGACTGGGCTGAAGGTGGATACTTAACAACTGATTCACCAATGCCTCGTGGTGAAATAGTTATTGGAGGTCCAAGTGTAACTAAAGGCTACTTCAAAAATGAAGCAAAAACAAATGAGGTGTACAAGGTGTGTTTCCAACAATACCCAGTGCCCAGGAAAGTGTTTATTGTGGCAACTTTTCTTGAACACTATGCATCCTTTGAAGGTTGATGAAAGAGGCATGCGGTGGTTCTACTCTGGTGACATTGGGCGCTTGCACCCTGACGGGTGTCTTGAAATTATTGACCGTAAGAAGGACATAGTCAAGCTTCAACATGGTGAATATGTTTCTCTAGGAAAGGTAGGCAGGCTTCTTTGTTCTAACCAAACAAAACAAGTTGTTAATCAATTCTAACTAATAACAATGCAATCACAGGTGGAGGCTGCTTTGAGTGTGTGCTCATACGTTGACCAGATCATGATCCATGCTGACCCCTTCCACAACTACTGTGTCGCGCTTATTGTAGCTGCACAGAGTGAGTTGAAAAACTGGGCCTCAAAACAAGGAATGACATATAGTGATTTCTCAGATTTGTGCCAGAAGCAAGGGACAGTCAAAGAAGTCCTCCAATCTTTGGTGAAGGTTTGTGTTCTGGCTGCATCTCAGTTAATTCATTCCTGATACCTCCTTCAATATAATGCTTCAGTAATTGTTGCATTTGCTAGAAGATAAAACTATACCAATTGCTTTTTTGTTCCAAATTTTCTTTGAGAAATACAAAGGCAATATATATTATACCTCATAGCAGTACAACTTTGTAAATCAAATGTTACGGGCATCATAGGTACCGCATGGTGTGTTGTATGATAATTACCTGATTTTACTGATACGTGCTTGTTCTCCAGGCTGCTAAGCAAGCACGACTGGAGAAATTTGAGATCCCAGCCAAAATTAAGTTGATACCAGAGCCATGGACGCCGGAGTCAGGCCTCGTTACGGCTGCCCTAAAGCTCAAGAGGGAGGTCATCAAGAAGGCATACGAGATAGACCTTGCCCAGTTGTACAGCTAATGACGCTGCCGCTACAAGGTGTTCCTTGGTAGCAACTGGCAGCAACAGAAGTTGTTTTTGTAGTACTTCGTACTAGTATGTTTGAAAGCACCCCTTTTTTCTTTGAAGACAACAGTTGACTGTTAAGATGAGAGAATGGTAAATCAGTTGCCAAATAATGTGTAGAGTTCCCCCACGCGCCAGTGGGGAACTAGTTGTATGTATACCTTAAATGGAATTAAGGATTCCTTCCACTTTGGTTCCCATAACTTCTACGATGTCAAAGAAGTAATAATTTCAACAAATAACCATTGGCAGTTGTGATTAGATCAGCATGTAAATTCATGCAGTAACAGATCTGAGACACTGCTCAACAGAATTGCAAGGGGCAGGAATCTCTAGCAGCTTGATTTCAATATATTCAAGATTCTGTACTTCATACAACCTTTCAACCATTGGCTCAAAAAACATCAAACAAACCATCAGCTATCACGGTGGACATGCTCAAGTATAGATGACAATGAAAATCCAGGGATCCAGTAAAGGGGCAATGAAATATATATATATCACGTTATTATTTGGCTACAATTCCGTGTTCTTTATTCACCAAGGATAAAATTAAATCCACTTAGCCCAGGAGCATCCATCCAACCTTAACCCAAAAAATATAACCTCTGCTTGACACCACCAAAACCAACATGACTGGAAGTGTCACCTTCCTTCAGCTACAGATTGTTTCATTAATACATGGTAACAAAAATAAACTAGACAAGGGCATAGAGTTTCAATTCTCTCTGAATAGCATAATAAACAGTGCGGTAATCGCAGAATGGTAGTGCACTTAATCCGCCCGGGATTGACCAGCACGGGATGAAAGGATAATTCCAACGATGAGACCATAGAGAGCAAGCGCTTCTGCGAAAATGAGGATGAGGATCATGCCCACGAAAAGCTTCGGCTGTTGTGCATTTGCCCTGAAATCAGTGGCCAAGAAAACAAGTCAAATAAAATTCCAATTCCCAAATAAGCATGTACTGCCTCCATAATAAAGAAGAAATGACAGGTGAAAGTTACATAAGCTACTGACTGGAACTTATCAACCAAGTAGTGACAAAAAGAGCTCGTTAAGACATTCTAACATAATTCTAATTCTAACATAATAAAGAACCTAAACACATAATAATTGAATTTTCAAACGTCTCTACAAAATATCCAAAAAGATGTGGGTTATTGATCTCGTCTGGAGCTACAGAAAAAAAAGGAGCTTAGGTTGATCATAACAGCATTTAAGCATACATAAATAGGTATATATCAATTTGGATAGTCATCCAAGAGTATATTCGTGTTCATGGAACAGTAGAATTTAGGAGGGTCATACTTCAGTGAAAATGAAGTGCGATAACAAGACAGTTAACTCTAAAAGAAAAGTAATCTGCAGTGCTATCACCACACAACTATTATTTATAGGGAGCTTAAAGATACAGGGGAAACCACTATTTTCTCAATCGATGGAAAATGTTTCAGAAAGTGCAGAAACAAAACAGGAGTATGACACTCATTAAACTGATAGGAAATAGTTCCAAGTCAGAAAATAGGCATCAATTTTGACATTTCGTTTTTCAAATGTTTGAAGTCCTACGAAGAAGAAAATTATGTGCAGGACCATCTATTAGACTAATAATGAGCAAGGATTTGAATGCTAATAACTACATATACTACATCAATTTAGGTTCTTATGACTTATATACGGTGATAAGAGTAAAACCATGGAGGAATCACATTATTAATGCTTAACCTTGTAGCACTCATTAACACAATATCAACATTCTGGACATGTCATTTAATAGCAACAGGACATAGAGTAAATCTATGATGCCCACTACTACAGAAAGATCTTTTTACCTGACTCCAGCATCACCAACAATGCCGATGGCCATGCCAGCCGCAAGCCCAGCAAGGCCACAAGCAAGCCCGGACGACAGGTGGGCATATCCATCAAAGAGGTAGTATGGCTTGGCCTTGGGGTTGATCCCCGTGCTGATGATGACGGCGATGATGAGCCCGTAGATACCGAGCACACCAGCCATGACGACGGGCACGATGGACTTCATGACGAGCTCCGGCCGCATCACACCCATCGACGCCACGCCCACGCCGCTCTTCGCCGTCCCGTACGCCGCGCCCATGCCTGCGCCCGCCGGATCAATCCAATCAATCAAGCAAGCAAAAAACAACAGCGCCGTCAGCACCTGCCCCACCGAAAAAGCCCGTCGATCGATTTCTGGAATCCCACACCCGATCGAGACCAAATCGGGCAGATCCAGCACCGGGCGCGCCCGGAATCGCGCTGACCGGAGGCCGGAGCTCCGCCAGATCGAGCGGAGCCACGGTGCCCCAGCGATAGATCGGGCAATGGACGGTGCAAAATCCAAACTTTATTCGGGAAAAACTAGAGCTTTAGGTACGGAATCGATTTGGGTGAGCGGGTGGGAGGAGGAGGAGGGTGGGGGAAAGGGGAAGAACGAACATGAGAAGACGAGGGCGGCGGCGGCGCCGAGGAAGCCGAAGAAGGGGGCCGTCTCATCGCCGCTGAACACCGACGACATCTTGTTCGCCTCCGGCTTCCTGCTCCTCCTCCTCTCCTTGCCTCTGTGTGGTGGCTTGCTTTGCTCGGTCTCCGGTGTGCCGCGTCGCTGGGGCGAGGAGGGAGGGACGGAGGGAGGAAAGGGAAGGTGGGTTGGGCAGGCAAGCAGATGCGATCTCTCTCGAGCCGAGTTTGGTTTCTTTTTGTTGCGATGCGACTCCTTCCTCCTCCTCCCCGATCTGATCTGAAAGTCTCCAGACACGAGACCGGGGTAGGGCCCACCGTGGTTTTTTACCGGTTTGCCCCTGGGATCATAGCAGTGGCAGTCCACTCCAGCTACGCCACGATCTGATTTTCTGATCTGTAGACTGTAGTGTCCATCGATTTTCCGCGACGCCTCATGGTTTTTGCAAACGTATAAAAATATCTCACACCATCGCAAACCTCTACCATTTATTTTCAAAGTACTTAACAATTTTGGCTAAGTATGTTAAACAAGGTACGTGCATATATTTCCCTTTATTTTTTTGCACTTGCCCACTGAATTTTTAAGGGCTAAGTCTGATGAATCGTTTTTCTACAAACGATTTTTAGATACTTCAAGTGCTCTTGCTCCGTTGTAAATTATAAGGCACATGATGATGTTTATATATATATATATATATATATATATATATATATATATATATATATATATATATATATATATATATATATATATATATATATATATATATATATTGTTTTAAAGCCTCATAGGTAAGTTTTCAAAAGATAAAAGGCCAAGAAAGAAAACCAGAAATTTTTAGTGGCCAAGCAGGTTCTCAATCAAACACAATTATATCTCATCGATCTATTGCCGAGTCTTATACCCTACAATATTTCCTCCGTCTGAAAATAATAATTGTTATTGAGGTTCAAAATTTGTCTAAAAAATAGCATCCTATAAATATCTGGGACCTTGTCTCGTAACGCAGAACTAATCATGGGTGCATATAAGGAACTCCAGTAACTAGATTATTCTTGTTTTAGAGGCTATTTTAGAATTAGTATAGCAAAAGATAACCTTCAATAAATATGCTATCTAGTTTTATAAAATAAAATGTTGTATATCCCTTGATTTTAGGTAACTATATAAAGCCAATCATATGTACTAGTTATCTGAAGATGAGAAATAGCAAGACTGCTATAGAACTCTTTTTTTTATAATTTTTCTATTTTATAAAATAGCTAAACTATAAAATTTAGCTGCTAATTTTAGTTAAAATGTGAGAGTTCTTTAAAGTGTTATTGGATCGTATATTCAAGACAATTACTTGTAAAGACCAATCATAAGAGCATCTCCACGAGCATCCTAAACTTTTTTGAACCCTTGTGTTTTTAGGAAGATTGGGGAAAAAAACCATAGGCACCGCAGTAGGCTCACGAACAGCACAAATAAGTAGATCTACACAGTGAATATATAATATGGTATGCTTTAATATAAAATTTTTGTTGTAGTTTTAGATCTGTATTTTTCTATAACTAATTAGAATAATTCATAGCTATAGTTTGTATGGTCCAATTATGGTGAATTTTTATGTTGGGCTAATTATTATATGTTTAAATTATGGTAAAAATTTTATACTCATTAGATCATGTATAACTTAGTTATAGATTTATTAAAATTTAACAAGCATAAATCTAAATAAATCAATAACTAATTAATACATAATCCAATGAGTATGAAACTTTTACTACAACTCAAGCATACAATAATTAGCCCACTATATAAAGTTTATCACAATTGGACCATAGAAACTGTTGCTATAATTAGTCTAATTAATTACAGAAAAAGCATAAATCTAAAGCTGCATCAAAAAAATTGTACTAAAAAGCATAAATCTAAAGCTGCATCAAAAAATTTGTACTAAAACATACTATATTATATATTCAATGTGTAGATATACTTATCTAAAGTTCAACAAAATTAAGTTTTGTATCTTATAATTTTTATGTGATTTACTGTGATTTTTTAAAAAAATCAGCCGAAATAAATCTCTACAACTAAAAAGACCCGAAGGTCATCGTCTCCGGCGGTTATCGCCCCCCCCCCCCCTTCTCGTGGTTTCGCCCCCAGATCCAGGCGGTTTCCCCAGCGCTAGATGGATGGCACTGACGGGACTGTCAGGCAGCGGCTCTCCTTTCGGTCCTCCCAGATCCAGGCGGACAGAGTCGGGGAGGCAGCGGAAGCGGGAGCGGAATTGGGCGGTCGGATCCTGAGGGGCAGCAACTGAGTCTCGAGTGGACTGTGCTGGATGGAGAGAATCGTGGTGGGGAGGAGCGGGCGGAGCAAATCGGGGGCGACATCCGAGGAGAGAGCGAAGAGGGGAAGCGGCCTGCTGCCCTCTGCCTTCCTGTCAAGGTTTGGGCGCCCCGCCTCGGCGAGGCCAAGGAGAAGAGAGGGCCGGGGACGGCGGTTTGGCTTGGCGCCGCCGGCGGGGCGGGCGTGTGGGTGGAAGTGAAGCAGAAGCAACGGCGGCCCACAGTGGAGCTCGGGAGGTCAAGACTCGAGAGAGAGCTCGCCTTCGCTTCCCTTCCGTTCCCTAGGCAAGGCAAGGGCGCAGCGCAAGGCAAGGCTGCAAGTTGCGTTTGTTCCGTGATGAGTGAAGCCGATGATGCGATGCGTTGACAGGCAGAGGCAGCGGCAGGACACACATGACATTTTTTTTTAATTCTTTCATCTTGCTCGTTTGAAGCCTCCAAAACCAAACACCCAAATACAACGTTGCCGCTTCCATAGGCCAGAGCAAGACGAGTTTATGCATGCATGCATACTCGATTTGTCCTTTTCTTTTATCATCAATCCAGAAGAATACTATATGGCTTCAATTTTTCTTTTATCTGCTATATATGAGCTTGTTCGCCTGAGTTTATTTATTGAATCTTTTAGTTATTCAATTTTTCTTTTATCTGCTATGAGTTTAGTTATTGAATCTGTTAGACCCGACACTCCTCTGCACTCGATGAAGCACCTCATGTAGGTGGAGCCGACGAAGGAGGCGGCGTGCCGAGCGCCATCGGTGAGGTCGACGTGCGGATGCGCGGTCGGTGGCAACGATACGTCGCCGCCCGTGGTGCCGGAGCTCGATTGCTACAATGCTATGTACACCTGCAACACCTGCGCTACCATCACCAAGCTTGTTGGTGAGACACAGGTTCCTCTCTTTCTAGAGTGACTGAATCGGTGCTCAGAACTGGTTGTAGTGAAGGAGAATTGCAAGCGGCAGGGCCACAGCGAGGTGCTACTAGCCACTACAATGGAACGGTGTCAACAGAGGAAGATCCAGCGGCTCTCCATCCATGTTGACCTGATGAGGACGACCATGGTAGCACTGTATCGGATGGTTGGGTTCCAGATCGACAGTACCATCGAGGGCTACTATGCACCGCACAAGGACGCCTGCCGGATGTACTTTGATCAGTGGAGTACTCCAGGCAATGCTTCTCAAAATTGATAATTTCTCTTGATGCACTCTGCTTTTAATTTGTGAGAGTTTTTGTTGAGGATTCAGGATTGCTAGAATTTTTTCATATGATCAATTTAATTCCTGCTGGATTCTGAAAATAATATGGTCATATTAAATAAGCATATATGGTTTCAGTAATTACAACTATGGATATTGCTCAGGACAATTCAGTTCAAATGCTGCCATATCAGTTTCTCCTCCAAGTTCAGGATAACTCAGCCAAGAGTGTGTTATGGAACTCTTTAAGCATTATTCTCAATGGTATCTCAAGATTTAATTTTCTAATGTTGCTCACTATTTGGCTTGACAGGGCTAAAATATTGAGGATGCGACACAGTTGTCTTTGAAGGGATACATTGATGTTGAGTCGGTTTTGGCTGGTTATTTGCCACTTCACCTCCTACTTTTGCCTCAAAAAGTTATCTTGAAATGTCTAAACAGTGGAGGGCCACCTTTTCTACTTTTTATTGGCATCCAGTCATCTGCTAACCCAGGAGATCATCTAACGTTGTTGCTCGCTTCTCTTGTTGCTTTGGTAGGTTTCTACATCTGAATTATTAGTTCAATAGCAATTTACTGTTCAAAATTCTAATAAACAAAACACTTTACAGAATAGAATAAAGGAGGTCAATGAAGAGCTGAAGGAGGCAGATTTTTTTGGGGACATTGTTATAGTTCTATTCATGGATGTCAAGGTAAGACTTTTTTCTTTACTGTTAAAGGGGTGTCGCATGTACATTATGTTCCTTCTTTAAAAGGCTAAAAGAAAACCTCAGATGACCATCCTTTAATACTATGGAAATTGTATCTTATTTTATTTTTTTATAAATTTTATTTTGTTTTTATTTTTACCATGTTAGCACAGGCTTATTGGCTTAATTGAAGGATTTTTGTAAGTTCTTTTAAGTGTATGTAATATGAGACGATGGATCTTATGAATGTGAGCAATGAAATGTTTTTACTTAATATATGTTAATTGGCATTGGCAAAAAAATTACTATAAGTGCAACAACATATGACATATCATTTAGTTGTTTGATTTGTTTTTCCAGATGCCGTAGCTTTATCTACAGAACAACCGGCTATGAAGGTGATTGGGTGACCTAAACCTGAAATACACACTCTTCACTCTTTCAGTAGAACAAACTGTTTAATCTTGGCATTAATTATGAAGGTTCGTCCATAATTGGACAATATAATGGACTTTTTACTTATCTTCTTCACTTGTTCGTTGCGTGTGCCCCTTCACTGCAAGCTTGCTCTTGGTCCTCGGCTGCTGGTCACCTGGTGTAATCAGCGGAGGGCATGACAGACACATGGCTGCCTCCATCATCCTAAGATTGAGAAACCGGGCATACCATGTCTATTGCAAATTATAGCCTCAAGAAAGCCATGTAGGCCTCACACCTCAAGGTCAATGAACCCCCTACCTTGCCTAGATCAGTACTAACTTTTTTATGAATATATAGGATCCATGATATCACATATAGTTTAGTGCATAAATGTCATTTTATTTTCTTGTTAGCATGGGAGGCCATCGAGATGGTCTTTATGCTTTTTTTTTGCATGCTCATGCCCAAATCATATATTTTTTGCATGTTCATCGAAATTGTTGTTTATATTGTCATCATGTGGTTACAGGCTTCAGCAATATGGGTTGTGGGCACAGATCAGGGAGAGACTTTCTGAAGAAATCAAATTTGTGGACTGCGTGGATACCAAGGTCATAATATTGCAATCAGAGCCTTATCATTTTTTCACCAAAGCATCATCATGTTAGAGAAACACTACAGCCTTTGGCTTTCACTAAACCAATGAATATTTTGAGCTCCTAGGTTGGTTCTTTGATTCACAGTTTTCTAATCAATATTTGTCAGACAATATTTTTATCCTATCGTGCGATTCATGTAATTTTAGTACAAAAGTTTTAGTTATCCCATAGCAACGCACGGGCACGCTACCTAGTAAAAAGAAAAAGACAAAACCACATTCAAAACTAGGCCAGGGATGTAATGTGCACGGTTTTAAAAGTTGAGGGATGTATTTTATCTGGTTTTATAGTTCAGGGATGAAAATCAGACTTTCGTGAAAGTTAAGGGACCTAGAGTGGACTTTTTCCTACATTTTTCTATCTCGCTAATAATAGCATCTTCAACAGTTTGGCAAATAACTTCTCATCCATAATTTTTTAGCAAAAAAAAGAAAAACTTTCTCCGACAATTTGGCATCTCAATTTCTCATCTTTTTCAACTTAGCATATCTCCCTATCTGGCGTACAAATATACGCGCGGACTCCGTGCTTGACATCGGCCTTTCTCCTCATACTTAGCGGGGCTCTTCGTTCGCTTAGCGGGACTCTTCGTTCTTTTAGTGGGGCTCTTCGTTTCGTTAACGGATTTTTGGATTTCTAGAAACGAAATTTACCAAACTATTAGAGATGAAATCTTTTTTCCTTCCTATATTATTTTAAGAGTCGACAAACAACAATATTTGAGAAGTTGTGGCATGTTTGAAATCACTTGAGGCAGCTGATCTTCATGGTAGTTACAAACAGGACCTGATGAAGTATGGAATTACTACAAAATACACACACAAGTCTTGTACATGGTCTCTCCTGCTCATCTTCTCGGTGCGAAAACCATGGAGAATCGATAGAGACCAGAGCAAGAATCTCCAAAGGAGCCGACGAGGTAAGGCCACCACGGGCCAACTCAAATTTTGATGCCACGCTACAGATAGTATCCTGATCCCAAGACACCTGAAGATCACTGAACAAACTGGGCAGAGACCCCATTGGCCTGAGGAAGAGACATCTTATTACACTACGAGGAGAAGCAGAATCAATGGCACCACCGAGACCAGACAACCATTATTAGGCCCTGTTTATTTTTTCATCGATCCCATCGAATCTTTGGACACATACATGGAACATTAAATATACATAAAAAATAAATTAATTACACAGTTTGGTTGAAAATCACGAGGCGAATCTTTTAAGTTACTCCATGATTAGCCTTAAGTGCTACAGTAACCCATATGTGCTAATGATAGATTATCCTTAATAGATTTGTCTTGCAGTTTCGAACGAGCTATGTAATTTGCTTTTTTGTTAGTTTCTAAAACCCTTCCCGACATCCTTCCGACACATCCGATGTGACACAAAAAAAATTTCATCTCCAATCTAAACAGAGCCTTAGAGTACAGACATACCTCAAAAGCACATCACCGGAAGTCATGTGTCAGAGAACACTCAGAGGGACACAAACACCGGTGAAGGCTCACCATCACACCGGATCGGAGCCTTATTTACTTAAACTAACTAAGCTATTTAGGCCTTGTTTAGAAGTGAATTTTTTTTTAAATTTCACTACTGTAGCACTTTCGTTTGTTTGTGACAAAATATTATTTAATTATAGACTAACTAGGATCAAAAGATTTGTCTCGTCATTTACAAGTAAACTGTGTAATTTTAGTTTTTATTTTCGTTTATATTTAATGCTTCATGCATGTGTTACAAAATTTGATGTGACGGAGAATCTTAAAAAATAGTTTTTGGGGTGAACTATACAAGGCCTTAGGCCTTGTTTAGTTCCAGGCGAAATCCAAAAAAATTTCGGCCTTGGGCCACTTTTCCGCTTTTCGCATCTAAACAGGCTTGGGCTGAAATTTCACTTTCTGGGTTGCACTGTGCACCCAAAATTACTGTACGCTGCCAGTATATAATCCGGCCGCCGCTCTCCCTCTCGCGTCCCGGCTCAAACCCTAGCCCTTCTCTCCTCATCTCGCCGCCGCCGCTCTCCCTCTCTTCCCCCGCCGTTTAGCCGCTCCATTAGCGCTTCCTACAGCAGATCCATCGGCGGTAGGTGCAGATCCGACGCGTACGCGTGCAGATCCGGGGCTTCATGGACGGCTTCAACGACGACGGCTACCACGGCGATGCCTACAACGCCGACGACTTCTTCGGCCACGACAACACCTACGCCGCCACCTACGTCGAGGACCGCACCGCCCGCGACTTCCTCTCCGAAGCGCCGTCGTTCTGGGCACCTTCCTCCTCGCGCCAGCGCTCCGCTCCAGCGCCAACCCCGACCCCAAGCCACCTTGGGTTCTCCAACCTCGACCTCAACGCCGGCGAAGGGTGGCCCAGCCTGGACGCATATGGCGACACGTTCAGATCCGGTCCTGAAGAAGGCGGAGCCGACATCACCTCCGCTCCTCCGCCCGTTCGCGTGCCGGCCCCCAACACCGGTGCTCCACCTGTCTTCCGCGCGGGTCGCGGCGGGACAGTGGCAGTTCGAGGACCCGGACGATGTCGTCTCGGGTCCATGGATCCAGAGCGCGCTGTTCCTATGGGTCCTCCAAGCACCCCGCGTGCCCGAGCTGGAAGACAACGTCGCTTCCTGCAGTCGCCGCCGACGGACACGTTGGAGGACAGCGACGACAACCCAAACCCTAGGATCCCGGTAACTGTCCATTTTCCCTTTCTAAGCTTGTTTACATTTCTTTGATGCTGCTCTATTACACACTTTCGCTGCACTTAGCTGTGGTCCACTGTCTTACGTGTACTATGTGTTCTTGCTGTGCGATTGTTCTTTACACATGTCTATTTCAGCACGAAACTAGCAGGGCGAACTGGACTTCTGAAAACACACAGACTTTCTATGATATTTATTGCATGCAATTAGATTTAGGCCAGTGTGTTAGGGGTAGCATGAGCAAATGGGGATGGAAGGATGTTGCTGAAAGGTACTACGCAGCAACGGGATTAGTTCATGACAATGAGCAATTCAGTAGTAGAGTCAGGCAGTTGAGGGCCATGTGGCATTTCATTAACGACCTGCGAACCAAATTCACGGGTCTCGGACGCAGAAACGATGGCTCCATTCTTGCACCAGATTCATGGTGGGAGGACAAGTGTGGGGTAAGCGCCTCTGCTCTTCCATTTACCTACAATCCATGCAGTAACTACAATTGCAACACTTATGCCGATTGGTACAATGCAGAAACATGCAGAGTGGAAGAAGCTCAAGGATGGGTGGCCTACGTACCTCCCACAGCTGGACCGCATGTTCTGTGGCGTAGCAGTCGATGGAACAACATCATACGCTACGGGAAAACATGACCGCACAGAGGTTGTCCTCAGCGACGACGATGACGACGAGGAAGAGGAGCAGTTCACCCCTGTCAGCCTGAGTAGCAAGAGGAGCAACAGCTCACGTAGCACAGCCACTAGCCCCAACAAGAAGTCCAAGAAGCAAAGCGCTGTACGGGCTATGCAGCGAGACATTAGCAAGGTGAGCACTATCATGGAGTCTAAACATGAAACTATGAAGGGCCTGTTGGCTGCCATTGACAAGGATGACCAGCACCAAAAGGACAAGATCAAGCTAGTGCAGCAGCTCGCACGAGAAGCTGGCGCATCGGAGGCCAACCCAAGGCTGTGGCTTGGTGTCATGAGGATCGTCCTAGTGCCGAATCTCATGGAGTTCTTCATCAACTCCACCCCAGAAGGCAGATTGGCCGTCATCGAGCACTATGCCTCGGTCGGCAACTAGTCCTCCTCATGCATGCATATATGTCGTGCAACATTAGAGTAGTCATGTGTTGTGTTTTTATTAATGTCTGTTGTGTAGCACTTGTAGTGAGTCCGAGGGATGCAGTATGGTATTGTATCAGGTTTGTTGAACCTTTATTTCATGAATGATATTTGAATCTTATTTTCACTTGGCCTGCCGATTGGTGATTAACAGTTCGAAAGACTTTTTTGGGGTGCGCTGCATGAAGTCATTTGTATGCCTGAATTTGAACTCATTTGTTTGTTGTTGTTGTTCACATGAACAGACACCGGGAAGACACGTGGATGTCAGAGAGATTGGCAATACCCTTGGTAGTCAGGAGTCTCGACGTGCTAAGTTGTTGAAATTTCTGATGTTAGACGACGATGACGATGAAGTTACTATTCTCATGACCGGTACGTACATGTATGCCACACATTTAGAGAAGTACTGCAATAGGGGTCCTTATAGGGTTCCACCTTTGAGTGGGTTGGAATGGGTACAAAGGAAGCTTGCGAACGCTAATTCTTGCTACAACATGTTTAGGATGACCCCAGATATGTTCTTTAGGCTACATTCCTTACTGACAGATAGATATGGCCTCAAATCAAACCCAAAAACTACCTCTATTGAAGCCCTAGGAATGTTCCTGTGGATGGTAGGTGCACCACAATCTGTTAGGCAAGCTAAGGATAGATTTGAGAGATCACTAGCCACGGTTCACAACCTTTTCCATAGAGTGTTGAAGTGTGTCATTAAGCTTGGTGATGACATCATTGCCCCCCGGGACCCACTATTTAGAACAATGCATGATAGGCTGCAGAACCGTAGGTTTTTTCCATTCTTCAACGTATGTATAGGGGCTATAGATGGCACTCACGTTCCTATGGTTGTGCCATCGGACAAGTTCATTCAGCACCTATGTCGGATGGGCAAAACAACACAGAATGTGCTGGCTGCATGTGAATTTGACATGGTCTTCACATTTGTCCTAGCTGGGTGGCCTGGATCAGTGCATGACATGAGAGTCTTCGATGATGCTTTGACAACATACAAGGATGTGTTTCCTCATCCTCCTACAGGTATACAACTAGTACACAGTTCAATATTTTGTCTAATTGAAACCATTGACGCTTACAGGAACTTGGTGGTGCTCTAGGGAAATACTATCTGGTGGACTCGGGCTATCCAAACCGACTCGGATACCTTGCACCATACAGGGGAAGCAAGTACCATCTGCAAGACTTTCAAAACGGCGCAGAACCTCAAGGTAGAAAAGAGGTATTCAACTATGCCCACTCGTCTCTAAGAAATGTGATTGAAAGGGCCTTTGGCGTAATGAAGATGAAGTGGCGTATGTTGTTGAGTGTCCCTAGCTATCCACCGCAAACCCAAACACACATTATTGTTGCTTGTTGTGCTCTCCATAATTTCATGAGATCGAGTGGTGCATTTGATAGTGACTTCGATCGCCTTGACCGTGATCCAAACTTTGTGCATCCGGAAGCATATATGGATCAGCCGGAGTGTGTCCCTGCGCCCACCTCTGCAGAATGGTTTGTACAATAGGTCTTGATTTGTATGATTTCTATTTCCAAGTGTTGGACATGTAATTTGTTTGTACTGCATGCTGGCATGTATCAGTTTTTGCCGGTTGTATCTTTACATTTGTTATAGACATTTGTACCATGTATTTTTATTGGACATGTAATTTTTACAGTTTTGGACATGTAATTTTTATTGGACATTTGTAAGTTCATAAATTTGTAATAAGATGCTGCATGTTGTGCATTTCCAGATGCACAGCTGTTGGTACTGCATGTCACTGCAACATTAATGCAGTGTACTATTCATTGTCAGGTTTTTGGTTGAACAGTACCAGAAATTTTGGTTGAACAGTACGAAATTTTTTTAGCTGAAATTTTTTTGGAACTAAACAAGGCCTTAGTAGATCTACAAGCCAACCACTGATAGCCAAGCCACCCTCCACTCTGACGCCGATGAGGAACAGCAGAGGAGAGGAGCCGGCCAACTCGACGGTGGGAAAGCTCCTCCACGTAGAGTCGCTGCTCTCTCCTATAGGTAGGGTTAGGAAGGAGTGGTCGGTTCTGGGTTAAGCAAGCTACGATGGTTACCTGCCACTACCGGCCCTTCCAGTAAATTGTGGAAGGGCCGGGCCATGCCGCCTAGTGTGCTTGAGTAACAAGCCAAGCATAACCTATACATCAGGCAGTGATGGCTTAGACCCTTTTACAACACTAGTAGGCTTGTTTGTGCTTGGACCTGGCCGAAAAAACGTGCTGCGGGTTGCATACTCATCTATAAACTAGCAGCGACCCCGCGTGTTGCCGTGGGGATATGTACTGTTGAGTACGTTACTGTTTATGGAACCTGTTACTGTTCAGCCATATCGGGTTTGTACAGTTCATGGGATATATTACTGAATCCGTTACTGTTTAACCATAACGGGTGTATACAGTGTTTTATCAGGCGTATACTGTTTATAGGACTCGTTACTGTTGCCAGAATCTGTGAGAGGAGGCGCGATCTCAAGCTATAGAAGTATATATAGGATAGATGTGAGGTCGGCAACACCTGCTTGCTGGCTGTAGATTTTGCTTTTGCGAATTACGATGTAACTCAAGATGGCAACGGCTACGTATCCGATAAGTAGTGGCCACCCGTAACGCATTTGTGAAGTCTAAAGCCTTGTTCAGTTCGTAAAATTTTTAGTTTTTTGGCTACTGTAGCATTTTCGTTTTTATTTGACAAACATTGTCCAATCATGAAGTAACTAGGCTCAAAAGATTCATCTCACAAATTATAGATAAACTATGCAATTAGTTTTTATTTTCGTCTATATTTAATGCTCCATGCATACAACCAAAAAAATCGATGTGACAGGAAATCTTGAAAATTTTTGCGAACTAAACAAGGTCTAAATTTTAGACGTCGGGTTATCTGTACCCGCACATGGGTAGGAAAATGCCCCCATACCCGCATCCGCGTGGGTAAATTCTACCCGACCGTTAACTTGCACCTGCTAGCATACCTGAGAATTACATATAAATATCAGACATTCACATACAAAAATAAATCATTCTAAGCCTCCAACAAGTTACAAACTAACATTCATATAATAGCATCAAATTCATATATGTAGTAGGAGGGTTTAGTTGGATTTGAACTAAATTCATGGGTTACTAAAATGACAAGGATGGCTAGTTATTTCATATGTAGTAGGAGGGTTTAGTCGGAGGTAATGTAACCCTTCAATTTGTGTCACGTGACGTGAGAGCACTCGTAACACTTGCTTTTGTGCCACGTGACGTGAGAGCATTCGTAACACTTCAACGTGTGTCACTTAGTACCACTAACGTGGCAGATGGAACAGCAGCGGGTGGGGTCCCGAGCTTGACACCGGAGCACGCCGTGCGACGACTGGCCATCTCCATCAGATGAAACCCCCCGCCCCTGCTGGGTGCTATAAATTCTCTTGCACGACGGGCTGAGGAGGATCACCGACGATCACCCAACACCCAGCCGGCGGCAGAGCTAGCTAGAAACCGGCAGCAGCAGGCCAGCTAGCTACAAGATCATGGCGGCGGCGCGCAACGACGACACGGCCACCATCATCAGCTCCGAGCCCGCCGCCGGGAGGAGCAGGTGGTCCCTTCGTGGCATGACGGCCCTCGTCACCGGCGGCACCCGCGGCATCGGGTACTAACTACGCACAATCAACAGGTGGCGCATGCTGGCTTGCTGTGTAACGGTAACTGAACTCCATGTGCTCAGGCGTGCCGTGGTCGAGGAGCTGGCGGCGCTGGGCGCGGCGGTGCACACGTGCTCCCGGAACGAGGCGGAGCTCCGCGACCGCCTGGCCGAGTGGGAGGCCGCCGCCAAGACCAACGGCGGCGGCGGGGTCGTCACGGGCTCCGTCTGCGACGTGTCGGCGCGTGACCAGCGAGAGCGTCTCCTCCGCGACGTGGCCGAGCGCTTCGGCGGCAAGCTCAACATCCTGGTGAACAACGTGGGCACCAACTTCGGCAAGCCGACGGCGGAGTACACCGCCGAGGACTACGCGTTCCTGATGTCCACCAACCTGGAGTCCGCCTACCACCTGTGCCAGCTCGCCTACCCGCTGCTGAAAGCCCCCGCCGCCGCCGCCGGCAACGGTAACGGCGGCAGCGTGGTGCTCGTCTCCTCCGTGTGCGGCGGCGTGGCAGTGTGCACGGGCTCCGTCTACGCCATGGCGAAGGCCGGCATGAACCAGCTGGCGAGGAACCTGGCGTGCGAGTGGGCCGGCGACGGCATCCGGGCCAACTCCGTTGCGCCGTGGTACACCAGGACGCCGCTCGTGGAAGGGGACCTGTCGCGGGGGCAGTACGTGGAGGAGATCCTCCGGCGGACGCCGCAGCGGCGCGTCGGCGAGCCCGAGGAGATCTCGTCGCTGGTGGCCTTCCTCTGCATGCCCTGCGCGTCCTACATCACCGGACAGACCATCGCCGTCGACGGCGGCATGACCGTCAATGGCCTCTACCCCAGCTCATCGCCGTCAGGACTAAGCTACAGTAATTAATGAAGAAATTAACCAGCGACGCGTCAAGGAATAGCTTGATGAATGAAGAATAAAGTACTTAGTTATTAGTACCAATAAGGGGGAATACAGATGTTGGATAAAATTTGGAGAATATGGGCACATTATTGCACATGGATATATAGAATTTCCAACTTAATTCTCGACAACGATGACATTGAACTTCTCTCGGACAAATCCTGATGATCAAGAGCACAATCAATCAATCAATCAATCGCCCTATATATAGCTGTACTTAAATCTCCTCCTGAAACACCACGGCCACCATTTTAATTTGCTCGAGGCCGGACGGACCGCCGGCCGGAGCTACTGTTTCTTGAGGAGGTCGTAGTGCACCTTGGGCTTCTTGCAGTGCTCCTTGCCGCACGACTCCTGCATGGCGTAGGCGAGGTGCAGCAGCGTGGCCTCCGACCACGGGCGGCCGATGAACTGGAGCCCCACGGGGAGCCCTTCCCTGTCGTACCCGACCGGCACGGTGATCGCCGGCAGCCCCAGGAAGTTGCCCGCGATCGAGTACCTCACCAGCGCCGCTGCAAGTTTTCTTTCAGCTGTCAGATTCAGAGATGCATATATACATATATACAGCAAAAACTCCCGGATCATTTTCTCCTTCGCCAAAAATAATAATCATCGTCGCATCAGACACACACCTCCGTTGATGTAGTCCAGCTCGCCGGTGCTCAACGCGTCGTCCTGCAGCGCGTACGCCGTCACCCTACACAGCAAGTGAAGCAGCAGCAGCCATGTCATTGCCAATAATGCCATGGAGCAAGCTACTGGAGTCGCGTGTGCATTAGCATTACCCTGTCATGGGCGTGACGATGGCGTCGGCTGTCTCGAAGATCTTCTCGTGGAAGTACATCTGACGGCATCTACAGGCGATCGATCGTTTTTGCAGCAGCATATCAGGATTCAGATTTTCAGATTAATATATAAATGGCATTGTTCGGTTTGTTTGATGCGTGGCGGCATAATACCGGAGGCGCTGCGAGTTGAGGTAGTCTCTGCTGCTGAAGGATCCGTAGGCGCTGAGCGCGATCCTCACGTCCCACCCGATCTCAGACCTGTCCCTGCAATGACATACAAGCTTCAGTTTCAGACTTTTCAGTTGGGTGGGTTGCTGCATGCATCAGTTGAGTTGCATTGAGCTGCTTGCTTACATGTTGTTGAGATACTTTGCGAGGGAGGCAGTGCACTCTGAGCCCATGGTCACGTAGTGCGCCAGCCGCATCTCTTCGATCTCAGGGACAGTCACCTCCACACTCTTTTATTTGCAGCCATGCCAAAACGGAAAGATTATCTTTTTCAGAATGGAAGAACTACTGCAGCCATGTACTAACTAATGTTCTTCAGATGATGCTAAACTGCACTGAATTTACCTCCCAACCGTAGTGCGTGCGCAGCATCTGCAGAGCCTTCCCACACAGGCTCCTGATGTCCTCTGAACTGTCGTCGAACCACTGTTTTTTTTTCGCAAGTTAATGTCAGCGCGATGTTCAGGCATGAATTTCAGACATTGGTGACCAGAGTTCAGAGACCATCCGACTGACCTTTGCGTATTTGGCGAGCCTGATGTTAGGTATGGACCTCGTGCTTGTCAGCAAAGGGAGGTTCAGTTCAGGCTGCTGCAGAGCAGATCGTCAGCAAGTTGTTCAGTCAATCTTTACTGAACACTGAACTGTAGCTCAAATTTGTGGAAGCAGGAAATGAAACAAAAATAAAATGGGGATCCTGAATTGATTTCTGTCACCTGCAAAGGGCTTGGTTTTGACTGATCAGCAATGGCTGCATAACTGAAAGAAAGCATGGAAACAACACAAAGACATCATTTGTTTTTTGGTGTTTTCATTAGCCCATTGATGCATGAATCATGATTCATGAATGTATACATGTATAAGGAAATAGAAATGGATCAGATTTGGTTTATGGAAGAAATGAGAAGCTGGGCTGGGCGTGGGCGGCACCGACGCGATGAGCGTGTCCTCGACCGTCGCTGCTAGGATCCCCGGCATGCCGACGGTCCAGTTCAGAGGAAGCAACCTGAAACAATATTCCTGTCAGTTAACAGTGTCGATGGCCATTAGCATGGCAAGGATCGGTGTTCTGTGTTCATTTATGTAGGAAGGAGGCGCACCCGGAGTTGGAGAGGCGGCCGGCGGTGGGCTTGAACCCGACGACGCCGCAGAGCGCCGCCGGCATGCGCACGGACCCTGGATGAAACAGCAACCCAAACACCGGCACGACGTCAGCGGCGTCAGTGATGATCCGGCACAACTGAGAAACAAACGCCTGGTAGCTGCTTTTTTACCGCCTCCGTCGGCGCCGAGGGCGACGGGGCAGAGGCCGGCGCAGACGGCGGCGGCGGACCCGCCCGAGGACCCGCCGGAGACCCTGCCGACGTTGTAAGGGTTGCGCGTGGACCCGTGGTGCGGGTTGATGCCGCTGGTGCCCGCGCCGAGCTCGTGCATGTTGGCCTTCCCCGCCATCACGGCGCCGCACGCGCGCAGCTGCGCCACGCACGCCGCGTCCGCCACGCACCGCCGCGCTGACCCCAGCCACCTCGTGCCGCCTGCGTCGTCGTCGACATTGCAGTGCAGTGCATTATTGGCGCGGCGCAGGAGCAGTAAAAGCTTGGTTCTACAGGTTACACGTTACAACGTTGGTGAAATCTACCTACGACAGGCTACAGCTAGCATGTCGATTATTGCAGCTGTGAATCTGTGATTTATTTGCTGCTAGTGCACTGTTGGTAGATTCTGACACGACACAGCGCGTGTCAGTAGGCGATCGAGCCCACAAAATGACAGGATGAACTTTGAACTGTGAATCTCGAGCCAATTTTGTTCTACCAATCTGACTAAATTTTCAAGAAATCACATCGAGAGTAGTCAGCATATTTGTTTGATGATAAGAATGACACTACACCGATCAGGTTAAGTTTGGAGAGGTTTGACATGGCACAAATTAAAGCTAAAACACAGCACCTATATATCCTGATGATCCTGTGACTAATTAAAGTCATATTTATCTTGACAAGTATTATGATCCTGAGCTGACCGTGTGTCTGGTAGATAAGTTTGCTAGCTTACCGGTGGTCGGGTACGGCAGGCAGTCTATCTCGTCCTTGACGGCGACCAGCACTCCGTCCATGGCGGACAGCGGCGCCCCTGCGCGCGGTAGTAACCACAAACCGTTGCATCCAATCATATATCATCATATATACATCATCATGCAAGCAATAAAATCTGCATATTACAAACGATATGATACAGTGACATTGAGCTAATAGCGGGCAGCAAAAAAGGAGGCCATGCGATCTCTCCTGCCCTGTCCCCCCTCTCTCCTCCTTCAATTGCTACAGGTCAGCAGGCATGCAATGCAATGCAATTCCTTGCTACCGGAGGAGTCGTCCTTGGCCGGCATGCATGCATACTACGGCCACATGCTGATGCTGATGCTGATGATGCAGCAATAAATCATGAATGAATGCCGATTCCAGCGATGAGCGATCGACGATCAGGAATGGATCGGCAGACCAGGGACCATATGTACAACGTACTCCACATCAATCATGCACGCATGCAGACATCCACGTACGTTTTAATGCACGATCAAAATCTTGCGCAAGCTACTGTTTTTTTCTTCTTCCCCGGTCGCCCCCTTCTTCATGGACATTCATCAGTGCAGACTCCCCGGAGAGAGACGGTCGATGGATCATATCGATCGATGATGCATGCCGTTCCTCTGAAAGACTGAAACGCTTCGTTCGTCAGACATCAGACATCAGAGTCTCTGCTTGCTACTCCTAACTCCTATATACTGTATGTGGCACTGTTGATGGAGGGAGCTGGTACACCGTACACCACGCTAGTAGCCGCTCGTTCCATATCAGATACCCGGCCGGCAGGAGCATGCCTCATGGAGTCATGCACAGTGGGGATGGCTGGCTGGCTGGCTGGCTGGCTGCTCACTGTTGGCGCATGCATGCTCTCTGGTGCAGTAAAAATGGTGCTTGGTTTTCTACAGTACGTAGTTATGGTGACAGGCTGACAGCTTCTAGAAGCAAAAACCTACTGCTGGGCTGAATGCATGTCAGTGGCGATCACGGCGAGAAATTGAGGCACACACATGAGTACTAGCTACAACCACTGATACATGCATGGCTGCCACTGTCAGTTAAGTTGCTTCTATTCTACGGTGATCCATTGTCTAGCTGTTCACAACAGATTACTGCGCGGAATGCGATGAACGCAGGACGAACGGCGGCAGGGGGGGAGTATAGCTAGCTAGCTAGGGTAGTACACAAGGAGAGTTACAACTGATACATGCATGGCTGCCACTGTCAGTTAAGTTGCTTCTCGCTCTATGGTGATTTCTGTCTAGCTGCTCACAACAGATTACTGCGCGGAATGCGATGAGAGCAGGACGAACGGCGGCAGGCCTTGTTGCTTGGAGGGGGAGTAGCTAGCTAGCTAGCTAGGGTAGTAGTAGTACGCACCTTGTTGGTATCTGCGGGTGGATTCCTGGGCCTGACGCAGCACGTCGCCGGGGTCACAGCTGATGAACAAACCCATGTTCCGATCCGGGCCTGAACATTCCTCCACTGCTGCCAGGAATCTCCGCGCCACCTGCACGCACCACGTATATATATATATATATATGCACCCGGCATAAATTAAACAAACACACGGTTCTGATAAATCACAGTGGCTGAAATCCACCGCTACAAAAAAAAAAAAAAAAGAAAAACATTTGCAGAGATGACGATTCCTCTTTAATAAAGACGGCATGATCTAAAACCGTCTTCAAAAAAAATGATTTCTTTTTCGAAACAAGCCGGGTCTAAAAATGTATTTGTAGCTAGATACGACTAGATTTTTCATCCGTTTCTAAAAATTGATTTTCAGAGATGGCTATATCTAAATCTGCTACTATAGTAAATTCATAACTATGTATCAAGCGAAGACGGACGAAGGCAAACTTTATATCAAATTATAGATCTTCGAGATGGACGAAGACAAACTTTATATCAAATTATAGATCTTCGAGATCTATAACTTTTATGGCCCACAAAATTTGTTTGAAGTTCCTAAAATTCATATTTTTTTCAAATGATCTCGGGTAGGGAAATAACCAATGAAGTCATAAACGCAAAAAAGAAACTTGTAGGATCTAAAACTTTGTAGTTAATTTTTATTTGAAATTATCTATAGTTAATTCTATTTGAATATGATCATTTTGGAATCCATGATTTTTAAATGACATTAGATGGAGATATGGCTAAAACTAAACTAGTAACTCTTGACGAGATCAGCAACTTTGTACTTCAAACTTTTTTTGTTTTAAGTTAATTTAGACTTCCAAAATTTTGTTTGAAGGTCTCGCATTTTAAAATTCGAAATATTTGAATGACCTCAGATGGACAAGATGTCGCCAAAGTAATAACTCTCAACGAGATCAACAACTTTATAGTTGGAAATTTAGATGCTTTTATGGTCTCAAATATTTACTTTAATATAAAAAATAAACATATCTAGCTTTTTCACAATTGACTTAGGGGTCGAATGGCTAGACAGGTTAGCTCGATTTTTGGAATTCTAGAAAATGATTTATTGAGGTGGATTTATTGCTATTTTTTGGCTAGATTTTTTTTAGGAAACAATCTGTACAGGCAGCTCATGTGTTCGGCTATCACTGTAAATGGATTTGTAAAGGTCGTCTAGCCACCTCTGAAAAGACTCTCGTAGGAGTGATCAACGATTCTTTCAGTAATTTTGCACGCACAACTAATGTTTGATTGCAGCGAATGCTGGAGGCCACCTAAATTCGTTCGCTGCATTCACGCTCTGCTTGTCAGGGAGGAAATGGGTTGCCTCCCAATCTTGGTGCAAAATTAATCTGAACAAACGTGACGGCCTGACAGGGATGTACGCAATAAACGTAAAGTTGAGCTGTAACGTTTTATTTTACTTTTATTTATTTACCACCTACTATGCCCGGGCGGGGTCAAAAGCTCAAAAAAAAAAAGAAAGGTTGGTTTGGTTGTTTAATTACCATGACAGGGGTAGTCTGTCCTGAGCTGTAGGCGCTGTGGAAATCCCGCACCGTCCATCGCCTGAACGAGGACGACGGGCCATCAGCGAGCGCCGCCGCCGTCGCCGCCGGCTCCATGTCAGCTGGGATGCCGGCGACAGCCACCTGGACGCGCTCCGCCGGCGACACGCCGGCCTCCGTCACGCTCACGTTCTTCTCGGGCATCGCTGCTGCATCATTCATCAGTCAATCAAGAACGATGGAGTTTTCAGCTTCGAATTTTCCTTTTTCCCTGCTCAATGATGCAGTAAGTAAGTAAGTACTAACAACCTTGCCATGTGTGGGTGGCCGTGAACAGCGGCGGCTCCGGGATCTCGGCGTCGGAGACGAGCTGCGGAGACGACGAGGACGACGATGAGTTGATGACTAGTATAGTTTCAGGCTATAAGCTTAAGCTCCAACTATTCGAATTAAGCAGAGTTAGTACGAGTTTAATTCATTCAGATAGCAAAGCATCCACCTTGTAGACGAGGTTGTCTCTCTTGAGGACGGAGAGGACGATCCAGCCGAGGACGGGAGTCTCCAGCACCCACGCCAGCATCTTCACCAGCAACCCGGCCACGCGAGGAGCTGCAGGAGAAACACGATCGATCGATGATGCATCAGCCGAAGCATGTCACCTCTCCGAGCAAAGCAATGCATCACTGGGTTCTGGATGCACAGACGACTCTCAAGGTCTGAACTGAACTGAACTGAACTGGACTGAATCATGCATGCATGTGCATGTGCATTTGCACGATTGATTGCAAGTCTGCAAGTTCAGACCTTTGACGTTGGGGCTGATGTAGTGCTCGCCGGCGACGCTGTGCGGGCCGAGGTCGACCTCCGCCGCCGGCTTGTACACCTTGGCCGGCGAGCTGAAGAGACCCATGGATGGGTTTGGTTGGATGAGTGTAGTGAAGCAGCAGAGCTGGAAGACGATTGTGTTGCGTGAGAAGCTTCACTCCTCTGACGACTGTTGTGCCTGCCTACGACTACAAGTGCCAAGATTGTGAGCTGCTTATAACCAGGGATGGAGCAGGAATGGTTTCAGCTCAGAAACAGAGAGAGGAGGCCTGCCTGCCTGCAGTTTTGGCGGGGGGTGGGGAGCGGCCTGTAAGGGTAACGGCTGTGCTTCCGATCCGAGCATGGGGTTGGAGAGGAGAACCTTTAGCCACGTGGGCACCAGTATTTTACTTTAATGCTATTTATTCACTACTGGTAAATGGTAATTCTCCCGGACCCTCTCCTTTAGGACGAGTTATTAGTAGTGACCCGCCTAAAGTCTCACCTCATTTTAATTTTTCATCTACCACCCCCCGTAGGCCGTAGCATGGTGTGGTATCTTCCAATTACCCCACGCCTTATTCGTTGTGTCCTTTTTCTGTGATTTTTAATCTTTTATATGTTGTGTCTTCATTTTTTTACATAGGACGACGTAGATACTTACAACCCACACTCACTCACCCTTATGAATATACACACACAAACCTTATTCTACGAATATTTTCAAAGATTAGATCGATAAATCATTGAGATTGAATAAATTACCGTAGACATTTTGCTGTCAATGCGAATGTCGCTTACCATCAAAGCACAACGTCATTAAATCTTAAAAAAATCGTTTAGCATATGTTTGTTTAGGATTAGGACATCCAACTTTTAATGTATTTTTTTAGATCATTCAACTTTTAATAGTTATTTGGTCTCGAGTCTCGACGAATATTTCCTTCGATGTTTGATATGCTCACACAACGAAAACAGATAATAATTCGATGGTGCAAACCAGGGACGAAGCCAGGAAAAAAAATTATGGAGAGCAGAATAAAAGTGCTATATCGACTTTGCGCGCTTAACTAGTCGCAGTAGAAAAAATATAATAGATTAAACTAGTCTTATATTAATAATATTGATCAACGATGAAATTCATAAAATATATCTAAAAAAAATTCTCAGCCCACTCTAACTTATACACCAATGTCTAAAATCAAGATAACACATCCAAAATGTCTCCTCAGCAAGCGACTCCTAAGGTGAACTCCAGTCCAATGTAGATGCTTCTGAACCCGGAACCCCAAACTATCGGGTTACAGTTTAATATGCAAATAGATGATTTTCTTAGTGCAATCTCACTAACTTTACCCCAACCACTCCTTACTTTGGAGACACAACAACCTATACCTAATAATAGTTGCTGGCCTGTGTGCCTTCGGTGGGTTCGCACTTGCGGGCCTGTGTGCCCTCGGTGCAGAATGACTCGCGCCTGCTGGCCATGGAACCTTCGGTGCAGAATTTTGGCCTCGTTTAGTTCACACCGAAATTCAAAAAAATTTCAAGATTTCCTGTCACATCGAATCTGACGGTCCATGCATGAAACATTAAATATAGATGAAAACAAAAACTAATCATACAGTTTGACTGTAAATCACGAGACGAATCTTTTGACTCTAGTTAGTCTATGATTAGATAATATTTACTACAAACAAACGAAAGTGCTACAGTTCCAAAAACTTTTCAGTTTTCGGAACTAAACAAGGCCTTTGTGGACTTCGGTTTCTTGGACACGGTCAAGGACGCCTGGAGCCAACCGGTTAATACACAAGATGCCATATTACGACTCCATGTCAAGTTATTACGCACAGCAAAAGCACCGAGAAACTGGAGAAGGAAATCACTGGGGGGTCGGAAGGTGTGCTGGGCACTACTAAACATTACGTTGGAAAATCTAGAAAAAGCATAGGAAGAAAGAGTTCTCACACATGACGAATTGATTTTCAAAAAAAATATCTCAAGGATAAAGCAATGGGATTAGTAGCGGTACAGAAATCACGAGCGCGCCAGCATGCACGTTTATCCTGGATTTGGAAATAAAGGGGGCCCCAATACATGGTTCTTTCAGTTGCATACTAATATGAGAGATAAGAAATCCTTCATTGCTTCACTGAATGGGCCAACGGGGATGGTTATATCATAGGAACAGAAATCAACGTTGGCATTCAGCCATTTCTCAGACCTGCTTGGCAAACCAAGTGAGCGTACCAAGGCTATTAACTCCCATTTGCAAATTGTGTCGAATCCACACTCTGAAACGCCCACTCATCTGTGTAAAGATTGCTCGTTCACTGACCAGGTTTGGACCACCCTAAAATCCTGGTTCAACTTAAGCTTGGACACAGCTTCTGGAGAAAATGCAGAGCAAAAGTTGATAAAACCCACAAACGAAATTTCAACCGCTTCATAATCTATTTTTTGTGCAATATCTAGAAAGAGAGAAATAGATGAACTTTTCAAAACAAGAATCTACAAGCAAGAGAGGTAGCATTTCTATGCAAAGAAGAGATAGATCAATATCAGAGGGCCACAAGTTTCCCAGTACAGGTCTAAATGTTTTTTTTTTCCTTTTCTTTAGGCCCCTCTGGCCCCTTGGGGGTGGAGCGTCCCTAGTAGAGTAGAGTTTGTTTCCAGCTGTTTCCTTTTATTTTTTGTAACCTTTTTTTCTCTCTTTTTATTCGTCTAATAAAAATCTGGTAAAAACATTTGCCGCTTTTTGAAAAAAAAAGAATGGGGGCACCAGGGGCTTGACTGGCCCAGCAGCAGTTTAGCCCCACTGCTGGCTTCGTCTGGTGCAAACAATATTTTCTTAGATGCTAAACAATCACTAACCTATTGTTTATCCACTGTTCAGGCTAAATGTCCAATTAAAATGAACAAAATAGCTGTTTAAATAGGATACATGGCCACTAAAAGCGTAGAGTTTCATAGCAATTTTTGTATAGTATAGGTAGTGAGGACATCGTCCTATATATAGAAGTAAAAGTTTAGGAATAGCAAAGTAAACCATATAACATATTTGTTGAACTTCAATTTTTTCTTTAAAAACCTAAAAATAGTCTAAATAACAGATATCATATCTGTTGAAGTTGCTAAAGTTGCTAGGTAATATACAATGACGTACCCCGTTATTCTGCTTATCCGTCTAGCGGTTTAGCCCCGATACATTTGGATTCATCGCGAGCCACAAAAAACCACGTGCCTTCTGGGTCGTCCAATCATCCCCAGCGATCCACGGGGTACAGAGGCGAAGCCTAGAGTTTGGTTAGACTAATTATTCTCTCCTTTTGGATTAGACTATTTATTTTAGATATAGTTGGGTTAGACACTTAGGTCTTGTTTAGTTCACTTCAAAAACCAAAAAATTTTCAAAATTTCCCGTCACATCGAATCTTATGGCATATGTATGAAACATTAAATATAGATAAAAAAAAACTAATTGCACAGTTTGCCTGTAAATCACGAGATAAATCTTTTGAGATCTCCAACAGTTTGGCATTTTTTTTGCCATTTGTTGGAGTTTGCCAACTCTGAAAAGCAAATGGGAAGGAGAAAAACAAGGCATCTTGAAGAGTTTTACAAATCTGTTTTGTCATTTTCCAAAATATGGACCTAACTGCCGAAAGTTTTCAGTGCACGCGCGGTCTCGATCTGTTTGCCGGCTTTCTTCGCGTGTTCAGGAAGTCCGCCGCCAGTTGCTTCGCCTCATGGCTCGGTAGCTGCTTCCTGGAGATCGGTAAGTCCACGGTCGGTCGCTGGAAGAAGTGCCTAGAGATCAGCAAACAGTGCAAGTTCTCCTAGAGATCAGTAAGTAGTCCACGATCGCCGCTGGCCGGTGGCCGCTGAGCCATGATCGCTGATCCATCTTGCTGCTGCCTTGCAGGGAAACAAGGTCTTCGAGGTTGCGATCCCCTCCTTGCAGATATGGCGCGAGATGAGGTTTTCGATCGCGCGTGGAAGACGCGGCAGATCGATGTTTGCTAAGTCGCGGATGGACTTGCATAAATGCCAAGCCTTCCCTAGAATTTGCCAAGTTTCTAAAAATGCAAAACCAATATGCAAAACTGTTGGAGAGGTGTTTTTGTGAATTTTGATAAAAATCAAGAATGCAAAAGCAATATGCAAAACTGTTGAAGATGCTCATGATTAGACAATAATTAGAACAACTCCAACAGTTTGCTAAAAGTACTTGGCACCTTAGAATTTTTATCAAAACCACAAAAAGTAGCCTCGAACAAGTTGGTAAAACTACTTGGCAATTTTGTGAGCTTGGCAAAATTCCCCGTCACTTGGCAAATATGCCAAGTCCTCCATCGCTTGGCATCACGTGTGTCCCAATTTGCCAACTAGTTTTGCCAATTTGTTGGAGGCTCAATTTTGTGATTTTGGTAAAAATCCTAGGATACCAAGTTCTTTTGCCAAGCCCAAATAGCAAACTGTTGGAGAAGGCCTCTTTTTCACTTGGCATTTGGTTTTGAGAGTTGACAAAACTATAGATTTACCAAGTGAGTTTTAGCAAACTGTTGGAGTTGCTCATCGAATAAAAATGAAAGTGCTACAATACTCAAAACAAAAAAATTTTGAAACTAAACAAGGCCTTAGACTATTTCTTTTTCTCCACAAGCAATAACACATGACAAATGTCCACTTACGTCAAAGTTTTGGTTTTGAAAATAAATTAAATATAACTATATCTCCATATCTATATGGGTTTGATTAAAAAAATCAGAAAGTCTAATTTTTTTTAGTGAAGACTTCAACACCCAATTTTTCAGCGAAAAGGTAATCAGGCAACACTGAATGTCGATGAGTTCAACTCACTTTTATTTTCTGTTCTTTTATTTTTTTTTCTTTATATAGATATACTAGCAAAAATGCCCGTGCGTTGCAACGGGAGATAAAAAACTATTGAACATTCATAAAACATTATAGGAATGATGCATATTTATTTATATTTTATTAAATATATAATTTATGTTATGATGAGCATGACATCCTTGACCACCATGGCCGGTAGGGGCAAGCATCCGAGCAAGGTGGCATAGACGCACCTACACAAGCGGTTGCCAGTACGGTGTGAACGGCTGCCGAGTAGAGCATTGTGGCTTCTCGGCAGCACAACGTAGCCGCGTGTTGATATTTGGGAACGCAATAAGGAATTGATCCGCAAGCGCACGGATATCGGTGAGCACTTCATCCGGGAAATTATCCAGAGTATCGTATTTATTTTTTACCACTAGGAGAAAGAGTGCATCTGACTAACCGGTCTATTACTACTAACCTTTAGGCACAAAGAATGTCTTTCGATGTGAGTGATAAATAGAGAAGACTGCAACCGTAGTCTCCTTCTAACCTTGGTAAGGATGATCTACTGTTCTAATGGGGAGGCTAACGGAATCTAGACACCACAAAGGATGTTCAACCCGCACCTATAAACCCTATCCTTCCTGCTAACGAGATGTGATCTACAAAGGTAGCTCGGAATTGTCACGTTCCTCACTACTACCACGGTCCAGCTAGTCAGGGAATATCTATGAGTACCCCAGCCTAAACACCACGTTTACGCCAGCAATGATTACTCTAAACTCTACGCGAAGAGATTAAAGTAAACTCATAAACCAGAAGAACAATAAAACAAGAACTTACTAGAATTTAGAAGTCGAAATACTGAAGAATCCTAAGAGCAAGCTTCGGGTTAGGAGAACTTGATCCCGCAGGTACAAGCTTCGAGTAGACACCGACAGGCCGGGCTTCCTCCAATCTACACCTCCACTCTATCTCTCTCAGTCTAGTAGAAACTAGAAGATCTATTTCTACCTTACATTGGTTGCTAAGCCTAAAAAGAAATATTAATTAGAGAAGAGGTTTTCCTTCGAGGGCACCCCTCAGTCTCTATGATAATTTCTTCATGTCTCCTCCAGGGGCCAGGGGGGTCTCCTTATATAGTCCTCCCCTTCTATGCGTTTTTGGGTCGATAGGCGAGGTGGTACTATGTTTCTCTTGATCCAATAGGTCGGTGGAATATCCCGAGTGAAGAGAGTCCTGATCTGGTTCCAACAGGGGGCGGGAGCCCAGGTCACCAGGGCGTGCGCCCTGGGCCTGGCCCCTTTCGGCCTCCGTCTTCTTCCCGTGGCTTCTGGAGTCTTCTAGATGGTCGAAAATCGCGCGGTGCGTTGATATCTCTATGTAATCCCGACATGTGGGCCTTTCTTCCTTATTTCCTGATAACCCCCTGCAGAAACAGATAAACAACAAAACTCGTGGAATTCTGTCAGATCAAACCCTTATTCTAGGTGTTGGTTGCATATTGGTCCTTTCTCATGTTTATTTGATAATTAAAATTGATACTTAAGAACCGTCAACAAATATCCCCATACTTAGGCTTTTACTCGTCCTCGAGAAAAGGATGGTTAAGAAAAATATCTGGGGTAAACATTGTAAAGCATTCTCTATATAATTGCAGGGTGTTAAATATCCACTGTGTACCATAGTCAGGGAAGTTTATGATCAAGAGTAAAGATCCTATCTTCTCAATCCTGTCACTTGGAGTTTTTGTATATTTTTGAAAGAAAGTTAGCATACCTTTTTGATCCTCATAGGTTCTCTCAGATCACTCATTATCTTTTATATATATCTCACTGAGGCTGTTTTATTTTGCAAAAATTCTCAAGCATTTTTACTTTGCATTTATTGCCTGATCAAAACGGGATCCGAGGAGGGGAATGTCATACTCTTAGATCAAAGACTTTGGAAATTAAAATCTTTGTCAACTCTTGCTGGCATATTGCTTATTAGAGGGACCATGGGCTATCATTTTTTTCTCTTTTCTCTCTTTTTTTAAGTGGATACTGAGGTACCCCTAATTCTACTGCCGGACACTTGTCCATTTTTTCTGCGAGGTTATCGAGCACTTGCTCCTTTTTATTTCCTCGAAATATTTCTATTTTTGCATAGCCCATGCCTCTAATGCAATAATACTTCGGAAGAGTGAATCTTACTGAAATAATGTCTTGATCTTGGGAGCATGATAAATCTCTCAACAAGGGTCTAACTCATTTTGAACAAACTCAATACAGAGCAGATAGCTTTTATAATCATAATTAATATTTTCAGTTTTATCAGGCATATAAAACACTGAGGATGGTAGCTAGAAATTTGAATATTTTGAAATAAATTCTCCAAGCAACAATGATATCAAGAATAAGAAACTCATACTCTACCATCACATATTCCATATTGACTTAAGTAACACAGGGTTTTAAAATGATTTTATAATAATTGCAAGTTTTCAGGAAATATCATAGATTGAGATTAATCATGATTAGAAATATTTTAATCTTTTTATTTTATCATGTCGGAAACAGTAATCTGCATAATCCAAAATAAATGTATGTGTAAAGTGTGCAGAGTGTGTACCTGAATCGTGGAGTGGTGTAGTTGGAGTGTGTTTGGCATGTCGAGGTATCTCCCCCATACTTGTTTTCTGCTTTCTTGCACAAAAATAAAGTAGAGACACACAAGACATAATAATAATAATAATAATAATAATAATAATAATAATAATAATAATAATAATAATAATAATAATAATAATAATAATAATAATAATAATAATAATAATAATAATAATAATAATAATAATAATAATAATAATAATAATACTCTTTATTGATCTTGAGGCATTTATTACAAAAGACTGATAGCAAACTGATAGCAAACTGATAATAGCAAACTTAAACCGAATTTTAAAGATAGATGACTAAGATGCATTGCCTCAAGGTCTAATCTACATAACTTAGCGGCGCTCTAATTCCTTGATCTTCTTGTTGGCACTGGCAAGATCCTGCCTAAGGCCTAGTATAATGGTGTTGTGGTTAGAGAGCTGCCTAGTGAGGGAATTAATCGAGGACTGGAGGTCTATGATAACTCTATCTAGCCTGCGAACTTCCTCATCAATATCCATTATAGTCTTGCGACGCTTGGGAGGTGTCTCAAAAGCATTGAGAGAGTGCTTCGGGGCTGCCTTTGGAGGGATGAAACGGACTTTGGCTGCTCTAATCCCTTCAAAGTAAGGCCTTTCCTCCTCTGTAGTGTAGCGAATAATGCTGATCTCGCCGCTCCGGTTGGTCTTGACTCCAACGACCCTCTCATTGGGTCTAGGTGGAAGGATCCTTGTGCCGGTTGGCACCTTGATAGTGGTCTTCGTCTTGGATGATGATCCTTTGAGGAGTAGGGGTTGTGGCGGTGCGGTGAGAACTGGTTGAGCATGGTAAGATTGGGCGGAGCTGCGTTGGCGTAATGGCATGGCTTCTAGCTGACGCTCTGTGTTGGCCGGGACGAGAGCACGGGCATCGGGGTCCTCCACAGGCTCCATGTTGAGGTTGAAGGGGACGACTTCCCAATCATCGTGGTACTTCTCGGCCATTGGAACAGCAAGGAACTAATCAAACTTTAATTGAAGGAGAGCTAATCAAGCTCTAATTGAAGGAGAGAAAGCTTGGTGGCTTGGTGTTTGAAAACTGAGGTCAGGGGTCTGTTTATATAGGGGTCAAAAGGGTGCCTCTATGGGTTGTTCGGGTTGCTCCCGTCGACGTGCGTGCGAAACTTTCCATCCGAGGGATTATTCGGATCACCCTAAGTGCATTTTCCATAACAGAGAAAGTCGGGACCGAGGGGGAACAGGGGCTGGGCGCCCGCCCACTTGATCTGGGCGCCCGCCCTCTCTCTGACCCCTCTGTGGGCCCACTTCTCTGAGCGTGTTTCTAGATGCGGAATTATTTAGAAAAATATATATATGACCCAAAACTATCAGACCAAAAGTGTCGGGCTTTAATTCTCCATGGGAAGGTCAAAATGGACTACGTCTATTTCTTCAAATTCCTCATTGGGCTCTAAAAATAATTTAAGACGTTGACCATTTACCTTGAATAACGTACCTTCGCTATTTTGAAGTGTGATAGCTCCGTGGGATGATGAATTGATTACCTTGAATGGTCCTTCCCATTTGCTCCGGAGTTTTCCATGCCCGAAGAGCTTCACCCTGGAATTAAAAAGTAATACCTTATCTCCGGGTGTGAACTCCTTCTTCTTGATTCTCTTGTCATGCCACCTCTTGACTCTTTCTTTGTAGATCTTTGAATTGTGATATGCCTTCTCTCGCCATTCTTCCAATTCTGATAGTTGCATTCTTCTATAATCTCCAGCAACATCTAGGTCCATATTCCATCTCTTTATGGCCCAGTGTGCTTTGAACTCTAGTTCAACAGGTAGATGGCAAGTCTTCCCGTACACCAATTGGTATGGAGACATTCCAATTGGGGTCTTGTATGCTGTCCGGTATGCCCAGAGTGCATCGGGTAACTTGTCTTTCCACGCCGTTCCCATTTCATTTACTGTCTTCTGAAGAATATTCTTGATTTGTTTGTTGGAAGTCTCTGCTTGGCCACTTGTCTGAGGATGATAGGGGGTAGCAACGTTGTGACGGATTCCATGTCTTGATAGATATTGCTTGAAGCATTTGTCGATGAAGTGTGCTCCTCCATCACTTATCACTACTCTGGGGACTCCAAATCTTGGAAATATAATTTCTTCGAACATCCTCTTTGAACTGACGTTGTCGGCATGCTTGCAAGGTAATGCTTCTACCCACTTGAAGACATAGTCAACTGCCACCAAGATGTACTCGCACTTCTTTGATGGAGGAAATGGACCCATGTAGTCTATTCCCCAGACATCAAAGAGCTCAATCTGAAGGTTGTTGGTGAGTGGCATTGCATCCCTTGTATTTATGTTTCCGTGTCTTTGACATGGCCCACATCTTCTGATATATTGCCTCATGTCTTCATACATTGTAGGCCAATAGAATCCACACTGCCAGATCTTTGAATGTGTACGGAATGCTCCATAGTGACCTCCATATGGTGACGAATGACATCTGTCGATGATCTTCCATCCTTCCTCAGTGGTCACACATCTCCTGAGTAAGCCATCAGAGCATACTCGGAAGAGGTATGGCTCATCCCATATATGTGAACGACTTTCTTGAATAAGCTTCTTCTTGTTTGCTCCTGGTGGTACATACCCTGAAACCATAAAATTAACAATATCTGCATACCAGGGGTCAGACCTGTTAATCCCGTAGAGCATGTCGTCCCGGAGTGAATCATTGATGGGGGTTTCCTGTGGACTCTTAAAATACATTCTAGACAAGTGATCAGCAACAGAATTTTCTACTCCCTTTTTATCTTTTATTTCTAAGTCAAATTCTTGGAGTAATAAAATCCATCTAATCAGGCGAGGTTTAGCATCTTTTTTAGTGAGCAAATATTTTAATGCAGCATGATCAGTGTAAACAATTATTTTAGCTCCAACTAAATAAGATCTAAATTTATCAATGGCAAAGACAACAGCCAGAAGCTCTTTTTTCAGTGGTTGCATAGTTAAGTTGAGCTCCTGTCAAAGTTTTACTGGCATAAGCAATTGCATGATGCTTCTTATCTTTAGTTTGTCCTAATACTGCCCCCACAGCATAATCACTAGCATCACACATAATTTCAAAAGGCAACGACCAATCAGGGGGTTGAATGATTGGTGCAGAGATGAGTGCTTTCTTTAATAAATTGAAAGATGTTATACATGCATCATCAAATTCGAAAGGAGCATCCTTGGCTAGCAAAAGAGTAAGTGGTCTAGCAATAAATGAAAAATATTTTATGAATCTACGATAAAAACCAGCATGGCCAAGAAAGCTTCGAATTCCTTTTATATTCACAGGTGGAGGTAGTTGTTCAATTACTTCAATTTTAGCTTTGTCTACCTCAATCCCTCTTTCAGACACTAAGTGTCCTAGCACTATTCCTTCCCTAACCATAAAATGACATTTTTCCCAATTAAGGATTAAGTGCTTTTCTTCACATCTTTGCAAAACCTTGTCTAAGTTTTCAAGACAACTATCAAAAGTTTTTCCATAAACAGAGAAATCATCCATGAAAACTTCCATAATCTCTTCAATCATATCAGAAAATATAGACATCATGCATCTTTGAAAAGAAGCTGGTGCATTACATAACCCAAAAGACATTCTACGGTAAGCATAAGTTCCATAAGGGCATGTAAAAGTGGTTTTGCTTTGATCATCAGGATGGATCGGGATTTGATGATACCCTGAATATCCATCTAAGAAACAGAAGAACGAATGGTTTGCTAACCGCTCTAGCATCTCATCTATAAAAGGTAAAGGAAAGTGATCCTTTCTCGTGGCTTTGTTTAGTTTTCTATAGTCTATGCACATCCGCCATCCTGTGACGGTGCGTTGCGGAATTAGCTCGTTCTTTTCATTCATAATAACAGTCATGCCTCCCTTTTTGGGCACAACTTGTACTGGGCTCACCCACTCACTGTGCGGCACAGGATATATAATCCCTGCATGCAGCAACTTTATAACTTCCTTTTTAACTACCTCTCTCATAGTGTTGTTAAGTCTACGTTGGGGTTCTCGAGAGGGTGTAACAGAAGGATCTGTTGGAATACGATGGGTACAAATCATAGGACTGATTCCTGTAAGATCTTGAAGTGAGTAGCCGAAAACTGAGTGATGTTTCTCAAGAATGGTCATTAATCGCAGAGTTTGATCCTGAGTGAGTTTATTGCTAATGATCACAGGGAACTCTGGATTATTGTTTAGGAAAGCATAGGTAAGACCGGGTGGTAAAGTTTTAAGCTCTATGGGAGGTCTAGGTGTTTCTGCAAACTCATCTAAGGGTTCAGGCTCAGAAGGTTCGTCTTCTTCTTCTGTGAAGAAAGGAGTTTCGTCTTCTAAGTCTGGTTCATCTAAAAGCTCTAGAGATGCAGCCTTTACTTCCTCCATAGGATCAGGCAAAAGATATGACTCGGCCTTATTATTTAAGGAGTGTGAAATTATTATTGGGAATTTAAAAGTTTTTCCAAAAGAAATGTGTAGCTTTCCAGTATGACCTTCATAAAGGAGTCTTCTAAAAGGTTGTCCTATCAACAGGTCGAAGTCCCATGTATCAAAGATATAGAAGTTCAAATGAACCATGGAGCCTTCTACCGTAAGAGGTAGGACATTAATAATTCCAAGACTGGGGACTAATCGTCCCGAAGATTCCTTTATGACCTTTGTTGTGGGGGTTAAAACAAGATTTTTAAATAGTTTAAGTGCAAAGGATTCAGACATAATGTTGATCCCCACAACAGGATTATAAAGAGCATTAAATCGATCAGAATTATAAGCACAGCGTATAGTTATAGAGGGTGTGTCCAAACGGATCACATCAGAGGAAAGCTCTGATTCCTCCAACCATTCGCTACTCATGACTGAGATAAGCTCTCTCAATTGATATTCACTTGGCAAATAAATGCTAAACGGGCCGTTTTGGGGTTTGTCAATAGAATGGTAGTTTGAAATATTTCCAAAATCGGCAAAAAGATCGGATTCTATATCCAGCATGAAGTCCGGTGGTGGAATTTCTTCCTCTTGTGGCTCAGAACCTGGGATAGCTAAAGTAGATGAAGAATTTGGCAGAGTGTCTACTTCGGCTTCGTAGGTTTCATCATGAAGGGTATTATCCATCTCAGCTTCTAGGATTCTATCTAGGATCACTCTAGCTTCCTCAGCAGGGATGCGAAAGAAAGAACCTCTAGACATTGTGTGTAGCATTTGTTTGTGATTTTTATGAAGACCTCGAAAAAAGTGGAATAAAAGAACAGGGTCTTCAAGATTAAGGTTTGGACCAGATTCTAAAAGATCCGATAAACGTTTCCAGGATTTTCCCAAAGTTTCATTATCTTTTTGTTTAAAAGATAGGACTTCGAGTCTAAGGTCGGCTATACGGTCAAGGGAGTAGAAATCTAGACAAAAGTTGGCTCGTAAAACTCCCCATTCACCTTGTTGTTGACTTACCTTCTGACTGTACCATTTCTAGCTTCTCCTCTTAGAGAAAAAGGAAAAAGCTTCCAACGTAAAGTTTTATCAGAAATGCCTTCAATGCGAAGACAATCACATGTTTGCTCAAAATCTCTAATATGAAGGTAAGGGTTTTCGTCTTCCTTCCCCGAAAAAGATAGGTTTTGAATCATGGCAATCAACCTAGAACTTAACTTATACTGGGATGTTTGGATAGGCTGTGATGATTCCCATGGTAAAAGATCAGTTGCTGAAGGGATTGCAGACTCATGGATCGATTTAGAATTTTGGTTTTCCATAAGGTAAGAGTAAAGAAAATAAATAAAGAATATAAAAGATAAGAAAAGATAAAAGTATAGATACAAGCTAATAGTAAGACTCAGGTTATCTCAGCAACCGTCTTTCTCCCCGGCAACGGCGCCAGAAATGCTTGTTGATATTTGGGAACGCAATAAGGAATTGATCCGCAAGCGCACGGATATCGGTGAGCACTTCACCCGGGAAATTATCCAAAGTATCGTATTTATTTTTTACCACTAGGAGAAAGAGTGCATCTGACTAACCGGTCTATTACTACTAACCTTTAGGCACAAAGAATGTCTTTCGATGTGAGTGATAAATAGAGAAGACTGCAACCGTAGTCTCCTTCTAACCTTGGTAAGGATGATCTACTGTTCTAATGGGGAGGCTAACGGAATCTAGACACCACAAAGGATGTTCAACCCGCACCTATAAACCCTATCCTTCCTGCTAACGAGATGTGATCTACAAAGGTAGCTCGGAATTGTCACGTTCCTCACTACTACCACGGTCCAGCTAGTCAGGGAATATCTATGAGTACCCCAGCCTAAACACCACGTTTACGCCAACAATGATTACTCTAAACTCTACGCGAAGAGATTAAAGTAAACTCATAAACCAGAAGAACAATAAAACAAGAACTTACTAGAATTTAGAAGTCGAAATACTGAAGAATCCTAAGAGCAAGCTTCGGGTTAGGAGAACTTGATCCCGCAGGTACAAGCTTCGAGTAGACACCGACAGGCCGGGCTTCCTCCAATCTACACCTCCACTCTATCTCTCTCAGTCTAGTAGAAACTAGAAGATCTATTTCTACCTTACATTGGTTGCTAAGCCTAAAAAGAAATATTAATTAGAGAAGAGGTTTTCCTTCGACGGCACCCCTCAGTCTCTATGATAACTTCTTCATGTCTCCTCCAGGGGCCAAGGGGGTCTCCTTATATAGTCCTCCCCTTCTATGCGTTTTTGGGTCGATAGGCGAGGTGGTACTATGTTTTTCTTGATCCAATAGGTCGGTGGAATATCCCGAGCGAAGAGAGTCCTGATCTGGTTCCAACAGGGGGCGGGAGCCCAGGTCACCAGGGCGGGCGCCCTGGGCCTGGCCCCTTTCGGCCTCCGTCTTCTTCCCGTGGCTTCTGGAGTCTTCTAGATGGTGGAAAATCGCGCGGTGCGTTGATATCTCTATGTAATCCCGACATGTGGGCCTTTCTTCCTTATTTCCTGATAACCCCCTGCAGAAACAGATAAACAACAAAACTCGTGGAATTCTGTCAGATCAAACCCTTATTCTAGGTGTTGGTTGCATATTGGTCCTTTCTCATGTTTATTTGATAATTAAAATTGATACTTAAGAACCGTCAACACCGCGCAGGCAGGTGGGGAGGTGATATGCACAGCCTCGCCGATGGAGCACAGGAGCGGCCTCGGTGAGCGACGGAGCGTGGGAGTAGCATCCGCAGGTTGGACGTGCCTTCGACGGCTGGTGTGGGCGTTGTCGGACGCTGGAGAGATGCATCGACGGCATGGAGAAATAAGCGAGCTCGCCGACACATCAACGACATGAGGAGACAAGCGAACATGCCGATGCAGCGACGGCGCCGAGAGACGAGCGAGCAATGAAACCATTAGCGGCGCACAGATAGGGGGTTATGGATACAGATTTCTTTTCCCTGGATGCATAGTAGCAACTCAACTTGGGCCTTAGTGAGGGGTCACAGACGAGTGGGTCGACCGTTGAGCTAGACGACAAAAAAGACCAGAAATGTTACCTCTTTATTAATAGGTAGGTATAGGTATCTACTCCTTACCCTTATAATTGTATACCACTGCCTCTCTCACAATTTACTGTACATTAACTATAACGGATCCTATGAACAGAACAGTAACGGATCCTACGAACAGTACACCCGTTAAGTACAAGACTAACGGATTGGATCCAGTGAACAATGTAACCGTTATCCTCCAGTGAACAGTACACCCGTTATGCTAAATAGTAACAGATCCAATTAATAGTGCGTACCCGTTATGTTTAACAGTAATGGATCCAATGAACAGTACACACCCGTTAGTATTTTCTAATGGATCCTAACCCGTGCAACTGCACGGGGATCCCGGCTAGTAGATATATATAGACATATTAAATATATATTCTATGATAAATTTAATAGTACTATTTTGGTACTATAAATTTTAGTTTTTTTTCTAGAAATTTGGTTAAATTTCAAAAAGTTTGGCTTAAGAAAACTCTAAGACTCGAAATTTTTAGAGGCAGAGGAAGTAACAAGCATTTAGAGTGGTAGTAATCACATGATTACCAAACTGTAGCCCCTCCAGCAACATAACCACTTCATGTATTATGGATACAGATTTCTTTTCCCTGGATGCATAGTAGCAACTCAACTTGGGCCTTAGTGAGGGGTCGCGGACGAGTGGGTCGACCGTTGAGCTAGACGACAAAAAAGACTAGAAATGTTACCTCTTTATTAATAGGTAGGTATAAGTATAGATATATATATAGATATATTTAAATATATATTCTATGATAAATTTAATAGTACTATTTTGGTACTATAAATTTTAGTATTTTTTTCTAGAAATTTGGTTAAATTTCAAAAAGTTTGGCTTAAGAAAACTCTAAGACTTGAAGTTTTTAGAGGCAGAGGAAGTAACAAACATTTAGAGTGGTAGTAATCACATGATTACCAAACTGTAGCCCCTCCAGCAACATAACCACTTCATGTATTCATATTAGAAATGGATAGAAGTGGAATATTTATTTTACTGGTGCACTTAGGGTACCAGACAAATAAACTTGGTCTTCTTCTAAATTGACTTTACTATAGGTGGTTTTCAAAATTTTCAAAATAATAATTAAAAAATCTAATTAATATAAACTTCGATTCTAAAAGTTCGTACTAATTGTTCGGATCCATGTAATCGTATGGCAGTAGTTATAGATTAGTGTTTCACTGGTTGTTTGTAATTTGTGTAATAAGATAAAAAAATTGGTTACGTACCTTTCATCAACTGCTTGCCCCTGATGCAAATCTCCCCGGGCTGGTTGCGGGGGAGGGACAGCCCGGTGTCCGGGTCTATGACCTTGAGCTCGGCGTTCCTCACCACCGTGCCGGAGGCACCGGACTTCACCGGCAACGGCTCCTTGGCAAACGCCATGCCATTTGAGAGCACGGGGCCTGCCTCTGTCATACCCTTGTCCGAGCAGACATACAGAGACAGAAACGGGCTGGCAGACATATACGGAGACGGAAACATGGGTGGCGGGCTGGCAGACATAGGCCTTGTTTACTTTCAAATTTTTTTTGCAAAATATGAATAGTGACACGTTCGTTTGTATTTGATAAATATTGTCCAATTATGAACTAACTAGGGTCAAAAGATTTGTCTCGTCAATTTCGACCAAACTGTGCAATTAGTTTTTATTTTCGTCTATATTTAATACTCCATACATGCGTTTAAAGATTCGATGTGACGGAGAATCCGAAAAATTTTGCAAAATTTTTTACGAACTAGGCCTACAGATACAGAAACATGGTGGCGTGGGTGGCGGACATATGGACGGACGTGTGGGCCCATCTGGGTACCGACGGGTGAAAAATTTTAGGCAGACTGAAATTTTCACAATTTAGTAGTAGAGATAGATATACGAATTGGACTTGCTGGCACTAAGCTGTCGACAAAATAATTCAAAGTGGATAAATTATTTCTACATAAAATGAGAAATTGGTTATAATAGGACTCCAAACAAGTGGTTTCTCTATAATAGGATTCTTAACAATGGTTTTTTCAAAATAGGACTCCAAACCTTTGGACTAAGCTATAATGACATTTTGTGTCTTTTTAATCTCTTTTCTTATCTAAATACATGTATTTGTTCTCAAAATAACCTTTTTACCCTTCAAACATTAGATCGAGGTCGACTCTGTTGAGAAAAAGATTCACCATGGCCTGTCGCTGTTCGCTGCCTTGCCGTCTAGCTGGCCGTGCGTGCGGCTGGCTGGCCATGCGTGCTGGCTGGCTGACTGTGCGTGCGGCTGGCTGACCGTGCAGGCTGGCTTGCTGTGCGTGCTGGCCGGCTGGCCGTGCTAGCTGGCCATGGTCATGGTTGGCCTAAGATGACTGGTCGTGACCATGGCTGGTTGGCCGCCATGTGCAGGAAGGAGGAGCGTCACGATGCATCTCGCGACTGCGAGCGTAGATGAAATGACGGAATTGGAGTAGATGAATCAACATATTAACAGAAGGGTAATACGGTCAATAAAAAAATACATATATTTTTAAATAACAAAAGAGATTAAAAAAGAAATATAATGTCATTAGAGCTTAGTGTAAATGTTTGGAGTCCTATTTTGAAGAAACCAACGTTAGAAATCCTATTATAGAGAAACCACTTGTTTGGAGTTCTATAATAGCCAATTTCTCTAAAGTTCAAAATGGTTTTCATACCAACACTTTGCACTGCTGAATTAATTGGTATCAAAAGTACAGTATGATGCAACAACTAGCTACTACTATCCGCCTATAGATCGATCTTCCTCCTCTGCTTGTCCTCCTCCTCCTCCTCGGGCAGCCGGCAGCGACAGAGAGGGCAGACGGCGTTGCGGCGGAGCCACTCCGAGATGCAGTGCTGGTGGAAGGCGTGGGAGCAGGGCATGGCCCTCAGCGTCTCGTCGGCGCGGAAGTCTTGCCGGCAGACGGCGCACTGCTCCTCCCCGGCGGACCCCAAGCGAGAACGACCCGTCACCTCCTGCAGCCTCAGGATGGCCTCCTCGCTAGCGGCAGCGACGTGAGGACGCTTGCTGCTGCTGCTGCTGCCATGAGCGGGGGCTGCCACCAGATAATCATCATCGTCATCGCCGAACACGGCGGCGGCGGCGGCCAGATCATCGTCGGAGAGGGGATCGTAATCAGGATCGTCGAAAAAGGATGGCTGCACCGTCCTGGCCCTCGGCCTAAAAACGAGATCGATGCGTCGATTTTGCCCGCGGGAATTGGAATTCATCCAAGGATTGATTTCACTGAGCACAACGATGAGATCTCTAGACGACGGAACAAATCGACTCGACGACGGATCGACGATACGTATGTATGATGATCAATGGGAAATGAAACCCTAGATACATACCCACCTGTGTATATCCATCCCTTTATATAGGCAGCTGCAGCGGCGGCTGCTGCAACGTGTGCGCCGGCCCAATAAGAATGAGAACCCGGTAAAGTTTATTTTGCACGCATTGGACCATTAGATTTACTCTCACACCGGTTCGCCTTGAGAAGTGTGTAAACACACATCTCAAAACAATTCTGCATTGAGATGTGTGTTTACACACTTCTTAAAGCGAATCCAATAAGTGTGAGAGGGAGGGCATATATTCTTGAGGACAAAAAAAAAACCCTTCATGAGAACTCATAGCATAGGCTAGTGGTGAACGAAATGGCACAGGACTAAAGCGACAAGAAAAAAGCGGGGGCTTAAACCTCAAAACAGACTAAAACCTGTGAGAAGAAAATATAGACATCAGCGTAATGGTACAAAATCTAATAAATTTTGTCGCAAACCCTGCAGTCTCACGAAAGCTAATGAATTTTTGTCACAAACCTTGCAGCACTCGCTCTACCAGGACGATATTAGCAATCACTGAGCATGAAAGCAGCAGGAACACACGAGAACATGGGAGCATAGCAAAGGAGAAAGTAGATGGACACATGTAAGCAACCATCAAGTTCTGTAAATGTACACAGATCTACCACCAGGTAACAAATGACATCATCATCCATAGACTGTCAAATAATTTATGCACAATGGTCTGGTCTCATCAGATTTTTCACCTTTTTGTTTTGCTCAAGTAGCTACTAAGGGACGGCAAACCACCCGACGACTGATTCGACCGAAGGGGCGAGAGGCAGCTACCGTTCCTCTTAGGAAGACCAACTTCATACAGTCCGTCAGCCACGTCTGCAGAGAGCAGGTCGTCGCCGCCATCTCTGAAGTCCAGGTGTGTGTCCCTGGATTCCAGCTTTTCAGGATCAGGTGCCACACCATCAAGGTCTGTTAGAGATTTCAGCTGGCGACCGAGGTTAGCTATGGTCTTCTGGCACTCTGCAAGCTTCCCTGCAGCACTGGTTAGTTCCTTCTCCTGCGATAACGGTAAGAATTGGCGATTAGGAAGTTCTGGCGTGTCATGTTTAATATTGCAATATTACGAGTTCAGATTAGATGCAGACAGGCAGGGCTGTACCTGCTTCACCTTCAGGTCTCCATTTGAGTTCGTGAGGCGCCAAAGCTTCACCTCTCGACTATCCCTCGACACCTGAGCCTCCAGCTTGCGGCATTTTGCTTCGTACTCTTCTGACAGAAGCTTCTCCTGCTCGACCTTCCCTTGGAGCAGACTCACCTTGTTTCTCAGTTTTGTAACTTCCAGATTTGCTGCTTCTAGTTGACCCTCCATTGCCTTTTTCCGGGACACTGCATCCTCTGATTTAGCTGTAAATTCTACAAGCAGCGAGGTCTGGTCCTTGAGCCTTACTTCCAATGACGAAACCTTCTCCTTGAGCTTCATCACCTCCTGGTGTGAAGACTCGAGTTCAGATTCCAACACCTTCCTGATGCCTTCCACTGCCTCAAGTTGCATCTGGATATCTGAAGAATATGCCTTCTCTTTTGCTGCATCGCACTCCAGAGCATTCACCATCTCACGCAACTTTGCAACTTCGGAATTCGCTACCTGGAGCTGGGCCTCTAATGACTCTTTGGTAGACACCACAGATAGTGATCTCTCTGACTCAGTCTTCATAGTCTCTATCTGTTTCAGTAGTTCTTCACAAGAATCCGTCTCTTTCCGCACCTCACTCTCTAAAGTTTGCACAATCCCTTTCAGTTTCCCTATCTCTGTGTTTGCAGACTGCAGCTGTGCCTCTAATGATTCTTTGGACGCCTCTGCCATGTCTGCATTTGCTTTGTGCTGCATAGAGAGAGTTCTCTCTGCATCAATCTTCTGTTCCAGGGAAGCCACTGTCTTGCGCAGATCTGCTGCCTCTGCAGAAATTAACTCTAACTGCAATTCTAACTCCTTCCTGTCTACTCTTTCTTCCAGCGATGCCACCATCAGCTCAAGCTCATTAACTTGAGCAGACTTAGACTCCAGTTGTAATGCCAAATCTTTCCTCTCACCATCCAGTCGCTCGGCTTCTCCGAAAGCAGCATGTTTGGACTCATTTGCCAAGTCCAACTGCATCTGCAAATCAATCAACTTATTGTTGGCAACCATTAGGGTATCACATGATGTGCCAAGCTGATCTCTGGCGTCTGCAAGAGCAATTTCGAGCTCCCTTTTCTCACCTTCAATTTTTTCAACCTGTGCAAGCAAAGCTGTCACCTGACACTGCAATGACTCAGTTTCAGCTTTTGATGATTTATCTCTAGTCACACCCCGGTCAGAATCAGTTTCAGCTCCAAAGCTAGAGCTTACACAGTCTACTTCAGGCAGTGCAGCCAGCTTTTCCATCTCGAGGAAATCATCCATCAGGTCAATTTCAACCGGATCATTCACAAGATTTCTTGTGCCATTGTTGGCATTCTTGAACTGATCAAGTTCAGCTATCAGAGCTGATGCCCACGAATCAGAATTTTTCATTTCATCATCAACTAGCATGCGCTCCCCACTGTCAGACTGACTGTCAGTATGAGATTCCATGCAAGCACTGTTAGCTATCGGTCTAGAATCATTCATCAAGGATGTACGCCGCGTTAGATGACGCAACTTAAGGCATTCTGCCTCAACTCTTGTTATCTTTTTCACACTTTCTAGATGAAGTTTGCTTGCTGTTTCTGCTGCTTGGTTGCTTAGGTCTCGTTCCCGTGCAAGTATCTTCAGGTCCTTGGACAGTGCAAGTAATTCAACCTTGAGGTCTTTGTTTTCTTTCTCCACTATCTGAAGCTTCTCCTGCAGATCGCGCTGGACACGCACAGTAGTAGCTTCTAGTTTTGTGGCTTCCAACTGCTTACTGAGTTCAGCAATGTGGTGCTGGAGCTCAGACTTCTCAGACTCCAATTCTTTAGACTTCTTAGCAACTATGTCACGGATTTTCTTCTCTTGTTCTTCGCGTGCTTGGCGAAGCTGCCTTACACATTCTTTAAGGGCATCATCTAGGTGGCTGACCTGACCCTCCAGAGAGGTATTTTTCTGGGATGCAGTTTCAAGTAGTTGCTTCAGGGAAGCAACTTCAGCTTCAGCTTGTTCCCAACCTACAAATAAAGCAAAATACAATATTCAATTCAGTACATTCTTAGGATAGCATTTTAATCTTCACCTGAAGAAGGTGCATAACAAATTAATCAAATAACTTTCATCATTTTAGCCAAGTTGACTTCATTACATGTAAGCTTTGATTCTATAAAATGGAGAGGGACTACTGAGTAACCCTATACACGGAGTCACTAAAACTGCAAATTTTATTTAAGTTCAACTGGAAAAAAAATATATATACCTGCAACAGCCTCTTCTGCAACTCTAGTGTGCTGCTTTACCAAGTCCTCTTTAGCATTGATAGTCAAAAGGGCAGCAGAAAGTTTCTCATTCAAACTCTTTACAGAATCCTGGACATCATCGTCCTTGACCTTTGGGGACACCTTCTCATTCAAATTCTTTACAGAATCCTGGACATCATCATTCATCATATTTGGGGTTACTTCTGGCAGTGGTGATTGGTATACCTCTGGCTTCATTGATTGATCATGTTGTGGAGAAGAATCATTTGAGCTAGTTGCCAAAACCAGCTTCTCATTCAATGATTCTGCTCTTTCAGCTTCTTGAGTCTCATCATCAATTATTCTAGAAGAAACGTCAGGCGAATGACTATGATTTGGAGAAGAATTACTAGACATAGGTTTACGTTCCTGATTAGGAAAGAAAAAAGGGTAAATAAGAATGTTTATCAGAGCAGCTGTCAAAGAATCTAAAATTAAATAGGTAATAAGAGATACAATGGGAATGTTTATCAGAATGGATGGGTCAGCTAAGTGTGAGTCTATTCTCCTTTTAAAGAAAAAAACCAATATAACTACAGCTGTGCCCTGAAAACCCTAAATCCCAACTACCATACTGGACAATAAAGCTTGAGATCCATCACATAATCACTAACTATTTTAACGACTAAGAACAAAATGACTTTAAATTTTGAAGCAATTTATTGATATTTAGATTTAGATATGTCATCTGGAAAAGTCAAAGCACGCCAAACACCAGAGCAATGTCAAGCCTAACTGTATATGATATGTATATTTTAAAGACAGAAACTAAAATTGACTACCATATTACTATGTGCAACAAGAGTTATGACCTAAATAATCTAGTTGTAAAATCAGATGTATACTAATTATGTATGGATTGTAGACCAAACTTATGAAGCATAAAACTCGAAACAGAAATTCTAGTGGCAAGCGAAATGGCTATATTAATTTCAGAATTAGTTACTCAACAGAAATTCTCTTCAACACATCTCTATCTGGCACAGTAATAAAGACAAAGTTGCACTGACAGATCAACAATTTCAATGCAAGATTCATTCATAGGTTAGAATAATGCACCAATATGACCCTTCACGGCACAAAATTTCTCCCATTTACTGCAGTAAAAAAAAGGGCAACTACTAGTCTCCAAGAAACAAAAATAAAGGAACTTAGTTCCAAGCACCTAAACCAACAACCCAAATTTTCATTGGGAGCTAGAGCTTTGAAGCCAGTTTCTGGTACACAATATGGCAAAAGTAGCACCTAGCTCTTGTAACACCAATCCAATAAGGCATAACAAAAGCGTGAAGAAAGCTAGTGTATCAACTATACCTAACTCTTGCAAAAGCATCTCGATCTTAGGAAAAGACTAAAGTACAACCATTCTGTTGGTTGCAATTGCACAAATATGTTGCTTAAGAACATCAATCTTTGCTCTTCCCACCACCTGTTTTTGTCCTACTAGTGAGGAAAACAGACACCTGATGATTGATGAAGAGGTTAAAAAGGAAAACGTTAACGCTCTAGTTCTATCTATGTTATCACTGCCAGCTGACCAGTTTTTAACAGCACATTCACCAACAAGTTGAATGACATATGAATTAACAGCACATTCACCAACAAGTTCTCAATGACATAGGAACCTATTCTGTGACACCATCAACAGGTCAAACTAAAAGCATGTGTGTTTCATAAATCCATCTAGGGCAGCAAAAAATGACATCTTGCCTAGAGATGCCAAAAGTAAACTGTCCTTTTCATTTTAATTGAGAGGACCTAAATCGATCCCTAAGAAAAGATGCAGTCACAAAACTGAAAAGAACACCTGACCAAACCCAAATTCTGATGTTTAAACTGCAGATAGGTCCCTGCATTATTGGATTCCATAATCTGTAGCATTCAGAGACTAAGAATCAAAAGGAATTTAATGTATGGAGCAGAACCTGATCATCGAAGTAAGGCTCAGAGTGTGATGAAGCCGAGCCAGAGCTATCGCTCTCCCCAGGGCTCTTATCTGACGACTTGCGCTTCCAGAGCCAGCTGCGGCGATCCATCCGACAACCACCAGAACATTCAAAGCAGCAACAGGGAAGGTTGGCTTTGCTTTGCCACCACCAAATGTCGAGAGGCCAGGTTCATATATCAACCCTGAAAGTTGAAAAAGAAGTCAATACAAGCCACATTGCAGAGTGAGTTATTCTACCTTAAGCTGAACATCTGCAGTAAAATAATGCCTGAACAACAAGAAAATTTGAAGATTCAATTACCAAAATTGTTTACAAGGAAACAACTCTCACCGACACAAGATTAGATTTTTCTTTCCTTTTCTGCTGTAATAAAAAATACAGAGATGGGTACAGGATGCAGGCAGGGGTTGAATACAGCTGCAGAGACCGAGAAAACGTACGGCCAAACATTCTTTCTGCTAAGGCTTCGCAATGCGACCTTCTTTGTCTTAAAAAAAATGCCGAAATGATATAAATTTATCAGGCAAGAATTCCACCCTTCCGTCTCCAAACTCTGTGTGTTCAACTAGAAAACAGAGGAGAAAAATCGATGTGTACATAGAAGAAATAAAACCGCGGACAAGATCGAAAATTGGGTGTACCTAAAACCCCTAAAAAGCTGAGATTTATCTCCTTCAAATCCACCGAAGAAATCAGTCAAACCCACACTCCGCGCGTGGAAAGAAAAAAAATCCCGCCGGAAATCCGGCGTGGGGGAGTCAGATTGCGAAACCTCAGCCCTCGCCCACCACCAGAATCTCGGCCAAATCCCACATCGGCGATACAATGCAGACCAAAACCCTAACGAAAATCGCCAAGAGGAAGGAACAGGACAGCATCTCCTCTGTATCCACCCGGTAGTACCCCACCAAAACAAAATCAGAAAAAAAAAACAAAAACAAACAACCAGCCAAGATTCAAGAAACGGGGCCGCCCGCCCGCCGGAAAAGCGAAACGGGGAGCATTAATACCAGTGGGGAGGGGAATGGCAACCGTCACAAGAACCGCGTGGAACGCCAGACAAGAAAACAAAAAAAGCTTCGGTTTTTACTTCCAACGGCGGGTCCGGAAGCGCTACTACTGCTCCTCCTCTCTCCCCCTTTCCCCTGTTGGTGTTGGTGGTGGACAGAAATCGGCGAGAGGGGACGCGAGTACGCGACGACGCAAGAACAGCACCCTCCCGCATTGCCTGCCCCTGACCCACCCCCACGCGGAGAGATGCTGAGAAGCAAGCAAACAGGAAGAACCGCCGTACCAGATTAGCGGCGGCGGCGGCGCCGGGTGGTGGTGGATTGGAACGAACTTGGAAGCGAGGAGAGGAGGCTCGGAGCTCGGAGACGAGAAACCGGTCGCCCCCCACCGCCGCAAGAATCCTTCGGGGAGAGCCGGCACGCGCGTTGCTTTTGCCCCCTTTTTTTTCAGTCTCTGCGGCCTCGCACCTGCAGCTCGCTTTCTCTTTCCCGCCCAGGCAGCTCGAACAAGAAGAACCAGGAAAGGAGGCGGAGGCGGAGGCGGAGGCGTAGCTGCAGTGGCTCGTGGTGCCCTTTGCTTTGGCCACTCGGCCTTGTCTGAAAACCAAAAAATTTTCAAGATTCTTTATCGAATCTTGTGACACATACATAAAACTTAAATATAGATGAAAATAAAAACTAATTACACAGTTTAGCTGTAAATTACTAGACGAATTTTTTATCCTAGTTAGTCCATAATTAGATAATATTTGTCATAAACAAACAAAAATGCCACAGTAGCAAAAACTTTTCACTTTTCGGAACTAAACAAGGCCGAGATGAAAATGTTTTGATGTCACATCGGATATGTCAGAAGGATTTGGGAATGGGTTTTTAGACAATAATAAAAAAATAAATTATATAGCTCGTCAGAAAACTACAAGACAAATCTATTAAGTATAATTAATCTATCATTAACACATGTGGGTTACTGTAGCACTTAAGGCTAATCACAGAGTAACTAGGCTTAAAAGATTCGTCTCGCAATTTTCAAATAAACTGTGTAATTAGTTTATTTTTTTTATTTATGTTCTATGTATGTGTACAAAGATTCGATGCGATGGATGAAAATTTTTAGACGATAAACAGGGCCTTTGCCTCCGTTCTCATTCCCGTCTCGTCTGTCGTCTCACACTCTCACGGTCTCACCCCACTCGGTCCAGACTCCATAGGCCGAGTAGCCTTTTCTCTTTTTTTTTCACAGTCTCGCTTCGGTTAGCCATATCTCTCACAATAAATCAGTTAACAGTAATTTATACCAAAACTTATATTTTAAAATATTAATCTTAAACTAATTAAAAAATAAATTACATAGTTCATCTGTACGATGAATTTATTAAGCTTAATTAATTTATCATTAGCACATATATAGTAATTATGACTAATTATAAATTAATTAGATTTAAAAGATTTATCTCACTATTTATAACTAAATTATATAATTAATGTTTTTTCTATATTTAACGTTCTTTATATGTGTCGAAATCTCTACAACTAAAAAGAGGCAAATGTTATCGTCTCCGCTATCGGCCTGCCTCCGACTCCCGTGGTCCTGCGGTCAAAAACAGTTCCTCCCTCGCCGCTTCCCCTCTCCACAAGGAACCGCAGGCAATCTCCACGACGGCGGTTGTGGTGTGGCATCCCGATGGCGGAGGTAGCGCAACGTCCGGCACCCTGGAGGCAGATGCGGCGCGGCATCCCTGCGGTAGAGTCCAGCAGGAAGGATCTAGACATGCAACACAATCGGGATCTGTTCGTCACCATTGCCAAACCCTTGCCGATGTGAGCACCTCCCTCCCTCTCCTCCACTCCCTGTCCATGTCTCTCTCCCTCACTATTTCTCCTTCTCCCAGATCCATGGTGTCCTCCATGAAGCAGAAAGAGGTGGAGGAGCTGCTCCAGTGGGTGGAGGAGCTGGAGCAGGCTGAGGCATGGCTGCTCGGCAAGAAGAAGGCCGCGGAAAACGTGTCGTCGATGGCTGCGCGAGGAGGAGCATCAGCAGCATCTGTATTTTTTTTCCTACATATTCTAGACTTTGAATTTCATTGGATTACTTAATGCACTTCGATCACCTCATGCTCAGAAGTTGATGTCTGCTGCTTATTTGCTATTTTGGTAAAAAAAAAGGAAGTGCTTGTCAGGAGTATTTTAATCAATTGCTTTCATCAATTCAAATGATAAAAGAGTAGTAGAAAATTGCTTACTAAAAAGTCTGACAGTTATTTTATATACTTACTGAAAACTCACACACATGAATATTGGATTTCCTTTCATTTTGTGGTGATGATGGTGTTTAGTTCTATCACAGACGAAATGTCTTGAAGCAAAGAGATTGAGGTGTATCTCATTTTGTACAAATTTCTGCTTTGAATAAAGACAAAGACATGTATAAAAGTTTGGGTGATAAGTACAGGTGAGCAATTTTTTAGCGCCAATATCACATTCAACCCACATTCTTGTTTGCAAAAAAAGGTTTTAATTTGAGCTTCAGCATGTACTTGATAAAGAGGTCTGGGAACCTGCAAATTATTTTGGGGAGGGCTCCAACAAATTCAGTTTCATATGTTAATTAATTATACTAAGGATTCAGACACACGGATTGCTATTCTGATTGTATTGGTGTTTATCATATCCTACCGCAGAAATAGTTATGCATTTGCTCTTTGCTGTGAAGACATTGCACAGTGACATGCCATTCTCAATCCTGTCATTTTGCCTTCTGAGCATGTGGAGGGGGAGGAGCCTACTACTGCAACGGATGCAGCGACATGAGGTTAGCACTTTCTCTAGGTTGAACTGAGAGTCTATTTTCTATGATTGGAAACCAGAAATGGAACGTACAGTGGAAAACATATTGCCAGCATCAAAAGGGAGATGTGAACTCAGAATCACAGGCTATACCACCAATAGCCCGCGATCAAAAACTTTGGTAATGATGATCAGGTAAGTTTCATAGATAGTTCATGGCTAAAACTTTTTCCGTGTTAACTTAGTGTCTTTTTAATATGTGCAAAAGACTGAACAATTGCAGGCAGGAGAAGCTATTTTAGGTAATGGTTGACTTATTCTTTTGACAAGACTCACCCTTCAGAAATGTACTTCAAGCGATATGTTCTTGTATGCATCAAATTGGAGATGTGAGGATGAGAGAGAGAAAGAGAGAGGAGGGAGGGAGGGAGAGATGTCCATTTTTTTGGTGGAAACAAAAAAGGCAGCTGTTATAATAAAAGGTGGCGAGAGGTCCACATTTCAATGGTTTTTCCTTCACTGTTCCAAGTGTTGATTCATCAAAATATTATATTATTTACACATGCAAAACAATTTAAACTAGTGGATATCATGTTCTGAACTTGCTTGTAATTGAATTTTTGAAGAGTGTTTGTATTTGCTTACACTTTTTGTTTGGACATTGCTATATAAAATTGATGCTTATTTATCTTCATATAGCTCAAACCAGCAATGATGCTAAAATCAGGTAAATCATAGTGTGTCCGATGATTTTAAAATATCATGTTTTTGTCATGCTTCTCTTCTCTTATTGTGTTCAAATCTCGTAGCAACGCATGGGCATAAAACTAGTATTCAATGTAAAAGATGATAATTTTTCGGACAGAGAACTAGACGAGACCGCTCAGTCTCGTCACTCCAGTCAACTGTAGCAGCAGAGTAGTGCGGTGTTGCTTGCAAGTTGCTACTGTTAACTGTGAGTACTACTGCTGGCCTTGTTTAGTTCTAAAAAATTTTAGGAAATCGATATTGTAGTTTTTTCGTTTATATTTGATAAATATTATCCAATCATAGACTAGCTAGTCTCAAAAGATTCGTCTCGTCAATTCCGACCAAACTGAGCAATTAGTTTTTATTTTCGTTTATATTTAATACTTCATGCTTGCGTCTAAAGATTCGATGTGACGCGAAATCTGAAAAATTTTACAAAATTTGTTGGGAACTAAACAGAAAAAATTTGGAATTTCGGTACGGTAGCACTTTCATTTTTATTTGATAAACATCGTTCAATCATGGAGTAACTAGGTTTAAAAGATTCGTCTCGCGATTTACATATAAACTGTGCAATTAGTTTTTTTTCATATATATTTAATGCACCATACATATGCCGCAAGATTCGATGTGATTGGAAATCTTGAAAATTTTCGTGAACTTTCAAGATTCTCCGTCACATCGAATCTTGCGGCAAATGCATGAAGCATTAAATATAGATAAAAACAAAAACTAATTACACAATTTACATGTAAATCATGATATGAATCTTTTGATTCTAGGCCTTGTTTAGTTCACCCCAAAAAGCAAAAAATTTTCAAGATTCCCTGTCACATCGAATCTTGCGGCACATGCATGAAGCATTAAATATAGACGAAAGTAAAAACTAATTACACAGTTTAGCTGTAAATTGCAAGACGAATCTTTTGATCCTAGTTAGTCCATATTTGGATAATATTTGTCACAAACAAACGAAAGTGTTACAGTAACGAAATCCGAAATCTTTTCGGAACTAAACAAGGCCCTAATTAGTCTATGATTGGATGATATTTGCCACAAACAGACGAAAATGCTACAATAATAAAATTCAAAAAAAATCGCATCTAAACAAGGCCTAAACTGCCAGGTTTGAGGGCTTGTTTAGATGTAAAAAGTTTTTGGATTTGGACACTGTGGCATTTTCGTTTTTATTTGATAAACATTATCTAATTATGGAGTAACTAGGCTTAAAAGATTCGTCTCGTGATTTACAGGTAAACTGTGCAATTAGTTATTCTTTTTATCTATATTTACTACTTCATGCATGTGCCGCAAGATTCGATGTGACAGGGAATCTTGTAAAGTTTTGAGTTTTTGGTGTATCCAAATAGGGCCTGACTAGATTGAGCACGAGTACTACTAAAATACTGTTGCTACAATACCAGGCGCGGGATGTGTTTGATTGATTTAATATCACAAGATTTAATGTGATAGAAATTTAAAAATTGTAAAACTTTTTAAACTGAACAAGCCGTTTGTTGGCCTCGGTGCGGGTACCGTGCTCCATTATTTGTTTTTTCTTTCTTTTTTTTCTTCCGATAAGACGTGGGGCCCGCCCATCCCAGCGCTTTGGGACCTGCGAGTAACGCCGTGCAGGTTTTCCCTTTCCTGTTCATTCGTATGCCGTACCAAGAACTTGTACACACACGTTTACACGGACTTCAGTGAAATCCGAAGTACGTACAACATCCCTCCGCCCAAAGATAATACGTACTACACATTTTGATTTTCGAGGATTCCGATATTTTCAACTGTAAATCTGTAAAAAATATAGTATTGCATTCATTTTAGATGGATAGAGTATTATTTGGTATTTCTGTAAATTTAATTGGACTTCTCGGAAAACGAGATGTACATTGAGTACTCTCCTTTTTGTCTACTTTTGTATTAAAAAAAATGTTGCGCTAGATCAATGTATTTCTACAATAAATGTACTAGGTAAATTGAAATATTTCTACAATAAATGTACTTCTCAATAAATGGTTTGTACTAGATATAATTTGGCTAATGTGAGATAAAAAAAAGAAACTACAATATTTGGCTATTCTAGACTATAATTCGTTTCCAAAGGTAGAGTGATGGGGCATACAACATCATTGGTAAGAATAAGGGAAACTACCTATATTTACATGGAATGGATCAGATTAACCAGGTGCAATCTAGTCGATCTGTTCGTTTGTCTTATAAAAGTTATACTTTTTCTGCCAGCTAGCAGTGTTTTTCTCTTACAATAAATCAACGAACAGTATTTTCAGTCATGGTTTTTCAGACCAACAAACATGATCTTCTTTATAAAAGCAAAAGAGATTTATTATGCTATTGAAACTTGATACTATGAGAGCTCATGTCTTTGGCGTGGAACCAATGATTTGCAATATCAAGTCCTTCAAGTCACAACTAGTTGTCATTTTAGAATGGCCAACCTATTTAAACGAACTTTGCCAAATATACAGTTATAAACTTTCAACATTGTTATTTATCTAAATATTTGAAAAAAATCATAATAAAGATTGATATCACAAGATTTTTGCAGTGACCAAACTGGTTTCTTGAATCATATAGGTATTGTACCTACTAGTAGAATACTACTTAAAAGCATTTTATTTGTACCTTTTTTGTCGCTCTTTAAAAAAACTACTCTCTCCAATAAAAAAACTACACGGTACAATTTTTTGTATACACAGATACCAAATTATGCCAGAAAAAAGTTATTTATGTCTTCTTATTGAACAATACCAAAGGGGAGCAAAAAGATCATAGAGACGAGCTGGCTAGTACAACTGCACGAACACACTGATCAAATCGTCACCCTTTTTTCCGGCAGTGACACAACAGAGGGTACAACACACATACATATAAACCTTGTTTAGTTCTCGAAAATTGTTGAGTTTGACTACTGTAACACTTTCGGCTTTATTTGATAATTATTATTTAATTATAGACTAACTAGGTTCAAAAGATTCGTCTCTCAAATTACAGATAAACTATACAATTAGCTATCTTTTTTGTTTATATTTAATATTTTATACATGTACCGTAAAAAAATTTTGAGAACTAAACAACGCCTCTTGGGCACTAGCAAAAATGCTGACGCTGCCACATTATTCTTATACGGCCAAACAGGTATCCGTACTGTGTGTACGCCTCACGTTTGGCACGTTGGCACTGCATGCAAGCCCCGGGTGGTCTGTATGTTGATGCCGGAGCTGAGGCATCTCAACAATCATCATATATATAGCTGCTCGATCGTGTGGTGGGGCTGCTTAGCTTTTGTCACTTGAAGGTCACTCGTTCGCTCGGCTGCCATCCCAAATAGCTACTAGCTAGGAACAGTATCCATCAAGCATCAAACAACCCCTTGAATTTTTTGGCACCACAGGTTAGTCATTACAAAAAAGCGACTCACCTAAAAAAGTTGGGTTTGCAGGACACATGGTAAAGTACCTATGAATTTGTTGTCCTGCATTTGTATGTAGGGCCCAGTACAAACACAAGTGCTAACTGTTAGCTAGTTCAAAATTAGCTTTATTTTATCCAAATAGGAGGTTAATATAGGTGAGGTGATTATTACTCCATGTACATGTACCAAGTGTGGTTGTTCGCTTGGCAAGTCATGGCTGAAAGTACTGTTCGCCGTTAGTCCAAACATGCTCATTGTATAACCCCACATATATATAGTTTCATATATTAGGCCTTGTTTAGTTCGCCCCGAAATCCAAAAAGTTTTCAAGATTCCCTATCACATCGAATCTTGCGGCACATGCATGAAGCATTAAATATAGACGAAAACACAAACTAATCACACAGTTTGACTGTAAATCACGAGATGAATCTTTTGAGCCTAGTTAGTCCATGATTGGATAATATTTGTCAAATAAAAACGAAAATGCTACAGTACCGAAATCCGAAATCATTTCGGAATGAGTTTGATATCACATTAAAAACTAGTAATTTATAGAGCGTTTGGTAGGTAGAATCAATCCATTATAGTTGAGATGATGCATATAGCAAGTTTAGTAAACATGACTTTATTTCTCGTTAATACTTATTAGCTTATGATGATACATCAACTCATTCTATTCTCTAAATAAAAAAATAGAAATAAGATGAAGATGAACTACCTCATTGCAGAGACCAAACATCGCAACTAGTTTATATATTCCGCGAGTCGTGCAAAACGAATGACAAGTCTCCACGTTTCAAACCAACATATGTATGTCTCTTTACGCAACTTGTTTAAGAAGACATCATGGACCAAAAAGATATCAACTCCCATTTCGGGCACCACCATTCAATATGTGAGGCATCATTTGAGCACACTTCGTGGCATCATCATTGCAACAATGAAGAAGCTCCAAAGTTCCTCCGATCGATCACAAGCGAATCAGGTGAAATTCTGACCAAAAAACCAAGTTTAGATTGAGTGTATCAAGAAACGCATCATCCCAGCAATCTGAGTACTGCCTTTAAAGCTACGCACACAACCGCCGCAGTTGCACGAGATAAAAACAAAAGAACACTCATCATGAGATTCCACACTGTCACTGTGTATCTAGCTGGGCCATTACATCTATGTCACTATGTGCATGTATATAATACAATAATTAACATATATAAAGGTTACACAAAAGCTTCACTTGCATTACATGCAACCCATGAGAGGAAGACACGCCTCACCTCTTTTTATTAGGTTTTCAGAATGCACCCATCAACTTCTTAATTCAATGTGTGTGCATGGTGATGCATGCCTTGCTGGTGTCATTATCGATGGATAAACCAGCAGTCACACCAGATAGGGTTGCAAGTCCTTGTAATTACAATGGGGACACAATAAAACCTTTGAAGAAACTGAGGAACAAAAGAGAACGGATAAAGGAGACAGCCATGCAACATGGGAAGGTAAGCACCTAAAAATTGACAGCTTACCGGTTTACGCACTGCATTGCCATGGTGTCTTTCATCAAAGACAAAAGGTGGTAGCAGATATATAGCTTGGCTTACTCACAAGTTGTCGGCAGATCTGAATTTATTTAATTTGTCCCCTTGCAGTTTCGATCTCTGTCTCGTCCCTGAAGCAGCAACGAATGCAGTAATGCAAGATCTTGTGCCCACACACTCCAAATCGAAATGAATACTGTGAGGTTTACTATGCATGCATGTGTTTAGTTTGAGGGCATAGCGGGATGGGATGGCCTCGTTCCATTTTTTAAGGATGAGTCTCATGTTTGTTTGTGTGGGACAGAACCGTCAGTACTGTTTTGCGTTTGGTTTGGGGACTCCAAAAGGTGGGATAACACATCTAACTTTTTTTTATGGAACAGGAGGGGTTTAACCCCCTACTGGAATTTTATTAAAAATCAAAGTCTACAGTTACAGTTTACAATGACTTAGAGTCACGAAACAAAAAAGGTAACGAAGAAAATTAAAAGAATTATACTACATAATTTTGTAGCCATAAATCAATCTCTGGGTGAAATTTTGATTTGGCTCATAGAATAACTAGAGCAAATTTGTTCTTCTGATCTGCACCTTTGCATTGTATGTGCAATGTTGTTGGGCCCACATGTCAACCTTTCTTTTTTTTCTTTCCTCATCGTCTCTTTTCTCTCGAGCACTCTTGTTCTTCCTCTCAATGGTTCCCCCTCTTCACCCGACGTCCAGTTCTCCACCCTTCCGCACCCAACACCCGTCTCTCCATGTGGGCCCTTCACCCCTCCATGTCGGCCATTTGACATAAGCCCTTTGAAATCCATTATACTCATGGTACCACTATTAAATTATTTTAGGTTTGATGGATACCATGCATGGTGGCCACTTGAGCAAAATTCAACTACAGTAACTGTGGTAGCATATCAAGTGGACATGATGAGCGCCCCTACTCTGCTTCATTTAATGAGCTAGGAGCGCGACTGAGTGAACAACTTAGAGAAATAGAGGGAGATGACTTAACTAAATGGGAGTGAGGAGATAATACCTACTTGAAACATTAGTTGGATAAATTATTCATTCATTTATTCTTCCTCATTGCTTTTGTGCAATCTCGTGTTAAGACCAAACCTTGAATTCTAGAGGTCATATGCGTATTTTAAACAACCCGATCCTATGGACACACCAGTGGAGTGTGTGAAGCGCATCTCTAAGGATTACCAGGGTTGGTTTACTTAAGCTAAGTGGGTCAAGAGGATGATACTTGGTTTAGGTGGATTCACCTAGGCGTGTCCTTGCAGACCCATGGGTATGGACGATTTTTCTTTTGCTTTCACTGACATCTTGAGCGAAACTCTATGGATAATCTTGTACTAGTAACCTTTTGTTGATGAAGGAGAGAGTTCTTAGGGCATGTTTTGATTAGTAACTAACCTTTCCACACCTAATCTTAGACAAACAACTATGGCTGTACTTAGGGCAAAGGAAGTTTGATAGAAATAAATAATTGTAATATGTGGGACAGGATGCTAAGAATCAAAAGTGTGAGGTGTCATAGTTATTATAGTAGTGAACTAAACATGACATTCTAACGTGGCAATTTTAGACATGAACTAAACATGCCATAGTTTGCACTTTTTTATAAAAACCATTATTTATTGAATAATCAATATAAAGACATTTAGGGTTCCTTTGGAAGCAAAAGGGAGCAAAACCTTGGGTCCCCACTAAGAACTAGAATGATAATTAAAATGATATCTCCATGGATTATCCACCTATAGGGAAAAGTCCGGGATCCCGGAGGAATTGGAGTTGCCAAATTAGGCCTTAAAGGGACATAAGCAGGGTGGATGGTGGAGAAATTTACTATTTTTTAAAATGATGTCATCTTTTTTTTTGAAGGAATAGAGGGGACAAGTCCCTGTATAGTTTGATATATTTGGCACTAATTTAGGCCTTGTTTACTTCCCTAAAAAATTTGCAAAATTTTTCACATTCTCCGTCACATCGAATCTTTAGACACATGCATGGAATATTAAATATAAACAAAAATAAAAACTAATTGCACAGTTTGGTCGAAATTGACGAGACGAATCTTTTAAGCCTAGTTAGCCCATGATTAGATAATATTTGTCAAATACAAACGAAAGTGCTACAGTGTCGATTTCCCAAAATTTTTCGGAACTAAACAAGGCCTTAGATAGATTTTGTTCTCTTGGATACTTATTTGATTTTTTTATTTTGCAACTCCCAACGTTTTTTTAGCTGCGGTGGCTGCATCACGTACGCATTCCGTTTTGTTTCTTTATTCGATGTTCCTTGTTCCTTACTACAGGTATCTGCGCCGTTTTGTTTCATGCATGTGGAAGCTAGAGTAGATAGTAGCTTGTATCACACTCTAGCAAGCAACGAAAAATTCTCCTGTTTTCTTCTCTCGAGCAAAGAGAGTACCCTAATTTCGATGTAGTGAGTCCATTATATATTAGTACCATTAATCCATAAAAGAAGCCAGTGTTATAGTGCGCTTAAACTTTTTTTTCCTGAAAACAATTAAAATACTTCAGCATTGGATACTGCTAGGACTAGCTACAAACCTAGGAGTAATAGTATTTTGGATAGATCAAGTTGGGGAACATGTACCGTCTTCGAGTTTTTCATGGGTTAGAGATCTGTGTAGATGAATTAAAATATATCTGTGCGCTAGCTTTAGAGCATCAAATTAGAGCAAGGTTAATAATATAGCCGGATTAGAGAAAGGTTAACAATATAGCCGACTGCTAATTGTAAGGTTTCTTTGCACCATTCTTGCAACCTATACTCATATATAGTGGTTAGCTCATCACTATTAATACATAACATACTTGTCTCTCTCATAATTTTTTTTGGTTCTTGTGCCTGAGCCATCCGTAACCTTACAGCTCGCTTCTACTCTCTCTCCTCTTTTCTCTCCTTCACTTCAGTATTTAATCGGCTTTACAGCCTGCTCTTATACTTGCTCTTAAGGGTAAAGTATATTTCTCTCTGTAAAACTTAACCTTAACCTAGGAAAGCAGGTAACAAACGCCCTCGAATTGTCAAAACCCGACAAGTTTGCTCCTTATGTTGCTTCCAATGGCAGTTTTCTATTCTGTAAAAAAACTTGTTTTACTATCTAAAACTTCTAAACAATTTATTTTCAATGAGGAAAATATGAAACAAGTACCAATTAATTTTTTTTTAAAAAATTTTCTCTACTTGTTTATGATGTGGGTGTGTGTGTGTGTGTGTGTGTGTGTTTTGGATTTAGTTTATTTCTATTCATATTGCTTTATTGTTCATATAGTTGCGCTTGTTATTTATTTGAAACAAGTAATATCTAAATAACTCTAAATACAACATTAAGAGGCAGATGTCATTTTTGAAGAAAGCTGGAACTAGTTTCATATTTTAATGACTATTAAGATAAATTAATTATAAATTTTTAGAGATCAAACCAAATTATATTATTTTTAAAAAATAAAAAACTACTTTGAAGGCAGACAAAGAACCAAATTTATCCCGGTCTCAACAGCAAGAAGGTGCTTGTTATTACTTGGTTTCATAGTTTAACAAGGTTGAAAGCTAAGATCAAACTACGTTGTGAGTTTTAGGTTGAAAAAATATACTTTACTCTCTAACTAATCACCCATCCGTTTTATAATCCTTCTCAATTTTTTGATTGATTTTCGCTGTTGTCCTATTATTACATTTATTTGCATCTAAACTATTATCCACAAAATGTATCCAACACCTGGTGGCACGCGTCAACCTTATTGGAGCTGTACGCATGCCTAGTAGGAGGATAATGTGAATCGATGGCATGACAAAAGCACACGTACACCGTCTCTTTTTTACATGTATTTCCAAAAAAAAATCGTCTTATCACATCAAATATCTAGACACATGTATTAAATTAATATAGATTAAAAAAACTAATTGCATGATTTACATATATTTTGTGAGATAAATCTTTGAAGTCTAATTGGACACTAATTACTATAATTATAAATATGTTACATTGCTCATAAACTTTTATTTTACTGAACTAAATAAGGCCCTAGTATGGCCTAATTTTTGTACGAACACAGTAAAAGGCGTACCCGAACGTATCATATCGTCGCCTCGTCGGTACGTGCATACGGCTCTTGGTACTACACTTTTACGTACTCATCATCATCATCATCATCATCATGTCATGTATTCATAATTCATGTGACTGGCCGTTGTTGAGCGAACAGGTGAAAAAAAGCAGCTGATGATTTTTACGCCGCCCGTGAACCGTAGTACAGTACAAAATGCATGCATGCGTTGGCAATGTGCGGTTTCCAATCTTGTCCGCCACCAGTCGCCATGTCCCATGTGTGCCCGTCATGCACTGCACGAGTCCGGCAAAATGATCATCATGGCGACGGTGAAAAAAAGCATCATCTACAGCAGGTCACGGTGAATAGGATCCATGGAGGTACTAGCACTAGTGTGTGCTTGCACATGCATCAGCAGCCGGTAATGTTAGCCAGTCAAAACAAACAGTGCATGTGACGGTAAGTTGAGTTATCATTTTTGTGTATTTTTTTTTTCTCGAACCATTCACAGCCGTGTTTCGTCAAGAGGAATAAAGGTCAACAAAGTACAAAGTTCGGGGAATGGCGGCAAGAGGCCAACAAATAGCCAAACAGGACATAGCTACCAGATAATTTGAGTATGTTTCATGAAATCTTATAACGTATTTATATATCTAATACTAAGGAGATAAAATTTCTGCCAACAATAATTTTTCGTCCACCTTAACCTAAAGCGGCTTGGTTTTGGTTTCAGCTAAAAAAAATAATCTTGCATCCGTTTTTCTCCATGACAGGAAGGCGCAGCAGTGCAGCGCCTGGCCATGGCTTGGAGGTGGGGCTGACGACGCGGCGATGGGTGGAGCGCATGAGGTTGGGAGGATCCGTGTGCGGCGACGGCGGTGAGCGACTTGGTCACCGATTGTGGGGATATAAACCCCTATACCCTTACGGCTAGACTTGGGCCAGGAGGCTTGGTCCATCATGAAGACGGTCCAAGGCTTGATCCAACTCTGCTTAGAGTTTCGTGTAAGGAAACAAGACGTGGAGATCAAGTCGGATCCTGGTCGGTTAGAATAGGAATTGATATCGAACTATCTATGGCAATTGTAACCGACTAGGATTAGTTTCCAGATCTGTAACCTTGCCCTCCGGACTATATAAGGAGGGGCAAGGGACCCCCCTAGACATATTATTCTCTCAATCCAATACAATCAGACGCAGGACGTAGGTATTACGCCCACACGGCTGCCGAACCTGGATAAAAACCTTGTCTGTGTCTTGCGTCACCATCGAGTTCGTAGCTTGCGCACCGTCTGCCGATAAACTACTACCGTGGGTATACCCCAAGGTAGACTGCCGACTAGCTTTCGTCGACAGTGGCGCGCCAGGTAGGGGGTGTGCGTACAGCTCTCTCGACGAACAAGATGGTCATCGTTCCAGCTTTCGCGGCCGTACCTGAAGGTCTCACGTTCACTGTCGGCCAGATCACGTGGACGACTCAGGGCGGCGGCCTCACGACCACGACTTCGGAAGAAACCCAGATTCGATCTGGGACGACGGCGACGTCGACTCCGATCACGCCGACGCCGAGCACTCGACCTCCACTCCCACGTTACAAGGGAAAAAAGGTCGACAACTCGGATCTTTTCCGAGCCCTTGATCGCGCCGATCTCAGGCTCCTCGAAGCTTCCCGACTGGTAGATGGATCTCGCGCTAATCTGATTGAGCCGCGCTGACGGATTTTTTCGACTCCTGCCGGCCAACTCGTGTCGTCACACACGAACGGCTGAGGACGTCTCTAACAATAACTTCCACCCCCACAGGGCAGTCCGTCGAACTCAAGGCAGACCCAGACCAGAGTCCTCCTTACGGGCTAAACAACTCAGTCGTTTACTACTCACGGCACATCCAATCCCTTTTCAACAGGGCGGGTTGGTTGCCAAAACGGAGCAGTCGACCAGCTCGTCACTACGTCAACATGGTGACGATCTGAGAACTACCAAACGACCAGGCTTCCAGCACAAACTCCAGCACTGGATCCGTCCCCACTAAAGTTATAAACTCTGAGGACGAAGATTACGACCTGGATTTACCACCGTACCCTCCGGGTTTCTCTCGCTTCCCGGTCTTTCCCCCCCGGCGGGGAGATCTCGTTTTCAATGTCAGCAACGACGAACCAGTTGTCGATGGAGAGTCAGACGAGCAGAAGCAGCTCCGCGAACAGCGCAATGCCGACCGTGCTCGGCGACGCGCGGACGAGGAACGGCAACTCCCGCCGCATAACCTCAGTGACGCTTTCAACATGGTCGGAGATCAGCAAGTCTACAAAACGCCAAGTGCTAACGTGGCTGTTGCTATGGCAAACCTAGACCGACTCCCTGATACTCCCGAGTGCCAGGGTGTCCGATCCAGCGTACGCGCACATCTGATCGCCGCGATGGGGCAGACAGCCACCTTACTCAAAAGGGTCCAAGCTATCTCCTACACAGAGGTCTCCTCCGACCAGACTCATCGCAGCCGAACCTCACCACAACCCAGCAAGCACCATCGTAGCCGCTCCCCCAATAATCGTTGGAAGGATTCACGGCGTGGCAATGGTGGTCGGGATGCTGGCGGCCACCGCGAGCAGAATCGTGTGCGTGGTCAGGAAGTAAACCAGGACAGGGATCTACGATACAACATCCCTCCCATGGACGCCCGGGACCGCATCAACAGACGCGCCATGGAAAGAGCGGTGCACGAGAACCTGCGGCGCATTGAGTACGATGCCGTGCACGGTCCTCCCGGCCTGAGACAGTTTTCCTCACACCTTCGCCAAGTCGTATGGCCCCGTAATTTCAAACTCGAGAAACTCAAAAAATACGACAGCAAGGAAAACCCAGAGAACTGGATCACTCTCTATGAGATTGCAGTCCGTTCAGCAGCAGGAGATGAGCACGTCGTGGCCAACTACTTCCCAGTCGTCCTCGACCAGGCTGGTCATCAGTGGCTCCTAGGCCTGCCCGAGGACTCTTTCGATTCCTGGGAAGAACTGCGCCAAGCATTTATCGACAATTTCATCGCTACCTGCGAGCAGCCCGGGAACAAATACGACCTCGAGAGAATAAGGGACAGGAAAAACGAGCCTTTGCGCGATTACATCTGACGATTCTCGGATATGCACCTCAAAATCCCAAAAATCTCTCACGACGAGGCCATATCCGCCTTCATCAAAGGGCTACGCTTCCATGAGGCACTAAGGAACAAGCTACTGCGCAAAAGGCCGACCACGATGGCTGAGCTCCTTGCCACGGCAAAAAACTACGCCAACGCCGATGACGCAGAAAAGCTCATCCGAGAGGATGCGAGAGGTCCCGACCAGCCTCCTCGACGGGACGACAGTCGTGGTCGTTTTGATAACAGGAACCACCGTCGCCCCGACAACCGCGACCATAGAGAAGGTTGGGATAGGCGGCGTGACAATCGTGATGACTTCAGGAGCAAGCGCCCTCGCGACCACGACCACGAGGTGAATACAGTCAAGCGTCCCAACGGACGGCGGGACTACCAGGAAGATTACAACAAGACGTTGAAGGGACCGTGCCAACTCCACCCCAAGTATAATCACACGATGGAAGAATGTCGTGTCCTCAAAAGCATATACAGACGGCGGGCTGCTCAAGATGATTTCGCCAAGAAAAACGGGAAGCAGCACGGGCGCGATCACGAAGACGAAGACGAGGACCAGGATAGGGACCCACGACACCAGTACGTCAATCCCACCAACGTGGTCCACTCTATCTTCAGAGGCAATGTCTCCATCGAGTCCAAGCGAGAAAGAAAGCTCCTAAAGAGAGCCTGCCTCAACGTGGATAGCACAGACGGTTTGATCGCCGATCCAAAATTTCCTCTCTGGTCGCATAGGGAGATCTCCTTCAGCAGGAAGGATCAGTGGGCCGCCATCCCAGAGCCAGGACGTTTCTCTCTAATCCTGGATCCTTGCATCAACAGCATCATATTCGAGCGCGTGCTCGTCAACGGGGGAAGCTCCATTGACATCCTCTTTCGCAACAGCTTGCCTGCTCTCAAGATAACCCCGGCACAACTAAAGCCATATGACGCACAATTCTGGGGAGTCCTGCCAGGTCAAAGTTCAGTACCCCTCGGACAGATAACGTTGCTTGTCCAGTTCGGAACGCCCGACCACTTTCGAACAGAGTTCGTCAACTTCGTGGTCGCCGACTTTGACGGAACTTACCATGCAATCTTGGGCCGACCATCGCTGACCAAGTTCATGGCCGTTCCGCACTACTCATACCTGGTCCTTAAAATGCCAACAGAGAAAGGCGTCCTAACTGTTAGAGGCAACGTTTATACCGCATACACTTACGAGGAGGAAAGTTTCAAGATCACCGAGGCAATTGACCTCTCAATCTGCATGGCAGAAACCGTGGCCCAAGCCACGCAGCTTCCACCCGGCCAGCTTCGACTACCCGAGCAGGAGACTCCAAGGAAAAATTCAAAATCTAAAGAGCACAAGGAAGTACAGCTGGTCGACGGCAGCCCCGAGAAGACGGCCCTTATCGGGGCCAATCTGGATCCCAAATAGGAAGACGCGCTCGTCAGGTTTCTCAGGGACAACATAAGTGTTTTCGCGTGGAAACCCGCGGACATGCCCGGCGTCCCACGAAACCTGATCGAGCACTCCTTAAACGTCTCGAAGACCGCAAGACCTATCAAGCAGAAACTACGACGGTTCGCTCGTGACAAAAAGGAGGCTATTAGGACAGAAATAACACGGCTTCTAGCAGCTGGATTCATTAAAGAAGTGTATCATCTCGATTGGCTTGCCAATCCGGTTCTTGTACGAAAAAAGAATAATGAATGGAGAATGTGCGTTGATTACACTGATCTCAATAAGCACTGTCCTAAAGATCCTTTTGGTCTCGCTCGCATCGACGAGGTGGTCGACTCAACGGCCGGATGCGAACTCCTCTCCTTTCTAGACTGCTACTATGGTTATCACCAGATCTCGCTAAAGGAAGTGTTGACACCGTTTTTGGGCACGTGTCCATGTTTGGTAGAGTGCAGGCCGGCAGGATAGGACGATGGTGTTTTGTCTACAGGATGAATTGCCGATGAGGGTGGTTGCCGATGAAGGAGAGATTGAACGTGACTAAGTCTGTAGATGGTTATGTGTCTGTGCCGATGGCTACGACAAGGAAGTCTGCCGATGATTATGACAAGGGAGTATGTTGATGATACGGAGAGAGAGTCCGGGAGTTGCCGATCGGTTTGTGGAGATGTTCCAGTTTGTCACGAGGGGATAGCTTTGTATTTTCCTTAGTTATTTAAATCGTTTTGTATACGGATTCTATGTAATTTGGAATTCGAATTCTAGTCGTGTCTGGTTGTAGCTCTTTGAACAGGGTATAAATATAGACCCTAGGGCCTTGTAATGAAGAATCGATCAATCAATCAAACACAAGTTTTTACTCATATTCCAGTATCTACTATTTCGACGACTTCATCATACTTTTTCCTTTTTACTACGAGTTCTTAGGAATTCGTCGACTTAAGCGCGGGCGTGTTCTCAAGTTCCGCGTGAATACCTCTTGGCCGTGGCATCCGGGCGCATCGCTGTTGTCGGGACCAAAGTATTCGAGTTACTTCCCTTGCCGATAGTGAGGTCAAATCGGCTAGCACGCCTAAACGTTTGAACTGGGTATTAGCCCTTTGTGTTTGCAGATCAGCTTTTGCACCAACACATCTTTTGGCACGCCTGGTGGGACCGATTCAAAATCAAGATCAACATGTCGACTTCTGAGTTTGATCAAGAGAACATCATCCCCGTGACGGAAGCCAATCTCAAGGATGAGCAGATGCAAGCTATTGCTAAAGCCATGGAGGATTACAAGCAGCAATGCCTGAGGTCCTTCAGCATGAACAGGAGCGGTGAGGTGATTCAGAAGGATGCACTGCCGGCTCCTCGGCAGGTTACTTTTGAGTCCAATCCTGGCAAGCTTCAAGAGATGGTTGACAGCGCGATCAACCGCACTTTGATCAATCAAGCTGGTATACTGTCTAATACGGTTTTCAATGCCGTGGTGAGAACTTTCAAGGAGGGACAACTGCCACCAGATTATGTGGGCCCCACTTATCACCAGCCACAGTCACCAGTGGTCACCGCTCCATCGGCTGCTACGGCCGCTGCGGGTATGGAAATTCCTGTTCCACCAAGCACGTTTGGAGTCACCAATGGACAGTCTATGCCGATGACAACTAATCCACAGACTTCGGATGGGCAGATTAAACTTGCCACAGATCTGTTAGCATCGGCAATGACAGGGTTAACCCCTCCTCCCAACTGGTGAGGTTATGGCATGCCTCCAGAATTAACGCCGGGTACATCGCAGACGACTGATATGAGAGGCAAGACTCCTATGGCATTGGCACCTCCCAATATGCCGATGAACCAGAGTCCCCAGTATACTACAACTACTACTGCAAGACCTCACACTGGGAATTCTCAAGCTCCAATGTTCCAGATGCCTAACGCATCGGCAGACTCGATGCTGATGCAACAGAGGTCTATGGCTCAATCAGGGTATGTCAATTCAATGATGATGCCCAATTACCAGTCATCGGCAGGGCCTATGCCAATGAACGCTAATAATGGATGGCTTGGGCAGCAAGTCTTTCTACAAACACCCCAACAGAGTCACCAGGCTACAGGGTTCCAGCAAGGACAGATCTATCCTGGGTTCCAGAATCAGGGGATCCCTAACCAGCTAATGAATCTCGGGCAGCAGCTCGTCGGACAGCAGATTGGCGGGCAACAGCTTGGTGGTCCACAGGTTGGAGGCCAGATGATCAACCCAATATTCCGTGTAGATCGCGCACCGAACAGACACGTGGAGGCCTACCAGCAGGCACCTGATCCGCAACCGCCCCATCGACAAGATGCCGATGCATACTGGGCCGATAAGATTACTGAAGTAATGAGAGACCAATTCGGGATAAAACCCAAAGTCAATACTTACTCTTATCGGACACCGTATCCTCCTGCATACGACTTGATCCCGCTTCCACATCGGTACAAGGTACCGGATTTCACTAAGTTTTCTGGGCAGGATGATACGTCAACCATGGAGCACGTCAACAGATTCATTATTCAGTGCGGTGAAGCTGGTAACAGGGACGAATTGAGGGTCCGTTTATTTTCGTCATCATTGTCTGGGTCGGCTTTTACCTGGTTTATATCACTACCTCCCAACTCAGTGATTACTTGGGCCGATCTGGAAAAACAATTCCACAAATACTTCTTTTCTGGGGTCCATGAGAAGAAGATCACCGATTTGGTCAAATTAAGGCAGTGTAATGATGAATCGGTTGAGGGTTTTGTACAGAGGATACGGGAAGTCAAGAACAAGTGCTATAGTCTGGTTCTGGACGATCGGCAGCTAGCCGATTTGGCTTTCCAGGGTTTGTTGCCACACATCAGAGACAAATATGCATCTCAGGAGTTTGAAAGCTTAAGTCATCTGGTGCAAAGGATCTCTGATCAAGACATCAAGCCGTTTGAACCCAAGAGAGCATTGAACAAAAAGGTGTCGTTCGTTGATGAAGCAACAAGCTCGGATTCTGATGAGGAACCAGTCATCGGCTTGGCAGAGTGGGTGAAAAACAAAAAGCCGATGTCTTGTCCTTTTGGACATAAAGAACCAGAGAAATTTGTGTTTGACACCGCTAAAGTCGATAGGATATTCGACTTTCTGCTCCAGGAAGGTTAGATCAAACTTTCACCTAATCACGTGATCCCATCGGCTGAAGAATTGAAAAGGATGAAATATTGCAAATGGCACAATGCAACTTCTCATGACACTAACGAGTGCAAGGTGTTCAGACAACAACTGCAATCGGCTATAGAATCTGGGAGAATCAAATTTGATAACTCCAAGACCCAGAAGCCGATGAAGATTGACCAACATCCTTTCCCAACGAACATGTTGGATGCTAAGGGAAAAGCCAAGGTCTTAACCTCAGAAGCAGCTGAAAGAAGTGCATCGGTGGATCCTCAGCATCAAGTCACTACTGCCGATGCGAAGGGAAGGGGCTTGGTCCAGGAAGGAACCAGCTCAGGAAGGCCTCCCCGATCTGGAATTGTAATAACTCACAGAAGACCTCGGGAAACTTGGCAGCAACGAGAAGATCGGTACCGGCGCCAGCAAGAAGATTATCATTGGGAAGAGGAAAGACGCCGACATGAGTGGAATCGGCATAGGGATCACTGGAATTGCCCGTTCTTCATCCATTGCTGGGAAGAGAATATCAAACTTCCTACTGTCAGAGACTGCCCTGAATGCAACGGTTACGATCGGTACGACAGGTCCGATCGGAACTATCGTGATAATGATCGGCGCTTCAATGGGCCGATTAGAGGGAGAGCATCTGTCCATGATCGGCTGGGGGGCAGACTCAGTGTACACGACAGGCTTGGTGATCGTGTCCAGTATTTTCCCAGGAACCAGGGAGAACTTGAGGAGATGGCTAATGCACGAGTTTCCGATGAATTCATATTTTGCAGGGATGCCAATACGCATCGGATGGAGTCAAGGGAAAATCATCGCCCAGCAGCAAGGCAAAGACCGCTTCCTCCATGGTGTCCAGAGGGGTTGATTAAGACATAGAAAAGGAGGTTGCATCGCGAAAGGCGAGAAGGGCTAAGCAAGGGTGAGAACTCTGGTCAGTTTGAAGATCAGCAGCAATCAGATCGCGAGGGGGAAGGTCCATCGGCAGATGTCAACATGGTCTTTATGTTGCCGATGGAGTTTCTTGCCCCATCTAGCGATGATGAGTTGGAATTTTCCGACCAAATAGCTCAATTGGCTCTGGATCCGATGACGGCTATTTTCGAGCAACATCTCAAGGCTTTGTTCGTCAAAGGGAGGGTTGATGGGCAGCCGATGACCAAGATTCTAGTTGATGGTGGGGCTGCTATTAACATCATGCCGTATGTAGTATATCGGAAGCTTGGGAGAGGGGATCAGGATTTGACCAAGACCGATATGATGCTTAAAGACTTTGAGGGGAATGTGTCTCCAGTCAAGGGGGCAATATGTGTAGAGTTGACCATCGGCAGCAAAACCTTGCCGACAACCTTCTTTGTGATCAGTGGAAAGGGTGCTTACAACTTGCTATTGGGAAGAGATTGGATTCACGCTAATTGTTGCATCCCGTCTACAGTGCACCAATGCTTGGTTCAGTGGGTAGGAGACAAAATTGAGATTGTCCCGAGAGATTCTTCTTATGTCATTGCATCAGCAGAGGCGGACACTTATGAAAGGACTAGGTGTATTTCAGGAGAAGTTTGGGAGAAGGATTTTCTCAAGGTTGCCGATTACGAGATTCCACCGATCCAAGCAGTCGGTTCTGACGAAGGTTTTTAATGGATAGGTTCACCGATGATGGAAAGTTAGGCCAGGGATTCACATCGGCCGATGATTTAGTAGAAGTAGATATAAGTAGTGGTGATAAACCTAGACCCACTTTTATTAGTGCTAAGTTAGATTCTGAGTGTAAGCAACAGTTAACCGATTTGTTAAAGGAATATAAAGATTGCTTTGCTTGGGATTATATTGAAATGCCCGGTTTGGACCGATCAATTGATGAACATCGGTTGCCTATCAAGTCTGGATTTCGGCCACATCAACAGCCAGCTCGACGATGTAATCCTAACATTCTCTCTGATATTAAGGCCGAAATCACCAAACTTATTGAAGCTAAGTTTATTCGGCAGTGTCGGTATGCCGAGTGGATTTCCAACGTTGTTCCGGTCTACAAGAAGAACGGGAAGCTTCGGGTCTGCATTGATTTCAGGAATCTCAATAAAGCTACGCCAATGGATGGATACCCAATGCCAGTTGCCGATCTGTTGGTTGACGCCGCGGATGGGCATCGGATCATTAGCTTTATGGATGGCAATGCAGGGTACAATCAAATATTCATGGCTGAAGAAGATATCCCGAAGACTGCGTTCAGGTGCCCCGGTCATGTTGGATTGTTTGAATGGATAGTCATGACCTTTGGCCTAAAGAATGCTGGTGCTACATATCAAAGGGCCATGAATTTTATTTTCCATGAGTTCATCAGTAAGCTGGTGGAGATTTATATTGATGATGTGGTGGTTAAGTCTGGAGATTTCGCAAAACATCTTGCTGATTTGCGAAAGGTGTTGGAGTGCACAAGGAAGCATGGTTTGAAAATGAATCCCAATAAGTGTGCATTCGGTGTATCGGCGGGACAATTTCTTGGTTTCATGATGCATCAAAGGGGGATTGAGATAAGTCGAAGATCTATTGATGCCATCGATAAGATAGTGGCCCCTACCAACAAGACCGAGCTCCAATCCTTGATCGGCAAGGTAAATTTTATCAGAAGATTTATATCTAATTTATCTGGTAAAATTCGTGCTTTCAGTCCTCTTCTTAAGTTAAAAGCCGATCAAGAGTTTGTTTGGGGAAAAGAACAGTAGTTGGCTCTGGATGAAATCAAGAATTATTTAGTAAATCCTCCAGTTCTAATTCCACCTCAGCAAGGAAAGCCCTTCAGATTGTATTTGTCTACCGATGGGATGGTCATCGGTTCGGCTTTGATTTAGGAGTTTGAAGGGAAAGAGCGTGTAATTTATTATTTAAGCAGGAGGTTGATTGATGCTGAGACCAGGTATTCGGCTATTGAGAAATTGTGTTTGTGCTTATATTTCTCTTGCATCAAGTTGAGGCATTACTTGCTATCGGCCGAATGCACTGTTATTTGCAAAGATGATGTGGTTCGGTACATGCTGTCCATGCCGATTATGAGTGGTAGGATCGGTAAGTGGATTTTAGCGCTGTCGGAGTTCGATCTGCATTATGAATCGGCTAAGGCAGTTAAGGGACAGATTATAGCCGATTTTGTAATCCAGCATTGCGGCACAGTGGAGGCTTTAAAAATTGTGCCTTGGACGCTTTTCTTTGACGGATCTACATGTGACCGGGGGGCGGGAATCGGCATAATACTAGTTTCCCCTCGGGGAAGGAAATATCAGTTTTCCTTGCCGATTGTTGCTACATCAACAAATAATCAGGCTGAGTATCAAGCTTTAATAAAGGGATTAGAGTTGTTGAGAGAGGTTCATGCTGATGCTGTTGAGGTCTTCGGGGATTCTATGCTAGTTATAAATCAATTGGCTGGGAGCTACGAATGCCGAAGTGAGGTTCTCATAACTTATTACGAGAGGAGTATGCAACTGTTAAAGGAATTCAATGATTTTCGATTAGAATATGTTCCTCGATTGCATAATGAAGAGGCGAATCGGTTGGCTCAGCATGCTTCGGGATATCAGCCTATAATTAATGCAATATCGGCAATTGGTGCCGATGATTGGAGAAAAGAAATCGTTGATTACTTGAAAGATCCGTCCAAGAAAGTTGAGAGACGGGTTCGGTTTCAAGCCACCAAGTATGTGCTCCTCGAAGATGAATTGTACTACCGAACTATTGATGGAATTCTTCTTCGGTGCTTGAGTGATGATGAAGCTAGAAGTTTGATGGGAGAAATCCATGAAGGGGTATGTGGAGCACACCAGTCGGCTTTCAAGATGAAGTGGATGATTAGGAGGAATGGATATTACTGGCCAACCATACTTGAAGATTGCTTTAAATATTTCAAAGGGTGTCAAGGATGTCAAAAGTTTGGCAATATTCAAAGAGAACCCGCGTCGGCCATGAATCCTATTATCAAACCTTGGCCGTTCCGGGGATGGGCTATTGATCTGATCGGCCAAGTTTATCTACCGTCTAGCAAGGGGCATAAGTTTATTTTGGTTGCCACTGATTATTTCACCAAATGGGTTGAAGCCATTCCTTTAAAGAAGGTCACGTCGGCCAATATGATTGATTTCGTGAAGGAGCATATCATTTACCGATTTATAATCCCTCAAACAATTACTACCGATCAGGGTACTATGTTTACATCAGGGGAGTTTGATGAATTCGCAATCGGTATGGGGATTAAGGTATTGAATTCTTCTCCTTACTATGCTCAAGCCAATGGGCAGGCCGAGGCGTCCAACAAAGGAATTATTAAGCTTATTAAACGGAAGATTGAAGAGAATCCTAGAAGGTGGCACGCATTGTTAAACGAAGCCTTATGGTCTTATCGGATGGCTTGTCATGGATCAACTAAGGTTGCACCTTATCAATTGGTGTATGGACATGATGCGGTATTGCCTTGGGAAATTAAGGCTGGGTCTAGGCGGCTATCTTTTCAGGATCAGTTAGCTACCGATGATTATGCTACTTTGATGATAGACGAGTTGGATGATCTAGCAGGGTATCGGCTAAAAGCTTTGATGAACATAGAAGAAAATAAGAAAAGGGTTGCTAGATGGTACGATAAGAAAGTAAAGGCTAAGGAATTTGCCGATGGAGACTTAGTGTGGAAATTAATCTTACCGATCGGGACTAAAAGTTCAAAATTTGGAAAATGGTCTCCTAATTGGGAAGGTCCCTATCGGATAAGTCGATCGGCTCCTGGTAACGCCTACATTCTAGAAACTCTCGAAGGAGTTGAGTTTCCCAGAGCGTTAAATGGCAAATATTTAAAGAAATACTACCCCAGTATATGGGTCGATGCATGAAGATTTACGTGCCGATAACACTCCTATCGACTAGATTAAAATGTATCTGAGGCTGAACTTAGTGTTTCAAAAGTTGCCGATAACAATCCTATCGGCTGGATTAAAACAGCAAAGAAACTGGAGGTGCAGAGGAATAAAGATGTGTCGCTAATGGGAGCTTCATGCGTTCAGCAGCGCCTGGATTGCCGATATGGCGCGCAGCCGGATTTGGTTGGCTGCCTCTATCTCCCTGATATCGTCATCGGCGGAGCCTTCTATCGGTTTCAGCTTTTTCTTCAACTGCAGTGCCTTGCGCCCGTGGATGTTTCGTTCTTGCTCAAGGAGCTTGATGGTCTCTGGCAGTTGGCTCTCTTCCTGTTGAGCTTGGGATAAGGCGTCTTCCACTCGCTTGAGTTCCGCCAGCAGGGCTTCTCTTTTTGCCGATAGGTCAGAAATCTTCTGCTTCAGCGCGTCTCCTGAAGATCTCAAGGTGCCGGTGTTCTTGTGCTTCTCATCGGTCAAGAGCTTCTCTTTCATTATTTCTTCAGAAAGCTGGGTCTGAGCAGCTCTGTCGGCAAGGCGCCGAGAAGCCCTCTGGTACTGCAGCTGACGACTCTCCAGATGTGCAGCTTGGAAGAGGATTTCTTCGACATCGGCTGGAATCTGGCCTCTGAGAGTCCTGAACAGAACCTTGGCTGGGTCAGAGTCATCGACCAGTTGTGCCGTATCCTGATGAAGGAGAGCCGATAGTTCTTCCAGCTTGGCTCTGATCTCTGTCGATGCGATCCCAACTGCCCGGGAAGAGCTCGCTTCCTCGCCTTCATCATCGGAGATGTCAATAGCAAAAGAGAATAGGCTGTCAGGAGAGTCCTGCTCCTGAAAAGGAAAATAAAGTGAGTCAGTCCATGATCAAAATGCCGGTAAAAATATTGATGGGAGCTGGATAACTTACTTGCTTCAAGGCAATCTCTTGCTTTTGACTGGAAGATGCCGATGGAGCCGCGGGCTGATCGGTCAGAGATGCCGATGGAGCTACAGATTGATCGGCCACAGTTGCCGATGGAACGACATCAGCTGGAAATTAAAAGTCATTATGAGATGAAAAGATGGGTTTATCGGTATTAACTTTGTAAATATGTTACATTGGGGAAGGACGGTACTCGTATGAATGGAGGAAACCACCGATGTTATAATGAAACCTGCTGGATTGGTGGTTGGTTCATGAACGTTAGCCGATGTGTCTTCTGGCTGAGGTACTTCTTGTTGGGGTTCTTCTAGTTGAGTTTCTTCTACCTGTGGTGCTTCTTGCGTTGGAGGGGGAGATGGTGCTTGCTGAATCTCTACGTCTGGAGAAGGGGAAGATTCCACCGGAATGGGAGATACCGGAGGAGGAGGAGGAGGATGAGTTGCCACTTTCTGGCGCTTTGTTTCTGCCCTGGTACTCTTGGCACCTTTTCTCTTCTGCTGGCTGGACTGGGGGGCATCCGCACCTTGGCTCTTGGTTTTTGCCGATGCACTGGTTTGCTGTAACAACAAAGAGGGATTTGTGAATACAAGTGTAGCCGATGTAAAGGTAAAGATCGGTATAAATGAAGAGGGTTAGCAGTTACCTTAAAAGCTTGTGCTAGGGCGGAAGCAGCTACCGATGGAGAAGTCTGGGTCTTCCTGGTGGTGACCTTCCTCAGGCGTATACCTCGATGCACGATGGAAGCCAAGGTAGGGGCGTTGTGGCCGATTGAAGAGATTGGGCCTGATGCAAATAGATCAATCGGCTTGCCACTTTTGCTGACCGATGGAGGGGTATCATCAACCTGCAGAAAAGTTCAAAAGTAAATTGCCAATAGAAACAGGATTGAAAGAATTGAAACATTGGTTCGAAAACACTTACAGTGTCGTTGGGAACTTCATACTCGGGGTCAATCATGCCGCGGTACGTGAGGGCCGATTTACAGAACAGATGCTCCTTCCATTCTGCCCACCACTGTTTGTATGCCTGAGTGATGAAATCGGCTAGAACCCACTCTGATAAATCCACGTCTGTATCGGCACTCGATGGCAGTTGGGCTACTCGAATCCATTCAAGGAGACTGTTGATGGTTTCCCTAGGCTTTATCACATCGGCGTAGCAGAGCGCGATCGGCAGCTCGCCGAAAGCTAACTGACGGGCTAGTGCCGATGGGTTGTAAAACTCATAAGTCTGAGGGGAGGTTTTCCCACTACCAAAGAAATTCACTGGTATGGCTCTGGGAGTCACTATTGCCATCATCACTTCATTATCCCGGTCAAGAGCTTCATCAAATGGGTTGAAAACCAGGGGAAGCATACTGTCTGGGTCATCATAGGCTAACCATGCTCGCTCATCTCTGGCCAAACCCTCATACAGAGTTTGGAAGAATCGGCTGACCTGATCTGGGTTACCCCCTGAACCAGGCAAAACTATGACAGCCTCGCTGAAGTTTAAGGGAGCACGTGTTGCCGATTCCTCCTCACCCAACACATGATTTTCGGTTATGTCCCTTGGGAAATGCTGTGTGAACAGGTTAAATTCAAGGCGCTTGTGCAGATGCAGATTGAGCCACATATTGATAAACCACCAGGGGCCTCCCAAGTTGCCGATAGACTGGCCAAGCAAGAGCTTCTTAGTTACTTGATGGAGGAGGTGATAGGCCGCTCCAAGCAGGTATCGGCCAAGGGGAAATCGGCCACCATTGGCCAGATTTTCCGCTGCTGCTAGATGAACAGAAGTTGGTCCTGCCGATCGGCCACAAAACATGAATTTGTCTAGCCACATGTTCAAGAAGCAGGTCTGCTCTTTTGCGTCAACAGGGCCTGTTTTGCGGTATTTCTGGATATACCCTGACCAGCCGCCGATGGCGCGGGTTTCTACCTTAGCACTGGGTTTAGTATCGAAGAAGTGGGTGCTATCGGCAGAAGAAATATCTAACCCGGTGAGCATAGCCACATCGGCAAGAGTGGGGGAAACAGGGCCATGGCCAAAGACAAAGGCATTGAGCGTGTCTGACCAGAAGTTGATGCAGCTATCAGCAGTGACTCGTTCCTATGCATATCGGCAATAGACAACCTAATGCATTGGGCTAGATTTCTTTCACCCCATTGGACTTCATTTGAGTTGCTGACTCTCACAAACCAATCTGTCCACCCCACGGTAGGGCTGGGCCAGGAACGAAAAGTGTCCTTCCACAGATCCAAGGAAAAGTTCTCTGCCCTGAAAGGGATCCTGTTGGTTTCTGTGTTTACGAGATCGGTTGGATCTGGATCCCCTAACGGGCCAAGGCATTGGAGATGTGGTCGATCAGTGGGGATGACAATTTTGTTAGCCGATTCCTAATGGTTTTGGTGGCATAAAAAAAGAAAGAGAAGGGAAAAAATATTCAGTACGGCGGATTGCAGATGAACGAGGGTGCGAGAAAAGTACAAGAGGTAGTGCGAAGAACTGACCTCGGGGATGATGAAGTTGATGGCCATTTTGCCACAGAGGAGAAGATTGAGAGTTTTGGGGTTGGTGAGGAAGGAGCCCCGTCGGAGATCTTGAAGCTTTTTGGAACAGCGCCGCCGCCGGAAAGGTGAGGTTGGAGTTGTAGAATGATGTGATGGAGAAGGAGTACCCGAGAAGGAAGTACTTATAAGACAAAACGGGCAGGGGTAAATCTGACTTATCTCTTTGCCGCATCCGAGAAATCCGAGGGTGCTCAGGTAGATATGGTAACTGTTTGCACGGTAATCAAGGGATTGTGTAGGTGATTTGACAGGAAGCGGTCATTATTCAGAGATATTTCACTGTGCGAGATCTCTTGGTCGGTCCATCGGCGGTGCCTCGTAACGGTCATATTGCCGATGGGCAAATAAAGTGGAGATAGTCGTTTGGGGAGATAAGGTACGAGTATCCCTGTCAGTCTATCGGCAAATCTTTGCAACGGTAATATTGCCGATGTGCGACCGAAAAGGAAATGTCCGTTTGGGAAGTTGAGGATTTTAAGGGATTTACAAGAGAACAGGGTCAGAGTTGTTCAGATTGAGGTTGACGGTTACCAGGATAGAAGCATTAATTGCGGGAAAAGGCATCATTACTGCAGAGAATTTCGGAGCATTAACGATTTCATACTCCAAAATTGGGGGGCATGTGTTGACACCGTTTTTGGGCACGTGTCCATGTTTGGTAGAGTGCGGGCCGGCAGGATAGGACGACGGTGTTTTGTCTACAGGATGAATTGCCGATGAGGGTGGTTGCCGATGAAGGAGAGATTGAACGTGACTAAGTCTGTAGATGGTGATGTGTCTGTGCCGATGGCTACGACAAGGAAGTCTGCCGATGATTATGACAAGGGAGTCTGTTGATGATACGAAGGGGAGTCCAGGAGTTGCCGATCGGTTTGTGGAGATGTTCCAGTTTGTCACGAGGGGATAGCTTTGTATTTTCCTTAGTTATTTAAATCGTTTTGTATATGGATTCTATGTAATTTGGAATTTGAATTCTAGTCGTGTCTGGTTGTAGCTCTTTGAACAGGGTATAAATATAGACCCTAGGGCCTTGTAATGAAGAATCGATCAATCAATCAAACACAAGTTTTTACTCATATTCCAGTATCTACTATTTCGACGACTTCGTCATACTTTTTCCTTTTTACTATGAGTTCTTAGGAATTCGTCGACTTAAGCTCGGCGTGTTCTAAAGTTCCGCGTGAATACCTCTTGGCTGTGGCATCCGGGCGCATCGCTGTTGTCGGGACCAAAGTATTCGAGTTACTTCCCTTGCCGATAGTGAGGTCAAATCGGCTGGCACGCCTTAACATTTGAACTGGGTATTAGCCCTTTGTGTTTGCAGATCAGCTTTTGCACCAACAGGAAGATGACCAGATCAAAACATCTTTTATCACTCCTTTCGGCGCGTATTGCTACACGACCATGTCCTTCAGACTCAAAAACGCTGGAGCCACTTATCAACGGGCTATTCAGCAATGCCTCCACGACGAGATTCGTGATGACCTTGTCGAGGCTTATGTAGATGACGTCGTCGTCAAAACAAAGGACGCGAGCACTCTAATCGACAACTTAGACCGAACTTTCAAGGCACTAAATAAATACAAGTGGAAGCTTAACCCCAAAAAATGTATCTTTGGGGTCCCCTCTGGTCTACTGCTCGGCAACGTCGTCAGCCGTGACGACATACTGCCGAATCCCTCAAAAGTAAAAGCAGTGCTCGATATGCGACCACTCAAGAACGTCAAGGACATTCAAAAACTCACCGGATGTATGGCTGCTCTCAGCCGTTTTATCTCTAGACTAGGAGAAAAAGGCCTCCCCTTCTTCAAGCTCTTAAAGACGTCAGAAAAATTCTCCTGGACAGATGAAGCCGACGCTGCGTTCACCCAGCTCAAAACCTTTCTCACTTCGTCACCCATTCTCACAGCGCCTCAACCCAACGTGGACCTGCTCCTTTACATAGCAGCAACCGACAGGGTTGTCTCCACGGCAATGGTGGTCGAGCGGGTTGAGCCAGGCCATGTATACAAAGTTCAGAGACCAGTTTACTTCATAAGTGAAGTCTTAAACGAGTCCAAGACCAGGTAACCTCAGATACAAAAGCTCATCTACGCCATCTTAATAACTTTAAGGAAGCTGAAGCATTACTTCGATGGTCATCGGGTCCTGGTAACCACTAGTTTCCCCCTAGGGGACATTCTGCGCAACAAGGACGCCATTGGTAGAATTGTAAAATGGGCAATGGAACTATGCCCATTCTCCTTGGATTTCCAGAGCCGTGCTACCGTCAAGTCCCAAGCCTTGGTCGATTTCATCGCAGAATGGACGGACCTCAACGAGCCTCCCCTCTCCGATACTTCCGACCACTGGTCAATGTTCTTCGACGGGTCCTTAAACATCAATGGTGCTGGCGCTGGAATACTCTTCGTGACGCCCAATAAGGACAAACTACGCTACATCCTTAGGATTCTCTTTCTGGCATCGAACAACGTCGCCGAATACGAAGCATGCCTTCACGGCATTCGACTGGCTGTCGAACTGGGAGTCAAACGCCTCTACGTTCACGGCGACTCTGCCCTGGTCATCAACCAGGTAAACAAAGAATGGGACACAACCCACGAAAAGATGGACCTCTACTGCAAAGAAATTTGCAAATGGGAATCCAATTTCTACGACATAGAATACATCCACGTGGTCTGGGATAAGAACCAGGCAGCGGATGCGCTGTCAAAGATAGGATCATCTCGGACCAAGATCCCGCAAGGCGTTTTCATTCAGGACATCCATGCGCCAAGTGTGGGCACAGACCTGGTCGAAAAGCAACCCAATGAGGCAATGCTCATAGACGACTCCGCTCCGGCAATCAGCAGCCATGATTGGCGCGCCCCTTTCATCAGGTACATATCAGACGGATCGGGTCTTCAAGATAAAACAGAGAACGAGCGTCTCATCCGGCGATCCAAGAACTACATACTGGTGGATGGAAAGCTTATGTGAAAAAATGCAAGTTCTGAAGTACTGCTCAAATGCATATCCCAAGATGACGGCATCAAGCTTTTAGATGACATACATGCTGGATCCTGTGGCAACCACGCCGCCTCCATAACACTGGTCGGGAAGGCCTTCCGAGCAGGCTTTTACTGGCCAACTGCGGTCACCGACGCTGAGAAACTGGTTCGACATTGTGAAGGGTGCCAGTTCTTTGCCAAGCGGACCCACGTACCTGCTCACGAAATTCAAACTATTCTGTCGTCTTGGCCTTTCGCTTGCTGGGGTCTCGACATAATCGGGACATTTAAGCCAGCCCCTGGCAACTTCAAGTTTGTCTTTGTACTAATCGACAAATTCTCGAAGTGGATCGAGTACATGCCACTGGTCAAAGCAACCTCCGAGAAGGCTGTGGAGTTCCTCAATCAAATCATACACAGATTCGGGATCCCCAACAGTATAATCACCGACCTGGGCACTCAGTTCACTGGCACTACATTCTGGGACTTCTGCGATGACAGGGGCATAGTCATAAAGTACGTGTCAGTAGCTCACCCACGGGCCAACGGTCAAGTAGAACGCGCGAACAGAATGATCATTGATGCTCTAAAGAAAAGGCTGTACACCGAGAACGACAGAGCACCTGGACGATGGATGAAAGAGTTGCCGGCCGTAGTCTGGGGCCTCCGAACACAAGCTAGTCGCAACACGGGTGTGTCACCCTACTTCATGGTTTATGGCACTGAGGCAGTGCTTCCGTCCGACATAACCTTTGTGTCTCCAAGAATCGAAAACTTCGACCAGCCTTCTACCGAGATCGCCAGGGAGCTTGAAATCAACTGCATGGAAGAAAAGCGCCTGGTCTCGTGCCTTCGAACAACAAAGTATCTTGAGGCCATCAGGCGGTATCACAACAGGAACGTCAAAGACCGTTCCTTCATGGTCGGTGATCTGGTGCTCAAGAGGAAAACAGGCCAAGAAGGAATGCACAAGTTATCCATGCCTTGGGAAGGACCCCTTTGTGGTCGCCGAAGTCATGCGCCCTACATCTTACAGACTGGCGTACCCAGACGGAACACGCTTGCCCAATTCTTGGCACATAGACAAACTGCGTCGTTTTTATCCATAAGTTCCAGTACTTTTCGTTTGTAAATCTCTTATGCTTGGCAGTAATAAAATTTTTTCTTTCTTGCTATGTACTCCTTTCAGGACCAAGATCCTTAAAAGATTATTAACTCAATTCAGTGATACATCACTCGGACAAGTGCTGCAATCTTCTTTCAGGACCAAGATCCTTAAAAGATTATTAACTCAATTCAGTGATACATCACTCGGACAACATTGCAGCGCTCAGAACCATGGTCATTACAAATCAATCTTTATTACAAACTTTACATACAAAGTTTACAATAAACACCCCTCTGGGCGGTTCCTAGTCTATTCCTACAGACTACTCTAGAGGCCTACTGCTCGGGCTGATCACCCGCTCGGCCTTGCTGCCCAGTCGAAGGGGTCGGGGCCACCGGCGCCTGGCTGCTCGAGACCGCAGGCGTCGACCGCCCATCTCCGGTAATAGACGCTCCCGACAATTCCCTGGCTGACCTATCTGACCCGGGCTGGTCGGGGGGAGTTGCCGTCCCGCAGAGGTTGATGTCGCTGATCACTGTCGACTACAGATCAAGCAAACCAACATGAAGGTTGTCTGCCTCCTGCGGACCAATCTCCTTGGGGTACCCCCTCTCCAGCCGAGACAGGTCGACCAGAGGATAGTGGGCGCGCACCATGCTGAGGACGTGCGCACCGGCGAATTCCCCAGCGTCCTTGACAAACTGCTGAAGCCAGTCCCACGCCCGTTGAGCCTTCTCGATCGGAGTCAGCTTCGGTGAGCGGGGTTGGTCTTCAGGGAGCTCGGGGCTGATCAAATCAAGGACCGGGGCCACTCCTTTCCAAAGCTTGATGCAGTTGGCCTTCCAGGAGTCCCGATCCTTGATCAGCTCGTTGAAGTGTTTCTTGGTATTTACTTTGAGCACTATAAACCAAGCAGGAGTGAAAGGTCCTTGTTTGGTTTTGGTAATTGAGTGACAACTTAGTTGGACTAATAGTGTTTATGTGAGATGCACAGGAGATTAGTCCACAGGTGATTATGTGGTGATGGAGGAGCTCATTGCATATGAGACATGACATGGAGTCATGTGACCAAGGTGGAGAAGATCAAGATGAGGCTTGGCTTGATGGACCGGTTGCAAGAGTGAAGGGCAAGTCGGAGGCTTTGAAGCGAGGGACCGCGTGTGACGGTGAAGCTTGAGCAAGACTTGGCGCCGATGGACTGAGGCAACGGTGAAGAGCAAGTGAGGTCAAGATCGATGAACCAATACGGTCACGTGATGATATGAAGTGGATCATATCATTTGGTGATTGGTTGGTGCATGTGTTGCATCAACATTGGAGGAGATGGAATGGAATGCGCAAGGCAAAGGTATAACCTAGGGCATTTCCATTTTACCGGTCATAGGTGGGTAGAGAAGTTTATGACCGGATTTAGGATAGATGGTCGTACTATCAAGAGGGGCAAACTTGTTTGCATATCGGTCATCTAGTGCCACTTGAGCGATCTAACTTTGCATACGTGTTAGGATCGAGTGGCGTGGCAAGTTGAGAGGCTAACTCCTTTGGGAAATTGTTTGTGAAAAGCTAACACACTTGCACATGGTGGTGTACACTTGGTGGTGTTGGCACATTTACAAAGGAGGTGGAGTTCCTAGGGTTGAGAGGCGCTTTTGAGAAAAATAAGTGTATATTTTCTATTGCGCCGGTGGAAAATTTGAAGAAGTCGCGGGAGTGTTTCTCAGTAGGAAACACTCATCGGACGCTCTACGTGGAGGCACCGGACGCTGGCCTTTAGCGTCCGGTGTGCTGTCGGGTGCAGCAGAGTGCACCGGATGCACCGGAGAGAGTCCGGTGCTCAGCGTCCGGTGTGCGGGCGGTTTGGCGACCCTCTCTGCGCACGAGTCCGGTGAGCACCGGACGCTCAGGGTGCGTCCGGTGGCTTGCGTCCGGTGACCGTGCGAGTTTGCGGAGCTCTCTGCGCACGAGTCCGGTGTGCACCGGACGCGTCCGGTGTGGACTTGTTGAGCGTCCGGTGGTGCTGTGTCAGGCGCGAGCGTGCGGTAGCCGTTGGCGGCAACGGTCGAGTTCAAACGGCTAGTGACACGTGGCTGACGCCTGAGCACCGAACGCTGGGAGTTGCGCGTCCGGTGGCTCCCTGTGAGCGTCCGGTGCCCACGTGTTTTGCCCAGTGAAGGGGCAACGGCTAGTTTAGCCCTTGGGGCTATAAATAGAAGTGGTGGCCGGCCTTGGCTGGTGCTGAGCACTCTTGGGACTTAGTGTCCATGCTTGGGGAGTGCTAGTAAAGCCTCTAACTCACATATGCTTGATAGTGTTCATCCGATTGTGTGTGTGAGCGATTCTAGTGCGTTGCATTGAGAGATTGCATCGAGTGGCACTAGGTGTTCGTGTTGCAAGCCGGTGGTGCTTGTTACTCTTGGAGGTTGCCACCTCCTAGACGGCTTGGTGGCTTGTGACTCCGTCGAAGCACGCAAGGAGATTGTGCGGTGCTCCGGAGAAGAGATTGTGAGGGGTACGGTGCTCACCCCGCGGGGATCGCGAAGAGCAACTCTAGTTGAGCGAGACGTGAAGAGCGACAAGTGGTCCGGCCGGGTCAAGTGCTAGAGCTTGTGGTAAGCACTCCACGTGGGAGAGTGTGACTTGCGGGTCACCACTAGCAAGAGGACCGGCGGCAACCTTGGAGCTTGTCTCAACGGGGACGTAGCTTGGTTGCAACCAAGTGAACCTCGGGAGAAAATCATCGTGTCAACATTGTTCTTCCTGTTGGTTTGCAAAGTCCCTAACACAAGCTTGTTCTTACTTTCATATACTTGTGCTTGTGTAGTTGCTCTTGTAATTAGTTAGCTTGTGTAGCTTGCTAGTTACCTTCTTGCTTGTGTAGCTAGAAGTAGTTCCCTTGCGTGACTAATTTGGTTTGTGTAACCTTGTTAGTCACATTGCTTAGTTTGTGTAGCTAAGTAAGTTGCGCTCTCTAATTTGGCATTAGCTGCCTTGTTATTGAGCTTGCTAGTGAGCTTAGGCTTTGTGCGCTTTGCCTCACTAGTTTGTGTAGGAGCTCCCCCGGTTTGCAAAGTACTAGTTGCATAGGTTTGTGTGACCTTGCTCCTAGAATTGGTTAGGTGAGCTCTTGCTAAGGTAGCACCTTGCTTGTTTGTTTAGGATCTTTTCAAGGTGCTAGAGAACTTAGATAGAGAGGTGTAGTCTTGGCTAGACTGATAGTTTTAATTCCACATTTGTTTCGGTTAGCCGGCGTAATAACTTTTAGAAAGGACTATTCACCCCCCCCTCTAGTCCGCCATCTCAACCCTTCAAGGAGGTCAGTATATAAACAAAAAATGGAACGTTGAGTAATCAAAGAAAAAAGGGATAGCACGAATCTCACCGGACAACTCCCAACTCTTGTTGCTTAGCTCCTCGCCACCTCTGCGCGCGGTCTCCAGCGCCCCGGCAAGCTCCTGGTCGAGCTTCTCTTTCTCTCGTCGGAGGCGCGCAACCTCCTCCTCCAAGTCTGCAAGAGCAATTCCTAGTCAACAAAAACGACTATGTGGTTATATACAACTGCTCGGAATATATGACTAACCCTTCCTTTCTCGATCCTTGTCGGCTAATCGCCGATTGAGATCGAGCAGGCGCTCTTCCTGAGCACCCATCTCAGCCGTCTTCTCCTCGGTCTCTGACCGAAGGCGGTCTACCTCTACGGACAGGGCCTTGTTCTCGGCCACGATTCCCTCAATCTGGTCGAAGCACCTTTTTCGGTACTTCGCCATTTTCATTGCGCCCTACAAGAAGAATACATATTGAATCCAGAGACAATGCATATAAACTTTGAGCAGTGCAAAAGACCACTTACCTTAACCTCGTCCACAAGCCGCTTTGCTGCGCGCTCCACCCTCGCGGCCTCCTCCGTCTCCGCGAGTTCTTCGTGACCAATGAAGTGGTCCCCGCGTTGGCGCCATACGTAAACTTGCTGGCGACCGTCTTGGGGACGACCTTGGATCTCCTCCACTTCGTCGTCGGAGGCCGTCCGGGTCTTGCCCTCCGCACTACCCCCAGCCGTGGCCGCGGGCATCACTGGACCCTGATCCAGGCCAGGGGAGTCCCCTGGTGAAGAGGCCTCTACTCGGGGCGGGGTTGGGATTCTCCCTTCTTCAGTAGGTGGGGGAGTCGGAGCTCTGTCCTCTTCCTCCACAACGTTGCTCGGGGGAGGTGCCCTCGCAGCCTCTCCATCCCTCGTAGGGGTGCCCGCTCTGGCCCCAGCCGGGGCTGGGTGCTCTTCGGCAGTCTCAGCCGCGATCACCACCGTGGGCTGCTCCTCGGCATGCTCCTAGGTGGTCTGCGGCGCGGCAACTTCAACGACAACCGCGGGCTCGGCCGTCCCCCAGCCAGCAACGTTGTCAGGGTCAACGTCCGACGCCGTGCTAACAAAAATGCGACATTTAATCAATGTCAGAAGTAGCAGCAACAAAACGCAAAATATATCGAAGTACGAGAGTAAGATTGAACAACTTACAGATCGGAGCACCTGTGCGTCGCTGTGAAGAACCTCCTCCTGGTCCTACCGGTCGGTGCCGCCGCCCTCGTCTCTACGACACGCGTCGGCTCGACGTGTGGGGCAGGAGGGTCGCTGGTCATCTGACCAGTGGTGACCGGCGCAACGTCTGGACGACAGCACAGCCTCCGGACCAAAGAAGGCGTGTCCTCCTCCTCGTCATCGTCATCGGTGATCTTGACAAGCCGACGACGCTTCGGCGCTTGGCTGCTCTCCGCCAGCAGCGCCTCCGCAAGGGACGGATCCGTCACCAGTGGCCTTTTCCCCGCCACTCTGTCCTCGGTGGTCGGGGCGAGACGGTTCTGCTCTTCCTCGCTGCTGGTGTATTGAGGACACCGAGCAGCATCGTCCTCTGGTGGGTCCATCCCCGCGGGATTTTCTATACCAGGTGCCAGAGACTCATACACTGCGCACCGGTCAATGTCTCCAATCTGCAGAAGAACGAACGACAAGTCATCAACTATGAGGACAAGTACTCAACAGGCAATATTAGACAATAACACTATTTATTTACCTTAGGAGCTGGTCGCCCCAGCTTGAAGGCATGCATACGATTACTGCTTCGAACGAAGTTGTCGTCTGTAAAGTTGAACAACTCGTTCATCAGCTGCTGCACCTCCGCCTTCTCCAGACCATCAGGGCTCATCCTGGTCGGGTCCTGGCTCCCCGCGTACTCATACGCCGAGTGTACCCTCCTCTGGCAGGGCATCACCCGATGTACAATAAAGTTCCCGACCACTCCTGGCCCGTTTAAGCGGGACCAGTCGATCAGCTTCATCAGGTCTGCCACTTGACCAGAGAAGTCCGGGCGGTCTGTCCAGCTGACCCTCTTCTCGGGGATGTAGCCCACGTCGCAGAACGTGGAGCTGCCCGGCTCTTCCCTGATATAGAACCACTTCTTGTATCATTCGGTGAGAGAAGTGTTCCACGGGCAGTTGAGGTACCGGTTCTTCATTCCATCACGCAGATTGAGGTATACTCCACCTGCAATCTTGGAGCCTCCAACTGCTCCTTTCTTCCTCAGACAAAAAAGGTAACGAAAAAGGTCGAAGTGCGGCTCTATTCCAACATAGGCCTCGCACAGATGAATAAAGGTGGAGATAAGAAGAATCGAGTTCGGGTGCAGATTGCAGATCCTGATCTCATAGTAAAGAAGAAGACCCTGGAGGAAAGGGTGGACAGGAATCCCAAATCCCCTTTTGAAAAAATCTTCAAAAACCACGATCTCACCGGCACGGGGGTCAGGGTAGCTTTCCCCTTCCGGCGCCCTCCAGCCGCCGAGCTCTTGGTTGTGCAGCAGCCCCATCCCGACGAGGTCGTTGAGGGACCTCGTGTTGCTTCGGGACTTTTTCCACTCCTTCGCCATCAGCTCAGCTCTTTTCTTCGAGTCGCTCTTCGCCATTGATGCTACGAAGGCGACCGCGAGCTGGACGATTCAAGATGCAGGTTGCAGAAGGCAGGAATGGTGAGAATAGAAAGTTTGAAGGCAAAGACAGAGTAAAGATTACGGGCGTGGTGTCGAGTCTTTATAGGCAACGGCTCCACCTCTTCTACTTCCTGCATTCTTGGGAAGTGGGCGGGCCCTGCGGCGGATGTGGCGTTTCGGTTTTCAATAATTACCGGTAGTAAATACGGTGGTTTTTTCTGCATAATTGGTCGTTTCCTTCTCTTGAACCACGTAAAGAGCGGCGGCACAGTTATCCGGCGCAACTTTTTATGCAACCGTCTGACAATACGCCAGGATGCCTCGTCACATCACACATTAATGTGGCAAGATGCTTTTTCCAAAATAACAAGCAGAATTGGTGGAGGATTGTGACTTTCCTGGGGACTGTACCGTCCACCGAGCACTATAGGCCCAGGGACTGGTCGACCAGTCTGCCAGTTTGGCGACCTGGGGACTGCACCGACCACCGAGCACTATATGCTCGGGGACTGGTTGACCAGTCTGCCAGTTTGGTGACCTGGGGACTGCACCGACCACCGAGCACTATATGCCCGGGGACTAGTCGACCAGTCTGCCAGTTTGAAGACTTAGAGACTGCACCGACCAATCTGAGCACTATACGCTCGGGGACTAGTCGACCAGCCCACAATTTGAAAATTCGAGGACTGTACCGATCACCGAGCGTTATATGCTCGGGGACTGGTCGATTAGTCTGTTCAATTGCAAACAAGCATGATATGCTCGGGGACTGGTCGATTAGTCTGTTCAATTGCAAACGAGCATGATATGCTCGAGGACTGGTAAATTCAATTTTTTAGACCTTGCTACAAGGTTCATACTTTGCCTTCCAGCAAGCTCGAGGACTACATCGGTACGATGCATCTGGCGATGCATCTCAGTTTTAGAATTACTATGAAGACTTTTTTGACCCTGGCACCACGTGCCTACGTCACCTACTACCAGGCTCGGGGACTAAGTGGGCACACTTCACCTTGCGGTGAACGTGTTTGCTTTTTGAAAGATTGTACTTTTCATAAAAGTACAGTGGGCACACTTCATCGAGAAAAGAAATATTTTTTCGAAAGAGCACCATGCATTCTTCAAACAACCTGCTTCTTCGATGTCAGTGTTGATCAACTGTCTTTTGAGTTGGCCAAAACACCGTTGCAACTGTTTGGGCGACTTTCATGATAATCGAAGATGTTAAGCCTTGCTGATCGAAGAAGTTCAAGACGGCGTGTTACATCACAATACACGGTGCTCGGGGACTAGCTGTGGGGGTATAAACCCCTATACCCTTACGGCTAGACTTGGGCCAGAAGGCTTGGTCCATCACGAAGACGGTCCGAGGCTTGATCCAACTCTGCTTAGAGTTTCGTGCAAGGAAACAAGACGTGGAGATCAAGTCGGATCCTGGTCGGTTAGAATAGGAATTGATATCGAACTATCTATGGCAATTGTAACCGACTAGGATTAGTTTCCAGATCTGTAACCCTGCCCTCCGGACTATATAAGGAGGGGCAAGGGACCCCCCCTAGACATATTATTCTCTCAATCCAATACCATCAGACGCAGGACGTAGGTATTACGCCCACACGGCGGCCGAACCTGGATAAAAACCTTGTTTGTGTCTTGCGTCACCATCGAGTTCGTAGCTTGCGCACCGTCTACCGATAAACTACTACCGTGGGTATACCCCAAGGTAGACTGCCGACTAGCTTTCGTCGACACCGATCCACCATCGTCGTGGACGGATGTTGGTGCGGCCGCGGTGATAGGCAGATCTGGATGCGGCGGCGGCGGTGAGCGACTTGTCGTCGATCCACCGTCGTTGTGGACGGATGTGGGTGCAGCGGCGGCGATGGGCGGATCTGGGTGCAGCGGCGGCGGTGAGTGACGTGGTCGCTGATCCACCGTCATCGTGCCTAGGCTGTCGGGGTTGGTGACAGCCAATGCCAGTAGCTGCTGACGGCGGTTGCAACAATGGCGGTGGTGGTTCATGCAGGCGAGAGGGGGGTGTTACCTGCCCCTCCCACACGACTTTACCGTCGCTTCGGCGGCAAGCGGCCTAGGCGGCTACGACGACGGTCAAGGGCAGGAGAAGGCGTCCACATTGGAGATGGCTTCGTCGTCCGCAATGGGCATCTAGTTGGTGGAACTCGGCTCTCCGGATTTGATGGATTGATCTAGTGATGCTTATGTCGCTGGTGTTTGGCGTAACAGAATGGCTCGTGGAGGCAGTGGCAGTGCTACCATGTTTAGACGACGGTGACGCCCGTGGGCGCCACTTTCCTCGCTGGAGGCGTCGTCAGATCTTACATGAGGATCTCCCGGGTGAAAACCCAACACCGGTGTTTCTGGTGGGTGATGATGGTGTCTTTGGATGTCATATGCTCGTTGGAGACGTCGCTTTTGGATGATCCCATGGAGTGTCAGCTTTGGTGCCGAATTGGTATTGGTATGTTCCTTGCAGGTGCACCAGGAGCTTTGTTCTGTTGCCAGGTTACAGTATCCGGAATCTCCAATGGCGGTCGGCGTCCTACGTTCTTTCAATATTCTCTAGGTCTGCTAACGTGTCTTGATGTCGATTAGTGACTTGGTGGTCTTACCAGTGCAAGTCATAGTTCCTTATTGGAGATATAATTTTTTTTTGTTTCCGTTGATCTAGTATTCCAGTGTACTCAGGTGACGTAGATCTTACCTGTTTCAAGGGACGTCCGATGTAATAATTTGGCCTCATGTAATCCTCGTGAGAGGATGACTGAAGCCAGAAATATCAATTTCCTTTATCTAAAAAAATATTTTTAGGAAAAAAATCCCATTCGCTGCATGGAAACCTTCTCCCGTGAAAGACGTTCCCGTGGAAAAATTAGGCCTTGTTTAGATGCACCAAAAACTCAAAATTTTATAAGATTCTCCATCACATCGAATCTTGCAGCACATGCATGGAGTATTAAATATAGATAAAAATAAAAACTAATTACACAGTTTGTCTGACGAGTCTTTTAAGCCTAGTTACTTTATAATTAGACAATGTTTGTCAAATAAAAACGAAAGTGCTACAGTGTCAAAATCCAAAAAGTTTTTGCATCTGAACAAGCCCTTAGCCTCACCTAGGCCTTGTTTAGTTCACCCCAAAAATAAAAAACTTTTCAAGATTTTCCGTCACGGCACATGCATGAAGTATTAAATATAAACGAAAACAAAAACTAATTGTGCAGTTTAACTGTAAATCGTGAGATGAATCTTTTGAGCCTAGTTAGTCTATGATTGGACAATAATTATCAAATAAAAATAAAAGTGCTACAGTATCCAAAATCCAAAAATTTTTGAAACAAGGCACTATCTTGATGGGATAATGACTAATTTAATAAGCAGAAAAAAAAACGAGAAAACCGAATTGTCACGGGCCACGGCCCCGAGCCGAAAAAGCACCGAGTCAAGAGCAGGGCAGGCCTCGGTCAGGCAAAGCCCAAATGCCGACTACGGAGAAGGACGGACACCACCTTCAAACCCCTCTGCTAAAAAAAAGACCACCTTCACCCCAATATATTTTTTTCAATATGACCTTCCTCAACTATTATGTGATTTCGATTTGCTCCAGTCAATTCAGTTAGAAAATTAGATTTTTAGACTTCTTCTTTTAAAACCGTCTAGTTTACTTCTCCGAGTGGGTTTGGCTAACGTGGCGCCATGCCAACAGTAGTCTACATGACACTATGTTTGCGAAGCCAGAAGATTTGAGGAGCCCGGGCAATTTTCATTAAGCAAAAATATTTAATTATAAAATCACAGAATTTTATATACATATAAAGAAGATTTCTTTTGCATTTTGGCGAGGAGCCCGGCCGGCCGCCCGGGGTGGCCGGGCGGTGGCTCCGCCAGTGCTATGTTAACTTTTGGAAAAATTTATCCAAATACTTTTCTAGATCAAATATGCAATTAAAATTACTAAAATCTAATTTAATATTAGGAAATGCATAGAAAAAGTGTTTTAACTCAGAAAATATCTTAAAATTATGCTATACCTTTTTGTTCCTTGCTTATAATTATTTGAAAATTATATGGTCTCTTTAAGTTTAGAACGAGGCCAAATATGAAACAAAGGACGTAGACCAAGACAAATCCTTACTGACCACAGTATGAACTACCGTGCAAATCGCCATGGAAAATGTAAAAAAGATGCTTTCTTGGCATAAATAAAAATATAATTCAAACTTTGTTTGAGAACAATAATAACATTTGTATCATGTGGTTTAACTTTTTAGCACCACTATCTTCTTCACAAAACATCACGCCGATGACATATACAAACTCATTGGACAATTGGCAACAGTCGGCGTGCAACTTCTCCGGCTCCAGAACACCTGTCAACAATATATATTAGGATCGATGAACGTGATTGCTTCCTCATTTGTTGTCACTATCATAGGTCTACATGTGCATCAGAAGTGTATGATCGAGCACGAAGACAATTTGGACAGACCCGAGATACCAAACTTCATGCATTTCCAAAAGTCATGCTCTATATTATGGTTCCTAGCTCAGAAAAACAAAAGAGCATGATTTTAGAAAAAAAATGAAACCGGTTTCAGATTTTCCTGAGTTAAAACAAGTTTTCTTTGGAATATTGTAATATTAGAATCAGATTTTAGTGTTTTTAGTACACGTTTACTCCGTGAAAAATATTTGGATATATTTTTAAAAATATTTCCATGATTTTTTATAAAAATCAATTGATCTCGCTAGGTTATCGTAAAAATCTGATTTACCTCCCCCGTGGCTAACATAGGACGACTGATGTGGTGCCACATCAGCTAAAACTGCTAAATAACTGATTTTCTAATTGAGGCAGACAAATAGAAATTACCTAATAGTTGAGGGATCGAGTGGACTTTTTCCAAGGCCAAAGGTGTCACTATCAGGCTCGATAATAGTGCAACCATACAAGTGCAACGGTGTAAGTGCATATGTTCGTCGATGAAAGAATACAATCATAAGATTTGTGCAAGCCAAAATTAGATTAAACTTTAATCAAAGTTTATAATAACAAAAGTGAAAACATTATTAAATGTCAGTATTTATAGATATAATTTTGATTGAATATTAAATCATTTGACTTCTTCAAAAGTGAAAACATTATTTTTAATGAAGGGAGTACGAAATAGAAAAAAGCAACTCGATGGTAGCTAGTTTTGGCCTTTTGGGAATCAGGCCTTGTTTAGTTCACAACATTTTTAGGATTCTTGTTGCATTGAATCTTTAGACGCATGTGTAAAAATATTAAATATAGATAAAAAATAACTAATTGTACAATTTGTCCATAATTTATGAGATAAATTTATTAAGCCTAATTAGTCCATAGTCAGGAGCAGATCCAGACCCTGGCTACGGGGTTGTAGCCCGAGGCGTAGCCTAAATTTACTATAAGCAGGTCTTTCGAAGCCCATAGAAATTCCTAATGTTCAGCCTAAGCCTACAACCAGCCTAAACAGCTTTTTGAGTAAAGTCCATCACCGGTCTCTAAACTTGTTCGGGTGTGTCATCTCGGTCTGTAAACTTGCAAAACGACCGTTAGATACTTAAACTTATTCGGTTCTGTCATCCTAGTTACTAAACTTGGAAACCTCCCATATAGGTCCTCAAACTTGTTAAGTTGTGTCATCCCAGTCCCTAAACTTGTTTTTAAGTATCATCTAGATCAAAACAGGACGAATCTAAAAACTCTATATCGAAAAATAACTCATAACTTTTTCATATGAACTTAAATGAAAATAAACTTTATATAAAAATTGTAGCCAGCAACGCAATATACAAGTTTGTAGTTGAAAAGTTTTTAAATTAAAATCATTTAGGATCCCAAAATATTTTTTTTATATGTTTATAGATTTTGAAATTTAAAATTTAAAATTAAATTTTGTGACACTAAACGACTTCAAATAAAAAACTTTTCAAGTATAAAGTTGTAGATCATGTTGAGGGCTACAACTTTGATATAAAGATTGTCTTCATTCAAGTTCATATAAAAAAGTTACGAATTATTTTTTGATATAGAGTTTTTAGATCGCTTTGTTTTGACCTAGATTAGACTTAAAACTAAGTTTAGGGATCGGGATGACACAATTAAATAAATTTGAGGACCTAAATGGGTGACTATAAGTTTAGGGACCGAGATAACACAACTGAGTTTAAACACCAAGATAACATAGACGAATAAGTTTGATGATCTAAATGGTAGATTTGCGAGTTTAAGAACCAGAATGACATGGTAGTACAAGTTTAGGGACCGATAATAAACTTTACTCACAGCTCTTTACTAATTAACCCCTCTAGATAGTGATTGTAGAACCGTTCCTGTCATAGTTAGACAATAATTATGAAATACAAACGAAAATACTACAGCCCACAAATTTTCACGAACTAAAAAGGTCAGCCGGATCGGAAGCCGCAAGTCGCTTTCATCGACGACTTGACCCGGAAAGGAAAGCCTCCATCTATTATTGTCCTATCCTATCTATGCAGATAAGAATGCAAACGTGGTAGAGAAAGCAAAAGGCATCGAGAAGGTTTGGCCCATCGATTCTTTTCTCGCCCTATAACCATCATCGGGTATGCAGGTCAGTAGCCTCAGCCAGCTCAATAGCCTTCATCCGCGCCGGCCATCTCTCGGCCGCCGACGATGAAGCACGCAGCTCGATTTCTGTAACCAGATCCCCTTTCGCTGTATTCTCTCTCTTTTCCTTTTTACCATATCGTTTCCTGAAATATTTCTTTTTACAATATGGTCAGCTCGATCGTCATCCAGAAGAACCGCGCGCAAGGTTTTTGAAGCACAAGTTCTTATGTGCCAATGTCAGTACATACTTGATCGTTATCCTGCAGTAGGGATTTTCACTTAGCAGTTCAGGTACTCCACATACTTGACATAAAACATTGCTTTCACAAACTTTACCTCTAGTAATAAGTTAGCATTTAAATTTAAATACTTGCGCTTACTAGTTTGATATGAATACTTCTCTTGGTGCCCATGCCTCTGCATTTCCTTACACTGAAAATTCAATGAAACAGAACAGAAAGCTGAAGTCGCCGGAATTCCTCACTTGTTCTGAATCTCTCAATCAATCCCATGCTTATCACCATGAAGGCTGCTGCAACTGGACAGCTTCTGCTGATGCTCATGGTTTGCAGTCTGCATGCTGTCACCTGCACCACCACTGGGGACCTAGCAGATCGACTGTCGCTGCTTGAATTCAAGAAGGCGATCAGTTTGGATCCACAACAAGCATTGGCCTCTTGGAATGACAGCACCCACTTCTGCAGTTGGGAAGGTGTCAGATGCAGGACGAGGAGCAATCGTGTCACTAATCTTGACCTTGGAAACAAAGGTTTAGTCGGCCAAATATCTCCTTCCCTCGGGAACCTGACATTCCTGAAACACCTGTCCCTAGCAACAATCAGATTCAGTGGACAAATCCCTGCATCCCTTGGTCAGTTGCGTCGCCTCCAAACCCTATACCTGAGTAACAACACGTTACAAGGAGTTATACCAACTTTTGGAAACTGCTCCAACCTGGAGAAATTATGGCTCAATGGGAACAATCTCCTTGGAGGATTTCCCGATTTGCCTCTTGGACTTAAACAGCTGGAGCTTCTCTACAACAATCTTTCTGGAACCATCCCTCCTTCTCTGGCCAATATCACAACACTAGAAATGCTTCAATTAAGTTTCAATAATATTGAGGGAAATATCCCAGATGAGTTTGCTAAGTTTCCGGAGCTACAGGCTCTGGGCGCTAGTATCAACCATTTGGCAGGTAGTTTTCCACAAGCCATCCTGAACCTTTCGACACTCGTTTCCTTTAGGATTGCAGGGAATCATTTAAGCGGCGAGCTGCCACCTGGTCTCGGTACCTCTCTTCCCAACCTCCAATACCTTGCAATGGACACCAACTTTTTTCATGGACACATCCCTTCCTCATTGGCCAATGCATCGGGTCTGGCGAACATTGATATGTCAAGTAATAATTTCACTGGGGCGGTGCCTAGTTCCATTGGCAAACTTCGCAATCTCTACTGGCTGAATCTTGAGTTAAATAAACTTAAAGCGCGTAACAGTCAAGACTGGGAGTTTCTTTACAGCTTAGGCAACTGTACTAAGCTGCAAAGGCTGTCGTTAAGTTACAATCAGCTAGAAGGCCACGTGCCAACTTCATTAGGTAACCTTTCTAGTGAACTGCATACATTATTACTGGGGTACAATCAATTATCAGGTGGCTTTCCTTCTGGCGTTGCGAACCTTCGCAACCTGATACAGTTTGGACTACCTGGGAATCAATTTACAGGCAAGGTTCCAGAATGGCTTGAAACCATAAAGAGTTTACAATTGCTTGATTTAGCTAATAACAATTTCACAGGGTTTATTCCTTCATCCCTTTCGAACTTGTCTCAGTTATCATATCTCCAACTTAAATACAACAAATTCGAAGGGCGTCTACCTGCAAGCATAGGAAATCTTCAAAATCTTCGAGTGTGCACCTTTTCAAATAATTTTCTTCATGGTGGGGTTCCCAAAGAGATGTTTGGAATTCCGTCGATCCTCTATATTGATTTATCTGCAAACCACCTTCACGGGCAACTTCCTTATGAAGTAGGCAATGCCAAGGCACTCGTACATCTGAATCTTTCGTCAAATATGTTGTTCGGAGACATTCCAACAACTATAGCTAATTGTGAAAACTTGGAATACATTGGGCTGCAACATAATAGTTTCGGAGGAAGCATCCCCATTACACTAGACAACATAAGTGGTCTACAAACTCTGAACTTGTCTCACAATAATTTGATCGGGTCAATACCTATGAGCCTCAGCAACCTCCGATACCTTGAGCAACTAGATCTGTCATTCAACAACATCAGTGGTGAGGTCCCAATGAAAGGGATATTCAGTAACAAAACTGCTGTGCATATTGATGGAAACCCAGGGCTTTGTGGTGGACCATTGGAGTTACACCTAGTTGCATGCCATGTCATGCCAGTTAATTCAAGTAAGCAGAGGCGACATTCCATTATACAAAAAGTGGTGATCCCTTTATCGAGCATTTTGTTAGTTGCTATAGTCATAACTGTAATGCTTGTCTGGAGAGGAAAACAAAAGAGAAACCTGTTATCTTTGCCCTCATTCAGTAGAAAATTTCCCAAAGTTTCTTACAACGATCTCGCCCGAGCAACATGTGGGTTCTCAGCATCCAATTTGATTGGCAAAGGAACATATTCTTCCGTGTATAAAGGAGAACTCTTCCAAGGTAGAACCTTGGTTGCTATCAAAGTTTTCCGTCTAGAGACAAGGGGAGCACAAAAGAGCTTCATTGCAGAATGTAACGCTCTACAAAAGGTGCGGCACAGAAATCTAGTTCCTATAGTCACTGCATGCTCCAGTATTGATTCCAGTGGAAATGATTTCAAAGCCTTAGTCTATGAGTTCATGGCACAAGGTGACTTGCATGAGCTACTGTACTCAACTCGATATGATGGCAACACCTCAACTCGAATCCACATCACAATGGCTCATGGTTAAGTATTGCAGTGGATACTGCAGATGCATTGGAGTACCTCCACCATGGCAACCAAGGAACCATTGTCCATTGTGATCTGAAGCCTAGCAACATTCTTTTGGATGACAATATGACAGCACATGTTGGAGACTTTGGTCTTGCAAGGTTCAGATTGGACTCAGCAGCAGCATCGTCCACTCACTCGATCTTGACTTCAGCCGCTACTATGGGAACAATAGGGTATATTGCTCCAGGTAATACGAAGTTTCATACTGCATAACTGTTTCATGTATGTTAATCTTTGGAGTAAGCAATTCTTTTGTGCAATCTGCAGAGTGTGCTACAGGTGGATCTGTGTCAAGTGCTGTGGATGTTTACAGCTTTGGAATTGTTCTATTCGAAATATTTTTGCGGAGGAGGCCAACTGACGATATGTTCAATGGCGGGATGAACATTACAAAATTTGTTGAGATGAACTTTCCTCACATGATACCACAGATTATAGATTCTGAACTACTAGAAGAGCAACAAGATTTATCTCAAGAAACTGCATTGGCCATGAAGGAGAAAAGCTTAGAGTGTTTGCTTTCAGTTCTAAACATTGGGCTTCTCTGCACTAAGACGTCCCCGAATGAGCGCATCAGCATGCATGAAGTGGCTGCAAGGTTGCACGAAATCAAGAAGGCATATGCAAGAGAAAACTAAGGTAATAAAAGCAAGGTCCTCTATACGGTATAGTTTAAAAATTGATTCCTTAGCACTTGCAGTCTTCACTGCACGGCAGACTAGCATGCAAGTTCTTGAATTTTCTCATGTTTGTTTCAGAAAAAGAAGGGATTTGTTGTACTGTTTCCAGTTATGATTCTGACATTTGGTGAATTTTTCTCATGTTTGCTTTCTGAAAAGAAGGGATTTGTTGCCGTAGCAATACCAGTTGTGTTCTGACATTGAATCCGTTGTGTGATAAAGTTTATGTTCTGGCAATAAGCTATACCAGTTGTGTTCTGACATTGAGGCCTTGTTTAGTTTCACCCAAAAACCTAAAACTTTTTCAAGATTTCCTATCACATCGAATATTTGGACGTATACATGAAACATTAAATATAAACAAAAACAAAAACTAATTACATAGTTTGCCTGTAATTTGCAAGATAAATTTTTTAAGCCTAGTTAGTCTATATTTGGACAATGTTTGTCAAATACAAACGAAAATGCTACAGTAGCGAAAATCAAAATTTTTCTAGAACTAAACAAGGCCTGAATCCGTTGTGTGATAAAGTTTCTGTTCTGGAAATAAGCTGACACGGAATAAACAGCAGGGCATATTAAGATCGAATTTGGCTGACGAGACGCACCGAATAAAACAGCAGGGCAACATAGGGGAGTTTCACTCTAGGTTTCATAGTCACAGATGCACACATGGTAATACAGCATTCCAGATGATATTTTACTTGCTGCACGGCCGCTGAATATGTGATTATCTATAAATAGTAGGAACAACCTCATGTTTCACCAAAATAGTGAAAAAACTGCGTATTCTTGTGAAAAGTTGAAGACCAAAGAATCTCAATTTGGGATCTGATCACCACATAGGCGAGATTCATTCTTGGTTTTCTTGCTCAGAGACGCATATACATGGTTACAGGATTACTTGAGACATCACTGAATTCATGGTTACCAACCATAAGGGTTACATATTTCACCGCATCATGAAACTGTGGGTACTTGTAAAAAATGAACGGGAAATACCATATGATAGGCTTCCCTCCCACCATAAGAACTGACTTCAGTTAACTGGAGAACATGACAGTCATAGTCAGCATATTTCTCTTGGACCAACAATGTAATCGAGTGTATATCGTTATCAGCCCATGATTACTTCACTATTACCCTTCTCATGAGCCAAAATGTGTGATCCTTCTATGCGTATTAGTGGTATATATATAGCTTTGCAAAAGTCTTTGTTCTCCAGAAGTTCAAGCTTTTGAGTGTCTCAAGTAAACTATCACAGCTACCCCTGTCAGAGCAATCGCACAAGCCATCAATCCATAATGAACATGCATCGACTGACTTCCATGGGATGGTGATGCCAGCTCTGGCAATGGCTGTGTTACTTCATTGCTGGAATCTGAGTCGTCCATATGCAACCTCAAGGCCTGAAATTGCAAATTTAATTACAGCAGTTAGGAAATGGAGGTAAACAATGCCAACTAGATTGTTACTGAGCAACCTGGACTGGGACTTTCCAGACTGACTGGTACAACCTGATAGGTCTGTTACATGGGTCCATTAGCCTAGGCCAGTTTAGCCCAAAGTATTGGTGTAAATAATATTTAATGTCTACACATACAGGCAATGATAGCCAGAAAAAATAATAGCTGGGGCGAGTTTTTACTTAAAAATGGAGCAAAACACTTATGACCCAAATCACATTGTATTCGTATAGTGTGATCACACAAATTATGGCAACAAACAATGCAAATCACACAAATTATGGTGACCCGAGTTCAGGACCTCACACTACTCATCAATCCTCATCTCCTCCTCACTCCATCGCAACTCGCCAGTAGGCTGCAGGTCGCTCGTGCACGCAACTCCGCTTCGGGCGGCCGGCCCTATGCTCAGATGGGGAATCAGGTTCTGGAGCTCACCGATTGGTTGGGGATGGGTCGATGGGATGGGACTGCACTGTCCACTGGGGCATTGTTGGGCCTTCACTAACCTGCTGCTGGGCTGAACACAGAGAGAAAAATTGGCCCAGTTGCCCAAACCATCGGTCATCTTGCTTCTCCTGCCTCCTATCGCTGCTCGCTGACTCACTCGTGAGCTCGTCCATGTCGCAGCGACAGAAGCGAAGCTCTCGGAGACTCTCAGAGGTCGGAGCTAAGGAAGAAGAGGGGGTCTTGGGGTCCATGGCGAGCACACCGGTAGCTGGGGCGGCCACCCCACTACGCCCCTAGGGTGGCTCCGCCACTGCATACAGGGCATCAGCATTATACTATATAGAAAATGGATACAACTGAATTGTCTTTTCAGGGAAACCAATGAAGTTAGTATTTCTATGCTCCAGCTTTGCATTTCATCATGTGTATATGAATATGTGATCATGTGTCATGGCTGTCATCCCCTATTTAGCAAAAGCATGAAAACAAATCTAAGTGCAACTGTGTTGGCAACTAACACTTAGGCAAGATTCCTTGGGCTCCACATGTCATCTAGAGTAAAAAGTGTGGCAGATTCCCTTAGTCATGGCAAAGTGTTGCTCCAAATTTCTTAGCCACACTTGCCCAAGGTTAGTTGTGGCAAACTATGGTTACGAACTAAACAGCCCCACAGTATAGTAGTTTTTTAAGAGAACAAAAGGGGGTCCACATCAGAGAAGTGAAAGACCTTCAATCCAGATGATTTCGCATACAACACAGCACCAGTAAGATCAGAATTGGTTGTCAACAGCACCTTGTCGCCTTCATCATCTTCATACTGCATAGAGCAACACATGGATTAGCTGGTGCAATTGTTCAGTATGCATGGTGTTCTAAATAAGCTAAGCTCACAGATAAATTCAATAGTGCTTGACAACAACAGGATACCGAATGAGATACATGATTGTTCCATGAACAATAAAACAGTATCTTCTATTTGAAGGCCATACACAGAACATCCAATTCTTTGCCCTACAATATAACTTCTAAAAGTTGGAAACAATGAGATGTCAAATTATTCAAGCTTACCAACAGTTGAATCACACTCTTCTCATCACCCATGCCTAACCTTTGGATTACAGAAGACATCAGCTCATCTAAACTCTCAGAGCCTGAATCGAACAAATAAGCTGTTAGCTGAAGCATTCAGCATAGTCAACTCTCTGACTAACATCATATTCAGTACCTACCACAAGTAAATCTATGCATACGTCCCTTCTTGTCCTGAAGCTTAAAGACAAATGAATTATCAACAGCAGGAGGATAAATACTACTCCTGCCATCCCTGGCATCTGATGGCATCACTAAAGATAATTCGCTGTACAATGCAATAATTCAGGCAAGATTGCATTTGAGAGGGAAGACAAATAAAAAGAACACAAAAGAAACACTAACTAAACCTGTGACTATCAAAATCCTCATCTGGAGGTTCTAGAGCAAGTGCAGAGTCCCAGAATTTCTGCATTATCGTGTTTGCCACATCATTTGCAGCACCAGGACCTCCTTCAACCTTCAGGGAGAAAAAACATTTCAGATGGACTAAGATTACTAGGATGGATTAAGAGATAGAGGGAATGGGGCATGGAGAGGCAGACCATTGAAATGGCAGCATGGGTAATTTGCAGAACGTCCAAACAAGCAGCAACCTGCCCATCTGTTCATAGAAAAGGAAAATCAGATACACAATAGAAGTATCAAAGGAGGCAAACCTTAGGCTGGAAGAATCAAAGTTTACCTCCATCAAGAACAGGAATATGCAAGAATTTGCCATCATGCATGATATGTAGTGCATCAAGGATTGTTGTGTCCAATGTAGCACAGTCGGGGTGTGCAGTCATTACCTGGATCAAAATAGTAGCAGACACTGTGTGTCTAGGATGAATACAAAATTCAACAACTTCTGGAACAGAGAATTATAAATCTCAAGAAGAAACCTTTTCTACTAGAGTTAACTGAGGAGAAAGATTTTGGGCCACAACACGCATCAGCACATCCTTTGAGCTGAAATTCACAACCATATATTCATTATTAACTTCAAAAATATCTAAAAAATGGGAAAAATTAAAGGGTACAAGGTTGGAATGTTTACGTAAAGATCCCATGAAGCGCATTTCCAGCAGTAACAATGACTGAATTAACTCGTAACTCACGCATTTTCCGTGTTGCTACGCAAACAGGATCCGAAAGGGAAACAGTTGCTACTCTGCAAGTAAATACAGACATAAGCATTCTTATCTAGATCAACTTTTACTAAAAATTTACAGAAGAATAGCAAGGAATAAAAGAAAAGGGACAACATACTTTGTGTTCTCTGTGATAATGGTCGACAAAGAAGGTTTAAACATCCGTTCTCTCAGAGTCTCTATGACATTTTGTGGACCTGCATCCAAAAACAGTTAATTAATTATCTAGGCAAGTGCATAAAGCAATAACTAGTTTAGTACATGTACATCCAACTGGAAAGACACATATACATTACAACATTCAAGTTCACAACAAAAGACTTGGCTTCAAGTGGTTGCAAAGTTAAAACCATTTTTTTTCTTCAGAATAACTAGATAAAATAACTTACTGATGAAAATTGGTGTATATGACAAAAATATGTTCAGTGAATTCTTGTGCATTGGTGAACATTTGGTGATAAAAAAGAAAAAAACAGGGATGAAGCAAGAGCTGACACAACAATACGGATACCTGAGACGTTGCCACCTAACTGGCGCTCAACCCCTTCTACAGCAGCTGCTAGTGCACTTCCTTGCTCTGCTGCCTTTTCTAATCTTGATATTGCATCGTAGAGGCATTTTGCAATGTCCAGCATCGCAATAACCTCACCATTTTCCACAACTGGAAGGTGTCTAAATTTTCCTACAAATAAGAAAAGTGCCATATTAACTTCAGAGAGAGGAATATCGCATCTCCAAGTAAATTTATTCAAGGAACATGGAAATAATCAGGGTTAGCCTATGCAGCACTAAATGTTATGATGTCATTAGGATGTTAAAGAAATTTGGATACTGGACTACATTGAAATTGCTGGTCCTCCTTTTCCTTATAAAACACCAGAGCAACGGAAGTTGTCATTACTCCGCCCCTCTAGACTAATAGAGTTGCTAAGATATAGCATGATCTGTTAAAGTAAGTCCCAAGTCTTGCAGTAAGCATGAACCAAATAATAACTTTATACTATTAACAAAATAATGTTTCTTTACTGTCCTGTAAAAACAAAAATTAAATAAGGCATCTATATTTTCCATTATTTCTTTTCTTGAATGTGAAGTTGTATTAACAGTAGTCCACATATACCTTGGACCATTTTCTGCAGTGCCTCAATAGCAGGTGTGTCCCCCGTGACATATAAAGGGTTCCTTGTCATAATCTTGGAGATTATTGTTTGCTCAACCCGCAGCCCCTCGGCAATGACCCTTGTAGCTATGTCCTATATCCCAGTTCAAAGGAAAAGAATGAATCATGAGGCTGAGGGTATACTTTGACTAACAGATAGATACTGCTGAGTCAGTGTCAGATTTGTTCAAACCAAATACAGATGAACACATAAATAGCCAACTGCAGATTTGCTCAAACCAAATACAGATGAACACATAAATAGCCAACTGCATTACATTCAATGATTCAAGCATTGATATCCATGTATACACAGTCTCAGCTCCAGAACAAATAAGGACATGCATAGTGGCATCAGCTGCAAATTTCAAGCATATAGCAATTTAAACAAAGAATATAGCATTAGCTAAAGTTGCAATGGTGCAAAGCGTCCAACACTAAAGAAATGCATTCTGTTCAGTCACTTGATTGAGACACAAGCAAGCTTTATGGGAGCGAGTGGAGTACAATCGAAAGCAGCCACTACCACATTTACAACATTTTTACATATAAAGACCATACCTTTTAAGCTCCAAACAACTTATCAGCCAATCATAACCAGTTTGGTACGGAGTACAATAGATTCGAAACTGATGTAACTGAAGGAACACAACACCTTGTCGGTGACGATGCCGGAGAGCAGGCCACCGGCGTCGGTGAGCAGCACGGCGTCGACCCGCCTCGCCGCCATCCTTCGGCACGCCTCGGAGACCGTGGTCCCCTCCGGGATCGTCAGCGCCTTGGACAGCCGCAGCTTCTTGACCGTCCTCTCCCCTCTGACGAAACCAACCAACCCAGCACCTTTAGTGACAGCTGAGGCGGAGGGAGGAGAATCCAAGAGAGGAGATATCTTATGGCGGCCTTACGGGGCGTGGTCGGGGGTGGGTGGCCTGGTGGAGACTTTGCCGTTGCCGTTGGCGGTGGCGGTGGTGGCGGCGGCGCCGGCCGTGGGATCATCGGACCTGCGAGAGGACCCGACCGACGGCGGCCGGCTGCGAATGCGGCGATTAAGGGGCACGGCGGCGGTGGAGCTCATGGCCGCGGCCGCGTAGGTGGCGGCGGATTCTCGACGGGGTATGGAAGCGACAAGCGACGGCGGCGGCCGGGAATGTTGGAGGAGAACGATCGCTCGCTGGCTCTTTTGGGCTTCGTTGCCTGTGGGCCCCTCCTCTATTACGCTTAGGTCCCTGGTATACAGCAAAAGTGCAAATTCTAGGTTTTTGAACATAATAGGGGGTCTGTTGAAAATTCTGGAATTTGAGAATGAATTCAAAACTTCATTTGTTTGTTTCAGATTATTGGACTTTTTAGTTTTGCCCTATAGTGAAATTCTTGATTTTGACTAACTTTCAAGAAAAACATAATAGCATCTACATAGAGAATTTCGTGAAACTAATTTCTACTTAAAGATATTTTTGTCCTTTCTATAATAATAATAAATATTGGTCGGTCCAACTAAAGCGGCCTATAATTCAGAACAAAAGAGTGGGAGAGTTATCCTTTTTTATCAAAGAAAATGCTTAAAATCTACATTAATTTTTTCTAATGTTCAAATTGTAGTCAACGATATATATATATTTTTTATCACGTGTTTATTATGGAAGTAAGAAATAGTTCCCTCTATACTGAGCATCCAAATCCAAAATCATGCAAGGCCTAAACATGCGTAAAGCACTATGAATCGACTAAGTGAGGAAGCTATGCTATGTGAGAGCTATGGGGAGCTATAGGGTCCAAACCGATTACTTAAAAAAATGTTGGGAAACAACCAATGCTTACTTTGCTGTCTTAGCTTTGTTACTCTTGATGCAGACAATTATGAGAAGACAAGGTCTAGTTACCCTCACCCACTACCAAAAGTCTAGAACTGACTCAATTCAACCATATTTACACGTGCACCCATAACGTAGGGTGCAAGTTTAAAAAAAAAAATCAAAAAGCCGAAATCTTTGTTATGGAACTTGTCCTCAAAACCCCTCACAAAAAAAAATGGTACGTAGCGGTGACCACAATTCACAAAAGGACTTCTTCCTAAAATTTTTTTAGATTGGGGTAAAACATTGTCTAATAATCATGTAGTAACTAGACTAAAAAATTCATCTCGTGATTTACAGACAAACTGTGCAATTAGTTTTTTGTTTTTATCTATATTTAATGCTCCATGCATATGCCACAAGATTCGATGTGACGGGGAATCTTGAAAAGTTTTTATTTTTCGGGGTGAACTAAACAAGGACTTGTTTGCAATAACGTCATAACATGTGGGGTTTGGCGAGATGTGCTACAGTGCGTTTGTGCGTTCTCGTCGTTCATTCAACGCTGACTACGACTCTGCGCCCCGCACCGTCCGTTGAGCGGCCCGGGCCCGCGGCCGTGTCGATTGGGGAAGTCACCTCGCTGGCAGGTGGGCCAGGGTCTCCGTCCGTGTGGGACCTCCTCGGGTCGGGGCTGGCTGCAGGTGCCTGGTCGCTCGTGCGCTGGCCGTCCCGGAATCTGAGGCCACGGTCGAAACCGCGACCAAAACCTCGACATTCACGTGCGCGTGCCGTCGGCCCGTCGTGTCGTTGGCTCGTCGCTCGTCGCCACGCTCAGCAACTGAACAGCAACTCCCGCCCAAATGCCTAAGGCTTTACTTGCCAGAAAATTTTGCAAAATCTTTAAACGCATGCATGAAGTATTAAATATAGACGAAAATAAAAACTAATTGCACAGTTTGGTCGAAATTGACGAGACGAATCTTCTGAGTCTAGTTAATCTATGATTGGACAATATTTGTCAAATACAAACGAAAGTGCTACCAGTGTCCATTTCTCAAAAATTTTCGGAACTTTTAGATGCACCCAAAAATCCAAAACTTTACAAGATTCTCCATCACATCGAATCTTACGGCATATGCATAAAACATTAAATATAGATTAAAAAAATAATTAACTACACAGTTTACCTGTAAATCACGAGACGAATCTTTTAAGACTAGTTACTTTATGAATGGACAATATTTGTCAAATAAAACAAAAGTACTACAGTGTCAAAATCCAAAAAAATTTTGGATCTAAACAAGGCCTAAATTAAACCCTTAAATTTTTATTTACATGCTATAAATAATAAAAAAGTAGAAGCTCAAATTAAGACCCAACTCCAACCCACCTCCTAAACAAGTAGAATATGGTGTTCTAGATGTGAGGAGCTAAAACTATAATTTAGGAGGGCATGTAAAATAGAAGCCCAACTAGGAGGTGGGTTGGAGTTGATTTTTTTAGATCAAGTCCCTAGATTTAGAATAGGGACTTGTTTAGGAGGTGAGTTGGAGTTGCTCTGAGGCCTTGTGTTCACCTAAAAACCAAAATTTTTTCAAAATTTCTTGTCATATCGAACCTTGCGGCATATGCATGAAGTATTAAATATAAACAAAAATAAAAACTAATTTCACAGTTTGACTGTAAATCACGAAATGAATCTTTTAAGCTTAGTTAGTCTATAATTGAACAATGTTTGTCAAATAAAAACGAAAATACTACGGTACCAAAATTTTAAAAAAATTCGAAACTAAACAAGGCCTGATACTTTTTTTTTGAGAGCTCAGCGACTGATACTGACGGGCTGAAAAAGGCCGCGGCCCGCCTATAGCATCGACCGTGGATACTCCCACATTGGGCCTCCTCGCTTTGGACCCAACAGGAGAGACATCTATTTTCCTAAAAAAAAAAGGAGAGACATCTCATCATCGACTTTCCACAGCATCCAAATGACCAAATCACAGTACCCAGTACCCAGTGTCCATAACAGATTGGCAAGGACCGTTCCAAACTGGCAAACGATGATGTTGTGAATTTCTCCGGTGAGGTTTCTTAACTTGGCAATGTTTGGCGGGACTTCTTTAGGCTGCGAAGGACCGTGGCTTCTCCCGACTCTTAGTTCATTTCGATTGTAGAGAAAAAAAAACGGCTCCTATAAACATTGCTGCTACAATATAAAATGCAAGAGGAGCTAGATCCACTTGAAGTCCTACCAAACACGCCCACAACGCTGAGAATTACACGTACAATGTCATTGATGACCATAACACGCATGCACGCTCGTGTCTATGAATACACGTATGCAAAAACTATTCTATGAGCACATTCGAAGGATTGAGCCCACATATTTGGTTGGTGTCAATGGATATGTCGCCTAACAGTAAAAGTATAATGCCGATTTCAGCACAAGGAACTCAATCAACTGATCTATGACCAGGTAGCTTCCAAGGATGCTTTCTTATGGGCAGTCGTTCCAAAAAACACACTCTGTTAGGAATCGATTTTGACTCTGTCTGAAAACCAATGTTATGTAGAAGTGTAGTCGTCCAAAGAAATTAAAGAAGAAGCGGATTGAGCGGTTAGGTTCCTTGCGGGAGTTCGCTTGACATTGAAGCAAACAGCCCCCTGATGCTTGAGACGACCAGAAAAAAAAGAAACAAAAACTGATGTTAGAAATCGAATAACTGGATTGCTCACAATCACACTCAGGAACACAGAAATTTGAGACACTGGAAATGGGAGGAAGAAGGAGTTTGCTTCTCTTTATTCACCTTCGTGGTTTGTTCTCCATAAAAGCATGAAAGTGATCCTCCTATTTATAAAGATGCAAAGAGAATGGATACAAAACATCTATAGTGTTTGAACACTAAGACTTTCCTCCTCCTTTCATTTAATTGGCCACCATTCAAAGTCATTTGTTCACATTGTTTTTGACTTTGATTCACAACACTCCCCCTTGGCCAATTATATGTCATGTGTATGCCTCGTTAAAAACTCTCCCCAAAAACCCAGTGGGAAAAAAAGGTAGGAGAAAAGAGTACATCACACGCATCGCTTATGTTGCACCTGTTGCCTCGTTAAAAACCTTGCATGAGAAAACCCAGTGGGAAAAACTCATCAAGGGAAAAAGACTACAACAGTTGATGTTCAGGTCGGTCTTCAGGATCGACTCGTGATCTTCAGGACCATGGTCATAGATTATGTCTTTGGGGCTGGTCTCCCCCTAAACCCTGCAACTCTCTAAGCCGCCTCATACCAATTCCATGGATGCACTTATAGAAGCTAGAGGCGGATAGAGATTTCATGAAAAGATCTTTGCTTGCAGGATATTTATCTTCCCGCTCTTCTGGAGCTTATGGGGATAAAAGAGTTTTGGAGCAATATGCTTCGTGATATTGCTCTTGACATAACCTAGGCACATTTGTGCAACACAAGCCACATTATCTTCATAGATAATGGTGGGGGTGTCAGCGACGTTCAAACCACATGACTTCTGGATGTGATTGATCATTCGTCGCAATCAAACACATTCTCATGCAGCCTCATATAGAGCAATTCTCTCTGAGTGGTTGGTCGATGTGGCAACCAGGATATGTTTCGCAGACCGCTAGGAAATGGCTACTCCACCACAGAGAAAGACAAAAACCAGTCTATGATCTGGCATTATGCGGGTCAGACATATAGCCAGCATCCACATATCCCACCATGGTTGGAGCTTGGTTCTTCAAGAACCATAGACCAAGGTCTTGTGTACCTTGTAGGTACCTCAAGATAGTTTTGACGCCAACCCAATGCCTCCTGGTTGGGGCAGCACTATACCTTGTCAACAAATTCACTGCAAATGCAATGTCAAGTCTAGTGCAGTTTGCAAGGTACATCAGTGCTCCAATGTCGCTCAAGTATGGAACTTCGGGTCCCAATACTTCCTCATCATCGCCCTTGGTTCTGAATGGGTCCTTATCCACTTCTGGGGATTGGACTACCATGGGGGTCTTAAGAGGGTGGCACTTGCTCATATTAAACTTTTCAAGTACCCTCTTAGTATAAGTGGACTGGTGTACAAACACTCCTTCAGGGAGGTGTTCGAGCTGCGGGCTCAAACAAAACTTGGTCTCACCCAAGTCTTCCGCCTTGAGGTAAGCCATTGCTTCCTCAATGTCCCTTGTAGTTTCGATGATATTCAAATCATCGGTATATGGATTTCTTCATAAAACATAGGGACAATCATCTTTACTAATGTAACCTCTCTGCAGGAGAAAGTTACTCGACGGTTGAACCACACCCTTCCGGATTGTCTCAACCCATACAACGACCGCTACAGGCGGACGCTAAACATGTTGCGATTTTGATTCGGTCCAGGGATCTTGAGTCCTTCAGGGATTCTTATGTGGATTCCCGAATCAAGTGACCCATACCAGTATGCGGTCACAATATCCATCAACTGCATTTTTAAGTTCAAGTTAGCTGCCATAGGTATCATATATCAGAACGTTATGCCACCATGGGAGAGTAAGTTTCATCATAATCGATGTCGGGTCTCTGCGTGAACCCTCGTGCCACCGGCCTCGCTTTGTGCCATGTTTATTCCTCTTCAGGAGGAAGACCCATTTACATCCTTCAGGGATGACCTTGGAGGTGTTGGGACTGCAGACCCAAGAAGCCTCTCTTTCATAAAGCGAGCGCAACTCTGCCTCAATTGCGGCTTTCCATTTGTCCCAATCTGAGTGCTTCCGGCACTCTACCATGGACTTTGGTTTGGATCCGGATCCATTGAGCCAGCAATTTTTGAGGCAAAATATATGTCGACAATAGTGGTCTTTCTATAATATGACTCTCCTGATTCCACATAATCAATGGTGATCTCTTCATGATCGTCCTCCCACTCATCGTGATTTCCCATAACGATTGAGTTGGGGCGTTCCGATCTTCCAATGCGTTGGTGCGCGCTTGACGCATTGGGATTTCCATCTTCAGGATGGTGTCCTTCAGGGACCTCCTCAACTTCAGGTTGAGTTGCCACTTCAGGGGCATTCTCGACTTCGGGTCGAGCTTCTTCAAACTGATTCTTTAAATGATACCAAGTGGTTCAAGACCTTGTCTACATGGACGTCTCCATGGAACCTTGTCTGAGCACCCAGAGGTCTCCCCCTCAACCTAGGATCAGGATGGAGACAATAGAGTTGGTAACCTTCAGGGATAACCCAACTCTCTCTGGCACATTTACTACAGGTAAATGTGGCCTTGTCATTTTTCTAATCAGTGAATGCATTTGGCAGCTCATTTGCAGTAATTTGCAAATGCATACTTTTCTGAACTTCTGGTCCAGATTTACTAGTGTGTGTGTAGAAGGAATGCCTTTATTCCTTTTCATGCAATTTCCCGGCATTCTTCTGGATGCCTATCTCCCCCTAATGCTGGGAAATGCAATCAGCGTACCGAGCCTCATGAAGATCCCCAGTCATAGGCTCATACATACCAACTTCTGGTAAGGTTTCTTTGGTGTACGCTGATATGGCGATACTGGCACATATATCGCATAACTTATACGCAGATGGGAAATACTTTCTTTCTCACACACTAGCCATATGGGGGATGTGCGGTTGACCTGAGTTGGATAAATCTTGCAGTATGCAATGCTGCATGGCCCCAACTGCTGGTTGGCAGCCTTTGATTTAACGGCCATGCAATTCACATAATCCACTTGATCCTTTTGATCAAGGACTCAACTAGGCCATTTTGTGACTCATCCCTAATCTTCAGGAGGGATGGCCTAGTGATTAACCTTCCCTTTGCACGTGCGGTGCAAATAAAATCTTCAGGATTAGGGAAGTTTTTATGGCCAATAGAATTATTGATGATTTTCTCATCATATCCAACTCAGGATGACCCAATTGGTCATGCCACATTCGCAACATATTTCTTAGTGGGATTGTGTATATGTAGTACAAGCCCAATGAAGGAAATACATCCACCACATACTTTAAATGCTTATGGGAGAACTAGTGCGGCACTTCTGGTGCCCTTGATATGAACATTGCTTCTGGCAATGGTCATAATACTTCCATTTCCTAGTCAATGTTTGGAAATATCTAGTTTCCCTTAACATTATATTGGTGGTGTCACTGTCTGCAGGACAGGTTTCCGCTTCAATCATATGGGCTCCCACCAGGTATGAGAATTTGGAGATTTGGCATATATTCAAAAGCCAAAAACCAACATTCATAACTTATTAAAAATGCTCTGCAGGAGCATGCATGGCCATCACCCAACATGCTATAAATGCTCTTCAGAAGCATGAATGGCCAAACTCAATTGGTGTACTTGGACATTGCATTGTGACTAACATGATATCTCAGGGATTAGCACGTCCCTAGATATATCAAAGAACTCAGGAGAAGGTTATCCCCACTCACATCCACTTGGATGTCCACCATTTCTCTTTGCGGTGACAAAATGTGTCTTCCGCATTTTTGAGCTTCATGCTCAGAGGTAGGATTTATGTTGACTCTCCTTGTTCTTGCTTCTGGAAGAACTTTGGTAGAGATCAACTAGGTGTTTCGGGGGCACGACAATTGTGGAACCCATGTTCCATGCCTCCACATCTAGGACAGTGCTTCTGCTGTCTAGATGTTTCACCTGCGACCTTCTCGAATCCGCTTTTACCCCCTAGGATGACACCTCTTTTCCCTTCCATTTTTCACGGCCCTCTTTGTGGTTGCTAGAATTCCCAGCAACGCTAACATGTGCTTCGGGCACAGTTGCCGCGCAGAATGATTATTCTTGAAAACCTCATTCTATTGCTTTTGCAATCAATAGTACCATTATCAGCCTATAGTACTTCAGGTACTTATATATATTGTTGATATAGTACTATGTTGTCGAGATGGAAGGTATAAAAGAGTTTCTCTGATCATATCTGGGCCACATAGACGCGGTCTAGACACAATCTTGTATAAAGCAGCGTCGTACGCTGTTACAGGCGTACAATGTCTAAAATGTAAGACGATTCAATCATATTGAGTTTTGTTGGTTTAAAGCGGTCCTTCAGGGACTGCTATAAAACCATTAGATCGTCTTCATTTATATATATTCAGACTTTAGGTCTGAGTATAAATGGTATTGCAAAGAGTGCAATGCCTCTGCTTTATCAAGTATTGTGCGCTTCATCATTGCCAGCTTTGCTGAACAATAGTGTAATCGAGGCGCCAGCCGTCGAGTCTTTATCTCAACGTCAATCCCCAAGTGAGGTAGCTGCTGTCATTCACAGCTAGCTTAGAGAATTCTATTTTCGCAATGTCCGACCAATGACTAGTGAATGTCGATTACGTGTAATCTTCAGGATTACGACCATGTGTAATCTTCAGGATCACACATTCTTGTATAGTCTTCAGGACTATATTTCTCCAAATATCTCATGCATATAATCTTCAGGATCATATGCGGTTCTCATAAATACAAGCTTGCATAAATATGCAGAGATAAATAATTGTAAGAAAGTAAATTGCAGTAAATAAATATAACTTGCAGTAATGTAAAAGTTATAATAAAAATAAACAGTCATGCCATGTAAGGACTTCAGGCCTTAACAATTTTACGGGCTTCTGGCCACGTAGTGGTATGACATGGTGAACTGCAGGTTCACTACTTATTGTTTGCGGACTTCGGATCATATGTGTGTGGCTTTTTAGCCTCTATATATGGACCAAAAGTTCGTGGACACAAGGCTTCAGGCCTTTGTCTAGCGGCTTCAGACCATCTAGATAAGTGGTCCAGTGCACATAGATTAAAATAAAAATGCCTTTGATTGTAATCTTCAGGATTATAATTAGGTGTAATCTTCGGGACTACACTTTTTATTTCCCGCATGTAATCTTCTGGATTACTTTCCAACTAGGATTGCAATAAAGTAAATATACGGAATTAAATGCAATAAAATAATTGCAAAAAATAAATAGTGGCAATAATAATAATAATAATAATAATAATAATAATAATAATAAATAAATATGGCGAACTTCGTACCGCACATAATTCACGGACTTCGGGCCGTGTATTTTATATTATAGTGGGCTTCGGGCCACTACTTTGCGCAAATAATAATAATCTGCGCTGTCCATCTTAAATGGGCTGCTGGGCCAAATTCATTCTTCATGGGCTAAACAGATCGATTCGCCCAAAGAACATATAAATGGGAAGGGAAGGGTAAACCTAACCCCATCCATTTCCTTTCCCTCTCTTCTCTCTCATCCTTATCCTTTTCTTCTTCAGGAAGACAGGAAGGGGAGGAGATGGCCATGGGGGCCATGGCAGTCGGCCAGCGGCCTGGCCTGGCGCGCGGCGGCACTTGTGGCCCGCCCGCGGCTGGCCTAGGTGCGCTGCGGCGCCTGCGGGAGGCGGCGCGGCCAGGGCCCGGCGCGGCCTGGCCTGCCCGCGGTCTGGCGGCCGGTGCCGGTCCGGCGGCGAGGCCGGCCAGGGTGCGGCCCGCTGCCTCCCTCTGCGTGGGTCGCGGCCGTGGCCAGGTGCGTGGCCTACCCGCGGCCGGCCTGCCTTGCGGCGGCGCCCCCGCCCGCCGGCGGCTTGCACGGCTCGCGGCCTGGCCCAGCAGGCGCTGGCCTCGTGGCGCGCGCGGCTCGGCGCCCCCGCCCAGCAGGCGTCCTGGCGGCCGGCGCAGGCGGCCCGGCCAGGACGGCACGCGACCCCGACGGCGCAGCGTCCGCGGCGGCCTGCGCAGTTACGGGGCGCGCGGCTTCCCCACTCGGCTCCTCCAGGTGCGTGGTCTTTGGCCATGGCACGCGACCGCGCACGCGTCCTGTCGTTCGGCCGCGTTTACGGCATTTATGCCCCTACAATTTGCTGGGTTCACACGCACGTCTTCGGGACGGCGGTAGTTCGGCCTGCTCATCTTCAGGATGGCGGCGAATCGATCTTTGTGCTCATGTATGTGTTTGTCCATGAACAAGAGTGAGCACCAGAGAAAACGATTTCCTACCTTCTTACCATTAGCTCGGTAGAACTCGTGCTGATAACGTGTTAGAAATCGAATAACTGGATTGCTCACAATCACACTCAGGAACACAGAAATTTGAGACACTGGAAATGGGAGGAAGAAGGAGTTTGCTTCTCTTTATTCACCTTCCTGGTTTGTTCTCCATACAAGCATGAAAGTGATCCTCCTATTTATAAAGATGCAAAGAGAATGGATACAAAACATCTATAGTGTTTGAACACTAAGACTTTCCTCCTCCTTTCATTTAATTGGCCACCATTCAAAGTCATTTGTTCACATTGTTTTTGACTTTGATTCACAACAACTGATAATCTTGTTGGCGGAGCAGATGCCTGGGACCAGAATAACAAAAGGGGGAAACCGGGAAGTTCATTGCCACACGGTCATCTCCCATTCTTATATATACAGTACAAATTTATTAGCTCTGAAACACAACTGAAACACCGTACAGTATATATAAGAATCCGTACCATGTTTCAATTATTGGTAGGGATGGTACGGATATTTTCCGACCGTATTCGAGACCGAATTCGTTTAAAGAGGTTCTGATCTGTCCGTATTCGAGTCCGAATATTTAACATCTGATACCGTATTCGTATCCGAATACTTAAATCGTATATTTATGATGTCGACATCTAATCGTATCTTATTCGACGTGGTTAATATTATCCATATTTGACTACGAATCCGACCAGAAATATGAAAACAAATATGATATCGGTGATATCCGTCCATATCCAATCCGTTTTCATGTCTAATTATTGGTAAGAGACCAATGGACGTACAATATATATTATTGTAACTATACGCAAACATCCAAATAAAACACATGCAACATATGTGTCCAACATATACAACATCTAAATAAACACAACTGAAAGATGTGTTTGAAAAACATAGACGAAACACACCGCTAAAACATCTAAAACACTTGAAAAACGTACTATTGCGACATGCCTTTAAAACAATTGAAACATAGACAACATGTACAAACATCCTCCGATCTACTTTTGCAACATCCATATGATTCAATTACAACATACCTCTGAATCTTCTAAAACAATCGAAACATACAATTGCAACATAGGATGGGGGGAGGAGAGAGATCCTAGCACAGAGAGTGCCATGGCCGTTAGATCTGTGGATATCGAGGGCTCCCCGTGAGGAGAGGGATGCCGATGTGGAGGGAGGGGCGCCGCTGCGGTGGGGGAGGAAGGACGTCGGGGTGGGGGAAGGAGCAGGACGTCGAGGAACATAAGGGAGGACAAGGTTGTGCTGGTCGCCCGTGCTAGAGCTGTGCGTCCTGTGCTAGAGCAGGGTTGCGCGCCCACGCAGGATTTGCGCTTGCGCCGGAGTCGCCCCCGTCCCCACACCAGAGTTGAGGCTAGGGGTGGCCGGCCAGAGAAGAGGAAGGGTCGCCGGAGGTGGCCGCAAGAAAGGAGGTCTCTAGAGACTCGCGCTAGGGACGCCGCTGCGCCTGAGCAGGAGGAGGAAGAGGGAAGCAATAGGATGCAAGTGCTCATGCGACGTGCATGGGGGTGAGGGTGGGGCGTGGGGGCACAGCTCGGTAGAGGAGTGTCGCAGCGTGGTGCGGAGATGCCGTGGTGGGGGAAGAGGGCGAGAAATAAGTGGATATGAGAAATGAGTGAAGAATGACGTGCATCTGTCCAGACGTTCGATATATATCATAGAAGCAAAAAACTGAAAATCTTGTTGCGGGAGCAGATGCCTGGGACCAGAATAACAAAGGGGGAAAAACCAGGAAGTTCATTGCCAGACGGTCATCCCCCATTCTTATATATACAGTACAAATTTATTAGCTCGGTTTCAGCGTTGCTATTGTTTTAGCATCATCACTTGCAGTTGGGTATGTGACATAGACAGACAAGCTTGACTTTACCGGGTGTGACATAGCACATCCCATCGTCGTAGCTCTTCTGCTTGCACTCATTCTTGCAATGTGCTATGTCCTGCTTGGACCAGACAGAGCAAGATATCATCTTACCTAACAGGGTCCAGCAAAGCAGACTGGAAGGATTAGCCTCGCAATCTTGGACGAAATCTTCTCCCGGCGAGATTGGGGGGGGGGGGGGGGGCATGGCAGGGACAAGATCACATAATTAATCAATATTTAGTAACACATAAAAACGATGCAAAAAAAAGATAGATAAACAACAAGATGTGGTGGTGTGTGTGCTAGAGAGAGAGAGAGAGTACTTGATGCAAGCACCAGTGTAAGAAGCATGCAGCAGATCGTCTGCTTTGTGGCTGCCATCTCTAGATCAGCTTATGAAAGTTGTGTTGGATCACTAGTACTGTGTTATCGGTCTAGGCCAAGAGGTCCCCAATTTATAACGGGGGACAAGCAATATATATATACTCATTTCTTTAATTATAAGAAAATAAACTCATTTTTATTTAAATTTTTTTAGAATGAGAATTGGTCTCTAGCTTATTAGAGATATAGATGCAATTATAGCTTCTTCCATCTCTATATCTATATCTATATCTATATCTATATCTATATCTATATCTATATCTATATCTATATCTATATCTATATCTATATCTATATCTATATCTATATCTATCTAAGGTCTAGTATATATCTAGCATAGAAACGTGTCCGCTTTTAGAGATAGAATGAGACTTCGTCAGCAGGAACTAGTGTGATATTTGGCAGGACACTGTAAACACAAACGCAAAGGAAATGAAAAACTTTGCTAATGGTAACTGATGGATTAAATCTCTACTTTTGTTTGGTGCAACACTGTATAACACAAATAAATGTACAGCTGCCGATGGCCATGGCCCATGGTACAACCACAAATAAGAGCTCGATAGACACCCGGGCGGCGACCACCGCCGGGCATCAGGGGACCTGCTAGGTGACATGCAGCATTCTGTGGCTACCTTATGCACCGAGCTGAACCAAACAAATCTAAGCAATCGCTTCCCCTATGTAATCCAACAGCCTTTACAAAACCACGAACCAAACGTGCATAGGCAAATCTTTCGTCGGCAAAACGGTGTTTGCCGAGTGCTACACCATATTGTCACTTGTGTCTATACTATATTTTGGTTCCTCATATATTATACTAAACCACATGTAAATTGAGTGTTGGAAACCCTTAAAGATTTTAAATAAAAAAGTTGTCAACTACAAAGTTTTATAATTTTTCGAGATTTATAATTTTCGAGAACTACAAAGGTCTTTGCCTAATATAAAAAACACTCGGCAAAGGACCTTCTTTACCAGTGTTTTTCTTGACATTCGGCAAAAAACCCTCTTTGTCGAGTGTTTTTTTTACCGAGTGCAAAAAAAACACCCGGCAAATAATTTGACACTCAGCAAAGAGCTGGATTCCTGTAGTAATAAGGATCACAGAGAGCAATATATTTGGATTATTAGGATTCCTAACTATCCAAACATGATAAAGCTGATAATGGTTTGGATTAGAACCGGATTATGTAATTACGTGGGTTTCGATTGGATCGGGGAAAGCAGTTTGAGGCCACCAATGGTTTGAGTTTGGTTTCATTAATTCCAGGGTACAAGCGGTTTGGTTCAGATTGGTTTGGCTTCCAACAGATTAGGGGGACGCCCTAAGGCAATGGCAAAAGGCTGGTCACTCTCGGGCCACACGCCCACCCCATTTGCGTCATCTCTATGCCGCAAATGTACAGTATGAGAAAATTGTCAAGTGTATTTGTAGCTAATATGTCTTTGGTAAGTACACTATGTATTTGTAGCTAATATGCCTTTGGGCCCGTCACCATCGAATTCGCCCTCCTGCGCCTCTTGGGCCACCTGCCTACTGTAGCTGGTCCATTGTCGACCTGTTGCTAGTCACTCCTAGAAGCTGAGGCCGCTCCGTTGCCGCCCTGTAGCCCGCCATTAATGGAAACCCTAGCAGAGGATTTACTGACACCCAGGCTGTCGTCTGAAGAACCAGCGTCGCCAACGCCGTTCATGCTCGCGACAACAATGCCAGCACCGTCCATGGTCGCAACAGGGTGAACCAGGTGGACGCGCGCATACCCCGGTGCGTTTGGGAGCTTCCAGAGCTCGGTGGAGTCGACCATGTCTGTCTCGGTTTCCAAAACCCAAGCCATGGCATCCGTGTTCAGGGTCCAGATGTCGATGTCGATCGGTGTCATGCTTAGAGCAGCCGCAGTGGGTGCAGCGGCGGGGTGCGATCGATGCCGACCAACTTCACCGCTCCGCGAACGTCGATCGGTGTAGGTGTATACGGACCGTGACTCATCCTCCGTAGGGTACGACACGTATCGCAGCTTCTTGGGACCCTCGTCGAGCACGTCGCAAAAGATGACGCCGCTGTACCAGTCCACCCAGCACAGCTAGCATCCCGTTGCCGAGGGGCACGACGGCTATGGTCTCCCACTTTATTGCCCGGAGCTGCTGGTTCCCGGCGTCGTCTATACCGCCGTGGCCCTGCTGGATGATACACGGCCGCTCGACGGCTCGACACACCACTTGCCGTGACGGAACAGGCGGAGCTCAAAACCGATGGGTGTTGCCGCCGCCGCCGTCCTTGGACCGCACAGTCCTAAGCTCCGCCAGACCGCCACCACGAACTTGGCCTCACCGCCGCGGCACAGGAGGCCAGTGGCACTTAGCTCCAGCGCCGGCACCGGCGCTGGGAGCAGATACAAGGACGGCGGCCGTGCGGCGGGGTCAGCGGTAGCGTCGTCGCCGGCGCCGGCGTTGCTGTAAACAAAGTAATCGAACGCACGTGGGGTTTCAAGTAGCTTTCTGTCGAAGTGATCCGCACGAGAAGAGAGCCGCCGTGCGCCGGCGATGACGGTGGAAGAGGCAGAGGCTCTGTCGGCTGTGCCGGGCAGAAAGCGGAGGCAGATGCGAGACATCACCGAGAACGGCTCACGACGGAGGGAGACGCTGATGCGGTGGCCGTTGGAGGTGGCGGCGGCCGCGATCGTCTTCGAGTCGCCGGTGATGTTGCAGGCCTTGCCAGAACCTCCGCCATAGGGTGCGAGGGGCGTCCACTGAGGAGACGCGGTGCCGGTGGTGGCGGCGGGAGCGACAGGTGATGAACTCGCCGGAGGTAGTTGCGATTGCGACGACAGGAAGGAACCCATTGCATGGGATGGGGGCAGGGGGCGGCGCCGACGTCGTCGTTGCAGGTTCGTCGTCTTTGCCACGAGCAGATTGCTAACCTATTTTTGCATTATTGGCCGCTGCCTGATTGACAATAAAATCGATCCCAGATCCCAAACCCTCGTGTGTTTTTCTATTTGTTTCCAAAATTGATGGGTTGGCAGGCTGCTTTCTTTTTCGGATTTATTTTAGGAATAATATAGATGGAAAAGCCTCCTGCTTCTACTGAATTATTAAGCACTATGGTCCATGGACCATGGACCATCACGCCAAATCCTGACCGTGACATTAAGCCAAAATCAGCCACGTATTATATGACAGAAATTTTACGGTGCATGATAAAAATGGTTGCTAATCATTCGGTAAGATCTAGTATTGGTTAAAATTTGGGGAAGATACTGGGCTAAGGGGAACTTAAAGTTTTGGATTAGTGGACCAGAAACTAGTTATAATTTTTTTTCAAAGGTTATAATTGTTCTTTTGTAATGGATGAATTTGTTAGAGCAATTCCAAGAGCCTGGCTAAAATTAGTAGTCAAAGTTTGTTGTTTAGCTATTTTATAAAATAGATAATTTCTTTAAAATAGATAATTCCAAGAGCAATTCTACAATAGTTTTGCTACCTTACAAAATCAGATAGCTAGTGCTAGGCTATATATGGCCACCAAAAATCAAAAGATGAGGGTATGGTAGTTTCACTTTCTCCATGGCGGCTATGTTGAAGATGAGGGCGACAACTACAACAATAGCAACTTCTGCGTCACGGCGACTTTGAGACTCTCCTGACCATTCTTCTTCTTCTGTCGTTCAGCTCTAATTCCCCTTGTGCCTTTAATTTTGCCCGTTCCTGCCATGTGGTCAACCTCTTCTTCAGTTGGTGCAGAGCTGTCGTCTGGAACAACATGATGGCCACCGCCATTCATACTCGCAACAGGGGTAAACCCGGTGGACGCGTGCGTGAACCCGCTGCCACCATGGCTTCTAGGGCCCAGAGCTCGTCGTTGGAGTCGGCCATGGTTTCCGTTTCCAAAACCCAAGCCATGTCATCTGTCTTTAGGGTCCAGATGTCGACGGAGGTAGCATGCTGAGAGCAGCCGCAGTGGGAGCAGCGGCGGGGCGAGAGCGAGAGGCTGATCAACTTCAGCACACCGCGAGTGTTGGTGCGGCATAGGAAGGATCTGTAGTTCACCGCCTCTGCAGTGTACGACAGCTCGGGACTCTCGTCGCGCACGTCGGAGAAGATGACGCCGCCGTGGATCGGAGGTGGTCGACTGTCGACCCAGCATAGCAGCCCGTTGCCTAGGGGCACGACGACAGCTTGTGGCTCCCAAGGGCCCTGAAGCAGGTCCCCGCTGTCTCTACTGTGGTCGTCACCGATGATCTGCGGCCGTGTTTGACTGACACGCCACTCGCCGTGACGGTACAGGTGTAGTGGAGCTCGAAAGCTGTGGGGCTTGCCGCCGCCGCCGCGTCGTCATCCTTGGACCTCACGATCTTAAGCTCCGCCACCACGAACTCGGCGGCGCCATGGCACACCATGTTGGAACCGAGCTCGCGGATTGAGTCCAGCGACGTCGCGGCGCCGGCTGGTGGTGACCGCGGCGAGTTAAATCCTAACAGACTATGGAAACAGAAAACGCGAGAGAGACGGGATTTGTTTCAACTACAATGCGCAGCCTTGAACCATGCAATCTTTGTTCCTTATATAGGCCTCTTCCCCGTCACAAATAGCGGCTGCACGGTGTGCCTCATTTGGGTCACCCGCGCAACATGCACGGCCCACCAGCTATGACGGGGAGGGTTACAATCTGCGGTTCCAGCGTGCTCACGTGTGCAATCACCATGACACCCAGAATTCTATGCATATTAAACATGCTGACAAACTAAGCTAATGCAGCTAAGATGCAGATACAAGTATGACACGATTACAGGATGCAAACCAACAAATCACCTCCCTAATCATGACACACTCTGACCATACCCAGCTTCTGACGCATCTCCACAAACTTGACTCTTCCAAGAGGCTTCGTCAGAATATCAGCAAGCTGGTTGTCAGTCCCGATGTGATCCACTTCAGCAATACCATCTTCAACACACCCTCTGATGCAATGATATCGAGTGTCAATGTGCTTGCTCCATTCATGATACACCGGGTTCTTGCTTAGTTCAATTGCTGATCTACTATCCATCATGAGCTTGAACTTCCTCACAGCTTCTCCTGTCAGATCTGATATAAGTCTGCTCAACCAAACCCCTTGACATGCTGCTGAGGCTGCTGCAATATACTCAGCCTCACAGCTGGACAGAGAGACCACTCTCTGCTTCTGAGAAGTCCAGGAGATCACATTCTCATTCAAGAAAAATAAGACTCCTGAGGTGCTTTTCCTCTTCTCTAGGTCACCGGCATGATCATTGTCTGAAAACCCTTTCAGACACAGATCCGAAGTAGGCTTCTTCACATATTCACAACCAAAGTCAGCAGTGCCGGCAATATATCTGATAATCCTCTTAACAGCAGCCCAATGTTCTGAAGTTGGAGATTCCATGAACCTGCTCACCATCCCAACAGCAAAAGCTAGGTCTGGCCTAGTGTTCACCAAGTATCTCAAACTCCCAACAACACTCCTAAACTTGGTTACATCTCTTGCAAGATCAGGCTTCCCAGGGAGTAACTTACAGTTTTGTTCCATAGGTGTATCAACTGCATTACACCCTGTCATGCCACATTGCTCAACTATCTTCTTGGCATATGCTCTTTGACAAATAGTTATCTGACCCGGACACTGTCTAACTTCCATTCCCAAATAGTAACTCAACAAGCCTAGATCACCCATGCTAAAAGTGTTGCTCATCCTCCTTTTGAATTCAGCAATTTTAGTTTTGTCAGGGCCACAGATGACTAAATCATCTACATAGACTCCAATTAGCAACAGTGTGTCACCATTACCCATCTTGTACATAGCATGTTCCTCTTTACTTCTGACAAAACCCAACTTCTGCAATTCTTGATCTAGTTTTGCATTCCAGGCCCTAGGTGCCTGTTTCAAGCCATAGAGAGCCTTATTCAGTTTCAGTACCTTCCTTGGATACTTGGGATTCAAAAAGCCTGGAGGTTGATGGACATATACTTCTTCCTATAAGTCTCCATTCAAGAATGCAGACTTCACATCCATGTGGTGTACCTCCCATCCTCCTTGAGCAGCCATGGCTAGAATCAGCCTCACAGTTTCTAGTCTGGTTACTGGAGCGAAAACCTCCCCATAGTCAATACCTTGTCTCTGAGCATAACCTTTTGCCACTAGTCTAGCTTTGTGCTTGACAACATTCCCCTTTGGATCCCTCTTGACCTTATAAACCCACTTCAAACCAATTGCCCTATGTCCTTTTGGAAGACTGGAATAACACCAAGTACCATTTTCCTGTATGGACAGCAGCTCACTCTTCATTGCATCTATCCAGCACTGTTCCTCCAGTGCTTGTTGCACTCCAGATGGCTCATCAGCAGCTAACATGCACACACCACTATATTCATAGTCATGGACCTCTTCAGTGGAGTCATATAAATCATCCAACCTTCTGAATCTCAATGGACCCCCGAATGTCTCTTCAGAATGATTACTTGGTGGTGTTGCCCAGATGTTTTCTGCTGGTTGATTCACCTCTGGACTGTTCTGAGGAGTGGGTGTTGCTTCATTTGGATCCACAACATTACCCTGATCAATGAAAATTTTCTCCTCATTGCCTGCAGTTTGAAAACCTGCATTTTCATCTGTTGTCGGTTCTGCTACAGTGTTCTGATAGTGCACTGTAAATGTTTCAGTCTCTATACCAGTACTGATAGATGTGTTACTGCTCACACCTTCCCACTTCCAGGCTAAATGTTCTTCAAAGACTACATCCCTACTCATCACTAGACGACCAATTGATGGGTCATAGAGTCTATACCCTTTGGTGCCTGAGTCATAGCCGATGAACACCATCTTTGAAGATCTGTCTGTTAGTTTGCTTACACCTGGACCAGTTTGCTTGACATGAGCCACACATCCAAAAGTCCTCAGATGACTGACTGTTGGTTTTCTCCTGTGCCACGCCTCAAAAGGTGTCAGATCATTCAGTGGCTTTGTAGGACACCTGTTTAACACATACACAGCTGTTATCACTGCTTCTCCCCAAAATTTTGCAGGAACATTCATTGCTTTAAGCATGCACCTTGCCATCTCTACCACTGTTTGATTTCGACGCTCCACCACACCATTTTGCTGAGGTGTATATGGTGTAGTGGTATAGTGCTTGATTCCCTGCTCATTACAGAAGACAGTAAACAGGTTAGAGGTGAATTCACCTCCCCTATCTGTTCTTAGTGCTTTGAGTTTCAGTTCAGACTCAACTTCAGCTCTCCTGATCACCTTCTTGAAGTGATCTAGTGCCTGATCTTTGGTCTTCAATAATTCCACCCACATATACCTGCTATAATCATCAACAACTAGCAGGAAATATGAGCACCCTCCCGGGGTCTTTGGAGTAATGTGACCACATAGATCTGTATGAACCAACTCTAAGCCTTTTCCTGCTCTGAATTTTGAAGCTTGTGGAAATGGTTTCCTGTGTTGTTTGCCAAGAAGACATCCATCACATACTTGCTCTACTTGTTTTACTATTGGCATGCCCTCCACCATCCCCTTACTGCTAAGATTTCTCAAAGCTCTAAAATTTAGATGGCCAAACCTTGCATGCCAACGCCAAGCTGCATCCTCTGATTTTGCTAACAGACATATGGGTGTTGACAAGTTGAACTTGACAGTGTACAATCTATTAGTAGTTCTAGGTGCAGACATTAACAGAGTACCTTCCTGATCATAAACACACAGCTTTCCACTTCCCAGGGCATCTCTAAAACCTTTCTCTTCTAATTGTCCCAAACTGACTATATTACTTCTCAACTTAGGAATGTAATAAACATCAGTTAATACCTTGTGTTCCTGATGACGACCTTGCACCACGACAGAGCCGATGCCTTCAATCTCCACCCGAGATCCATCACCAAAACGCACTGTGCCGCGAACTGATCGATCTAGCTGTGACAGCACTGATCTAGTTCCGGTCATATGGTTGCTTGCGCCGGTATCTAGCACCCAGACTCCCTCTGGAACATCGATAGGGACTACCTTCTCCGTGAGATGTACGACCTCTGTAGACCCGTGCACAACCTCGCACGTGGCCAATAACAGCGCACCGCCATCTTGATTGACCGCAGCCATATTCACCTTTGGCTGGGCTGCTTCCTTCTTCTCTTTCTTTGGGCGTTAGCAATCCTCCGCCCAGTGACCGTATATACCATAGTTTCTGCATCGACCCTTCCTTCTCGGTGTTCCCATCGAAGTCAGCTTGACCTGCTCCTGGGAATCTCCGCCGTCAGAGCGCATCGGGGCCTTGTTCTTCGAGAAACCAGGGCCACCCTTGCCTCCACCTTTCTTCGGCCCGAGATGAAAACGGTGCTTGTTCTTCTCAAGCCACTCATCTTCGGCAAGAAGAAGATGGCCTGCCTTGTCGATGATCTGTTCGACCTTATCGTTGAGACGTTCCTCCGCCGCTCACAATCTGTCGACCAACTCCTCCACTGTCAAAGTCTTGAGATCACAGAACATCTCAATCGAGACGACTATCTGTGTGAATCGAGGTGGCACTACGTGCAGAAACTTCTTCACCACACGCACATCGGCGATCGTTTCTCCTAGAGTTTTGAGATTTCCGACGAGATTGGTTATTCTCATCCCAAAATCATCGACGGATTCCCCCTCCTTGAACTGAATGTTCTCAAACTCCTTCAAGAGCCTCTGGGCATTCACCTCTTTAACACGATCTGCTCCGACACGCATGGTTTTCACCGCCTCCCACGCCTCCTTCACCGTGGACTTCCTTCCCAACGTTTGCCACATCTCTTTTGGGACCGAGCGTAGTAACACGCTCATTGCTTGACGATCATGCGCCCTCTTGGGATCGGTACCTGGGTCGATCACCTCCCAGATCTCCATCGCCTCGAAGTTGCATTGCATCAACATCACCCATTCTGTGTAGTTATCGCTGGTCAGCATCGGCCACATGAGAGAATTTTCCTTGACCCAGCGCTGGAAGCTGAGGTCTCTCCATTACCACCTGCCATGGTGACTGACGGTGAACGACGGCGCGGCACGCGATCTCCCTCTCCTTCTACTCGTCCTGTGGACCTCTGGATCCACTCCTTGCTCTGATACCATGCAGAATGTTGGAACCGAGCTCGCGGATTGAGCCCAGCGACGTCCCGACGCCGGCTGGTGGTGACCGCGGCGAGTTAAACCCTAACAGACTATGGAAACAGAAAATGCGAGAGAGACGGGATTTATTTCAACTACAATGCGCAGCCCTGAACGATGCAATCTTTGTTCCTTATATAGGCCTCTTCCCCGTCACAATCAGCGGTTGCACGGTGTGCCTCATTTGGGTCACCCGCGCGACATGCACGGCGCACCAGCTATGACGGGGAGGGTTACAATCTGCGGTTCCGGCGTGCTCACGTGTGCATTCACCATGACACCCAAAATTCTATGCATATTAAACATGCTGACAAACTAAGCTAGTGCAGCTAAGATGCAGATACAAGTATGACACGATTACAGGATGCAAACCAACACACCATGCCAGTGGCGCTTATATATATTTCCCCCTTTGGTCGCAACTTCCTACCATCCGCGCCATCCAGCGACCTCGCCGGTGCGTCGCTGCTCCCTCCGTGTCCTCCCCTGCTGGCCACGGGCCCCTCTGCCCTGGGCCATCCCCGGTGGCGGCGTGGTCCCATCCCATCTCGACGGCAGCACACGTAACCTGCTCCGGTTGTGTGGACGCGGCCTCAATGGTGGGGGCGGGGCGAGCAACATTCCCTCCCTGTTCTGGTGTTCCCTCCCTCCTTCTGGCGTCCCCTACTCAGGCCTCCCCCATGCACCCCGCGGCCCTCTTCTCCCTTGTCCACATGAGAGCACTGACAAGCATCTCCGCCCCTGCCCACACAAGGAACATATTTGTTAGGAAGAACCTAAAAGTTGTGGATCAAAATATAAGGTTAATGGACTAGGAACTAGCTATAGATTGATTTCAATGGCTATAATTGTTTTTTATCAGAGGAGTTATTTGATTCAGCTTAACCCAAACTCATATCCATGACCCATACTGCAAATGCAGAGCTCAACTCACTGTCTTCTCGGCGGCGATGGTTGTCCATTCCCACTGGATGACACTCCCCTCACCTCTTTTTTTTTGTATTCACACCGACCCCAAGCAGTACATTGGTGTCATGCGGTCACCTCTCATCCCGGCCAAGGCTCCCTATGCATCTGACATCAGGCAGCACGTCGAGCTCGAGGGGTAGACGAAACAAGCCAGTAAAGAGGCAATGGAGCCGAGAATAGAACACATTCATGCTATCGACAAATACGCACTATACCACAACACCAAGATTGACGATGGACGATCTGACACTAATAGCAAATATAGGAACAAACGATCTGACACTAATAGCGAATATAGGAACAAACGATCTGCCGCTAAAACGTTATAGCGATAGACAGTGGCGGATCCAGAAACATCTCAAAGGGGGGCTGAAAATAGTGTAAGGGTATTTTGGGCTGCATCGGATACGGCTAAACGTATATTTTCATGGGCTAATTTAGCCTGGACAAAGGAGGTATTAAAGGGATTTTTGGGTCGTGCCCCGGGATATAGCTCGGGCAGCCTGGGGCTTAGATCCTCACTTGGCAATAGACTTATGTCGTCGAAGAATAAGAGTTAATCCACCTGTAGTGATGATGAGGCATAGGCTATGGACTATGGTGAATAAGAATTGTTGTGTTAAATTAATGGAAGTTCTCGAAGCCAGCGGCAGCAAGGCCTCTCTAGTCCTCTTCCATATTTCTTTCCCTAGGCGTGCCTCGCCATGCCTACGCTGCCAATTCCTTGTCGAAGAAGTCTTCCTCGTTGTCCATGTCATCGGCTGGGAGGATATCTAGTCGAGCGGCGATTCCAGAACAGCACCAGCCTCGATCCAGTGAGCCCTAACCCAGATTTGGCCCCATGCCCCCGCGCATGCACATCAGCTAGGCCAGAGCAGTGTGGCTGGGGTCCTGTCCATAGGCCCACACATGCTTGTGCCCTCACATGCGCTCACTCTCTAGACCAGGCGGTGGTCTGGTGGCTAGGGTTGTGCAAACCGTATGGATACATGCGGACTAAGCCAGGATGCGAGTGGATGTTCCCGTGTCCCTGTGCGTGCTCGCTGGCTTGGCCAAGTGACAGCTAGGTGGCTAGGGTTGCAGCGGTGTGGCAGAAGCCGCACGCGCTAGCTAGTGCGTGCCTAGATTTGCACCCGTACGAGCTAATCACCGAACGAACTCCTCGGTGCTGCTTGGATTTGTGCCGTGGGGCGGCGGTAGCTAGTAGGCACAAAACCTTGTAGGTAGTAGCAGCCTGAGTGCCAGTGTTGTCGTCAACAAGAAGAGCTATGTGGACCTTGTCAGCAGTGATGGCCTTAGGGCCGCAGCAGGGGCGAAGTCGGTGATAAAATAACCCTGGTGCACAACTCAAATGACATATATATATAACTCTCTTAAAATATATGGTAAATTTGAAGCTATTTAGTGGTAAAACATTTTTTACCCTGGTGCCTTGCACTTGGCAAGCTGAACCTAGCGCCGCCCCTGGCCAGCAGAGGCCTTGGAGTCTGGGCGGAAGATGATATCCTCGGCTAGCGACAAAGGATTCTCGTAGAGGTGATGGACATGATACAATAACGACGCCTGGCCTATGGACGGTGGAGGCCTTGGAATCTAGTGAAGCGGATGTGAATCCACTATAACAAAAAAATTTCATGCAACATTTGGCTTTGGCTCTATGAGGCATGTGGGCATTGCCCGCCTCCATTATTCATTGACAGAGTAGCCGGCCCAACACTCGCCTCGTTTAATCATGAATGGAGGTGGAAATCATAAGGCACCAACCTTGATTAGTATCAATTAACTGAGGCGATTTTCCTAACGCAACCGCCTCGATTAATCGATATTAAACAAGGCCGGAGCTTTATGTTGCCCACCTCCGTTAATCTATGTTTGGAGGCGATAACACTACAAGGCTTGCCTCTAAAATGAAAGCCCCGACAGAGAGCCCATATCCAATGCTCCTATATCGGGCTTATATATATGCAGGGGTTAGGGTTTCATCTCTCCAATCCTCTTTCTCATTTCTCCCTCCCGCAGCCGCAAAGGCCCCTCCATCAGGCACTAGCGCGCGGTGCTCACAGCATGGCCCCCTCCCTCACCCCTCACGGCACGACGCCACCTCCTCTGGTCCCTCTCTCTCTCTCTAGGCGGGAGTGGTGCTCGGTGTGAGATTTGGCGGCGGCGGGAAGGAGTATATTTGCAGGGACAGACTCAAGAAGTTGAAATTTTCAGGGATAGAGAGAGTATATTTGCAGGACGGTTCATTAGGTATAGTACCCCAATCTTAGTTAGAGGTAGTTCCCTAAGTGCACGGTCTCTCAAAAAAATCGGAGACAACAATAAAAAACGCATTTGTGTAGTACTGATTTTATTCATTCTTGCCTTTGAATATAACCGTTTATATTCAAAGGTCAAAGGTGGCATACAATTGTTCAATTGGTTAAAATTGTATATATGGGTGCTGGACACGCAAGTACACGCGCGCGCATACACGATAACAACGTATACAGCACATTTATGTAGCATGCATAAGTCACACGTCTCAAAAGTCGATGAGAGGCATTGTCGAATAAAAAAGAGTCGATGAGAGCACGCACGCACGGCCGATTGGAAGCAGCAGTAATTGAAGGCGACGCACAAGTACACAACACCTTGTTCAGTTACGTATCGAAGTGATGGAATCAAACGACCTCACTTTCTCATGTCGCGCCGGTAGAGGAGCCCTCGCCGGAACCAGCGGCGGCGGCAAACGTCGCCGACGACGAGAAGACGCCCTGGACGACGTCGTAGGTGGCGCCGCAGCGGCGGGTGGGCGGCGTGGGCATGCACTCCCGCAGGCAGCTGTAGGGGTTGTCGGAGCAGTAGCAGCTCTTGGCGCACTCGCCGAAGCACTCCCGCCGGTACGCCGCGGCGCGGTCCAGCACCCGGAGGAAGTCGTGCACCTTGTCGTCCTCGTAGCTGCCCGACAGCGGCGGCGGCGGCTCTGCGCCGGAGGACGGCGGTGCCAGCAGCAGCGCACACACCACGGCGGCGAGGACGACCAGCTCGAGGGTGGTGGCGGAGGAACCGTGCGACGAAGCCATGCCGGTCGACGGTCGTCCAACCTAGCTGCTATAGCTTAGTATTATTATCTTGACAGTTAATTAGGAAGTACTTGACAGTTGAGAGATGGACTGATGATGGGCTAGGTCATATTTATAGAGGACGATAGAGGCATGCATGAACATCGATCAGAACATGATGATGATCACTGCGCTGTGCATGCAACAGCTCCATTAATTTTTTTAATGAAAATGACAGGTTAATAAAGTTGCATGATGCTTTGTGTCTGCCATGATCCACATTCCAGGCTTTGTCCTCCGTGATTTTCTGCTGGGAAGTCCAGCACTTGTTTAAGCTTGCGAATGAAGCGCCCTCTAGGCTCTGGTTAATTAGCTACTTCAGAGCATCTCAAAGAGATTAGTCAAATCATTTTCTAAAGGTAAATTTAGATATTGTTGAAGGAAAAATGTTTCCAACTGACTCTGTAAACGACTCTTCAAATTTCGTAGCTCTCAATCCCACTTTATTCCCTCTCTACTTTTGGATAGCCTATCTCACTAGCCATCCATTACAGAGTCTGTTGGAGTACTCTAATATTTTTTGTCAAATCTATTTTAGAGAGTAGCTAAATCAGTAACTTTGTCTATTGTTTTTGGCTAATCTCTTGGAGATGCTCTCAGTATCATTCACTTTTTCATTTTTCATTAATAATGCCAATAAGACAGTAGCCACACACTATAATTGATGCATATATGTCGTGTGCTTAAGAATGGGATTTTCTCCAACGCTGTTCTTGATTCAGATATTTGTTCCAGGGCGTAACATTGGTATTAAAGTAAATGATCAGGTTGGTCAATTTTAATATAAAGAAAACACGATCAGGATGAAGTGTGTTAGACCATACTTTTAAAAAAAGATCTACGGTAAGTTGATTCCCTGTCTCTGATACTGTTTTGTATACGGGCATGTTAGCTACCATAGTTGCTAGAGACGTCTACCAATGCATACGGAAAACTCAATAGCAAAGACTGGAAACTTACTGGGGAAATGATAGAATAAAGGTTGGAAAGTTGGAAAGTTGCTAAGGAATATTGCTCTCTTTATGTGGTCGTTTGGGGCTGTGTTATCAAGTTTACTTATTTTTATGTTCTCTTTTCTCGAAGTCCCTAGAGGGGTACTTAAGAAAACTGAGTACTATATACAGATCACGATTTTTTCTAGCAATGTGACCAAAACAAGAAGAATTGTATAGTCTATACTCTTTCCATCCTAATTTATAAGTCATTCTAACTTTTTTGAAGAGTCAAAACATTTCAAGTTTGACCAAATTAAATTTATACAATAAAATAATTAATAACATTTATGATACCAAATAAGTATCATTAGATTCTTTATTAATTATATTTTCATAGCATATAATAAATCTTCTTTTAAAAAAGAGCAAAACTCTACTTTGTAGAAAGCAAGGTAGCTACAAGAGTATGGCCAGGGTGACCGGCTTACAAGACAGAAACAAGTTCAGGTTAAACAGCAAGAGCTACAATTATATTTTCATAGTATATCATAAATCTTAATATTTTTAAAATAAATTTTGGTAAAATTTGAGAAACTTTAACTCTCAAAAAAGTTGAAATGATTTATAATTTGGAACGGAGGGAATACTAGTGACATGGTCTATTAATTACCAACCGAGAGAGCAGAAGGTGGTATTCAAAACCTTGTTATTTAAAACAAATAGTAGGAGTTGGAATAGGAGTAAATTGTTTGCTTTCTGTAGTAGGAGTGAAACAATTTAACATCTCTTCTTGGATTGCATATCATGAACTTATCTGGAGAGCAGCTTATTATATACTAAGCATGAAACCTCAAATTAGTCTTTGTTGTCGATAAACACGATAGGTGCAGCTATGAGCAATAGGCTTGCAAAAAAAAAATGAAATCATATTTGACAAGTGTCAATCCAAAATACTTTTGCAGGTTTTATTCGGAGTGATGCATTGCATTGGCGACAACACCAGTAGACACAGTTACAACGAGGTGAAATAGACAATAAACGCATTCTCCATGTCTATCAAGCGCAAGAAGCCGCATGCATTTTTTTTTCGTCCTTTCATCCTTTGGATGGCTTTATATAACATTAGATTTGAGAATATTTGGGTAGAACTTGTTTATTATTTCACAAGTTCGAAAATAATTTATCTGATTATTTTGATCACGTGATGAACAACCCGGATTAATTAGTTTCCATTATTAGAAAAAGTGTATGTGTGCTTGGATTGTTGGTTAACAAAGTGCAACTGTGCAGCACGTTTGTTCCAGCACTCGATGGGGACCTCCCTAGCTGCCTCCTGATCGAATCGAGCCACAGAAAAGCAAACGTCCCAAAAAAAGTAAGTAGATGCTGATAAAAGAAGGAGCTGTAAAGGAGGAGATGCGCATGCTTGACATGCTAGCTTGTTGATTCGGTTAATTCAAACCGTACTATTATTAATATCACGATTTTAAAATCTAGCATTACTATTCACATATTTGTGACCATACCATTATAATTCACCATACACTTGAAACTTGCCATTTTGTAGTCCGACTTCCTCTTGGGCCCATCTGCAGGTATATGTATGTGAGCGAACTTTTTGTATTGACAGTATATTACCCCTCATCTTCTTTATCTTTTTATTTCTGCCTCTTTCATACCCTCAATATGGATGCATGAGAGCCTGTTGCAACAATGGGTGTGGCGAGAGGGCCAGGGCTACCTATTGCGGTGGCGAAACGGCCAGACCCGCGAGCACCATAGGAGTCGGTGTCAGGTCCACAAGCAGTGAGTCCCACGGCATGGTAGCTATGCCCAAGCTTCTCGACACTGGCGTTAGGACATCTCACTCATCCCAGGCCACCGACCGTGTGGCCACTCACCCACTCTACCTCTGTCGCCCATGCCTCCGACCGCACAGGCCACTCAGGCGCCGCCACCCATGCCTCTTCGACCGTCGTCGTCCCTGATGTACGCTTGTAGGAGCACCTTCACCTCATAGTATGACGCGCTGATGCCACTAGCGCAGGAATTGCATCTCCAGCACGGTGGACCTTATCTCCTCCTCAACCTTCTCCCCTACACCCCACCCATGATGGCAGCTCTGAAACCTCTTCCCCTTACCCTATTCCTGGTGGCCTGGTCTCCCTGCGTCCATAGTCGTCACCTACTGGCCTTGCACCCTCGCCTAGCGCCTCCTTTTGGATGTTGTGTACCGCTTAAAAGGGACTTCGCTGGTCGGCCATGGCCAATACCCCCACAGGTCCAGGCCACAGCCGCAGTGACACCTCCTATCGCACTAGCACCACGAGGGCAAGCAGATTGTGGATGGCACAGCCACGACCATTCTTGGCCTTGTTGACCGACAGCACTGAGCGCTATAGTCCACCTTTGTATGTCACGCCTGCCTCCGTAGGTCTGCAATAACGCAAACCTTTCGACAGAGGCCTTGTTTAGTTCACCTTGAAAACCAAAAAGTTTTCAAGATTCCCCATCACATCGAATCTTGTGGCACATGCATGAAACATTAAATATAGACAAAAACAAAAACTAATTACATAGTTTAGCTGGAAATCACGAGACGAATCTTTTGATCCAAATTAGTCCATAATTGAATAATATTTGTCACAAACAAACGAAAGTGCTACAGTACCGAAAACTTTTCACTTTTCGGAACTAAACAAGACCAGAGGTGAATGTTTTGCCCGCCTCTGTTGACCATTTTTAACTGCCTCGGATAAGATTTATGTAGTAGTGACTAATCTCCTTTAAGTTATTGTAGTGAGTAGCCTATGATGTATCTATGTCTTTCTAGGACAATGACAAGTTCATGTGTTTCTTCTTTCGAAAGCTTGTCACTAATGATGACTAGTTTCTCAACTGTTTTTGAGAAAGACATATTTCAATCTGGAACGAAAGGGTTTAAGCTCAATCGGGAGAGGTGTAGCTTGGTTTTATTTGGCTCAACAGGCTCTCCTAACTCATCCTCTTCTTGAACGAAGTGTTCATCGCCAACAAAGTGGGGGACCTTATGGGGGGGGTTTAAGCCCCCAACGAAACATATTACGGGCTTAGTATGAATTCTTCTTTTGTTCCATGAACATGGTTAAAGCATGGTAGTTGTCTAGCTTTGTTTTTCTCTCCATACTGTGCTTCCCTGCATTGATGTGTATTTTTGGTTCAATCATGTAGGAAAAAGCAACACCACTTCAGTGATTGTTTATTTCTTAGAGTTTGAAGCTTTCAAAAGATTGGCTTCCTGTTTTTTAATTAGTGTTCGCTCATTCCTTCAATTTCTTATTATAGAATATTTCCTCCCCTCCCCATTTCAGAATAGAAGAAAACTGTGTAAAGCGATGAAGCAATGTCTTCAGTGGTTGATGAGTGCAAAAGTATGGAATGCCTATATCTATTGATCAATCAAATTATGGAGAAATCTTATTCACCTTTTGCTTCCCTACATGAAAATAGGATCAGATAATATTGGCATATCATTAGGCAGTAGCAATACTAGCATTGACATGCATTAGATAATACATTGTACTTACTAAGCAAAAGATAAAATGGTTATTAACTGGACAGTAATATGGACAAAAAATAGGCAATAATAATGGGTGTGCTAAATGCAAAACAATACATAAGGTTCTACATTATGCAATTATATGATTTTAAAATAGTAACAAATATATTTCATAATTTGGCAATTTCAACCAAATAATTTCCTTTTATTATCAATTTCCTTGGGTAGTATGTCACATACATTAGCAGTGGTGGTAGAATACAGAAGCTAGTTCTTCATCCTGCTATACATGCTTTCTGATTTCTGTGCATGTTTCGTCATTATATTTGCAAGTGACCAAAGCATCCAACATCAAACAAAAGAGGGGAAGGTAGTATGTTCAATGAAGCAAATATGACGTGCAATATGTTCAGTGAAGCAAATGTTATCTCCAGCCAGGCTGTGTGTGGATGGCTCATATAGTACGATGGCCGTGCACTATCCCATTCCCTATATTTAAGGCTATTCACATTTTTTTGTCAAATCATGATTAGATAGCCCCTATCTCGTCCTTCTTTTCTTGTGCATAGTGCACGACATAGTGTAATGACTCATCACTCTTGTCCCATGCATGTTTTTCTTTATCTACGCACTCTTACACATCACACATAAAGATATCTTATAATAAAGTATTGATAGATAGGAACAAAAAATTACTAAGATGGGTGTTGTACTGTTTTTTATCTTTATTTTGTCCTTTTGCCCTTTTTATCACAAATTTCAATTTCCTCCCTCTTCTCTATGGCACTCTTTTTGTGCTTGTTTCTGTTTCCTTGAGTAAAGTAGGCATCCTGTGGGTGATGAGGCCAAGAGCATGAAAACATGTAGCTTGGTAAGACATGATTAATTAGTGTTATTTTTGTTGGTGTAATTAATGTCCTAAAATGAAAAATAGAACACTTGGCATGAGGTGAGTTTACACGCATTTGCACTAGGTCCTTTTATCATGTCTAATCTTGTCAAACCTTTAGGATAATCAAGTATTCTTGGTATACTTTTATGATCCTATAAACAAAAGAAAATTTCTATAGTTAACAAACATAATACAAAAAGGCAATGTGAACTTCATATAGGATACTAAACAAAGTATTTCCAATAACAAAAACCACAGCCTCATAATATGTTGTAATATCTTAGTGGCATACAACATTTGAGACTGTATAGACCAAAGTCTACATATTATTACTTGAAATAAACATAACTGAACGAAACTCTACTGGTGGTAATCTCTTAAAGTTTAACTCCAGCACCTTATTCATAATGCCATTGCCCACTCTACAGCACTATTTCTGCCACATAAATTACTTCCCTGCCTCATTCGTATCAGCTTTGTCGTTGGTTCCGCTCGTACCCTCATTATTATCCTTTGCCTTCTCTATTGGTAGGTCGGTGAGGCTACCTGAGCTAGAATTTCCCTCTGAATTACCCTGCCCAAGGAAGTTGAAGAAGTGGACTTGCCCTCCATCTGCAATGTTGTAACGCTGGGCAATGGCACGTGGTGCGCGCTTCTTCTTCTTCTTGTAGATGCAACAGACAACCCAGGAGTCATCTGGACTAATCATGACAGGAACAACCTTGGGCACACTTGCTGTAGTAGTATTGGAGAGAGCTTCAGAGAGATTAACCTTTTCCTACAGAGAGTTCACAAAACTATTTGTTATGCAGTGCCGTTTTGGGTGAAAATGGGTAAAACATGGTGAATACTAATGCTGTTTTACATATAACAGCAGCTAGGCTTGGCAGCAAAAGCTAAGTTTGAGGTTACTAATTTTAAAACTGACCAAATTGGACAGCATGAATGATTTTTTTATTATGTCTTTCTCACTACTCAAAATGATGAAGGTTATTGAATCAGATATTAGATGTTCTCTATAAACTCTATGTTAGAATATAGGACCAATGCTTGAGATGTTACATCAACAATTCCACGAGAAACAAGTTACCGACACGTGTTGTTGCCGAACTAGTCAACCACTTTCGAGCAATCCGACAACGAACCCCTTTTTACATAAATATTTTGAATCTTCGAAGAATCCCGCCCAAGGACAACTAACTATAACTATTTCCCCACACAAAAAAATTTGCTGGACCAAGTAGTAAGATTCACTCTTAAACCATGCAGCTTATCATGTATACCCCCTCCCCCCCCCCCTAATTGACATGTAAACAATAGTATTCAAGAACAAAATTATTTGGATTTTGAGTCAATATACCTTTGTGATTGCCACTAAATCACGGCTTTGTTCTCCTAGGTTGTTGGTTCCATTAGGACTAATCACTGGATAGGGTGTGAGGCCAGCTTGAACAAGGCTATATTCTTGCATGACCCATTCAGTGTTCTCACCAACTGCTGCCTTGCCAAGGTAGAACACCAGTGTTTTCTTTAGCCCAACCATCAAAGGCATTCCACCATTGATGATATTGCTAAAGATGGGCATGTCCTTACCCGATGCCCTCCAGTGTCCATCACCTGCTGCACGATTGTACCGTTTTCCATGTGGCCATCTTTTTACTCTTTGACAAAAGAAGTATTTCTCCACAGATCCCTCTGTGTACATACAGCAATAAAACAAGAAAAAACCAAGCAGGGGATTTTTAGTCATACATAGATCAGATCAGATTGTAGCAGGAGCAATCAAATGAAATTAAAAGGAACTTATATATGTATTTGTTGGGAAAGGTTGGTGTATGTGCACATGACCTGGTACTAGGTCCCAAGGGTTGCAGCTTCGGATATCCACATCAACAATGAACGTTGAGGGGAGTGGTTCATTCACAGCACGAGGACGAAGGTAGCGCATCACGATCTCCTCTTCAGTAGGTTTAAACTTGTACCCTGGCGCAAGTTCCATATAGGCTTCACATGCTGTGGGCTTAGAGAAATTCATGGATGTGCACACTTGGGTGAATGGGGGGCTCTACTCTAGATATGGTGAGCTTTATTTGAGATTATTTGGTGATGGAATAGAAGTGTAGGAAAGGGACATTTATAGGTGGAAGGGGGCTGTTACATTGCGTGAGGGTAACTCATCTCTATCTCCTCTCCTATGTCACTATCCCTCTACACAATTTTCGTCCTTCCCCTTTTTTGGTCCCCACCATCCAGTGTGTGCCTTAAAAGATATGATTAAAAAGGCCGCAGATAAGGGTTTATCTCCACATTCTCTCCCTTAAAATCCATGAAGTTTATAACTTAACACCACCACCATCAACACCCCCCCCCCCCCCCCCCCCCGCGTGTGCACTCAACCTCTTGATATTTTGTATGATCGTTCCTCTTTGGTGACCTTCAAATGCTTTTTTTGCAGCCCCTTAGGTGTTTTGTTGTATGGGTTCCTAGTGGTTCAAATGGAGTCGCACTAGCTAGTTATGTTTCCTGCATCACTAACTTGGTAGTAATCTGCTAGAGCCATGGAGACGATGTCCATTGTTTATTCAGAGGTTCCTTCATAATTAACTGCAGTGTAGCTTTGTTTGACATCCTTTTGATTCTGCACCGATAATTGTATGTATCCGTTCCATTCACCAATTTTTTCTCTCATGCTAAAAATAATTTCTGCATATAGTCCAAACGCGAAGAAGGGGTAAAGTGAGGAGGACTCAAGCTCATTTTCCCCACTATCCCACCAACAGAATTTGTTCTCTTTGGATCTAGACAAAGTAATACTAGGTGTCAGTGACTAGACCTTGTTTCTTGTTTCTTTGCATGATAACAGTTCGTCTCATCTAGTTACTTTAATCCACCTTTTTAATTTTGAGTCTCTTGTGGGGGAGGTGATGCATGGAGTTAAGATGCAGACATATGAGACTGAAACTATGTGCGCTAAAGGGTTTCTAGTTGACCTTGCTTCCAAGTTTGGTCCAGCCTTCAATTACATGGTTATGTTTCTTGTATGCTTTTTTTGTTTTAGCTAAGTGAGTACAAGCTAATAATGTTACTATGTTATGTTATTATTAATTAAGTAAATCTTGAATCAGTTGCCAACAAAACTATAGTCGTACACACCACGAAAGCATCACATATCTGTTAGTTTTATATTGCTTCCATGGGCATAGTACCATCTGTTGCAAAACGGTTTAGAGATTTAGATATAGGTCCATCTGATTATTTATTCTGCTATGTTTGCATCATCTGCATGTGGAGAAGTGATAGAGTGAGGGACAAGCTGACTTTTCCACTCTATCTTTGCTTTGCCACCAGTATACTCAAGCTAGTTTTTCCTCTCTGTTTATCTATAACAAATAAATGGTATTCTATGCACAATTTTCACAGTCTTTAATCAACAGAATTCGTGTTCCAACTCAAACAAATAGATGCTTTGAGTAAATGAGTAATACTTTTTATTTTATACTATCAGTTTCTGCTTTCATAGTAGTTTGTTAGTTGAGCCTACCTTTTTGTTTCATGTGTCTTGTGGGATGACATGATGCATACAGACATACCAGAGCAAAACTATGGGTCATTGACAATATATCTTGGATACTACTTTTAAGTTTGCTTATGTCTTCCTTTTAGAAATAGGAGTGTGTATATAGATCTGATATCTACCAGCTGCCCTACATCAATCGAACACACTGCAACGCCCCCCTAGATCATCAACCCCACCTGTTCCAGATCCAGGGTTTGCAGTGTCCCCTTCCCTCCACTAGTGACAGCCACCTAAATCACCATTCTCTAGGTGAGGGCAGCCGGGCAGCGACCTGATTTTCATCCATGGAAGTAGTGTTAACCCTAGTGGCGGCAATGACATGCGACCAAGCGTAGACATTGGCACCAACTTTGTGGTCGCCTTCAAGAGCAGTGGCATCCATGGCGGTGTTACCACTAGTGGCTTCGACAAGCTCCTCCACTAGTACAGAAAAACCTTTTAGAGGCAGTTAAAATCGGTTTTTAGGTGCGGTTTGATAAACTACTATAATACCATCGAATGATTTCTAGGGGTGGTTCCATTAGAATATCTGCCCCCTCAAAATGGTATTTTCAGGAGCGGTTGCAGTAGAAGACTACTAGGGATGTGCTCATCAATGACGCTACCATTTCGTCATTGAAGACACCCAAATCGTCATTGAGTTTCTTTTGTGATGAATTAGTGACGAAACGATCTTCGTCATGGAATGAGCGTCATAGATTTCCAACAGTGACGAAAAGACAATTTGCGTCATAGATTGGCATTCATTCTATGACGAAAAAGCCATCGTCACAAAAAGAAATCATTCTATGACGAAACGTATTCGTCATTGCTGTTCCCATATTTTCGTCATAGTCTAGCAGCCCATCAGGCTGCCAAACGGCGTTTGCCACGCTGGCAGCTAACGTGGCGAGTTGACGAGGCGGCCACGTGGCGAGCTGACGAGGGGGCCACGTGACGAGGTGACGTGGCTGCTACATGGCGAGGTGACGTGGTCTGCAACGTGTATGCAGACACGGCTTGCCATGTGGCCATGACGTGGTTGCCACGCGTCTGGTGACTATTGTACGCGTGGCGTTCCTCTGGTTGGTCCACGTGTCCTGCTCTGGTTGATTCTCATTTTCGTCGCAGATCAAATTTTAAGTTCATGACAGAATGAATTATAACATCGTCACTGAATGAATTATTTCATCACTAGTGTAGTGGTCATGCTGGATTTTTTTCAAAATTCAAATAATATTTGAATTCACCAAAAGCTTGCATAAAATTAAAGATGCAGTACTCATAGCTTAATCATCACTATTAGACTCGGTTCACATAACTCAATTTACATCAATAGCAACATAACTCAGTTCACCATAAACTTGTTTCAAATTGTAAACAGATGGAAACTACCATCCGTGCTCATGTCGAAGAAGCATTGTTGATGGACAAGATACGCTTGAGCAACGCATTGTTCTCCTCCATTGCCTTGTTATTTTTCTTTGTCAGCTTCTTCATCTCCTCCATCTCCTTCTGTGCCCTTGCCAGTCTTTCCTCAGCTTCTTCACTTCTCTTCTTGTGATCGTCGAGCTCACCTTGTACTGTAGCCTTAGCTTCAACTGCTAGTTGTTCCCGAAGCTCACTTTCATTTGATATAGATGATGTGGAGGATGGCACTAGTTTGATGCCAACACTCTTCAGGAAAACATTGGAGCTGTTCTTAGACAGAACCTGGGACACAACCTGCACACTAGATACTTCTGTCTCACCTTCACCAACAGGTTCTGCCCTTAAAGCTTCCATATTGACCTGAAACACCAATCACCCATCATTAGTTGTTAATTAGTGCTTAAATCTAAGAAAATATCACACAAGATTTACTTTTAAGAATATAGTCAGCAAGATTTGTGGTAGAGAGAGGTATAAGTAAAATGATCAGGCTGTAGCAAATTACAACAGACAAAATATATTGAACCTGTCACTATATTGTGTAATTAGGCATCTTTCAAGGAAAAAAATAAAACCAGAAAGAAATAGTAAATAACTTCTACTTGAGTTTTAATAAGACCTCTCAAATCTATCTATATGCATAGATCAATTTTCTTGGTTGATAACATAGCCCACAAAAAGGGGAAATATGATGATTGTATTAATTGCAGCTAACAGTTCCTATTTTCATCCCTAAATCTTAAACTTCACTGTCAATTGTGATTGGAAGGTAAAGCTGTAAACTGCACCTTTTCATTTGTCAAATCCAGTAACACCTACAACTTGATCCTACACAGAGCCACTAATTATGTGTAGACTAGCATATCACAAAGGCACTAACAGCTACAACTTGGTCCTACATAGGCTAGCCAAATGCACACATAGGTCGCTGTTGCATGCTACATGACTTTTCTGTATAAACCTATCTCTCTTGTCATGATGACAGGTAGGACTCAGGTTAATAAGTCTAGTGAAATCTGTTATTCATGTCAAGCTAATAAGTCCAGTGACATCAAGTTTCCTATCTCTCCTCTCAAGATGATAGGTAGGACTCAGGTCTGGATATGTTGTATAATACCAAGACTAAGAAAGACAGGCAAATGAAGACCAAGTCATAAAGAAGCACAACTGCACAAGTTATTCAACTTTTGGACAAAATGGCACACTGAAACTCATGCAGGTGACCATGCTTGGAGCTGGTATGGCAGCTCTAGCTTGAAGGCCTCCACCACATCAAGTTCTTCATTTTGTTGTGTGTTGGGTTCTGCTTCTGTTTCATAGAGATTCCATTACAGCAAAGTTTTGTGAGTCTTATGGTACAAAAGTCAATTTTATGTACAGAATGAGTTACTTACATATGCATGTAAGTGTGCCACATAGCTACAAGAACCGATAGTCTGATGATACTTCAGTCTACTGCGATTAATCTTGTTCTTTTCACTTGTTTCCTAAATGAGAATGAACATGTGAGATAATTTCATAGGTTTAAAATGAGAAGATCTATTGGAAACTTAATGAGATAGAATATATGACAAGATACCCATACCATGTTTTTTTTGGATTAGTCCACTTTGCAACCAGGGCCTGCTACTCTTGATTAGACATGCATGGAACTGGAGAAGTAGTGGGAATCTCATTTGCAGGTACACCATTGAAGTATTTCTTCTTCAGTCGATACCGCATTTGTCGGACCCTAGACCGCAGCACATCGGTGCAAGCTTCCTCAGTTGGCTTGTCCTCCTTGTTAATGGCCAAGCACCCCTAGACATATGACAACTCGATATTTAGTTAGTCAATTCAAGTTCAGAAGATATTCAAGTCAAACATAGGAACAGTAAGGCACTTACAAAATCATTGTAATATTTGTCGTCTTTCTTGTACAACCTTCCAGTGAGGTAGGATAAGAACTTTATCTCAAATGATGACACCGGACTCAGATACAAACTTGGCTGCTTGAACAGGTTCATGAGGCCTTCTTTTGCCTTGAGCAACAGCTATGGGCAGTCTCCTCCCATAGCTTTTGTCATCCTGTCCAGCTATGATCCCTTTATGGGTGGCCTAGGTTCCCTTGGGGCTCACTGAGCAGGAGCTACAAAATAGAAATTGAATTTAAATGCTTTGGTTTCATGCAATTCAGCCAAAAGATGACAAATTTTGATGAGAAGCAAAGTTTTACTTGCCTTCGGTGTCTCCTCTACATTGACTTCATCATGACATGTACTACCTTGAGTAGCACCTCCACTTTCTTCCTCTGCAGGTGTAATGTCCTGAACACCAGCTGTATTGCCTTCTTCTGCAGCTGTAGAAGATCTTTGTGTTATTTCTTCTTCATTCTGCCCTTGTGTTGCTAAGAAATAAAGCCTTTTTATGTTCTTGTTTGTGATTGAGGAGGTTGCACCTCTGATCCTTCAGATGCCCTGACTCTCTTGATAGCCCTTCCTCCTGGAGCCATGTTGTCACCTGTCTTCTTCCTCTTTGAAGCTTTGCCTCTAGGACTAGGAGTAAACCCTAGAGGATACTGTAGAAAAAACAAGTGTCATCATGGGTTGTGGCTGGTCATCAGATTCAGTACTTAAGTATGATCATCAGATTCAGCAAATCAGTAGATTCAGTACTTAATTTTAGGGAATACTAACTTAAGTATTTACCTTTGTTGCTAGGGGTTGTGGCTGGTCATCAGATTCAGTGTCATCATCATCACTACCTCCTTAATTTTAGGTGGAAGTGTGAGTATGTGTGTTCGTGAGGGCCCAGAGCTCAGTGGAGTCGACCATGGTGGTGTCCATCTCAAAAACCCAAGCCATGTCATCCGTCTTCAATGGATGAGAGTGAGACAGTAACCAACTTCACCACACCGCGACCGGTTGGTGCACACGACACTACTAGAGATTGGGTCTTTGTCTAGTGCGCCAGACACTCGGCAAAGGTCTAATTGCACTAGGCAGAGGTTTTGCTGAGTGCTACACTCGGCAAAAACCACTCGGTAACCAATTTATCGACAAAGGCCTCACTCGGCAAAGGAAAGACACTGTCACGGTAGTTCCGCCGTTAACAGTTGCTTTGTCGAGTGCCTTCCAGCAGGGCACTCGGCAAAGAAAATATTTTCTTTTTAAAAATTCTTTGTGGAGTGCCTTCCTGCAGGACACTCAGCAAAGAAAAAATAAAAATTCTTTGCCCAGTGCCTTTCCGTAGGGCACTCAGCAAAGAAAAAAATCTTTATTGAAAATTCTTTGCCGAGTGCCTTCCCGAAGAGCACTCGGTAAAGAAATAAACTTTTTTTTGAAAATTCTTTGTCGAGTGCCTTCTCGCAGAGCACTTGGCAAAGAAACAATTTTTCGAAAAATTATTTTCCAAGTGCCTTTCCAAAGGGCACTCAGCAAAGAAATAATTGATTTTTTAAAAAATTCTTTCATGAGTGTCAAAGCCCATGCACTCGGCAAATAAACCATATGCTGATTTTTTTCCCAGCTTTGCCAAGTGCCAAGGCGGGGGCACTCGGCAAAGGTCTCTTTGCCGAGTTTGGAAATCGACCTAAAAATGTGTTTTTTTTTGTTTTTTACATTCCATTGCTATAAACATGAGATGTCACATATATATCACATCCATCTAAACAGGTATTACATATTTGTCACATATATCACATTCATCACCATATATATCACATCCATCACCGTATATATCACATCCATCATCATATATATCACATATATCACATCCATCACCATATATATCACAATAATTCCATCCATTACTTGGAGTCCATCACAGTTGTAGTGTATTTTTTTCACCTCAACCATGGTAATAATATGACAATGTACTATTAAGTCTATATCAAATTAAATACAACCTTGATATTTTTTCTCCCATCTCAAAGCACAAAAATATTACTTGTAAATATATCACAATTTTAATTTTCATATTGTTCGTTGATGATTATCATGAAGACCTCTTTGAATTTTTCACATAACATCCCTCCTCAAGGATTGCACTAATATATGTGAACAACTTGGAGGTATATTTATTTATATTGGATTGTACAACAAATTACTTAAGATAATTTTGGTTCATGGTTTGATTATAGTTGGATCATCAGCCGATCCAGCTTCTAACAAAAATAAGTTGTATATATTCCCAAGCAAAACTACATTAATAGTTTAGTAATGTGAATATTTATTTATGATAGAAAAGTCAAGGATTCAAGTACCTGTGATATTACATTTATTATTTGTTTTTTATATCTATATAAGGAAAATTAAGAATAAGAATACTAAAAAAATACAGGAAAAAGTAGGGTGGAACGGTGTCCGTGAAAAATGGATGCAAGGAGAAAAACGGACGGATGGAACAGAAGAAACAAAAGTGAACTCAACATGCAAACAAAAAACAGAACCAACAGAAACAAAAAAAAAAGCCCCGCATGCGGAAGGCAACCACTGAAAAGGACTCAAAAAGCGAGAAGACATGAAGATGGAATAAATGGACGGACGCAGAACCAGATTGCGACGTCAGATATTAATTGGGCTCGGCCCAATATGCTTTAATTCAACATTTCAAGCCTTATATTAAATATATTAGGTGTAATGATGCCAAGTAGTTAGGGAGAAGCTTACGGAAGAAATTTTTATTCTTTTAGAGATATAAATGCAAACACTTCTAAGTTAGAGCATGTTTGGATGAGCTTTAGATTTTTAAAAACCAGCTTGTCTCTAATTTCTAAAATCTGGCTTCTGAGAAAAAAAAACTAGTGGAGGTTTTTGGATCCTTCCGTTTTTAAAAATCTGGCTTAAGCTAGGTATCAACATCTTCTTAGTTTTTAAGAATTTGATAAAAGTTGATCCCACCCAGCTTTCAAAAACCAGATTCTTAAAAACTGGTGAGGTCCAAACAGGGCCTAATAAAGCATACACAATAATCTGCATGGTAATATAAGCGCATAATTTTACTGCTGGTGTAGAGAAACAATACCGCGGTTTGGTCAAGGGATATGAGTTGTGAGGTGGAGACTGGCCTTCTGGAAATGAACGGCTGTGCTTTTGGTAGCTGCAATCAGCCAATCCTCTTGTCACCCTCTCTTTTGTTCTGTCCCTGGCAGATATTTCCTTTCTCTTCTTCTGTGTACAGTGTACCGTGTAAAACTTGCAAAACAAACAGTTTCCTCTTTGCGCGACAACGACGTGAACCGTAGATATTGGATGTGCATTCTTGACCTCAAGATGGATCCTGCCTGATGAGCAATTCTGCGTTTCTGTGGCCGGATTTCACCACCAACAGTTGCCCATTCGTGTCTGTGTCCTGATAGACTGCATCCAGTGAAATTGCGCAGTTGTCTGTTATTCCATGAAATACAGTACATTATATTTCTTTTCCAGTCAGTATTTTGGTGGTAACAAACTCCAGCTCTTAGTTGTTTGCTGGATGCTGCAGGGTTCCTTCTGTGAGACTGTGACACACTTCTGGTCCTAGCATCCAAAGGCAGAATTAACGGTGCTGCTTCATGGGCCTAGCTGCACAATGGGACAATCACCACCACTCATTTTGAAACCTCCCAACCAAGATGCCAACATAAGGATTCAGTATAGCATTCTGGAAGATCAATTTTGATTACAATATGTACGTGATGATTTCCAAGGAATTTTTTTTTTCTCATGGCCTTGCAAAAGAGAACTGACATTGTCTAATGCCATACCATAAAAATTAATAAATGAACCAGCTAGAAGATAATAGAGAAAGAAAATGCAAATATCATATTTTGAATAATAAAAGTTGTTTGCGTTCAGTAAATGGGAGAAAAGAAATTATAACAATTGCAACAACAAAAAAACGAGCTATCTGACACCAGCGAGCAATTTGGCCAAATGGCACCTACTGATCTCCATGACAACGAAAGAAACAAAGTGCTATGAAACTCATTTCACTATTGACTAACAAGAGCTGAACAGTGACAAAATGTTTACAAGAGCAAATTGGCCACACATGGCACCAATTGATCTCCATGACAGCGAAAGAAACAAAGTGCCATGAAAGTGATTTCACTACTCAATAACGAAAACTGAATAGTGACAAAATGTTTACAAGACACAGCGAAAGAAACAAAGTGCCACGAAAGTGATTTCCCTATTGTATACGACCGTTGGCCATAGGGGGGAGATACAGATACCTATGTGCTGCATTCTATAGTAGGGGAGCGAGCCGAAGAGCATGCTACAAGTTTCTGTGATCTATATAGAATCAATTTATATCTTCGACCCTATGAATTTGAGATAGGCTTATATGTCAACTTTGAAAGTTGTGGAATGTCAAATTCCAAGCCAAATAGCCTAGTCCACTAAGTAGATTCCAATTCCTCCAAATGAAATGTAATCAGGCCTCAAGGTAGTAGTGAAATTGCAGTGTACTTTTCCAGCTGAACCTGTAATGGCAGACTGCCTACAGTGCCCCCGAGGAACGTACTAGCAGCAGTGGTATCATCGTCTTAGTAGCTGTAGTTCTTGACGAACATGCCCTCCTTGGCGGCAGCGGCCTCACCATCGCCGGTGTACTTGCCGAGCTGTGCCAGGGAATTGGCCTTGGCGCGCAGCAGCAGCGCGTCCTGTGCTGCCTTCACGTTCTCAGGCCTGCCTCCCCATGTCTTGAGGCAGGTGTTCTGCAGCGCCCTAGCGTAGGAGAATGACACATGCCACGGGTTGGGGCTCTGGTTCATGGCGTTCAGGTTCTGGGTCGCCTCAACCTCAGACTGCCCACCAGACAGGAACTGCATGCATTGCACAAGCACAAATAATTACAGTTCAGAACATCAAAAGACCATGTGATGCATCCGGGGAGAGAAACTTGTTAGCAAGAAGAGAGAGCTGACCATGATGCCGGGAACGGCAGGAGGGATCCTTCTGTGGAGGAGCTTGAGGGTGTACTCGGCTACTTGCTCAGGAGTGGCCTTCTCCTCGCACTCAGCACCAGGGGTAACCATGCTGGGCTTGAGCAAGATGCCCTCAAACATCACATTGTTCTCAGCCATGTAGTAGAAGGTCTCTGCCCACACCTTCTGTGCGACCTCGAAGGTCCTCTCGATGCCATGCTCACCATCAAGAAGGATTTCGGGCTCCACAATTGGCACCAGACCATTTTCCTAGCATTTCATTTCAACCGATATATAAGGTGTTTTTAACTTTTTATATAGGAGTGTACATGCATGTTAAAAATAAAACCAATATGATGGTCCTTTAATTTTTCTACTGCTGAGAGCTCCGGACTGTTGAAAATGGTAGGATATATATAATACCTGTGAAATGGCGGCATAGCGGGCAAGGCCCCAGGCAGCTTCCTTCACGGCAAGTTCAGATGGACCGTTGGGGATGCTGACAACAGTGCGCCTGTCACAGAACTTCACGTCACACTCACACATGGGATCTATATATATGTCACCATGTACATAACTACAGAAAGTAGCTGCCAATGCAGCAGGGGGCACGTTTCTCACCACTTGGCGAAGCGGGCACCAGCCTGGTAGTAGGCTGCTTCACGTGAAGCAAGGCCATCAAGACCTTGGCACCACGACTCGTTGTTGGAGCCAGCAAGTGGCACAAGACCCTGAGATTTGAGCATAACTTCAGAGGTTTGCTGTTGCTTTCGATCTTGAAAGAGACCGTCACAACTCTAACAAATCTAGTTTCTAAGAACCTACAACGCATATCACGTGTCGGTTTGGAGTGTACAGCATACCTTGTCGACCTTGATACCAGGCACGATTCCCTGCTCATTAAGGACGTCAACAATCTTCTTTCCATCAACAGTTGACTGGTAGAGGGTCTCCTCGAAGAGGATAGCACCAGAGATGTACTGTCCTAGGCCTGGGGCACTGACAAGGAGGGTCCTGTAAGCCTGGCGGTTGGCCTCAGTGTTCTCAAGGCCAATGGAGTCAAGCCTCTTGCCGCAGGTAGCGTTCGACTCATCCATGGCAAGGATACCCCTTCCTGGTGACGCGATGGTTTTCTGCAGCAAGAAGTATTAACTTATGATATTCTGAACAATAACTGAAATGATCATAATACCTTCCTTTTTCTCAGTAGAAAAGAACAGTTACTTTTTTTCCAAGTTGATGAAATGTGCTTTCAGAAGTTTGAGACCATAGCATGTCATACATATTATGGACCGTTCAGATGGATCACAGAACTTAAGCAGGACCTTCCAAAGTAATCTAAAATGTAATTGAACTAGCTAGTGTGTAGTCATCAAAATTATGTGTGGCTATATTGCTTCCTGGCCTATACTGGTGTTGACATCTGCCAGTCCAATATACATACTCCTACATGTCTAGTTCACATATTCATCTTCTGCTGAACATTGCAAGTTCCTAAACCAATACAAGGAGAGAATGCTGATTTAGACTAGCGTGTCTGCATAAATGAGTAAGAAATTTTGGATCAAAACTGTCAAATGGGTTACCTTTCCTAATGAACCCTCAAACTTGCATAAGTTAAATCATGATAAACAAAACTAAAGTTTTCATGGTTGAAATAAGTTGTTTCAAACAGGGCTATGTCATTTTTCTATTGATAATAACAAGCTATGCAAGTTAATAACATAAAACTAGCAATGGTAATAAGGCAATAAGCACATAATTTTACTGCTGGTGTTTAGAAACAATACCGCGGTTTGGACAAGCTCATCAGCATAGGCGCTAGCACGGACAACCATGGAGACAGTCACCGGCTTGGGAGTGGCAGCCTGGCGCATGGCACCCCATTCAGCCTTCTTGGGAAGGAAAGATGACTTGAGGAGAGTAGCAGATGCCATTGCTCTGGTTCTGAAGGTGAAAGATGAGATCAGGTGCTACCCTCTCTTTGATGACACAGTCGTTGAGACTTGAGAAGTGGTGCAGCAGCTGGCATATAATAAGGTGGTGCACCTGAGGGCACACAAGGACAAGGGATATGAGCTGTGTGGTGGAGACTGGCCTTCTGGAAATGAATGGCTATGCTTTGGTTGCTGCAATCAGCCAATCCTCTTGCCACCCTCTCTTTTGTCCTGTCTCTGGCACATATATATTTTTCCCTTCTCTTTTCTTTTTTGTGTATATACCATGTCAAACTTGCAAAAGAAACATTTTCCTCTTTGCGCGATAACGTCGTGGTCAAAAAATATCGGATGTGAAAAATATGGGATGTGCATTCTTGACCTTAACATGGATCCTGCCTGATGAGGAAATCTGGGTTTCTGTGGGTGGATTTCACCACCAACTGTTGCCCATTCGTGTCTACCAACGGCAGAAATGTCCTGAGAGATTGCATCCGTCAAAATTGCCCAGTTTTCATTTATTCCATAAAATACATTATATTTTTCCAGTCAGTATTTTGGTGGTAACAAACTCCAGCTCTGAGTTGTTTGCTGGATGCTGCAGGGTTCCTTCTGTGACACTTCTAGTCCTAGCTCCCAAAGGCAGAATTAATGGTGCTGCTTCTTGGGCCTAGCTGCACAAGGGACAACCACCACTAATTTTGAAACCTCCCAACCTAGATGCCAGCATGAGTATATTCCACGTACAGCAGTGTATAGCATTCTGGAAGATCATTTGTGATGATTTTCCAGGGAATTTTCTTTTCTCATGGCCTTACAAAAGAGAACTGACATTGTCTATCTCCATACCATAAAAATTTAAACCAGCTATCATACTTTGCATAGTAAAAGTAGTTGCGCTCAGTAAATGGGAGAGAGAGAAATTATAACACTTGCAAAAAAAAAGTTTATTTGATACCACCAGCAAGCAAATTGGCCACATATGGCACCTATTATTGATCTCCATGACGACGAAAGAAACATAGTGCCATGAAAGTGATTTCACTATTGAATAACAATGATCTCCATGACAATGAAAGAAACAAAGGGCCAAAGTGCCATGAAAGTGATTTCGCTATTGAATAACAATGGCCTCCATGACAACGTAAGAAACAAAGTGACATGGAAGTGATTTCACTATTGAATAACAAAACACTGAATAGCTACAAAATGTTTACAAGCACATAATTTTGGTCTGACAGACACTTCAGAATTACATAAAAAATTGGATGGACTGCTACAACTCCAGACTTTGGAGAAATATCACTTTCAGGGCTGATGTGTATAGAACTTTTCAATATATAAAGAAATAATAGTATAATACAAAAAAAAAATCAGTTTCACCAAGATGCTATGCATACCATTTTTTAACACAGCCAAACATTGGATCTGAACGCCTCGCTGACAGAATCTTATTATGTTGTGTAACTTCAACTTGAAGCATCGAAAAGCTTATCAGTCATCACAGTTTTCAATTATGGATGGTGAAAAATTTGCACAAAGACCTATTTTTCTGCTGTATTCCAATTATCAATATTTTGAACTGATGGGAAATCGAGTCATGAGAAGCACAAATTTCATCCTTGAGATAAATGTAACCATCCCTTTAGATGAACATACCACCAGTGAAATAATCCCTTCACACACAAATTCAACTGCTTCATAGGTTAACCAGGCAGTAAATCCATGCCAGGTACTATAGACCAAAGAGGTTGGTATCTGAACGAGTAGTGCAATCTTTGTTGGATGTGCCTCTGTAAATATCAATTAGAAACTGGCATGCAGGTAACAGGGCAAGTCAAAGATTAACCCATATTTCACATTCCTTATGCGCCTGTAAATGTCAATCAAGAAACTGGCTCGCAGGTAACAGGGCAAGCCAAAGATTAACCCATATTTCACATTCCTTATGCCTGCTTCCAAAATTTTCTTCACCTCTCTCTTGTCCTTATACAAAACCTAAAGCACCTTCTATTTCCCCCTTTACAGGTTTATGAAAGTTTCCAAAACAAGGAAATCCTGATGAATAGGTGCTGAATTCATTCCTCCAAGAGATGGTTATGACAACCATAAATTACCTGCATGCTTCAGCAAATTCTCTTGTTCAATTCTGTTCCTTTAGAAACCTCATTGATTGGCTTCCCGCAAGCTTCTTCAGCCACCTCACAAGTATCAGATAAAAAAGCCAGAAGCTTTTGCCTGAGCAACAGCGATAACTTGTCACAACCTGTCAATGGCACCAATGACGGAACCACTCCTTTCTTCACCAGCACCCCAAACGCACTCCTCACACAGCGTGCAATCACCTCTTTCCGCTGCACATCATAGTTGTCAATCAGAAGAAACAAGAACTCAAGCAGCATGTTCGTGATATCAGTGTACTGAGACACTGAGTTCACCATCAGGAGCATAGCAGGTTCAATATTCATGACACTACCCCTCCCCTTCTCGAAGAACAACCAGTCATAGAACAGCGCCAGCTTTGCATTGGCCACAACATAACCCTTGCTGCAACTCGTAAGCAACCAACCTACGACCGCCCAGCGAGCAATGACACCAGATTGCATGACCTCATTGGTCGGGTGGTACCCGCAGCATATGAACCGCACAATGTCAGGGATCCTCTCCTCCCCTCCAGGCACCATCAGGTGCTTCCTTGCGAACCACAGCTGGTACCTCTTCTGATCGCCCCACTTCACATTGTTCATCATGAACAAGAGCTGTGTCTCCATCTCCGACGTGATGGCCACCGCCGTGCACCACCGGGGTGTGCCAATCCGACAGACGTCGGCAGCACGGTCAAGAATCAAGTCTCTCCACAGCAGCTGGAACTCGGGCACGAGCGCCAGCTCGTGGAGCGACCTCACAAGGTCCCTTCCGAGCAGTGCGCACACTTGGAAGTGATCCCGCAGCACGGAGACGCAGAAAGACACAAGCCTTCCCCTGCATTCTTGCAGATTCTTGGCACCATTGCACTCCTCGCAGTCCTTGCACTCGACGCTGCCTGCGGCCGGAGCGAGGCGGTTCCTGGAGAGGAGTCGTAGGAAGGCGAACACGGCGGTGGCGAGGACCTGGGGCTCCTCGTCGGCGAGAAACGAGGCGTGCTCGTGCAAGACCTCGAGCAGGCGGGCGTCCCCGGGGAACGGCACGCGGCGGAGGAGGGAGACGAGGAGGGGCGCGAACCCCGGCGCCGCCGCGCGGGCGAGCTCCGAGGCGGCGAGGAGGAGGCGGGTGCGTGGGTGGGGGAGGAGGAGGGGGAAGGGGAGGGAGAGGAGAGCGGACGCGAAGGCGTGGTAGAAGGCGGGGAAGCGGGCGCCGGCTGCGTGGAGGACGACAAGGAGACGCCGCGGGAGCGGGGAAGGCTGGGTGATGAAGGCGAAGGCGAGGGCGAAGGGTAGGTGCGGCGAGGAGAGGTCGGCGGTGGACGGAGACGGGGAGGGGAGGACGAGATGCGCGGAGTGGAAGGGGTGTTCCGGGGAGGAGGCGGAGGTCGGGGGCGGGTGGTGGTCGCCGCCGGCGAGGAGACGCGGGGGAGGGGGAGACGGCGGTAACGGCGGCGGCATTGGGGAGGAAGAAGATTGCTCGGCAGGAGGATCAGGTAGGCCTCGTCATATCCATGGACCGAATTTCTTCGTGGGCCGGCCCATAACGGCACGACAAAACAGCTGGGTGTTAATTCCTGAAAGGGCTTTTATGAATGGAATGTAAGTTTTCTAGATGAGGATGACATTGATCCAAGAAAAAAAAAAGATGAAGATGACAAGTGAGTTATCAAACATTCAAGCTGCATGTCCAACTCATCAAATTAGGCCTTGTTTAGTTCAACCCAAAAAGCAAAAAGTTTTTAAGATTCCCCGTCACATCGAATTTTGCGGCACATGCATGAAACATTAAATATAGACGAAAGCAAAAACTAATTACACAGTTTAGCTGGAAATCACGAGACGAATATTTTGATCCTAGTTAGTCCATAATTGAATAATATTTATCATAAACAAACGAAAGTGCTACAGTACCAAAATCCGAAATCTTTTCGGAACTAAACAAGGCCTTATACGAAAGAGTAAAATTCACTAGTAGTCCTAAAAATCTCGTACATTTTCATTTGAAATCTCTTACACACGCTAGCAAATATGTCGTTGCGTTACAATGGGAGAAAAATAAACTATCAAATATATTCATGGGAAACAAGTATGGAAAAATTCATATGACTATTTATATAGTTTTATTCTTTTCTATGAAATTTAAGACCTCTGATTTATTTTATTAAGATACGACATCCATAGCTTTAGTTAATCATGGCAATAAATATGATAATGTACTATTAAGTCTATAGCAAATTAAATACAGCCTTGATAATTTTTTCTCCCATCTCAAAGCACAGAAATATTACTCATAGATATATCGTAATTTTAATTTTCATACTATTGATAATAGTTAAATATTAAGAATCGTTACTTCCCTTGAAAACCCATGAAAATCTATAATTCTAATATCTTTTCAGGCGGTAAGGAGTTAACTGCTGACATGTTAGGGACTGGTCTGTTCGTTGTTGATTATGATAAAGACATGTTTCGATTTTCCAATGGCATCCCTCGTCGAGGATTGCACTAATATACATGAACAGCTTAGAGTATATTTATTTATATTATACATTGCATAATAAAGTACACAATATTTCAGTTCACGATCCGATTAGTTAGATCATCGGCTAATCAAGTTTCTAACAAAAACAAGTTATATTCCTAATCAAAACTACATCAATAATTTAGTGGTATGAGTATTTATTTATTACGATAAAAAAAAGTCAAGGGTTCAAATACCTATGATATTACATTTATTATTGGTTTTTATGTCTATATATATAAGAAACAAAAGAGAAATACTAAAAAAAAATACTTAAAAAGGTAGGTGGAACGGCGCCCGTGAAAAACGCACCCAAGAAAAAACAAAAAAGAGAAGAAAAAACAAATCAGAGCAAAAACACACAAAAAAAAAGACTCAAGAAAGACGAAAAATCCCACGTGCAGAACACGACCACAGAAAAGGACTCTAACGGAGGAGACATGAAGACGGAATGCAGAACGCAACAGAGACCCTGCCGCCGCGCCGGGGGGTCGTCGGAGTGGACAAATCAGCGGCGCCTGCTGCTGGACCAGGACGCCGTCGCGATCGACCACACGCTAGAGGCCGGCCATGCATGGCTGGGAACAAGCCGGTGGACGGTGGAGCAAGCCACAGGCCACCACCAGCGGCGGCCGTTCTCTCCAAAAATCGCCGAGACAGGGGGGGCAGCTACCGGCTGATGAGCACGACAAGGTCAAACTCTGAAACGACCTCTCGATCACTGCACACACACACTCTCTCTCTCTCTGGACTAGTTTAGATGCGAAAAGATTTTAGATTTCGCTACTGTAGCACTTTCGTTTGTTTATGGCAAATATTGTCCAATCATAAACTAACTAGGATCAAAAGATTCGTCTCGTGATTTACAGTTAAACTGTGCAATTAGTTTTTATTTTCGTTTATATTTAATGCTTCATGCATGTGTCGAAAGATTCGATGTGACAGAGAATCTTGAAAACTTTTTTTTATTTTTGGAGGTGAACTAAACAAGGCCTCTGCTCTGCTTTCGCGATCAAAGCCGCTGTTCTGGGTAGGGCTTTTGGTCTAAAAATAAAGTTATTTTTTCTTTTTTTTAACAGTTGGTTCGATGTCATGATTGAAATTAATGTTTGCTGATTTATTGTTATAGAATGGTTGTCGATAAACTCAAGCGCTAGTCGTTCGATTTTTATGTCAGTTTTTATTTAGGATGTATTTAGCATAGCTCCTCACAATGGTTCCTCTAGAGAAGCCAGAGCCGTTTTAAAAAAGTCATAATGTGTGGCTTCACCAAAAATATTCTAACTCCTCTGTTTTTTACTTAAAAACTACTTATCTAGAAAAACGTTTGACATAGCTCCTCTACAGGAGCAAGAGAAAAACCCTACCAAACATGCCCTTATATATAATACATTTTTAGCTTCTCATCAGCATGATGCTCAAAATACTCAACATTGGCCGTAAGCACCGTTTCAGTACAAGAAAAAAAATCTGGAGTTTAGATGGATTTGATGATGGACCAAATGTCTTAGCAGGCCTCGGTGGAGGCCCATAACAGCACGCCTACTGTATTTTATTACAGCCAACACACATATCAGTTGCATTTTTTACCCAATCTACAAAAAAGTTGCACTCCTATCTTTAAGAACAGGCAGATTACTGTTGGGAAGATGCTCTCCGCACTCCTCAGCAGTACGGTGAATAGTGAACCTTCTCACTCGGTGCCGTGAGAGGTCTGAGCCCCAACGGGCAGTGGGCTCAACGGTAGGTGAATACAGTGAATGCTCTCTGCTATTAACGGTGGTATCACGCCCCTTATATAGGGCCCGGAAACCAACCCAATGACATTTACATAAATGCCCCGTGACGGTGGGGGAATATTCCGGTATATCCTTTCATCGCAGTCTACTGACCCTAATACACTTGCGTAATTTCACATTGCAAACCCTTCGTTCATCCTCTGACTGGGGCCTCAGCAGGTCGGAGGCTTGGATCCTCCGCCCAGTTGCGGATCCTCCGACGCTTTGGTGTCGGAGGTTCCGCAGTCCGGCTGGTCGGAGGTTGCTCGACCCGGCCACCCTGGGAGTTCCTCCTTAGCCTGGTCCAGTCGGAGGTTCCTTGGCCTGGCTGCGTTCTCCCGCCATCCTCGGACCCGGGAGGGTCGGAGGTTCCAATCTTTCCTCGCTCGTGGACCCCCGCCGATGTCTCAGTCCCTGCACACACACTGCACGACCAGACGAGTTGTCAACATTAGCATTTCCCGTCGAAGGATATCCTCCGACGTTTCAGGTGTCGGAGGTTCCTCAGGTGAAGGACAACCTCCGGCGCTACCAGGGGGAAGGATGCAGCTTTTCCCCAACAGTTCCCCCCTTTTTGGGCTAATGGCACTCCTGCGGTCCATGTGCTCAAAAACATGCTACGCTGCGGAGACTATGAGCATGGTTGCTGCCTTCCCCCCTGGTGCGCAGGATGTGTTTGTTAGCAGATGTTGGATAACTGTTTCTTTTACTTAGTCATAAATTTTCTTGGTTTATTTATTTTGCCGGGATCCTCCGATCATTGTTGCTATGTTGGTCTGATATCCTACGCGCGTTAGATTGCGGAGGATTGCGGAGGATATTATTGCTGTTGGAGTTAGCCGTTGGCATTGACGAAGCGCAACGGTCTGGCCGATTCCTCCGCTTATAGCCGTTGGGCGCGGGGAATCGCAACGGCCGCACGGTCGCAGGCCCCCCCCCTATAAAAGGGGATGCTGGGGAGCTTTGAGCTCTCACCCCTGCTGCTCATTGCCTTCACACCTTCCTTCGCTACATCTTTCGCTCTGAGCTGCTCGCGTGCATTTTTGTTTAGTTCTAAAGTATTGTCGGAGGTTTTACGGTGGCTCAGCTTCCTTCACCGCGTCCTTCGAGGTCAGATTTTTCTGGTCCTTTGCGCAATTTCCTTAGTGTGAGGTCTGGAGGTTGGCTGCGGAGGTTTGAGGAGTGGATGCTTGAGGTGGCTGCAGCTCGAGATCTGGAGGAGACGTTGTCTGACGTCGAAGCTTCCGTCGGTGACTTGATCAGTGCGAAGGAGTTTGAGGAGATGGCGGCGATTACTTTTGAGTTCGGGCAGTCGACTGTGAGGACGGAGGATATCGCTGACATGGTTGAGGCTAGGTTTTTCAAGGAAGGTCGGGCGGAGGCTCCTCCTGCGGGTCAAACGGTGCCTGCGCCTGGTGAAGGTTATGCTGTTGTTTTTAGGGATTTCTTCACCTGCGGGCTTCGGATGCCTCCATATCATTTCCTTCGCGAAGTGATGGAGAGCTTCAACGTGGAGCTACAGCATTTCAGTCCCAATGGGATACTGACACTTAGCAAATTCGCTTGGGCGTGTGAATCCTACGGAGCAATGCCCCACATTGATACTTTCTGCTCGTATTTTGAACTTCAGCGGCAACCTAAGAAGGTGAAGGATGCCGAAGGTGTTGAGTGCATTGCGCAGTTTGGAAGCTGCGCGTTCATGCCGCGCCGCACAATGCCTGGGCCAAGGTGCGAGATCTCCTACTGCCAAAAGGGTAAGTGGGAGAAGGATTGGATGAGAGCCTGGTTCTACGTGAGGACCCCCGCTGCGTCGAAGACTTTAGATGACGGCAGCGTTGATAAAGTTTATCCTTATGCGTCGCTGATGAAGGAGCTGAAGCCTTTCTCGAAGGTTGATCCTTCGCAGGAGATGTCGGAGGAGCGACTGGCTTGTGATAAGGCATTTGCGCTGGCGTGCCGATATTCCGGAGGCCGGGATTTGGTTGAGGAGATGGTCGCTGCTGACTACTGGCCCCTTGGCCGCAGGACCGACGAGTTCACCATTGAGATGGTGCAAGTTCCTGTGTTTGGTCCTCCGGAGGGGTTGCCGTTTCCCCGGTTCGGCGCGGGTATTCCGGAGGATGAGACCAAGGAGTCCTTCCTTGATCGTGTGGAGGTTTCTGCCCGGAGGATCGTCGGGAAGATCTCGGAGAAGGAATATCTCCAGCGTAGGTCTGCGCTTGGGACGATGCCCCGGTTCAACCGCATTTTTGAGGAATTGGGGATCGAGTATGAGGATTATGTTATTCCTCCGGATGTGTTGCTTGGGTTGGAGAAGAAGAAGGACTCCTCGAAGGCTGTTGCTTTGGCGGAGTCGAAGAAGAGGAAAGGGGGTGGCGCAGTCAAGCAACTTGCGAAGAAGCGGAGGGCGGAGGTTGTGGTAGAGACTCCTGTGGAGTCTTCCTCCGCCCGCTCATCTGGTGCCGAGTCAAACTCGGTAGCTTCTGCACCTGCGGGGGCCGCTGCTGCTGGTGGAGCTCCTGAAGTTGAAGCTTCGCGTGCGGTCTCCTCTGTGCGCGCGCCTTTCGCGTCTCTTCTTGGGGAGGAGTCTTCCGACGCGGAGGCCCCTGAGCCGAGCCCTGCGCGGGAGGCAAATCCTGCAGCGTCTGAGGGTCCGCGCGTGGCTTCAGTTGGCGGAGGGTCTCCGCCTAAGGAGGTTCAGGTGGAGTCCAGCGACGAAGCTGAGTCCGCCTCTGTTCGGAGGATCAGGAGGGCGGAGGCTCCCCTTCGTCCGGCTGGTGACGGTATTGATTCGTTGTACATGGGTAATGATTTTTTGTTGATTATTTGTTTTTCTGCAAGTTTTGATTGACTTGGTCTCATGTTTTTGGTTTATCTTTCAGCGGATGTTTTTGCTGGGCTGGCTACCGCGGAGGAGATGGCTAAAGGCGCCAGCGTTGCGCAGGAAGGGCTTGCCGTTCCTCCGCCGCGTGAGCCTGCGCCTTCTGCGTTGGCCAACAGGCCTTCGCCTGCTGATGTTCTTGGTCCTGGTGAGTTTCTTCTTTTTGGTTCAACAGTTTGGTTTGTTTTTGGCTTTTTATTCTAAGGTTTGTTTTTGTTATGCGCAGGTGCTTCTGAACCTTCGATCACAGGTTGGACTGATGCCTTGCGCGAGGTTCATTCCTTGGTCGGAGGTTAGTGTTCTGGCCTCCGCCAAAGGTTTTTTGTTTCTTACGATGTTTTTTCTTAATTGTTTTTGCTTTACAGATCGTTTTCGTCAGAAGCTTCGCGGCATGGACTTTGACACGCTCCTTCGCGTGCAGTATGAGCATCATAGCCTTGTATGTTTGTGCTTTGTTATATCTTCCTTCGCGGTTTTTCACTCGGAGGTTTGTTGTAACTATTTATTTTTGAGCAGGGTCATCACATGGCTGCCGCCTTGGAGGAGCGTTGCTCCCGGGAGGTTATTTGCCGTGATGAGGCGATTGGTGCTCTGAAGAAGGAGAACGAGACCTTGGAAGCTGAGAAGGCTCGTCTGTCGGAGGAGGTTAAGGAGTTTTCCTCCGTCAGGAGGGAGGTTGATTCCCTGAGAAAGGAGAGGGATGACTATAAGGCTGGGTCGGCGGTTCTGAAGAAAGAGAAAGAAGATGCCGAAGCTTCGGCGGCGGTCCTCCGCACAAGTATCGCTGAGGCGGGGAGAGTTAGGGACTTAGCCCTGCAGCGAGCTGAGAAGGCGGAGGACATTGCTGAACGCCTTCGCAGAGAGCTTGACGCTGAGCGGACGTCTGCGGCTGAGCTGCAGACTCGCATACAGAAGGCGGAAGCGGAGGCTGCAGCTATTGTCGGGCTCTATGCCGACTCGCTTGCGAAGTTTGGGGGAAGCACCTCTGCTCCTCCGCCCGGCGGCGATGTTGGGGCTGCCCTCGCATGGCTGAAGTCTCACATCCGCATGCTCCCCGACTTTGTCGGGGGTGCTGTTGATTTTGGGGCTTTGGCCGCGGTTAGCTCCTTCGCTAGGCTTTTACGCCGCGGAGGTTGCTCTCACGCGGAGGGAGTCGCCAAGGAGGAATTTGCTGCGGCGGAGGACGTTGGCGAAGGCACCCCTTCCCTGCGCAAATCTGTCCGGAACTTTATCAGTTCGTTCTGGATTAGGTTTGGGCGGGATGAGGCGAAGAAAATGGCGGAGGATCGTCGAGCTGAGGTTTGTATTATTTGGTTATTTCTTTTTGTATTTTGCTTTGCTGCTTTGCAATGTTACTTAAGATGAGTATTTTGTAGGAGATTGCGAAGAAGAAGGCTAAGGTTGACAAGGCCGGTCCTTCGCGTCCACCGAGGGAGACGCGTCCTCCGACCCAGGCTGAAGCGGAGGCTCGTGATGCTGGTGCCAAAGCTCCGGAGGGATCTGGTGCCAAGGTTTCAGAGACGGCCGAGGCTTCTGCTCCTCCTCCGCCTCAGGTGTGAGGCTTTTTAGTTTTTTAGGTTTTTCTTAGTCTTTTTTGCGTCCAAGCATGTGACGCTTTTTTGTAAGTAAGGCCGGAGGTTGTGCTTTAATTTGTAAAGACTGTTGAAAATATAATATATTGAGTTGTTTTCAGATAAGCCTTTGTTTTACACTTTGATCCTACGCAGGTCTCTGGCGGAGGACCTGCGCAGGATAATTACATTACTCCCCTTTCAATTTTTTACAAAGGGATTTATGTCTCTGGCGAATTGTGGGAGTATTGGCGAATTGCCTTCCCTAACATGAGATTGGTGGATATGTTTGAGTTTGTTGGATATGATATTGATGGCGAAGGATCTGAATTTATTCGGTCGCTTGCGCGCCGAGGTTCATGGCCTCCGGCTTAGGTGGAGGTTTTTGTTTTTCTTTTCGTTTATCGTAGGTTTTACTTGTATTTTTTGACATGATTTGATGTGTTTATGTAGTTGCCATATCCCATCCTTCGCATCTTTGGTGAGAGGGATAGGGTACGCTGGGTGGCGGAGGCTTCTGAGGATGTTGCTGAGCCTTTTCTTCAAGGTTTTCCGGAGGTTCGAAAGCTTCGTTTGGCTTTTTGGTTTTATCCTTCGTTTGTGTTGTCTTTGAAGTTGTTATTTTCTGCGTAGGTTGTGAGTTCTGCTCCGTTGGAAGATCTTCCTTCGAACTTTGTCGAAGGAAGTTACGTTACCCCGGTGACGTTCAAGCGTGGAGATTTGTACGCGAGGGGTTATCTAATTGACTGGTGGCGCCATAAATATCCTACGCGTAGTATAGATGACTTAGTTGATTTCCTTGTTCGAGATTACTGTGATGATCTTAGGTTTTTTCCAGATTCATATGTTAGAATTGTGCGAGGGTCTTAGAACCTTCGACGTTTTAAGGTCGGAGGATGTTTCTCGTTTTTTGTTGTAAGTTTCTGTTATGTACATTGTATATGGTTAATAAAGATCGGACATTTTTACCACATGGTCTCCGCACCTTTTAACTTTGACAACCTTCGCGCTATAATTTTTACGTGTCTTATAGATCCTTCGGTTGTTTAGTCGAAGGAGGATATGTGAGTTGAACTTGTACAGGCTACCTATAACCTTCGACTTTTTATGTGTCGAATTGTGATTTTATTATTTTCTTGTAAAAGAACTTTTGTAATGATTTCTTCATTGATAATAAAGTTTTTAAGTTTGCTGCAACCTTCGATCTCATTTTTATTACAACCTTCGCGCTACAGCATTTATATATTGCAACGTCACGGTGGTGTTGATCCTAAGGATCTTTGTGTTGCTGTGGCTTGCTTGTTCTTGATGCTTGATGTTGCGAAGGAGTTGTTGATTTTTTCTTGCACGGAGGATCGCCGCTTCTTGGCATTAGAACCTTCGACTTTTTTGGTGCGAAGGATCCTTCGCTGAATTGTGCTATTTTTTTCCTTTGCTCGACTCCCGTGGAGTGTTGTCGAGGAGAACCTTCGGCTGTCTAAGTCGGAGGTTCTGAAGGGATGTTACGAGACTTCGTGCGATACCCTTCAGAGACCTCTGAGTCTGACTTCCATTGTTTCTGTTGTGGCTGTACACGACTTTGTGGTCGATGTTCATCACAACGCCGTAGTTCTAGTATTACGAAGCTTCGTGCGATACAAACTTTTGTTGGTGTTGTGAGGCTAACTCCTGCTTCCATGGTGGCCTAGGATTTTTGCTTTTTGACTGCTAGGTTTGCACTCGATGCTCGGGTCTTTGTATGCTGATCCTGATTGAGGGTGGGGGTAGGGTGAGCCTGGTTTTATAGGCTTTCATGCATTTATTTTATGTACTCCGTTAGGTCAAAATTTATTATCGGGTTATTGATGGTTGTTATGGTAGTTGGTTTTGCTGTATCTGACCGAGGGTTATTGTGGTTTTGTTTTTATTTCACACTTTGTTTGTTGGGGGTCTGCTTAGAGTAGCAGGATACCTTCGACCTTGTTTTGGTGAAGGTTATGTGAATTTCGTTGGGGTCTGTCCTTTGAATGTTAAACCTCCGCTTCCTTTTGGCGAAAATAATATGGTTCCTGATGCCTGATTCTCCTCAGGTCTTTGTCAGGTTTGAAGGTTTTGCTCCTTCTGGCCATGTTGTGATGCCTGAGGAGGACAGGACTTTTTCACTTTTTGGCCGTGTTATCCTTGCTGCCCGGCTCTTGGCTAGGTCTTTTGCTAAGGATTTGGTGTTTTTTCACCTATGAGGACGTTCCGAGTTTTCTGAGCTATTGGATGAAAGCTGCGGAGGGTCCTTGTGATCACGTGATGTTTTGTCGAATGCTACAGCCTCGTTGCTGGCTGTTTTTCGACTTTTTGGGCTTTGGTTCTGGGGTGGATTCCTCTTTATATTTCAGAGGTTTTTACATAGGTTCTGCCTCGTTAAAAACCTCACCTCCTGGTAGGAGTACCCCTGTGAGGAAAAGAGTGCAGACCTTGGAATGCGAAAAAGTAGAGAAAAAGAAAACAAGCGTATTTAGGGATGTGGATGCCGCCGCTTATTTTGCAGGGGTCATCCTTACACTCAAATGTAAAATCTACGTAGATTGTCGACGTTTCACGTGTGGGTGGAGGTTCTTCCTTCGAGGTCTTTCAGGTAGAAGGATCCCGACCTTCCCGCTTGTATTGCTGTGTAAGGTCCTTCCCACTTGGGTTGCAATTTACCAGCGTTTGGGTGATCTCCTTTTTTCCTGAGCACCAGGTCCCCATTTTGTATGTCTTTTCGTACTACCTTGCGGTCTCTCCAGTTCTTGGTTTCTCGTTGGTACCTTGTAATGTTCTCCACTGCCTCAAGTCTTATTGATTCTAAGGTTTCCTTGCAGTACTCTTCATCTTCAGCCAACTGCTGCTTCATGGAACGCAGGCTTTGGTGTTTGATTTCTTCGGGCAACATTGCCTCTTCCCCATACAAGAGCTTGAATGGAGTGAACCCAGTTGTTCTTGAAACTGTTGTGTTATGCGACCATACAACTCTTGGTAGTTCTTCAACCCATTTCCCCTTGCGTAGGTTGAGTAAGGTCTTGGAGATTGCAGAGAATATTGTTCTGTTTGCTCTCTCTACGGCCCCGTTTGACTCTGGGTGATAAACAGACGCGAAAGCAATTTTGGTTCCTATGTGATGGCAGAATTCCTTGAAACTGTCTGAATCAAACTGCTTCCCGTTGTCAACTGTGAGCAAGCGTGGGACTCCGAATCTGCAGACTATGTTCTGCCAGAAAAATTTCCTGATTGTTTCAGAGGTTATGGTTGCCAGTGGCTTAGCTTCGATCCATCTTGTGAAGTATTCGATGGCCACGACTGCGAATTTGTTTCCCCCCTGGGCAGTTGGCATTGGTCCTACCAGGTCCATTCCCCATCTCTGCAACGGCCATGATGCTGGTATGAGCTGAGTTAGTGCTGAAGGTCCTGACTGAATTGGTGAGAAGGTTTGGCAGGCTTTGCATGTTTTCACTATCTCTTCAGCGTCTTTAATGTGAGTTGGCCAGTAGAAACCTTGTCTTAGTGCTTTAGCAGACAGCGCGCGGGGTCCAATGTGAGACCCGCACATCCCTGAGTGTATCTCTTGTAGGAGTTCTCTGCCCTCGCTTTGTGATATGCATCTCAGCAAAGGTTGGACTACGCCTTTCTTGTATAGGATTCCGTCAATGGAGGTGTAATTCCTTGCTCTTGCCTCCATCCTCTTGGATGTTGCTTCGTCATCTGCAGCTGTCTCGCCTTTGAGGCAATCAGCTATTGCCTGCCTCCAATCTTCGCTTTCTGTCAGCAGGACTGAGCGAAAGGCTTTTGGCAACGATTCGGTTGCGGGTGTTGTAACAATCTGGTGGAAGGTTCCTTCTGGCAAGGGGGTGTTGTTGGCTGCTGCCTTCGCTAGCTCGTCTGCTTCGTAGTTTTCGGCTCTTGGAATGTACTGCAGAGTGAATCCCTTGAACCTTCTCTCCAGGCCTCTTACGACGGCCAGATACCTTGCTAGCTCCGGGTTGTGTGCTAGGTATTCCTTCTCCACTTGCCCTGCCACCACCTGGGAGTCTGTTTTGATGAGTAGGGTTTTTGCTCCCGAAGCCTTAGCTTTGTTCAGCCCGAGGATGAGACCTTCATACTCAGCTATGTTGTTTGTTGCTTTGAATTCGAGCCGTATAGCAAACTTTAGTTTGAGTCCAGATGGCGCGATTAGAACGGCCGCTGCTCCTGCTCCCGCTTGACCCCAGGCGCCATCTGTATACAGCGTCCACGGCTGATCAATTACCTTCTCCTTGTTTTTGTTCGAAGGTGTCCAATCTGCCATGAAGTCAGCCAGGGCTTGAGATTTGATGGAGGTTCTGGGGACATAGGTGATATCAAACTGTGATAGTTCGGCCGCCCATTTTCCTATACGTCCGGAAGCCTCTTTGTTCCTAAGGATATCACCCAATGGCTGTGATGTGGGCACTTTAATTTCATGGCTTTGGAAGTAATGCTTGAGCTTCCTCGATGCACACAGGACCGCGTACGCGATTTTTTCTATCTCCGTGTAGTTCAGCTTTGCTCCTGACAGAGCTTCGGATACGTAGTAAACGGGTCTTTGCACCGTTCCCTTAGTGTCGATTGTCTCGTGCACTAGAACACCGCTGACAGCGTGCTCGGAGGCAGCCACATACAGTAGTAGTGGAGTGTCTGGCTCGGGCACTGTTACCACCAGGTTGGTTGCAATGTAATTCTTGAGCTGCCTGAAGGCTTCTGATTGTTCCGGACCCCATTCTGTTTTACCTTCTCCTCTCAGCACTTTGAAGAATGGGAGGCTCCGTTCTGCCGATCTTGATATGAATCTGTTGAGGGCTGCTATTCGGCCGGTCAGTCTTTGCACTTCTTTCTTGTTTGAAGGTTCTGCCATTGACATGATTGCTTTTGTCTTGTCTGGGTTAGCTCTAATTCCTTCGGAGCTGATGATATACCCCAGCATTTTTCCCTTGCTGACCCCAAATACACACTTCTCCGGGTTGAGTTTCAGCCCGGCAGATCTAAGGTTGACGAAGGTTTCCTGCAGGTCCTTGATATGATCTTCCTTGCGCTTGCTCATGACGACAACATCGTCGACGTAGGCTATGATGTTCCTCTGTAGCTGACTTCCTAGAACCTTCCCCATCATTCTGGAGAAGGTTGCTCCAGCGTTTTTGAGACCTTCTGGCATTCTGGTGTAGCAATACGTGCCGAATGGGGTCGTGAAGCTTGCCTTTCCTTCGTCTTCTTTTTTGAGCCAAATTTGGTGGTAACCAGAGAAACAGTCCAGCAGTGAGAATCTCTGACAACCAGCTGCTTTGTCCACAGAGGTATCTATCCTTGGCAAGGGGAAGGAGTCTTTGACACAAGCCTTGTTGAGATCTGTAAAATCTATGCACATTCTCATTTTGCCATTTTTCTTGGGGACCAAGACCACATTTGCCAACCATTCCGGGTATATGACTTCTCTGATGACCTTTGCGTCCAGGAGTCTTTGTACCTCTGCCTTCGCGGCTAAGGTTCTTTCTTCAGACATTTTCCTCTGTCTCTGCTTCTTCGGCCTCATTCTCGGATCGATGTCCAGCGAGTGCTCTATTATGTCTCTGCTGACTCCTTGTAGGTCAGCGACACTCCAAGCGAAGATATCTTGGTTCTTTTGCAACACGTCTAGCAGTTCGAGTTCCTCCTCTCTACCAAGGGTGGCGGAGATGGTGACCTTCTTATCTGGAACAGCTTCCTGCAGAGGGACACATTTTGTTTCCTCCTGATCAGCTAGGTCTGTTTTCCCCCTTGGCATGTCTGGTGGCTGAGAAGCTTCATGCTGCGTAGAGTCTACGGAGTTTATGTTCCGGAAGGACTTGTAGATTGCCTTCTCTATGTTCCTTGCCTCTTTTTGACTTCCGTGAACCGTTATTACTCCGTGGAAAGCCGGGATTTTCATGCACAGGTATCCCATATGGGCGGCCGCATTGAACTTGTTCAAGAATCCTCGCCCGAATATGGCATTATATGGGTAGTGCAGGTCTACCACATCGAAGGTGACATACTCTGTTCTTGCGTTCTCCGTTGTGCCGAAGGATACGGGCAAGGCGACCTTCCCCAGAGCATGTATCTGTTTTCCTCCGAACCCGATCAAAGGTGACTCCGAAGGTTGGAGTTGGCTTCTACTGAGCTTCATTTGGTCAAAGGTTCCAGCAAATATTATGTCTGCGGAACTCCCTGAATCCACTAAGATCCTGCTTACTCCCCAACCCGCGACATTTGTTGTTATGACCAAGGCGTCTGTGTGAGGGTAGCTTTCCAATCTTAGATCTTCCTCGGTGAAGGTTATTGGGGTTCTGGACCAATCAGTGCATCTCACTGGCCCTTGAACTGCAACGTTGTTGACAAGCCGGAGGTGATCCTTCTTCTGCTTCTTTGTCTGGAACTCCATTGAGGACCCCCCAGCTATTGGCAAGATCATTCCAATCGTGGGCAGGGGTGTATGAGGGCCGATCTGATTATCAGGGTGGGGTTCGGTTTTTGGTTGTGGTGGGGCTTGGAGTAGCTGTAGCTGGTTTGGGGGGGGAGGTAGTGACTGTTGGTGGGGTTGCGGGGTTTCGATGTACGTAATGTGTGGAGGTCGTGGAGGAACATAGTTTGGTGGAAGGTTGTGGTCCGCGGTTTGCTGAGCTGGGCGCCAAGCTGGTAGGAAGGTGGGATAGTAAGCGGAGGCTAGCGCGCTGGGCTGAAGTAGAGCTGGGTGCTGCTGGCTTGAACCTCCGACATATGAATGGTAGAAGGTTTGAGGGAATGTGTGATTTACTTCCCGAGGTTGAGCAGCTGGTATCGGAGGTTGCGGAGCTGACCTGCTCTTGATCCTTTCCTGAGTTTCTTTTGCATCTGGGCAATCTCTGGTGGAGTGACCCTTCTCCTCTCCATGGAAGAAGCAATACTGTTTCCGTGGTCGCTGACCTTGATTTTTTCGCCATCCCGCATTTCGACCCCCTCTTCCGGCTTGATTGGGTGTGCGTTCCGAGCTCCGCGCTTCCACTGGCGGACGGTTATTTTCCGGCCTGTCATTTTTTGGTTGCTCGATGTTCATCATCTGTCCACCAGCCTCTCGTTGTGGCCGGCGTTCATCCTGGCTGAGGTTCTTCTTTTGTGAATTTCTATCATTGCTCTGCCTCTTCTGAGAGTTTTGGTCTTCCAACCTTTTGCGGTAGTCGTTGTCTGATCTGCAATACTTCTCAAACTCGTGATACAGCTCGTGCATGGATGCTGGCTTTTCTCTGGCCAAGTGAGCCGCGAAGGGCCCTATGCGAAGACCCTTGATGGCCGCTTCAATGGCAACCTCCTCCGGCACGCCAGGTGCTCTTGCCTTAGTCTGCACGAACCTTTGGAAGTACTCCCGCAGTGCCTCTCCTTGACTCTGGCGACACTGGAACAGGTCCGTGGAGGTTAGTGATTCAACTGCGAATCCCTGGAAATTCGCTAAAATCTTGTCTCGAAGGTTCTCCCATGAATAGATCGACCCGGGTCTCAACATCGAATACCATGCCAAGGCATCTCCCTCGGCTGCGATCACGAAGGATTTTGCCATAACAGTCTCGTTCCCTCCAGCTGAGGCCACGGCTGCCTCGAAACTCATCAGGAATTGGCGCGGATCGGCCTTCCCGCTGAATTTAGGGAGCGTGATAGGTTTGTAGGTTGTTGGCCAAGGCGAGGCCTGCAATCCTTCGGACAAAGGGGAACGAGGGTCCATCGTGCCCCGCCGCATGCCGCCGTAGTTTGTCGGTTGCACATCTGATGTTGGGCCGGCGCTGTTCAGAACAGCGGGCTGAATTGTCGGCTGAGCTGGAGGTTGCATGCTAAGGATTTCTGCCTGCAGGAGCGAAAGCTGCTGCCTGATCTCGGCCGCTTGCGTCGCGGCTACCGCTGTCTCTTGGCTGGCGGCGTAGGCAGCAGCGATCCGGTCTCGCTCTTGCTGAAGGTTCTGCAATTGTGTTTGCAGCTGCTGGAGCTCTTGCGTGGCCGAGGGTTGCACCGGGTCTGCGGCGGGAGGAGGTTCCTGGCGTGTTTCTGGCTGCTCGCCCTCAGAACCTTCTCCCCCCATGGTCGCGTACGTGCTCCGCACGGCCCTCCTTGGTCTTCCTCTCCTGGAGGGCTCCCCCCGAGGTCTTGTGGTGCTTGTTCTCTTTCCAGCCATCGCAGGTTATAGTTCGGCCCCACGGTGGGCGCCAATGTTGGGAAGATGCTCTCCGCACTCCCCAGCAGTACGGTGAATAGTGAACCTTCTCACTCGGTGCCGTGAGAGGTCTGAGCCCCAACGGGCAGTGGGCTCAACGGTAGGTGAATACAGTGAATGCTCTCTGCTATTAACGGTGGTATCACGCCCCTTATATAGGGCCCGGAAACCAACCCAATGACATTTACATAAATGCCCCGTGACGGTGGGGGAATATTCCGGTATATCCTTTCATCGCAGTCTACTGACCCTAATACACTTGCGTAATTTCACATTGCAAACCCTTCGTTCATCCTCTGACTGGGGCCTCAGCAGATCGGAGGCTTGGATCCTCCGCCCAGTTGCGGATCCTCCGACGCTTTGGTGTCGGAGGTTCCGCAGTCCGGCTGGTCGGAGGTTGCTCGACCCGGCCACCCTGGGAGTTCCTCCTTAGCCTGGTCCAGTCGGAGGTTCCTTGGCCTGGCTGCGTTCTCCCGCCATCCTCGGACCCGGGAGGGTCGGAGGTTCCAATCTTTCCTCGCTCGTGGACCCCCGCCGATGTCTCAGTCCCTGCACACACACTGCACGACCAGACGAGTTGTCAACATTAGCATTTCCCGTCGAAGGATATCCTCCGACGTTTCAGGTGTCGGAGGTTCCTCAGGTGAAGGACAACCTCCGGCGCTACCAGGGGGAAGGATGCAGCTTTTCCCCAACAATTACAGTTGAATTAATTATTTCATATTATATATCTGATTCATCTCGGAATACCATTTTTTCCTTTTTACTGGTTATTGTTCTCAGTGTCACATTTTTATACCCATTCTTCTAATTTTCTGATCAATATATAGATTTATATTTCCTCCCATCACAAGTTCATGTCCATCTAAGTTTGTCCTAAAATAGATTTCATTTAACTTTGACCAACACTGTTTATAGAAATATATGTTATCATAAATCAAAAGAGTTGTATATCGTAGTAATTTTTACAATAAAGAATTCTAGAAATGTTAATCTTGTGTTATCTACCGATGTTAAAAATCAGTTATCAAGGAATTTAGAGAAAGAAATCGCCATTTAATATCAACTAAACTGACACTTGACAGCAGAGAAGTTATACTTCTAGGGAAGTAATGTTTAGACCATGTTCAATCTACATCGATACTCATACATATATAACCAGTTGATCATAGTAACCACATTGTACCATCCCTCTTCTCTAGCTGATACCACCAGTACTACGAAAATTCTCCAGCATCTTAGTACTACCACAGGACAACCACTCAACATCTCAATAGGCCAGCAGATCGCAGATCGACAACGCATCCAAAAACTTCAGATGCCAAGAGAATGTACCCCGACAAGGCCTTCCAATATGAGCTAGGTTTTGCTGGGGTTTAAGAGTTCGCCGAGATTCAAGTGCAAGCTGTTCCTCATGGTTCTCCTTCCTGTTGCACCAGCATTGCCCTTCCTCATCATTGCCGTGAACTCGCTGTAGTCAATTTGACCATCCTGAAGTGGAAAACCAAGATTCATGAATGCAATTAAAACATAGAGACAGGGAGAGTAGATTAAATATAAAAAGGGACTAACATTGTTCTGGTCAATATCTTTAATCATATCCTCGAGGTGGACGTCATCAAGACCAAATTCACGACATGCTTGTGACAGCTCATCAATGGTTATAAAGCCACTTCCATCTTTGTCAAAAAATGAGAATGCTGAAACCAAGTTTTCCTCCCTCTCCAGCTTATTCATGTGCAACGTAGCTGCAATGAATTCACCGTAGTCGATGGTTCCGCTGTTATCAATATCAGCCTGAAACAAATGTACCAAAAGGAGAAAAAAATCAATATCCGCAGAGCATATCTGCAAGGAATTATGATGAACTAGTAAAAGTAAAAGGCTGGAGGAGAACTTACTGCTTCCATTAGAGCCTGGATTTCGTTCTCCGTTAATTCAGAGCCTACCCTTTTCAAGCCATCTTTGAGCTCATCAAATGTTATAGTCCCACTATTGTCAGTATCAATCATCTTGAACAACTCCTTGAGGCCTCCAATCTCTTCCTCAGACAGGCTTTCTGCAATAACCTGAATATTGAAAAGATGCCTATAGTGTGTCATTTTTCTAAGATGGTCACTGCAAGTTTCATGTTATGTACTGAGCATTAGAGGCACTCTGCCTGTGATGCAATAGTCCAAATTACTAAATTTTCTGTAGCTAATTACCAAGCAAAATGGGCGAAAAAGCAAAGGCAATCCAGAACATCATATCCAATATCTATAATGTTTTGCTTTGATAGCAAGAATCAGAAAACCTGGATGGAACATAGTGAGCAATGTGACACAGAGAAGAAAGCAGGGGTGTATAAGCATGAGGTCAGACATATGAGTATGATTATCCATCCCATTCTACTAGATTGTATTTGATCACACAACAGAGCACCGCTTTCAGATTGATCATAATTGAGGATCCACTACAGATAAACGGTAAGATTCTCAGAAAGAACGGGAAAATAGAGATGTATGGAGTTGGTCTTGGTATCAAGAAATAGAGACCCATGCTGATAGTAACATATACCATGCCTTAACTAGTAGGGTCCACATAAAACCAAACGGTGTAGAATCAGATATTGCATCAAATAAGGACAAGTAAATATCCATACCCTTAACGCCATCTTCTTGAGCTTGTTCATTGCCGAAAAATGCTTCAGCCTTGACAGAACAGCAGAATCAATAGGCTTATCAGGTGCCACAGCATCGTCAACAATCCATGGGTGGCCTGACATAGTGGCATAGACAATGCTACTATTATGAGGGAATAAAAATGGATATCCCATATAGCACCCAGGAAATGTATCCACAACCCAGCTACATGAGATAGATGAGGGAAGGAATGCACTTACAGAGAACCTCATGAGCACTAAATCTCTTTTTAGGATCCCGAGTAAGCATATTGCGGACCAAATCCTTAGCACTATCAGAAATACTAGGCCAGGGTTCAGATTCAAAATCAAGTTTGCCTCGCAGAATCTGCCTGAAGATTCCAGCCTCAGTTTCTGAAAGAAGAAAATCATATAGCATAATGGAAAACATGTGAATTTGCAGTGACAAACGAATTTCATGGTTTGAATGAGAATGACAGATACATTACCTGCCCAAAATGGGGGGACACCACAAAGCAAAATGTACAGAATTACCCCTGCGCTCCACACATCAGCTTCTGGACCATAGCATTTCTGAAGTACCTCTGGTGCGACATAGTAAGGGCTTCCAACGACATCAGAGAATTTATCACCTGGGGAAATGGAAATGAGCAGCTTGCATCATCAAGAATCTTAGCATAAGGGGCACTGAGAAGTGAGAACATCTAGCAACACAAGAGTCAAACCGAGTACAATTGCAAGTACCATTGTACCAAACACATCAAAGTAGAAGGTCATAAATCACTATCTCAAAAACACAAATGGCTTCTTGTAAGCTTCTATTAACAGTTTCAGTAACTCATTCCCATTCCAAAATGAAACTGGGAGCTTCAACATAGTTTTGTATCTTTTCTCCTACCATTCTCGTAAAATCAAATAATAATATCAACTTGTCATCAATATGACAGATAGCATTCTCATTCTGTGAAAAACAAACGAGCAGAAAGCACTAATGCCAAATCCATCAGACTTGACCACGACATTATATCAAGTGCCGTTGTTTTAATAACAAACTAAAAAAAAGGTCATTCTAACACAGCAATTAACTATACCTTGCATCAGAACCATCAATGGCAACAGTAAACAGCAGCAGTTGACCTACCAAATTGAACAATGTAAAATCAAAGAAACACACATACCAGGCTTGTAGAACATGGAGAGCCCAAAGTCAGTGGCCTTGAGTGGGGCTTCCTCGGCGGTGCTGGCAAAGAGAAAGTTCTCCGGCTTGAGGTCCCGGTGCATGACGCCGAGCGAGTGGCATCCCTCCACGACCCCAACAATGGTCTTGATGAGCTTCGCGGCCGCGCGCTCGCTGTAGTGGCCCTTGGCGACGATGCGGTCGAAGAGCTCGCCGCCTGCGCAGAGCTCCATGACGATGTGCACGAAGAGCGCGTCCTCGTAGGCGCCGCGGATGCGGACGACGTTTGGGTGCTCGGAGAGGTGGTGCATGATCTGGATCTCGCGGTACACGTCCTCGTAGTCCTCCCGGCACAGCAGCTTGCGCTTGGGGATGGACTTGCACGCGTACTCGGCGCCGTCGGCCTTGCCCACGCACTGGTACGTGGTGCCGAACTGCCCCTGCCCGAGCTTCTTGCCGATGCGGTAGTGGTCCCGCACGTTGGCCGTCTTGTACGGCAGCACGGACGCCGGCCGCCCCGACGACGGCGCCGGAGCCGTCACCGGCTGCGGCAGCGGCAGCGGCAGCTTCGCCTTCGCATTGCCGGCGTCGCCGCTCGGGTCCGGCTGCATTGGCGCGACCCAGGTGAGCTCGCTCCCCCGGATCAAGAACCGCACCGAGGCCGCCGCCGCAGGAAACGGAAGCCTGTTCTTGGAGAGACAAGAAACCGGAAAACACGGAGAAAGAGTGAGAAATTTGGGGACACGGCGATGACGAACCGGTCAAAACTCAAAAGGGAAGAGAAATCCACCTCTCTCGCTACAAATTTCTGCAACTCCTCCAAGGATTTCCGCGGGCTGGCTGCAGACAGAAGAACAGGGCCGGGGAAGATCTTGGAGCGGGGAAACAGAGGAGCCCGGCCGATTGAGATCAAGAACCGAGGAACGAACGAAGCTTTATGCGAGGTTTATCTGCGACAAACCCACAAGCAAAGAGGAACAGGAACGAGAAACGGCAGCAGCAGCAGCAGGAGCAGGAGCAAGAGGAGGAAGAAATCTGTGCTCTCACTTTCTCAGGTGTCACATGGGGGAAGATGTGCAAAAAGAAAAGAAGGGGGAGCAAGCGGGGAGGAAAAGATGAGAAAAAGATTAGCCTCTTCTATCTATCCGGCGTGGAGCTACAAGCTGGCCGCGGAAGAGGACAGGATCTTGGCGGCGTGGGTGATGGCTCCACCCATATATATTTTTTATAGGAATTTCGGAGGCGGCGGCGGCTTCCAATGGGGGCGAGGAGATGATGGTGATGACGGTGCGAGCTCAAATATCTGCGTTTTGATTTGCAATTCAAGGCTGGAGGGAGGGCGTGTTGGTGGAGGGGAGGATTGTGGGGAAGGGAAATGCGGGGGCTGGCGCAGTGCAGCTAGGTCCCGGTCGTATCTAAGGAATTCTCCATGGGTGACCCCGACCAGGAAGGAGGGAGGAAGGAGACGACGACGCTGTCACCATTGTTTTTTCGTTTTTTTATATTATTTTTATATACTTATCTCCTTTTGTAAATTGTAAATCACGCAACGGTCCATTTCTGGTAAAAATTCTGTACAGTGACCGGTGTGAAATTGAAACACACCAGTTTTTTTTTAAAAAAAACACGAAACACAAGTTAAGTTGCAAGGAAATTAAAAGCTTTTAAGGGTTCATTTGAAACATTAAAAAAATCTATAGAAATTACACACGAATTTTACACAAATCAATTTATTTTTACAGAAAAAACACAAAATAGTGCAAAATTTTGGCGTTCCAAACAAAGCCTAAGTCTTCACGTCTTCGAGCAAAGTAAAGCCCTGTTTGTGGAGCCGGTAATTTTACCGTCTATCATATTAAATATTTGAATATATATATATATAAGTGTTATTCTACACTCTAGGTGTAGAATACTATTCTACACCAAATTGCAATAGTATTGTTCAGTATTCGTGTTTCAGAATTATTCAGTATTTCGTGGTTCTGGGTGTTGGACAAGATGATACTGAACACTCTCTAGTACTGCTCAGTATTTTTTCTACACAGTTTTGACTTGCGGTGTAGAATAATATTCTACACCTAGAGTGTAGAATAGCGTTGCCGTATGTATATATATATATATATATAAAGTATTAAATATAAGCTAGTAATTTTACCATCTATCATATTAAATATTTGAATATATATATATATATATGAAATATTAAATGTAGATTATTTATGAAACTGAAAACACAAGTAGAGAATAATTTGTGAGATGTTTTTCTAAATCTAATTAATTTATAATTGGACACTGATTGCTCTAGTTATAAATATGCTTGTTAAATTTTACTATACCCAACCAAACACCCACTAAGGCCTTGTTTAGTTTAACCCGAAATTCAAAAAAAATTCAAGATTTTCTATCACATCGAATCTTATGACACATACATGAAGCACTAAATATAGACGAAAACAAAAACTAATTACATAGTTTGCCTGTAAATCGCGACACGAATCTTTTGATCCTAGTTAGTCTATGATTGGGCAATATTTGCCACAAACAAACGAAAGTGCTACAATAGCAAAATCCAAAAAGATTTTACATCTAAACAAGACCTAATAATGGAAACCTATAATTCCAAGAGACTTCAATGATCATGTTCTAAACAAAACTTTAAAACACCCTAGGATATGCTTTACTCCTTTCAATAAAAAGAAAAACTGCCTGATTTTACTTTCTTTATGTTGCTTCTTAAAAATGAAATGGTGTTCGTAACGTATACGTCGGATACTCGGATTTAGTGCAAGGTCCAAAAAAACAAATGTTCTTTTTTGGCTTAGACAGAGTCAAACTTTCTGGCTAGAAAAAGTTTGGCCAGATGAGACATGACACCTTTTACGTGTACACTGACATTGTCTTCACATAAAAACAAATACTTGGTGCCTTTTTTTTCTTGGGTAAGACTAGTCAAAAGAGCACTTACAGGACAACAGAAATTAACCACCCTTGTTATAATTAAGAATTCTTACTTACATATACAGCTCCTAAAATGCTAAAAATTACCATGAAATTTTATTTAGAAATGATGTTCTGCCATGAAAAATTTTCCCCACCAGTATTTCATAACTAATGGATGCATCTTAATATTGTAGCATAAGCTAGTAATTACCATATAATTAACGTATATTCCCTCCATACCCATAAAGAAAGTCATTTTAGACAACAACACAGTCTTCAAAGTTTAAATTTGACTCCTTATTTTTGTAAAAATATTTATCAAAAAGTTGTATAGGTATATTTTTATGAAAGTATTTTTCAAGATAAATCTATTCATATGGTTTTTACATTTTCAAACTCAATAACTTAAAAGCTATTCATGATTTATATTCTTAATGTTTGACTCAAACCTTGTCTAAAATGACTTCCTTTATAGATATGGAGGGAGTAGTCCTTTTCCATTTGCTTTTTAGACTTGAAGTGCTCAAATTTTTAATAATTCTTTTAATTGTCAACAATGTAAACATAATACCACTACCAAGATTGGATGAACACATAAAAGCCTCCGCCACTAGGTTTACTCCTAGTCACCAACAGTATTATAAATTTTGTTCAGGGACTTGAAAAGGTTACTAACAGTAGTCCTCGCAAAAAAACAAAGAAGCTACTGACAGTAATATAATGTTGAGAGAAGTGTTTTTTCCTCTCAAAAGGCAAAAAGCGATTTGCTGAAGGTTTTGGCTTTCTATGATCTCATCCTACAATTAACAGCTGAAAAATGGAGAGGAAACATATGGATTCACGGGTGTGTGTTTCACTGTTTCGTTCATAAGGCCTTGTTTAGTTTGTAAAAATTTTTGTTTTTGGCTACTGTAGCATTTCGTTTTTATTTGACAAACATTGTCCAATCACAGAGTAACTAGGCTCAAAAGATTCATCTCATAAATTACAGGTAAATTGTACAGTTAGTTTTTATTTTTATCTATATTTAATGCTCTATGTATGCGACCAAAGATTCGATGTGACGAAGAATCTTGAAAATTTTTACGAACTAAACAAAGAGCCAGCGGATGACAAGGACGCCAGTGAGAAGAATACAAACGTTTTCTTTGGAATTATCAAGCACTTGGTTGTTTTCTACGTTCTACCTCGTGGACTTTGTTTATTCCTGCCGTGACTCATTCCGTTGGACAAATTATTAGAGAAAGGCATATTCATTGGGACTTGCACTTTTAATATACCATGCATCTTTTTCAGCACATGAGCACCCTGTTTTGCATAGCCAAACTTCAGTAACAGCAACTCGAGCAGTAGCCCCCAAAACTAGACCTCTACTTTTAATTTGGGTGCTCCCCCTACTTCTTGGGGCTCAACTTTTTTGCTTCAACTCCAACAGTAGCACTCAAATTTAAGCCCCCAAACCTATTCCAGAGAGAATGACAGAAGGGACCCACTTGTCAGTGTTTTTTTCTTCTTCCTCTTTCTTCTTCCTTTGGACATAGACACAATTAGAGCATCGAGCCGGTTACCGTAGGGTGTCATACACATGCAAGGGTACAGAGAGAGGGAGCATGTGCTGGGGCTAGGACACGCGATGGAGGATGGGGGCTGCCCTGTTGGGCCAACATGAATGGGGTCTGGGGGAGAAATATGGGTGCCCAGCCAAATATGGGGTCTTGAGTAGGGACCCTGCTGGAGTAATGTTTTTAGCCTGGGCACCCATATTTAGCTATTGGGGCTTGAGTAGGGACCCTGCTGGAGTTGCTCTAATGATGGTTAAGGAGACAAGCATATTGTTCCTTACTTTGTTTTTTCAAATACCCAAAAGATTTATGTATCATTGTATTAAGAAGAAAAATTTAAGCATACAAACAACATGATTGTGTCAACCGCCAAAAGAGGTTGACCTAAAATAGTCATAACTGGACTATCCTAGCAACAAAACTCAAGTTTCGATATTATATGAGTGGGAAACAACCAATAAGAGCTATGTGAAGCTTAGGAAAGGCTAATCATGTCACCAAAAAAAATATGGAACTAAGGATGGGTAACTAATAGAAAAAACGAACTACTACCTCCATCACAAATAAATCAATTTTGAGTATCACGTAAAGTCAAACTATCTTATATTTGATTAATTTTGCATAATTAAAAATAGGTAACATCATCTATGACACTAAAATAAGTATACTATGAAAATGTACTTGATGATATATTTGGTCATACTAATTATATTTGGTCATACTAGTTTGGTGTTATAAATGTTGATCTACTTTTCTATAAATTTGGTCAAACTTTAAATTGTCTGAACAGCTCTAGAAGTTGATTTATTTTGGAAAAGAGGGAGTAGTAGGTAGCTTGCCTAATTGTTTGTATACATAAAGTATAGAGATAATAAAAGAGGCAAAAGGATTTGCCACAAAATCATGTTGGCATTCCATGATTATAATTTTTCATCCCACAAAATATGTTATTCTAACACTTAATGGGGGCCATGTACATTAAGGACATGTTTAGTTCTTGATGAGAGGTGATACATGAGTATGTAGCAAGGAACCAAAATCAACTCCCCACATCAATCCTCCATAGCTCTTGAAAACTAGAACAATACATAATAGGGGCATTTCCCCCAAAAAGAAAGAACTTAAAATTTTAAGTCAACGTTAAACTATGGAGTATTAGTTTGACTGAGTTCATAGATAAAACTAATGACACCAAATAGGTGCAACTATATACTATAATTAAATGGTACTAATTTAATACCATAAATATGGATATGCTTTCAAACTTAGTCAAACTCACAACCGTTTGACTTTGACTAAACTTATAAAACGTTGCTTCCTGTCTTGGATGGAGTAGTATTAGGGCGCGTTTGGATGCAAGCCATGCACTGCCACGGGCAGTGTGGCGGCAACTCACTTGTGGCGATCAAAATGGCCGCCTAAGCTGCGGCAACTTTTTAAACTGCAAAAGACTGTGGCGGCCACACTTAAATGCTAAAGCAAACAACAGCCATTCATTTGTGGCGCGCCGCAAATTGGGCTGGTAAAGTGTGGCGGTCATCCAAACACCCCTTTAATCTATCTATCTTTAAATCCCTAATTAAGACGTCTTTGCTGGAATTTGGCACTGTTCTCGTCCTCATTGCGCTCCATGGGGGGCCGGTGGAGGACCAACGAGTGGCTGCAACGGTTGTATCTTTGTAGCATTGGTGGTCCTTCTAATCAACTACAGTAGGTAGTGAGTGCTTTGCATGCTGAAGCTATGGCTGCCTACCAAGGCCTAAGACTATCTCCAACAATCGTCACCCAAAATATAAGACCCATTTGTCCTTTGGTAGTGCTACAGGTAAAAGGTTCTATACCTATTTTTAGTTTTCTCCAACAACAAGACCTAAAAGACAACACTCTCTGCAAATGGGTCTCCAGGAGAGAGGATACCCAAATTTGGGTTATGCCTCTCCTGATACCCAAAGTGGGTCTTCTGTATGGGTACTCTGTTGGAGGCTATAGGTATTGTGTTGGAGACCTATTTTGAGTTTGGGTTCCCAAATAGGTCTCCTGTTGGAGATAGCCTAAGCAGACCATCACATATTGGAATGACTAGGGTGCAACTGGAAACGGATGCTTCAAATCTGAGGAAGGCACTAACATTGGAATGCTTAGATAACAGCCCAGAAGGTGCTCTATTTAGACAAATCCGTGTAATGATGTCAAACAACTTTGTGTCCTGCTCAATTTCAATCTGTCCTAGAATCTGTAATAGAGTGGCTGATGGTTTGGCCAATCATGGTGTAGCAATCTCTCCTGATGAAGGGGATGTGTTCTGGTACCAGGCACCAAGCTTTGTAACTGATCTGGTCTCCGGCGATTTGCCTGGAGTTGATAGTCTATAAAGCTCTCTGAGTTAAAAAAAAAAACTACAGTAAGTAGTACAACAGTACTGTATGCTAGCAAAGTGAGGTCACAATTCAAAAAATGTGAACATGTATAGATCGGCAGCTTGGCAGAAGCATTTCGTGCGGCGCTCAATATATACAAGTGTAAGCATGTATGTTTTTTTTTTAAAAAAAAGAACGGCAAAAGCTCTGTGTATTTTTTTTAAGAAAAAAGAAGAAGAAAGGCAATACAAAGTAGAGATACAATATGCCATTCCATTTCGGCTGATAAAGTGAGCTGTCTTGCCATTTTAGCTTTTTTTTACTTGGCTGAAAATCCATGACCGACGTTCACTAATTTATTATAAAAGAAAATACCGTTAAATGACTAATAGATTCGACAGATAAGTTCAAATAAACATAGTCATAAATTAACTACGTGGCATGACATTGTAGTAATTCTTGGGTTGACCCAACGACGACTTAAAGCTGCAGGTTCTAACTTATTTTCTATCTCATAATTTGATCATGTTGATAATTAAGGCCTTGTTTAGTTCTAAAATTTTTATAAAATGGACATTATAGCACTTTCGTTTGTATTTGACAAATATTATCTAATCATAGACTAACTAGACTCAAAAAATTCATCTCGTAAATTTTAGGTGAAAAATGTGCAATTAGTTATTATTTTTATGTATATTTAATACTTCATGCGTGCGGCGTAATATTCGATGTGACGGGAAATCTAAATTTTTTTGTAAAATTTTTTGAGAACTAAATCAAATAGAATGAGATAAATGGAAAGGTACCAAATCGTGTGGTGGTAAAAAGTGATAACAACATTTTTAAACTATGTTGGGCAAAATTGCTGCAAGTTGCTAACTTTACATGTCAAGGGTGATCGGAGAGAGAGAGAGAGCCGAGTGCTGAAATTCTTGGTGGGATGCAGAGATGAGTCAGCTGAAAATAGGGGGATCCCAATTATGGCCGCGGAGAAAAGGGGATCGACCTCATCCCATCTCATGATGCCCCCCAAAATCCAAAATGCAACAAGTGGGCGTGCTGTGCATGGGTGCAGAATGCAGTTAGGCACCTTGAGATCAGAGATGGCAGGGCACTCACTCCCTCTCTCTCTCTCTCTCTCTCTCTCTCTCTCTCTCTTCAAGTGTTCAGACATCCATCGAATCCGTTCTACTTTGTGACGAAGAACGCTGTCAGCACCTACCTAACCTGTTAACCTTTGGAACTTTGGAAGGATAAGATTCCCAACGCATGTAATTTATCTCAGAAACAAATCACTACTGTTCTGTCGCCAAAAAGTAGTGGCAGATATGATTAAGGCCGTTTAGTTTCCAAAAATTTTAAGATTTCTGATCACATCAAATCTTGCGACACATGCATGATATACTAAATATGTATAAAAACAAAAACTAATTACATAGTTTATCTGTAAATTGAGAGACGAATCTTTTAAGCCTAGTTTCTCTATGATTAGATAATGTTTGTCAAATAAAAACGAAAGTGCTACAGTATTGAAATCCAAAAAAATTTGCGAACGAAAAATTTACAAAATAGAAATAGTAGCACTTTTATTTGTATTTGACAAATATTGTCCAACTATAGACTAAATTCGTCTCGCAAATTGCAGATAAACTGTGCAATTAGTTATTATTTTATCTATATTTAATGTTCCATACATATACCGCAAGATTCGATGTGACGGAGAATCTGAAACTTTTTGCAAAATTTTTGAGAACTAAACAGGCCTAAGCAAAAACTTTTCACTTATTACATGGCCTTGTTTAGTTTCCAAAAATTTTGCAAAATTTTTCAGATTTCCCGTCACATCGAATCTTTAGACGTATGCATGGAGTATTAAATATAGATAAAAATAAAAACTAATTATATAGTTTGGTCGGAATTGACGAGACGAATCTTTTGAGTCTAGTTAATCTATAATTGGACAATATTTGTCGAATACAAACGAAAGTGCTACTATTTTTGTTTTGGAAAAAAATTTAGAAGTAAACAAGGCCAAATCTTTGGATTGGATGCTCAAATTTAGAGGATATGCATCAGACTAGTGCGTGTGCACGTCGCTGTCGCCTTCGTGACGAATGCACACCGTCAGCAGCTAGCTACCCACCTTACATCCCTCACCAAACCTTCCTCCGGGCTCCGGCTCCGGCTCCGGACCGGAGATAATAAAAAGGTGTAATAATCAGTTAATCAGGGTGGGTAGGTGGGTGTTAATTACTGTTAGACATGCTTCATTGTCTCTAATTTCCTTAGCACCCGCCTAACCTAGCGTTTAGGCCTTGTTTAGTTCACCTCAAAAACCAAAAACTTTTCAAGATTTCTTGTCACATCAAATCTTACGACACATATATAGAACATTAAATATAGATAAAAACAAAAACTAATTACACAATTTACTTATAGATCGCGAGATGAATCTTTTGAATCTAATTAATCTATGATTGAACAATAATTATCAAATAAAAATGAAAATACTGCAGTGTCCAAAACTACTAAACAAGGCTTTGTCAACTAGTAGGACGTACATGTACTAGCTAGGACGAGCACGAGAGCATCATGCATGTGTTTTATGCCTTGTTTAATTCCTTGTCCAAAAACTTTTCACTCACCTAATCAAATCTTTCAACATATGTATAAAGCATTAAATGTAGGTGAAAAAACTAATAGTATAGTTTAGTTGTAAATCGCGAGATAAATCTTTTAAGCCTAACTAGTCTATAATTAGCCATAATTGCTACCGTAACCATCATGTGCTAGTGACAAATTAATTAGGCTTAATACATTTGTATCACAGTTTTCTAGCAATCTATGTAATTTTTTTATTAGTCTATATTTAATACTTAAATGTGTTTTGATATATCCAATATGACATAAAAAATTCGCAAAGTAAACAAGGCCTTAGCCATGTGCCTTCTCTTCTATGAGAAGTTGCAACTTGCAATAACTTGTCACATGCAACAAGAGAATAGAGTGTGCAAAATTGCGATCATTTGTTGATTGCATTTTCTTAGAGGGTAAATTTTTATTACTCAAAGACCAAAAAAATAATATTAATTCATCCTAAATTACAATACGTTTGACTTTTTTAACACCAAATTTGACCGCTTGTCTTATTTACAAATTTGTGTAAAATATCACTTCTTTCAAGAATGATTTAAATTTGGCTATGTTATACATAAATTTTTTGAATAAAATGAGTGAGCAAATTTAGGGCAAAGAATCAAACGTCTTATAATTTGGGGTGGAGGGAATAGAGACGAGGAAAAACATGCTTTTTTTGTTGATTGCATTGAGGCCCTGTTTAGTTCTCCACTCAAAAACTTTTCACCCATCCTATCGAATCTTTGGACACATGTATAAATATAGACAAAAAAAACTAATTGCACAATTTGGTTGTAGATAATGAGATAAATGTTTTAAGCCTAATTAGTCTATGATTAGCCATAATTGTTACATTAACCTACATTTGCTAATGACAAATTAATTAGACTTAATAAATTTGTCTTGCAGTTTCTAAACGAGCTATGTAATTATTTTTTTATTAATATCTAAAAACTACTCTCGATATTCTTATGACATATTTGATCTGAAACTCAAAAATTTTGGTTTCGTGAAGTAAACAAGGCCTGAGTCAGCCGCCGTCTTAAATGCACCATATCAGATAGTACGTATTTTGGCCTTGTTTAGTTTCATTTTTTTAAATAGAAACTGTAGCACTTTCTTTTGTATTTGACAAATATTGTCTAATTATAGACTAACTACGCTCAAAAGATTTGTCTCGTAACTTATAGGTAAACTGTGCCGCAAGATTTGATGTGATGGAAAATGTGAAAAATTTTGCAAAATATTTTGGGAACGTAATCATGCACGAACTAGGCTCAAAAGATTCATATTGTAAATTATAGACAAACTGTACAATTAGTTATTTTTTAATATATGTTTAATGCTCCATACATGTGCTGCAAGATTCCATGTGATGAGAAATCTAAAAACTTTTGCAAAATTTGTGAGGAACTAAACAAGGCTTTTGTAGTCTGTACAAATAAAGGGTTCCATCAATTTGTACAACTAGTCCATCAACATGTTCTCTCGTATGGACCAAAATTTTAGGAAATATAAGTCTTATATATTGTTTAATAATTTTTTCATTAAAAACTATAAGATATTTTAGCTTTTCTAGATATATTATTTTTAGTATGTATTTATACAGTACATGTACCTTACCAAAAGCTTTATATTTAGAAAACTCAAAACTTCTTATAATTTAGAATGGAGGGAATACACCCAACTAATAAAGAACTACTATTTTTCTCTATCTATATTTTCTAACATAGTAGATATAATAGATACTCGGTAGTCTAAGTCTAGTTACCATAAACTTATTAATTAATATTTTTTTAAAGAACTAATCTATATATTTTTATCTATATTCATATTTTTTCTTTGCATGACACTTATGTATACTTTAAATATGTAATTACTTTGAAACATTACCATCAATCATAGTGGCTCTTGTTACAACATGTATCTTATGAGTTAGCAATCTAAATTTTGATGGTTTCAAATTTAATTCTTATCAACTTCTATAAATCTTATTTCTCTCCCCAAGTAAAATTGAAATACTTGTGCTTATTATCCAAACAAATTTTTTGTGATGTAATATGTTGATAATTTAGATTAGATTTGAGGGTGTATTTATTTTTTCTAATAATAAAATGAAAATTGAGTTATGTAAATTATAGCTCATAATAAGAGATCAATTCTAGATCTATCTTTTGTTTTACAATCAAGTCTTGTGAGGATTAACATGAAGGCTCTAGTGGGGACCTCTAGTTATAATTTTAGTATTTTTTTCTTGTGTGATATGCATTTAGTTGAAATCTAGTCTTTAGATAGATAAATTCAACCATTTTTGTGTCTTTGTAAGTCTATAGTTTAGCTTTTAGCTTTTAATAATCAAGTTGTTGCAAAAATTTCACATGTTAATTAGATAGTATTCTTTATCTTTTATTCAAAATTATTTTTTAACTTAAAATACTATATATATCCTAGTAGTATTGTTTGTCACATACATTGAAACTTGTTTTGCATCTCGACACTCAACATGTTGATTTTTTATATCACAAGACTATATGTGTTCAATATTATACTACATAAGTTGAAACTCAACTTTCATAATGTTAGAGATGGTCATGTAGACACAAAGTCCCAGGATTATTTTAAATTATCTTTCATAATGACAAAACTGGATAATTTGGATGCAACGTTTGGGGGTTATTTTAAATTATGTTTCATAATGGCTAAGGTGAGTAATTTAGAGGTAAATTTTAGGGAGTTATTTTGAATTATTTTCATAATAGAAGATGTGAGTAATTTATATATGAACATAGGGGGTTATTTTGAAGTGTGTTTTGTAATGGCATAGGTGGAAAATTTATATACAAAATTAGAGGGTTACTTTATGTATTTTTCATAATATTAGTAGTGGTTATTTTTTTATAAACTATAATAGATCTGATGGCTAATATCGATAATGACGATTAGAGTGCACTAAATTAAAGGCTAGATATTTCTCATTATTCTGAGAATTTTTAAGATTTATCTTTTTTCTAGCGCATTTCGTACAATTTAACGTGTTGCCTTCGGTCTGGTTAAGGGCTTAGGGTTTAGGGCTGTTGGTAAAATTTAACTCCCATCACATCAAATGTTTAGATACATGCATGGAGTGCTAGATATATACTATTTATGATACTAAAAACACATATAAAGAGTAATTTATGAGACGAATTTTTAAGCTATAGTTTATGATTGGACACAAATTATCAAATATGATAAAAAATACTATTTAAACTTTAACGCCTCCACCAAACACCTCCTGACATTAGTATGATCATCATCAGAAGTTTCGACAGGGATTCGGGTTGGTTGGGGTTATTAAAGTTTATTGTTTTATTTGACAATTAGCGTCTAATTATAGACTAACTAGGCTCAAAAGATTCGTCTCGCAAATTACTCTCTAGCTGTGTTTTTAATTTTATAAATAGTCTATATTTAATATTCTATATATGTGTCCAAATATTCGATGTCCCGGATGATAAATTTTTTCGGGTAGAAGCAAACAGAATCTAGAGCCTCAGAGCGCGCGCTTTCCGGGCCTGACCGCTGACCTATCGATCGATCGATCGATTTTTAGTACGATTTCCGCGTCGCGTGCCACACGAGACTGCGTCAAAACAACCGACTGCGAGTGGGAAACGGAGAGAGACGTTCGTTCCAAAGTCAAGTCGTCGGAAGCGTTGGCCAAGAAAGCGCTCCATGCATAGCTGTCCGCCAGCGCGGTCCCTCATCACAGTCAAAACCGTGTGTACTACTACTACTACAATACATCACTGCTAATTTCAACTTTATAAAAAAGAGTATTGACATAATAAAAATATATTTTTATAATAAATTTAATGATACTAATTTGGTACTACATCCATACCCATAAATAAAATCGTTTTGAACAAAGTTCTAAGTTAAACATTGAGAACATAAATCATAAATAACTTTTTAAGATGTTGAATTTGGAAATATGAAAACCATGTGAATAGATTTGTCTAGAAAAATATTTTCATAGAAGTATACATATACCAGTGTTTGATAAATATTTTTATAAAAACAAGAGGTCAAAGTTTAGCTTTGCAGACTGTGTTGTTGTCCTAAACGACTTTCTTTATTGGTATGGAGGGAGTACTATAAATCTAAGCGTTTTTTTTTAAATTTGGTCAAATTTTTTTTAAAATAATTTAAGACAAGTCTAGAAATTGAAGCTTACAGGGACAAAGAGAGTACTATGTATTAGTGTGGTTAGGCCAGTCTCAGTGTGGGTTTCACCAGGATGTCATGCACATTTATTAGAGCGTCATGTCAACAAAATTACACTTTTTTTGCATGAAACGAAGAGGAGAGAGAGAAGGAAATAGTTTCACCATGGTGAAACTCCACGGGCGTTGTTTCCCACGCGGTGAAATGGGATGAAATCCCCACTGAGGGCTAAATCGTTTCACCATCTTGTATGTGATCCAATCATTTTGTAGTAATTAAATGCTTTGCCCAGCCTAGAAAACGTCAAGATGAAACTCATGCATTGTGGAGGTTGTTTCATTATTCGTTTCATTGATGCCTTGTCAACAGATTTGTTTTGGAAACAGTGCATTAAAACAGTCCACTGAGACTGGCCTTATTACTGCTAGTACCAGCAAACGCCTGGTTTAGTAAGTTTTCAAAATTCCTCGTCATACCGAGTCTTTTGAACATATGCATGAAACATTAAATATAGACGAAAATAAAAACTAATTGTATAGTTTGTCTATAATTTACGTGATAAATTTTTTAAATATAGTTAGTCTATAATTAAATAATATAGATAAAAATGTTACAGTAACCAAAACCAAAAATTTCGCAAAGTAAAAAAAAGCCTTACTGCGGTTCTCTCATTGGCCGGTCTCGCAGCTTTTTGACCGCCATCCAAGTTTTTACATGGGGGCTGGGCTGGCAAGGCAAGCTGTCAAACTTTTGTTACCGGCACGGTAGGGTACTCTCCTCCTACTGCTACAAGATTCGTGCTATGGGTGTGTAGAGCAACTATTATACTAGGCTGTAAGCCGGCTAAATACTGAGGTAGAGGAGAGAGAAGAAGAGATGAGTAAAAGTGGGCTGTAAGCTTACAGCCGGCTCAGACACAAGAACCAAGAAAGTTTATGAAAGAGACAAGTAGATCATATATTAATAGTGATAAACTAACTATTAAATGCGTAGAAAAAAAGACCGTAAAGAAACCTTACAGCGTCCAGACAGGGCACTAGCACGCACATGGAACTACCAGTCTTTCTTCTTCTCATTCTTCCTCATATTTAATCGGACAATTGATAACAACAACGTAGCACTAATTTCCTGCATGCTCCTTGACGAAATTCACAAGTGGCATGGGCATGAGAGGAGGAGCAGGAGCTTGAGCTTGCCTACAAATGCGAATGCGATGGCAGACTCATGGATCAAGGGTTGACTGACTGGTTCGCGTCATATCTGCACAGCTCACTAGCTAGCCGCTGCTGCGTGTCAATTGTGCTGCTTTTCTTTTTTTTTTTTTACCCATTCAACATCAACCAACAACACTTTGGTAGGGACGAAACTAGGCGATCCAGTGATCCACCACAGACTTTCTTTGATTCACGCGATTTTAATTATAAAATCACGCACGGGATTTGCGTCCAGCTTTGGCGGTGCTTCACGTGATCCCCCCGCGACAGGCTACTAGTACAGCTCAAGAAGGCATGGCACGCCACATTTTTCTACCCGGAAAAAACATTCCTCGACAGTAAGATTCTGCACGGAGCAACAAGATATCCGGACCAAATTCATTATTATTATTATTATTATTATTCTACTGTCGCCCGTGCCCGTCCTAAGTCCTCGTCACAACCAAACCGTACAGACATGTCCACGTGCGCCGCGCCAGCTCTTGCCATTGCAACGCTTTTTTATTACGGTAGAAAATACTTAAAAGAATACAATTAAATTTTTTTTTGAGCAAGATGGAAAAAAAAATACAATTAAATGACAGGTAGATTCAACTCTCAATTTGCAATCTTCCCCGGACACGCAGGTTTATGGCCCAAAACCATTCCAGTGACAGTGTCCTGTTCAAAGTCTGCACGGCCCATAGTTTCCGCTCGGCATGGAAATCATGCCGCCAGGCCAGCAAACCTCCATAAACCCCAAGTCATCCCGCCACAAGCGAAACTACTACTGCCCCGGCCCCGAGGGTGACACCTCACACTCACTCGTTAACTAGTCAACTGACTCTTCACTCACACCGAGGCCAGCGCCGATGCCAGCAGCGGCGGCGTCTCCGTGGTGGCCTGCGCGTACAGGGAGTTGTGACGCAGGATGAGCTTGAGGCCCTTGGCGGCCTGGGCGGGCCTCGCCGCCGCCGCCGGGACCACCCCGCTCCGCTTCATGGCGTGGTGGTGGCTGTTGTAGTAGTTCTCCGCCAGCGCCGACGCGTCCAGGCACGAGCACGCCGCACCCCGCGGCGCGCTGGCCGCCCACATGAACCGCCTCGACGACGGGTCCATCAACGACTCCCGGAACTCCTTCGCCCCCTCGCATGGCAATCCCTGCTTGCGCGTCCAAGTCCAACACAGAGCAGCACTTTCAGTTCCAATTTCCAATGCCCCCAGCAGAGAGCAGCAGACATGACGGTACCGTACCTCTGCCATGGCTTTGATCTTGAGCGAGACGCTGTGGGACAGGACGACGACCTTCTCGCCGCTCCGCCGGAGCCTGCTGACCAGGATGGCGCAGTCGAGGACGCGGTCCTCGGGCCTGGGAGAGACGATGTCCGCGAGCGCGGGGGAGCTTCGCGGGGAGAAGAAGGACGCCATCGGGTTGAAGGTGGAGCTGCTGGAGCTGATCTCCATCTCCTCGTCGATGCGCTGCGCCGAAGGGGTCGCGGGCGGGGTTGGTGCCGCTACCGGGAACATGTCGGCCGAGCTCTGGACGTGGATCCACCAGCTCTCCGTCGCCATGCACTCCTCGATCCATTGCAGGATGGTGGTCGCCTTTGTTGATCGCCTGAACAGACCTTCCCGCTGCTTCATGGAATCCAGCTCCCTGATCACTGTGGAGATAAGTAAAGAGAAGCGTAGTTACTTCAGTTAGCAACTGCAAGTAGTTCAGCCAGCAAGGGCAAGTAGATATGTGCCACAATCGAACAGGGCACACAATACACATATCACAGGCAAGATGGGTTAAACCAATTAGTAAAATGGGAGAAATAGCATTCAAAGCGCATGAAGCATCAGTTAACAGCCTGAAAGGACAGTTAAGATGTAAATAATGCTCTTAACATTATTAGTATATATAGGCTGACTGTTGTGATTGAATATCGAGTATCATAGGCTACCAACAGAATTCATGGGAACATATCACAGGCAAGATGGATGAAAACAATTTAGTATAATGTGAGGAATTAGCAGTCAAAGCGCATGAAACATCAGTTAGCAACCTGAAAGGACAGTTCAGATAGGGAAAAAAAAACACATAACCGAGCATCCCTCAGTTGATAACATTATAAGCATAGGTTGAGTGTTCACATGCAGTATTGACTATCATAATCAACAGTAAGCAAGCAAACAACAGAATAAATGATGCGTGCAAGCAAGCATTTGTTCAAGATTCAAAACATTTGGTGATTGTATTTGCTCTGAACTTACCAATCCTTGGTATGAACAGACGAGTTCCTTTTAGGCCTTTCAACAGCATGATAGCCTTCCTGGATTCGTCATCAAGAAGACTGTCTGTATTAGCCACCATGGTCCAGGTTTTCATACCTTGTCCAGCACTACCTGATTCTTGGTTATTACACTGCCCAGCATAAAGATCGGTCATGTCAGATGCGGTATACTAAAATGAAAAGGCATTCATATAGAGCGTACAGATATAATCACTCCAACAACTTACTGAAAGATTGTTAAATTTATCTTCCAACTTGATCACCAAGTCACCAGCAGTAATGTCAGTTGGCCCAGCAACAGCACAGGTACAATCATGCGAGCTAGCAGGTCTCAAAGGAGAATTTGACAGAAGAGTCTGGAAGGGCAGCCTATCAGCAACCCTTTTCTTCGTGATTGCACTTTCAACACGTGCACGGTTTTCAGACATATCCCTTGTTTTCCGAGCTGCAGAAGATAGTGGTGTCAAGTTCTCCTTGTCTGAGCAGAATGCTTCCTGATCTTGATCTAAGTCGACTGAGAGGTCATTGGGAAAACACTTCCTTGCTTTCATGCCTCCTGAAGCTATAGGGGTCAAATTCTCCTTATCTGAATAGAAAACATCAAAATCTACTGTATGGAATTTTTCAGACTTTGATGATAATTCACTGCATTGCTTCTTATTTGAACTATTCTCTGTTGACACTGAATTATCCACTCTCGACCCAAGAACTTTTTTCTTATTTGAATCAGCTGCTGCTGACATTGAATTATCCATCCTTGTACCAAGAACTCTCCTAACATTGGTCTTGACCTTAGAGGCTGGAGTCACATTCTCCTTTTCTGAGAAGAGATTTTCCTGCCTCACCGCCATAGCCTCAGACTTTTCCAGAGCCGGCACTGAGTTTTCCATATCCAGAAGGATGTCATCTTTGAATTCCAGATGTGAAATGGGCATTAATGGGTTAAGATTCTCAGAGACAGGTTCATTTGATTTCATCTGATCTCCAGTGTACAGCTTGGAGTTCTCATTTTCAGAAAAGTCATCATGATCTAAATTGAGAGGGGAAATGGAATCCATCAACTGTTGGGAAATGGTAGGCTTCAGACCTATATGGCTCCTCTCCATTATTATGTTACCTGATACATTTGGCGTGATTTCATCCTTGTCCATTGGGCAGATCTCTTCATCTTCTTCAATTCCTTCAGTATCCAAATTGTCAAATAGATTCCCACAAATGGTGCCTTCAAGATTACAGTTCCCAGGTCCCTCAGCAACGTTATTTGGGTCCATATTTTCGTTTTCTGAGAGATCTCCCTCCAAGTTAAGATGGTTCAAACCATCGTGCTTCATTTCTGGCATTATAAGATTTTCTGAAACAAGCACAGATTCTGTATCAATAGTAGCACCGTTCCATTCTGGAATTTCTTTGTCAGTGAATGCATCATCTTTGAAATGCAAAGGGAGAGCAGAATCTAACAAGCCTACTTTCTTCTGCAGCTTTGCATCAACTGGATCTTGTGGGATATAATTCTCAGGTTTTCTCTCTTTCATAGTTCCCTCCATGATCATGCTGGCTGGGGGATTCATGTCAACCTTATCTTCAGCAATCAACTCTTCCTTTTCTTCAGCTCTTTCAACTTCAGAAATACCAAATAAAGCTATACATGCAGTGCATTCTGTTCCACAGCTCTGAGAACATACAAGGATCTCATTTTGGTCTCCCTTCCGAATGCTATGGATCAGAGTGCTGCTTCTATCCCTGCTCCTGCCTGTGTCAACACAAAGTGATTTGACTGACCTCAACTTAGACCTCTTGGACATTTTGTTTGAGGCATCCTTCTTGTCTGAATGGATTGATTTTCCAGCATTTGTCAGTGTGCCTGGCATTTCCTGTATGATCAATGAACCAAAAGATTCTGAAAATTGATTCTTCTCAACCAACTTTTCCTCTGTCACTCCATCTATTTTCTCATGAAATTGGGAAAGTGAAGGCTCTTCCGCCAAAAAGGGATGAACAAAGTCAGACAATGGAGGTGCTGAGGGAGCCACTTTGGCTGGAAATGTAATGTCTTCTGACACAATTTGTTCACTTGTATCCTGGATATTAGATCAGACAGTTAGCAATCATTTCCAGAAAATGGATACCAAATTGAAAATTTCTGTGACAAAAAAGGAAGAAAACAACAGAACAATATAACTCATGTAAACAATTGAAGACATGAAAGGAACAGTAACACCCAAAGATATTGAAAACCAAAGAACTGACATACATGTTTACAAATGGAATTGGATAATGGAGATACATTGTCAGCTCATCACATAATTCGCTGATGCAATCTATAGTTGACTTGGTTTACACCAAATTAAGGTCACAAAATTTGGTTTATATAATGGATAGCCCATTTAAGTGTTGATATGCTTTGACTTCAACATACAAAATAAATGCAAGAACAGAGTGTTTAACTTATGAAATACAACATTCAGAGAAGCAGACAGGCGAATTCATATGTGCACAAACGGTTGCTTGACACAAGCTGCAAATTAAGCACACCTATCATAAAAAATATCATTTGTTAAGCTAAGGAAAAAAACTCAGGCCCAAGAGGATAAACCACCCCAGGCTTTTCTTTAAAAAAATCATTTGTTAAACTAAGCAAACAACGACTGGAATGTTATCTCAGAGAAATTTAACTTAGCACAATAGAATCAGGAGCATAGAAAATAATATGTAGCAAATAGAGATTTGCAGTTACTCTATGCACATGCACAATATATTTTGACTGGCATGAAGTGTCCAAATAATAAGAAATCTACAGCAGTACAGCATGACAAATTCCATTTAGGCAACAGAATCATTTCAATCAAATTTAGGCATTTAGCACTAGGCAGGCAGGTGACATTCACAAGGCATGGAAAAAAGGTGATAATATTTATAGGAAATAGGCATCTGGGTACCATCAAATGGGAGCGTCAATGCAGTATAAACAACTAAGAAGAGAATGTTGATTGAACAGTGACGATTAACTGCAGTCTAGTTCAAGTGGTATGTAGGAAATCCTGTAGCGCTACTACAGCGGAGGAACTAGTCACCACATAAATGTTAGAAACAATTGAGGCCATCCACATTAAACAAATATATCTTGCTGCATTTGAATTTGCAACCTAGCAGGTCCATTACTTAGATGCAAAGAAGGTCATATACCGAAAAAATGCATCAGTTGCCCACCTTGCAGTTTCAGGCTACCAAATCAATAAACAATTAAACATGGATTGCAGCTCTAAAGATACAATAGCATTTCATACAATGTTTCTAGTATTCAGTAATATTGATTTGCTGTGAACAAACCTGATGGGTCTCCATGCCCACTGAATCCCTGTGCCCAGGCACTAACTGGCTGTTAGGTTCCTGCGCAATTCATCAAACACTTAAACCACACACCAGTACACCACAGGGAATATAATAAACAGTAAGTGTCAGAAATTTCGTCTACGAGGAGAATTAGCTACTTGCTACCTTATAAGCATGAGGCTCCCGCTCCTCTTTGTCCTCCTCAGGCAGCGATGGCATATACATCAGATCGTCCATCTCAAATGCCTCACGTAGCGATAGCCAGAGCAGCCTATACTCCCTCTTAGAGGCCCCGAGGCGCAGCGTGTCACCGGTGGCCAGATCCACCGGAGTATTGGGTGGGATCCGTCGCCCCGACACCCATGTCCCGTGCACTGCATCAAATGAAGACCCCAACGATGGGGAAACGTCGAGTTAACTTCCACATCGTCTCAATCGAAATCGGAAGACTGCGACACTAGAATTATTCTGTAGGAAATTTCGATGGGGGACAAAGTCTGAACCCAAATCCGCAATGAACAAAGAGGCGAAAAAAAGGAAACAGTGCGGCCGGCAGTCTCACCGGAGCAGAGGTCGGTTACGGTGATGAGCCTCTGTCGACGTCGGCACCGTAGCTCGAGGTGGAAGCGGCTGACGCTGGGGTGGTCGACGAGCACGTGGCAGTCGGGGTGCCGCCCCACCATCACCGGCGGGTCCTCCTCCTCGTCCTCGCTGTCCTCCGCCCCTCGTCCACGCGTCGTCGCCGCCTCCGGCGGGGGCGCGTTGAGGAAGATGTGCTTGAGCACGACGCCGCCCTTGGCCACCGCGAACGCCGCGATCGGGGCGTCCCCGTCCGCCGCCGCCGCCGCCATGCCGTGGGATCTCTCGGTGCGCGTGGCTGGGCGGCCGATGGTGAGGTCGAGGAGACGGGGTGCGGACTGCGGATCTCTGCGAGTTTGAAGGCTTGGAGAGGGAGAGGAGGGGGAGGGGGGATGTGTAGGGGGATGAGCGCCGGCGGAGGAGAGACGTTGGAGGCGGCGGCTGGGGAGCCGGGCGGCGGATTTGGATTTTGGAACCTTCGGTTCGGGGGGTCGCAACGGCTAGAATTGGAACCGGCGTGTGCCGCGTGAGCGCGAGCGTTTGTCCCTCAAGTGGGCCGAGAAATAGGCGTGGGTCGTAAATGTTGGGCCTCATGCGTTGTGGCGAGAAAGGATTGGGCTGGGCTGGATTTCATGACGACCGGCCTTCATTCAAACAGATATGAATAATCTTTTTCTTCTAGTATATAATTATGAAAATTTCAGTCCACCGTATCTTTTTATATATCCACCGGTCTAAAGATTAATTAAATAATGCTTCTTTTCGTTCGGATCTGGTTTCCTATTATTTTTAGCTTATTTTCTATTTATGGTACGAGGACTCCTGGTCCAATTGGGTTAGGGAAAAAAAGGGAAAATTATGTGCTGAATCTAACTCAGAAGCTTAACACGAGTTTAAAACCAATTTTAGACCGAAACAAGCGAGTAGTTGGGTTCGACCAAAATCCAAAATAACCAGAAATTTTGCCCTTTGATTATTAGAGAAGAAGAAGAAGGAGCTGCAAATTAGGACTTTGATTTTTCATTTGTCTTCGATTGACATCTAACTAAATAAAGAAAGCGGAGCAAAATAAATAACATAAATTATTATCCTTTTCTATTCGAAAAAGTCTATTTTTTCTCTTTCAACTTTCACGAAAGTTCGTTTTTTCCTCCCTCAACTCTAAAACCGAGCAAATCACCTCCTTCAGCTTTTCAAATCGTGCATTTTACCTACGTGGAGTGGTTTCGAAGACGGTTTTGCTATAGTGACGGTGGTTTTATCTTTTTAAATTATTTCGGCTGAATCTTTGAAAAATTATAGTAAATTACAGAAAAATCATAAAATAGAAAATCCATTTTTTGGACTCTACATAAATAGATCTATACACTAAACATATAATATGGTATGCTTTAGTACAAAGTTTTTGATATAAAGGTTTTGACTTATTCTTTTTTTATTTAATTGGCTGAATTTTTGAAAAATCATAGTAAATCATAGAAAAGCATAAAAAATAGAAAATCTAGTTTTTTTGACTCCACATGAGTATATATACACACCACACACATATAATATGAGTATGCCTTAGTCTAACAAAATAATTATAGAAGCTGCAGCTATGAATTATTTCAATTAATTACAGAAAAGCATAGATCTAAAGCTACAACAAAAAAATTATACTAAAGTATATTATATTATATATTTATTGTGTTCATATGCTCAAGTGAAGTCTAACAAAATTGGATTTCCTATTTTCTGATTTTTTTTGTAATTTACTACTCCCTCCATCCTAAATTGTAAGTCATTCCAAGAATCTTAGAGAGTCAAAACATTTTCACGTTTGACCAAAATTATAGAGTAAAATACTAAGATTTATAACGTAAAGTGAGTATATTATGAAAATATAATTAAGGATGAATCTAATGATATTTAGTTGGTATCATAATACTTATTATTTTATCATATAAATTTGGTCAAATTTTGAAAAGTTTGACTCTCCAAGATTCTTGGAATGACTTACAATTTGGAATGGAGGGAGTATGATTTTTCAAAGATTTAGCCAAAATAAATAAAAAAGAAAAAGATAAAACCTTTATAACAAAAACTTCGTACTAAAGCATATATTATACGCTGCAACCGGTTGCTTTGTTCACTGATGAGCCTTCTGTGCAAGCATCAGAGATCTTTGAGGCATTTCAAGAGATACCTAGCTATGGATTGGATCATGATGAGGTCAAAGTGTATATAATTCTTAGCCGTGACAATTGCCGCCGGTTCAAATCTCTTTTAAGGTTACTGACGAATCTGAGGAAGGATTGGTTGTTGATGGAGATTAAGGCTAGCGAAGATTGACCCGTCAGCACTTTGGATGTTAATTTATCCCCAAAGATTATTGTTCCTATATATGGTTTGACAAGTGTGTGAAGTACATGGAGGTAGTGCTTTTTTTTGGGTCTCAAAATCAACTTGCAAAAGCTGTCTTCTGAATTGTGATCATTTATTAATTGAGGTGTTTGTCGAACATAACGTAGAATTTTATATAGCATATGTATCCACGAACATACATTACACAATGCCTGTTACTTTTCCTTACCATTTGCCATATATCGACAATACATTTGGAAAGTAATTAGAAATTTCTGCTGCCAACAAGTGCATATGACTCTCGAGCGAGTATGCTTGAAGCTCAATATCTTTTGTTGTTTCAGTTAACTATATACGCTGAATGCCAGTCCACATCAAATTAGTCCATGCCTCCATGGCATATATATGTTAGTCTCGCTTTATAAAGTTATGCAGGAACTATATGAAAAACGAGTAACAAAATCTTTGTTGCAGGTTATTTTACATGGTAATCTACTGGCTCTATATCTAGTTTGTACTCCAGAAGCCATTGCTCATAGGATTTGGTAGCTGTGGCAAGGAGACAATTGATGAAGGTGGCCAACGACATTTTTTTTTCTGGGCACAAGACTGGTAGGTCAGTAGGTGGTCTGGTGATTGTGTAGTGTGTCTATTATTCAGTACTGGGCTGTACGCGTGCATTTTAAATGCAGAGATCCAAAATGATCTCAAGAATTTTGTAATCAACTCAGTGCAATAACTGCATTGAACAAAATAAAAATACTTTCTTTAATTTATAACAAAGATGAGGCTGTACTGCGTCTATGAGAATGACTAAGTCACTATGAGCTGAACTTCTTTGCTCGTTTACAGTGCCAAAAAAAAACGCCCCGATCTCACCTAAAAATAGGGACGGTTCGGTTCGGCCCAAAGGTTCTTTGAACCGGCCCAAAAAAATCCAAATGGGATCCATTTCTGATCCACAACTCAATTAGGGTTAGTGGCTCGAAATCAATCGAACCTTTGGATCGAATGGTTCGATCCGCTCCTTGCCTCCCGTGCGTCCGGTGGCAGCGGCCCTCGACATCCTACTCCCTCCCGCAACATCCGCTGCTCCCGCTCGCCGGCGCCGGCCCTCGATGTCCTGCTCCCTCCCACGACGTCCCCTGCTCCCTCCCGCGACATCCGCTGCTCCCGCTCGCCGGCGCCATCCACAACAGCAGTCAAGAAGAAGGCTACCATGGACAAGAGCACAGGACGACCGGTGCCATACTCTCCTTCCTCCTCCTCCTCCTCCTCCTCCAAGGTACCATCCCCCACCTTCCCCACCTTCCCCTCTGAAGCCACGGCCAAGCTTCGCATCGGAAGGAAGTTGCTTAAGACACTTCCATATCCTAGAGCAGAGTCCCTCCCGATGAGCCTCTAGACCCGCTCGCTGGAGACGAGCCTCCCCCTTGAAAGCCCAAGTTTGGTTTTGGTAATTAATGACACCAAGTTGCTAATGCCTCGTGTTTAAGTGATTTGAGTTAGGCATAGCAACACATGTGATGAAGGTGCATGGTGGCATGGAAAGGTGGCCACATGATTACAAAGAGATGAAGCATGATGTGGAGATCATGATGATAGACAAGGGAGAAAGTGAACAAGGCAAAGGTATAAACATAGGGTTTTGCTTTTGCTGGTCGAAGATGAGTAGAGAAGTGTTTGACCGGGTTTAGGATAGATAGCCGACTATCAAGAGGGGAAATCACGGTCATCTCTCGAATCAAGTGCTACTAGGTCCATATCTTGAGCATATGCATTAGGATCTAGTAAAGTGCTAACTTAATTTATTTGGTGAAAATGTTTGTGAAAAGCTAACACACATGCACTTTGGTGGTAGACACTCGTTGGTGTTAGCACTTTTGCAAAGGAGGTGGAGTTCCTAGGGTTGAGAGGGGTGTGGGTTTCGGCGCTTTTGAGAAAATTAAGTGTATATTTTCTATTGCGCCGGTGGGAAATTTGGAGAAGTAGCGGAAGTGTTTCTCAGTGGGAAACACTCACCGGACGCTCAGTGCGGAGGCACCGGACGCTGGCCCGAGCGTCCGGTGTGCTGTCAGAGCTTGACTCTGCTAGGGTTGAGCACCGGACGCACTCTGGTAGCGTCCGGTGGTTAGCGTCCGGTGTGAGGGGTTTTTGCAACCCTCTCTGCGCACGAGTCCGGTGAGCACCGGACCGTCCGGTGCCCAGCGTCCGGTGAGGTCGCGAGTTTGACAAACTCTCTGCGCATGAGTCCGGTGAGCACCGGACGCGTCCGGTGTGGACTTGCAGAGCGTCCGGTGGTCCGCAGGTGACCGTTAGAATCTGACACACGAGATTCAAAGAGGACACGTGGCCTATCCCTGAGCACCGGATGCTGGGGGTCGAGCGTCCGGTGATCACTTAGTAGCGTCCGGTGCCCCCGATTTCAGCCCAGTGAAAGTGGCCAACGGCTAGTTTCTTTGAGGGGCTTATAAATAGTTGGTGGCCGGCTTTGGGGGGTTCTCTCTTGCATTTTTGACTACTTGAGGCATACTTTGAGCTAGAGAACACTCCCTCCACTCATCTCCTTGCTTGATTGCTAATCCTAGTGAGATTGAGTGAGATTCAAGTGCATTGCTTTGAGAGTTGCATTTAGTGGCACTTGATTCTTGAGTTTGCTGCGGATTTCTTGTTACTCTTGGGTGTTTCCCGACGCCCTAGATGGCTTGGAGCAGCGGTGGTGTTGAGCTCGTGATTGGAGATTGTTTCGAGCCTCACCAAGTGATTTGTGAGGGGTTCTTGAGCCTTCCCCGCGGGAGATCGCAAATTGGTTACTCTAGTGGATTGCTCGTGGCTTGGAGGATCCCCATCTTGTGAGTGGATGTGCGGCACCCGCTGAGGGTTTGGCTTTGGATTGCCAATTAGCTCGTGATCCATCAAGTGGGTGTATCGCCACAACGAGGAGTAGCTTGCCGGGAAGCAAGTGAACCTCGGTAAAAAATCTTGTGTCATCTCTTGCCGAGGTATTTCTTGTAATTGTGAGTGATTGGTTGGATATATCTCTACTCTACAACGTTGGTATAACAATCACTCTCCACTCCTTTACTTACTTGTTTATCTTGCTAGTTGTTTAGCTTGTTTAGTTTAGTCTTCTTGTTTAGGAGTGTAGCAAGTTTGTAGTTGTGCTTTCTTGTTGTAACTTGTATTTAGCTTTCTTGCTAGACTTGTGTAGGTGGCTTGCATAGCTTAGTTGTGCTAGTGCTAGAATAGCGTCGCCTTTTGTTTTACTAATCAACTTGTCTAGTTGAAGTTTGTAGAAATTTTAAATAGGCTATTCACCCCCCCTCTAGCCATTTGGACCTTTCAAGTGGTATCGGAGTCGAGGCACCGTTTATTTGAGGCTTAACAACCTACGGTGAAGAAATGGCTCTTAGTTTGCATATCAACAACACTAAGAAGGCACCTTACTTTGATGGCACCAATTATGCTTATTGGAAGGTCAAGATGACCGCCCATCTCAAGTCAATCAATAGAGAAGTTTGGAAGGTGACCGAAACAAAGTTTGAGGTTGCAAATGAGAATGCACCTACACCAGTTAAAGAAAAGAAGCTTCAATGCAATGACATTGCAATTAGTGCTCTTCATGAAGCTCTTGATGACAAGACCTTTGAGCAAATCAAGAACATTGAGGTTGCTCATGATGCATGGCAAAAATTAGAAGAAACATTTGAAGGCACCAAAGGTACGAAGACCGCAAAAGCTTACATCCTCCAAGAGAAGTTCTCAAGCTTCAAGATGCAAGAAGACGAAAGTGTGCCGGAGATGTTTCACCGGTTGCAAGTTATTGTGAATGAGCTCAAGGCACTTGGGGAAGAAGTAAAGGATAGTCAATTCTCTATGAAGTTCTTGAGAAGCTTGCCCAAGAGATTTGACACATTGATCACCGTGCTAGTCAAGACAACACTTAGTGAATCAACTCCCCAACAAGTCTTCCAAGAAGTGATGACCGATGATGCTTATAGAGAAGATGATGAGAAGGATGAGTTGATCAAGAAGAAGAAGAAGGATGGTGAGAAGAAAGATGATGAGAAGAAGAAAAGTGTGGCATTCAAGGCCTCCACATCCAAGGGCAAAGCCAAGCAAGAATCATCAAGTGAAGAAGAAGCAAGCTCTTGTGATAGTGATGAAGATGAGGAGATGGCTCTTCTTGTCAAGAGATTTGGCAAGTTTATGAAGAAGAAGGGCTATCGGGCAAGAAGGAAGAAGAGCTCCTCCAAGAAGAATGACCACTCCATGAGGTGCTTTAGATGCCATAGCAAGGATCATCTCATCGCCAAGTGTCCTTATGATAGTGATGATGAAGATGCTATCAAGAAGGAAAGAAAGAAGCAAAAGAAGAAGCAAGAAAAGAAGGAAGGCTCAAACAAGAAGAAGGGTGATGCCCATGTTGCAACTTGGGATAGTGATGACTCCTCAAGTGATGATGAGAGCACCAAGAAGAAGGCGCATGCTAGCATTGCAATTCAAGGAAAAAGCTCCATCTTCGACACTCCGTCATGCTTCATGGCTAAGGCCACTAAGGTATCATCCGATGATGAGAGTGACCATGATAGTGATAGTGATAGTGATGATGATGAACCAACTAAAGATGAACTAATCACTATGCTAGAAGATCGCACTCATCACTATAAAGAAACTAGAAAGGAGTGCAAGGCCTTGCTTAAGGATAAGAAAACCCTTGAGCAAGAACTTGATGAGCTTAGAGCATCTTATGAGAGTCTAAAGGAAGACCATAAGAAGCTTCAAAAGGCTCACACTAAGCTTGAAGAAGCTCATTCCTCTCTAGTTAACAAGTGTAAAAATGAGCCAACTAAAATTGAAAAAGCTCAAACTTGCAACATAGGCATAACGTGTGATATCTTGAGTAAGCCTATTGTTATTGCTTCTACTAACCCTTCATGTAGCACATCTACATCATCCTCATCTAGTAGTGATGGTTTCACATGTGACACCACACTAAAAGTTGAGAATGAAATTCTCAAAAAGGAGGTGAAGGAACTCAATCACACCTTAGCCAAGGCTTATGGTGGTGAGGACCGCTTGCTTATGTGCTTGGGTAGCCAAAGAGCTTCTCTCTACAAAGAGGGATTGGGCTATAACCCTAAGAAAGGCAAAGCCGCCTTTGCTCCTCACAAGACTAATTTTGTGAAGAACAATGGCCGGTATTGCAAAGCTTGCAAGCAAGTTGGTCACTTAGAGCAACAATGCATGAACAAGAAACCCAAAGCTCATGTATCCTCAATTAAGCTAAATTCTTTCTATGTGCTTACCAAGGATACAAAAGGTGTTCATGCTAAGTTCATTGGTGCACCATGGATGGGCTCAAAGAAGAAAGCCATTTGGGTACCAAAGAGCTTAGTTGCTAACCTTGGAGGACCCAATCAAGTTTGGGTACCTAAAAAGAATTGATCTTGTCTTGTAGGTCAATTACAAAGCCGGAGGAAGGCATTGGGTGCTTGATAGTGGGTGCACTCAACATATGACCGGGGAGTCTTGTATGTTCAAATCAATTGATACTAGTCAAAATGGTGGCTTTGATTCAATTACCTTCGGCAACAACAAGAAAGGCAAGGTCAAGGGGCTTGGTAAAATTGCTATCTCAAATGACATGAGCATATCAAATGTGTTGCTAGTTGAAAGCCTTGATTTCAATCTCTTGTCAATTGCACAACTTTGTGATCTTGGTTTCAAGTGCATCTTTGGTAGTGATGATGTTGAGGTGGTTAGTGTTGATGGATCAAACTTGATATTCAAAGGATTTAGGCATGGTAGCTTATACTTGGTTGATTTCAATGATAGTGACACTCAATTGACATCATGCCTAATTAGCAAATCAAGTTTGGGTTGGTTGTGGCATAGAAGGCTTGGTCATGTTGGAATGAAACAATTGAACAAACTATTGAGGCATGACTTAGTTAGAGGCTTGAAGGATGTCACCTTTGAGAAGGATAAACCTTGTAGTGCTTGTCAAGCCGGAAAGCAAGTTGGAAATGCACATCCTAAGAAAAGTGAAATGAGCACATCAAAGGCATTTGAGCTTTTGCACATGGATTTATTTGGGCCAACAACATATACTAGCATTGGTGGCAACAAGTATGGATTTGTGATAGTAGATGACTACACTAGATACACTTGGGTGTTCTTCCTCTATGACAAGAGTGATGTTTGTGATCTATTCAAGTCTTTTGTCAAGAGGGTGCAAAATGAGTTTGAAACCACTATCAAGAAGATTAGAAGTGACAATGGTAGTGAATTCAAGAACACAAGAATTGAGGAATTGTGTGATGATCTTGGCATTGGACATCAATTCTCTCCAACATACACTCCTCAATCCAATGGCGTAGTTGAAAGGAAAAATAGAACCTTGATTGACATGGCTAGATCAATGCTTAGTGAATACAATGTTAGCCATTCATTTTGGAGTGAAGCTATCAACACGGCTTGCTATTGTAGCAACCGTCTCTATTGCCATGGAAAGCTTGGGAAGACACCATATGAGCTATTGAATAGAAGAAAGCCCAACATTGCATACTTTAGAGTGTTTGGTTCCAAATGCTACATTCTCAAGAAAGGCACTAGATTGAGCAAGTTTGATAAGAAATGTGATGAAGGGTTCTTACTTGGTTATTCCACGACAAGCAAGGCATATAGAGTTTGGAACTTGGCAAGTGGCACATTGGAAGAAGTCCATGATGTTGAGTTTGATGAAACCGAGGGATCTCAAAATGAAGCTCAAAATACTGATGATGTGAGAGGAGATCAATTGGCAAATGCAATGAAGAACATGGATGTTGGTGACATAAGGCCAAGGCAAGTTGATGATGATAGTAATATTCACATGATCAATCAAGAAGTGCAAATTGATACAAATCAAGCAAGTACTTGTGGCTCTCATGATGATGATCAAAATCAAAATCAAGCTAGTGGAAGCAATCAACTCCCAATACTCCAACCTACAAGCATAGCAAGAGATCATCCATTAGATCAAGTCATTGGTGGTATTCAAAGTGGTGTTCAAACAAGATCAAGACTAGCATCCTTTTGTGAGCACTACTCATTTGTCTCATTTGAAGAACCAAAGAAAATAGAAGATGCATTGAAGGATTCCGATTGGGTAAATGCCATGCATGAAGAATTGAACAACTTCACAAGAAATCAAGTGTGGGAGCTTGTTGAGAGGCCAAAGAACTACAATGTGATTGGTACCAAGTGGGTCTTTAGAAACAAGCAAGATCAAGATGGTGTGGTTGTGAGAAACAAAGCAAGATTAGTAGCACAAGGCTACACTCAAGTTGAAGGTCTTGACTTTGGAGAAACATATGCACCAGTTGCAAGATTGGAGGCAATTAGAATATTATTAGCCTATGCTTGTGCCCACAACATCAAGCTCTATCAAATGGATGTGAAGAGTGCATTTCTCAATGGATACATCAATGAGTTGGTTTATGTTGAACAACCTCCCGGTTTTGAAGATGACAAGAAACCCAACCATGTGTACAAGCTCAAGAAGGCATTGTATGGTTTGAAGCAAGCACCTAGAGCATGGTATGAGAGATTGAGAGATTTCCTTCTCTCTAAAGGGTTCAAGATGGGAAAGGTTGACACTACCCTCTTCACCAAGAAGCTAGGCAATGACTTGTTTGTGTTGCAAATCTATGTTGATGATATCATCTTTGGTTCAACCAATCAAGACTTTTGTGAAGAGTTTGGAAGAATGATGGCTAATGAGTTTGAGATGTCTATGATTGGAGAGCTTAGTTACTTCCTTGGTCTTCAAATCAAGCAAATGAAGAATGGCACTTTTGTAAGTCAAGGAAAGTACATCAAGGACATGATCAAGAAGTTTGGGTTGCAAGAAGCCAAACCAATGAGCACACCTATGGGCACAAATGATCAATTAGGTAGTGATGCAAGTGGCAACATGGTAGATCAAAAGCTATACCGGTCCATGATTGGAAGTTTGCTCTATGTCACTGCATCAAGGCCGGATGTAATGTTTAGTGTGTGCAAATGTGCAAGATACCAAGCTTCACCTAGAGAGAGTCACTTGAAGGGAACCAAAAGAATATTGAGGTATCTAAAGGGCACTCATGATGTTGGATTATGGTATCCCAAGGGGTCTAACTTTGAGTTGATTGGATATTCGGACTCCGACTATGGTGGATGCAAGATTGATAGAATGAGCACAAGTGGCACTTGTCAATTGCTAGGAAGGTCTCTAGTTTCATGGTCATCAAAGAAACAAAATAGTGTTGCACTATCAACCGCCGAGGCCGAATACATTAGTGCCGGTAGTTGTTGTGCACAATTGCTTTGGATGAAAGCTACCTTGAATGACTTTGGAATCAAATTCAAGAATGTGCCTTTGCTATGTGACAATGAGAGTGCAATCAAGATGACACAAAATCCGGTTCAACATTCAAGAACCAAGCACATTGACATAAGGCACCATTTCATAAGAGACCATCAACAAAAGGGTGATATTAGCATTGAAAGCATTGGCACCGAAGATCAACTAGCCGACATCTTCACCAAGCCACTTGATGAGAAGAGATTTTGCAAGTTGAGTAATGAGTTGAACATACTTGACTTCTCCAACTTGAGATGAGTGCACCCCCACATTTCTATATGACATGCCTCTCCTCCAACAAAGCAAGGTAAAGTTGATTGACATAGCATTCATATTTTGCTAAGGACATGATTAGAACATATAGACATGTTTGCATGACAAATAGGCTAATTCATGAAAATCAAAAGATTTTGATGTATGTATGGTACCACTATTGCTTCTATGTTTGATTGATCTAGTGGTAGCATATGACATGTTTGTGATCCTGTAAGCCTAGTGTTGGATCTAGAATATGAGCTTAAGATGTGTAATTCAACATGGTCAAGATAACCCTTATACTTTATGAGGTGTGAAAAGCTTGTCCTTGGATCAAACTGAATTACATACTCTAGGCAAGTGATCTAGATTGAACCATAATTTGACCCTCACATTGATTGACTTAATTCTCACTAAAATTTTGAACCTTTGTGGTCATTGATGACAAAGGGGGAGAGAAACAAAGATAAAGTCAAAAAGGGGAAGAGAAACAAAGATAGGAAGAGAAAACACCTTTAAACTTGAGCACACAAATAGGGGGAGCAAGCTCATGAACCATTTGCTGCATTTGTATGTGCACTAACATAATGAGTTGTTGCAAGTTTAAATTCACAACTCTTGTTTGATTGGTGTTTGCTAGAAATAGAACTTGAATGATGCTTTGATTTCTAGCATAGAGTTTTATTTTCTTGTGGTATCCAGACATATAATGTGATCTCACGAGGTATCTTGAGTTTTTGATGTATGTCTAGCTACATTGGTACTAAGGATGGTATATTGGCAACTCCGATTGGTATCACGCTTCAAAGGTCCATTCTATATACCTTAGCATAATTTTGGTAGTAATAAATCTCCCAAAACTCTAATTTATGCATATTTGCAAACTTGAACCAAACTCATGGAAGCACATATGTAGGGGGAGCTAATACTACCAAAACCGAAATTGAAATGTTTGTCCAACCTTGTCTCATGGTTAAAATGCTTTGGACAAGCAATTCAAGTTCATTATGATTTCATTTCATATCTTTGTGATGGTGTAAGGTCCAAATGGCTAGAGAGGGGGGTGAATAGCCTATTTAAAATTTCTACAAACTTCACTAAGCAAGTGAGTTAGTAAAACAAAAGGCGAAGCTATTCTAGCACTAGCACAACTAAGCTATGCAAGCCACCTACACAAGTCTAGCAAGAAAGCTAAGCTAAACAAGCTACACAACTAGCAAGGTATACACAAAGGTAAAGGAGAGGGGAGTGATTATTATACTGATGTTGTAGAGTAGAAATATATCCAATCAATCACTCACAATCACAAGAGAATCCTCGGTAAGAGATGACACAAGATTTTTTACCGAGGTTCACTTGCTTCCCGGCAGGCTACTCCTCGTTGTGGCGATACACCCACTTGATGGATCACGAGCTAATTGGTAATCCAAAGCCAAACCCTCAGCGGGTGCCGCACATCCACTCACAAGATGGGGATCCTCCAAGCCACGAGCAATCCACTAGAGTAGCCAATTGCGATCTCCCGCGGGGAAGGCTCAAGAACCCCTCACAAATCACTTGGTGAGGCTCGAAACAATCTCCAATCACGAGCTCAACACCACCGCTGCTCCAAGCCGTCTAGGGCGTCGGGAAACACCCAAGAGTAACAAGAAATCCGCAGCAAACTCAAGAATCAAGTGCCACTAAATGCAACTCTCAAAGCAATGCACTTGAATCTCACTCAATCTCACTAGGATGAGCAATCAAGCAAGGAGATGAGTGGAGGGAGTATTCTCTAGCTCAATGTATGTCTCAAGTAATCAAATGTGCAAGAACTAACCTCCCAAAGCCGGCCACCTTCTATTTATAAGCCCCTCAAAGAAACTAGCCGTTGGCTGTTTTCACTGGGCTGAAAACGGGGGCACCGGACGCTACTAAGTGAGCACCGGACGCTCGACTCCCTGCGTCCGGTGCACTGGAGTTGACCACGTGTCCTCTTTGAATCTCGCGTGTCAGATCCTAACGGCTACCTGCAACACACCGGACGCTCTGCAAGTCCACACCGGACAGTCCGGTGCTCACCGGACTCATGCGCAGAGAGGGTGTCAAACTCGCGACCTCACCGGACGCTGGGCACCGGACGGTCCGGTGCTCACCGGACTCGTGCGCAGAGAGGGTTGCAAAAACTCCTCACACCGGACGCTAACCACCGGACGCTCTCAGAGTGCGTCCGGTGCTCAACCCTAGCAGGGTCAAGCACACCGGACGCTGAGGCCAGCGTCCGGTGCCTCCGCACTCAGCGTTCGGTGAGTGTTTCTCAGTGAGAAAACACTCCCGCGACTTCTCAAAAATTTCCCACCGGCGCAATAGAAAATATACACTTATTTTTCTCAAAAGTGCCGAATCCCAAACCCCTCTCAACCCTAGGAACTCCACCTCCTTTGCAAATGTGCTAACACCAACAAGTGTCCACCACCAAAGTGCAAGTGTGTTAGCTTTTCACAAACATTTTCGCCAAAGGAGTTAAGTTAGCACTTTACTAGATCCTAATGCATATGCTCAAGATATGAACCTAGTAGCACTTGATTCGAGAGATGACCGTGATTTCCCCTCTTGATAGTCGGCTATCTATCCTAAACCCGGTCAATCACTTCTCTACTCATCTTAGACCGGCAAAAGTAAAACCCTATTTTTATACCTTTGCCTTGATAACTTTGCTCCTCGTCTATCACCATGATCTCCACTTCATGCTTCATCCCTTTGTGATCATGTGGCCATCTTTCCATGCCACCATGCTCCTTCATCACATGTGTTGCTATGCCTAACTCAAGTCACTTAAACAAAAGGCATTAGCAACTTGGTGTCATTAATTACCAAAACCAAACTTGGGCTTTCAATCTCCCCCTTTTTGGTAATTGATGACAACCATCACAAAGATATGAAATGAAATCATAATGAACTTGAATTGCTTGTCCAAAGCATTTTTATCATGAGACAAGGTTGGACAAACATTTCAAATTCGGTTTTGGTAGTACTAGCTCCCCCTACATATGTGCTTCCATGAGTTTGGTTCAAGTTTGCACATATGCATGAAATGGAATTTTGGGAGATTTATTACTTCCAAAATGATGCTAAGGTATATAGAATGGACCTTTGAAGCGTGATACCAATCGGAGTTGCCAATATACCATCCTTAGCACCAATGTGGCTAGACATACACCAAAAACTCAAGATACCTCGTGAGATCACAATAAATGTCTAGATACCATAAGAAATAAAACTTTATGCTAGAATTCAAAGCATCATTCATGTTCTATTTCTAGCAAACACCAATCAAACAAGAATAGTGAATTTAACCTTGCAATGCAACACAACACTATGTTAGTGCACATTCAAATGCAACAAGTGGTTCATGAGCTTCCTCCCCCTATTTGTGTGCTCAAGTTTTGATTTATCCATTTCAATTTTCAAAGGTTATGTCTCCCCCTTTAGCATCTCCGCCTTTAGCACTTTTCTCCCCCTTAATGACTTTATCTTTGTTTCTCTCCCCCTTTGTCATCAATGACCACAAAGGTTCAAATTTTAGTGAGAATTAAGTCAATCAATGTGAGGGTCAAATTATGGTTCAATCTAAAACACTTGCCTAAAACATGTAATTCGGTTTGATCCAAGGACAAGCTTTTTCACACCTCATAAAGTATAAGGGTTATCTTGACCATGTTGAATTACACATCATAAGCTCATATTCTAGATTCAACACTAGGCTCACAAGCTCACAAATATGTCATATGCTACCACTAGATCAATCAAACATAGAAGCAATAGTGGTACCATACATACATCAAAATCTTTTGATTTTCATGAATGAGCCTATTGTCATGCAAACATGTCTATATGTTCTAATCATGTCCTTATCAAGTATGAATGCTATGTCAACCAACTTTACCTTGCATTATTGGAGGAGAGGCATGTCATGTATAAATGTGGGGGTGCACTCATCTCAAGTTGGAGAAGTCAAGTATGTTCAATTCATTTCTCAGCTTGCAAAATCTCTTCTCATCAAGTGGCTTTGTGAAGATGTTGGCTAGTTGATCTTCGGTGCCAATGCTTTCAATGCTAATATCACCCTTTTGTTGATGGTCTCTTATGAAATGGTGCCTTATGTCAATGTGCTTGGTTCTTGAATGATGAACCGGATTTTGTGTCATCTTGATTGCACTTTCATTGTCACATAGCAAAGGCACATTCTTGAATTTGATTCCAAAGTCACTCAACGTAGCTTTAATCCAAAGCAATTGTGCACAACAACTACCGGCACTAATGTATTCGGCCTCGGCGGTTGATAGTGCAACACTATTTTGTTTCTTTGATGACCATGAAACTAGAGATCTTCGTAGCAATTGACAAGTGCCACTTGTGCTCATTCTATCAATCTTGCATCCACCATAGTCGGAGTCCGAATATCCAATCAATTCAAAGTTAGACCCCTTGGGATACCATAATCCAACATCATGAGTGCCTTTAAGATACCTCAATATCCTCTTGGTTGCCTTCAAGTGACTCTCTCTAGGTGAAGCTTGGTATCTTGCACACTTGCACACACTAAACATCACATCCGGCCTTGATGCGGTGACATAGAGCAAACTTCCAATCATAGACCGATATAGCTTTTGGTCTACCATGTTGCCACTTGCATCACTACCTAGTTGATCATTTGTGCCCATAGGTGTGCTCATTGGTTTAGCTTCTTGTAATCCAAACTTCTTGATCATGTCCTTGATGTACTTGCCTTGACTCACAAAAGTGCCATTTTTCATTTGCTTGATTTGAAGACCAAGGAAGTAACTAAGCTCTCCAATCATGGACATCTCAAACTCATTTGCCATCATTCTTCCAAACTCTTCACAAAAGTCTTGATTGGTTGAACCAAAGATGATATCATCAACATAGATTTGCAACACAAACAAGTCATTGCCTAGCTTCTTGGTGAAGAGAGTAGTGTCAACGTTTCCCATCTTGAACCCTTTAGAGAGAAGGAAATCTCTCAATCTCTCATACCATGCTCTAGGTGCTTGCTTCAAACCATACAATGCCTTCTTGAGCTTGTACACATGGTTGGGTTTCTTGTCATCTTCAAAACCGGGAGGTTGTTCAACAGAAACCAACTCATTGATGTATCCATTGAGAAATGCACTCTTCACATCCATTTGATAGAGCTTGATGTTGTGGGCACAAGCATAGGCTAATAATATTCTAATTGCCTCCAATCTTGCAACCGGTGCATATGTCTCACCAAAGTCAAGACCTTCTACTTGAGTGTAGCCTTGTGCTACTAATCTTGCTTTGTTTCTCACAACCACACCATCTTGATCTTGCTTGTTTCTAAAGACCCACTTGGTACCAATCACATTGTAGTTCTTTGGCCTCTCAACAAGCTCCCACACTTGGTTTCTTGTGAAGTTATTCAATTCTTCATGCATGGCATTTACCCAATCGGAATCTCTCAATGCGTCTTCTATTCTCTTTGGTTCTTCAAATGAGACAAATGAATAGTGCTCACAAAAGGATGCTAGCCTTGATCTTGTTTGTACACCACATTGAATTCCTCCAATGACTTGATCCAATGGATGATCCCCTGCTATGCTTGTAGGTTGGAGTATTGGAAGTTGATTGCTTCCACTTGCTTGATTTTGATTTTGATCATCACCATGAGAGCCACTAGTACTTGCTTGATTTGTGTCAATTTGCACTTCTTGATTGATCATGTGAATGTCATTATCATCATCAACTTGCATTGGCCGTATGTCACCAACATCCATGCTCTTCATTGCATTTGCCAATTGATCTCCTCTCACATCATCAAGATTTTGAGCTTCACTTTGAGATCCCTCGGTTTCATCAAACTCAACATCATGGACTTCTTCCAATGTGCCACTTGCCAAGTTCCAAACTCTATATGCCTTGCTTGTGGTGGAATAACCAAGTAAGAACCCTTCATCACATTTCTTCTCAAACTTGCTCAATCTAGTGCCTTTCTTGAGAATGTAGCATTTGCAACCAAACACTCTAAAATATGCAATGTTGGGCTTTCTTCCATTCAATAGCTCATATGGTGTCTTCCCAAGCTTCCCATGGCAATAGAGACGGTTTCTACAATAGCAAGCCGTGTTGATGGCTTCACTCCAAAAAGAATGGCTAACATTGTACTCACTAAGCATGGATCTAGCCATATCAATCAAGGTTCTATTCTTCCTTTCAACTACACCATTGGATTGAGGAGTGTATGTTGGAGAGAATTGATGTCCAATGCCAAGATCATCACACAATTCCTCAATTCTTGTGTTCTTGAATTCACTACCATTGTCACTTCTAATCTTCTTGATAGTGGTTTCAAACTCATTTTGCACCCTCTTGACAAAAGACTTGAATAGATCACAAACATCACTCTTGTCATAGAGGAAGAACACCCAAGTATATCTAGTGTAGTCATCAACTATCACAAATCCATACTTGTTGCCACCAATGCTAGTGTATGTTGTTGGCCCAAATAAATCCATGTGCAATAGCTCAAATACCTTTGATGTGCTCATTTCATTTTTCTTAGGATGTGCATTTCCAACTTGCTTTCCGGCTTGACAAGCACTACATGGTTTATCCTTCTCAAAGGTGACATCTTTCAAGCCTCTAACTAAGTCATGCCTTAATAGTTTGTTCAATTGTTTCATTCCAACATGACCAAGCCTTCTATGCCACAACCAACCCAAACTTGATTTGCTAATTAGGCATGATGTCAATTGAGTGTCACTATCATTGAAATCAACCAAGTATAAGCTACCATGCCTAAATCCTTTGAATATCAAGTTTGATCCATCAATACTAACAACCTCAACATCATCACTTCCAAAGATGCACTTGAAACCAAGGTCACAAAGTTGTGCAATTGATAAGAGATTGAAGTCAAGGCTTTCAACTAGCAACACATTTGATATGCTCATGTCATTTGAGATAGCAATTTTACCAAGCCCCTTGACCTTGCCTTTCTTGTTGTTGCCGAAGGTAATTGAATCAAAGCCACCTTTTTGACTAGTATCAATTGATTTGAACATACAAGACTCCCCGGTCATATGTTGAGTGCACCCACTATCAAGCACCCAATGCCTTCCTCCGGCTTTGTAATTGACCTACAAGACAAGATCAATTCTTTTTAGGTACCCAAACTTGATTGGGTCCTCCAAGGTTAGCAACTAAGCTCTTTGGTACCCAAATGGCTTTCTTCTTTGAGCCCATCCATGGTGCACCAATGAACTTAGCATGAACACCTTTTGTATCCTTGGTAAGTACATAGAAAGAATTAAGCTTAATTGAGGATACATGAGCTTTGGGTTTCTTGTTCATGCATTGTTGCTCTAAGTGACCAACTTGCTTGCAAGCTTTGCAATACCGGCCATTGTTCTTCACAAAAGTAGTCTTGTGAGGAGCATAGGCGGCTTTGCCTTTCTTGGGGTTATAGCCCAATCCCTCTTTGTAGAGAGAAGCTCTTTGGCTACCCAAGCACATAAGCAAGCGGTCCTCACCACCATAAGCCTTGGCTAAGGTGTGATTGAGCTCTTTCACCTCCTTCTTGAGAATTTCATTCTCAACTTTTAGTGTGGTGTCACAAGTGAAACCATCACTACTAGATGAGGATGATGTAGATGTGCTACATGAAGGGTTAGTAGAAGCAATAACAATAGGCTTACTCAAGATATCACATGTTATGCCTATGTTGCAAGTTTGAGCTTTTTCAATTTTAGTTGGCTCATTTTTACACTTGTTAACTAGAGAGGAATGAGCTTCTTCAAGCTTAGTGTGAGCCTTTTGAAGCTTCTTATGGTCTTCCTTTAGACTCTCATAAGATGCTCTAAGCTCATCAAGTTCTTGCTCAAGGGTTTTCTTATCCTTAAGCAAGGCCTTGCACTCCTTTCTAGTTTCTTTATAGTGATGAGTGCAATCTTCTAGCATAGTGATTAGTTCATCTTTAGTTGGTTCATCATCATCACTATCACTATCACTATCATGGTCACTCTCATCATCGGATGATACCTTAGTGGCCTTAGCCATGAAGCATGACGGAGTGTCGAAGATGGAGCTTTTTCCTTGAATTGCAATGCTAGCATGCGCCTTCTTCTTGGTGCTCTCATCATCACTTGAGGAGTCATCACTATCCCAAGTTGCAACATGGGCATCACCCTTCTTCTTGTTTGAGCCTTCCTTCTTTTCTTGCTTCTTCTTTTGCTTCTTTATTTCCTTCTTGATAGCATCTTCATCATCACTATCATAAGAACACTTGGCGATGAGATGATCCTTGCTATGGCATCTAAAGCACCTCATGGAGTGGTCATTCTTCTTGGAGGAGCTCTTCTTCCTTCTTGCCCGATAGCCCTTCTTCTTCATAAACTTGCCAAATCTCTTGACAAGAAGAGCCATCTCCTCATCTTCATCACTATCACAAGAGCTTGCTTCTTCTTCACTTGATGACTCTTGCTTGGCTTTGCCCTTGGATGTGGAGGCCTAATGCCACACTTTTCTTCTTCTCATCATCTTTCTTCTCACCATCCTTCTTCTTCTTGATCAACTCATCCTTCTCATCATCTTCTCTATAAGCATCATCGGGCATCACTTCTTGGAAGACTTGTTGGGGAGTTGATTCACTAAGTGTTGTCTTGACTAGCACGGTGATCAAAGTGTCAAATATCTTGGGCAAGCTTCTCAAGAACTTCATAGAGAATTGACTATCCTTTACTTCTTCCCCAAGTGCCTTGAGCTCATTCACAATAACTTGCAACCGGTGAAACATCTCCGGCACACTTTGGTCGTCTTGCATCTTGAAGCTTGAGAACTTCTCTTGGAGGATGTAAGCTTTTGCGGTCTTGGAGCAAGTGAACCTCGGTAAAAAATCTTGTGTCATCTCTTGCCGAGGTATTTCTTGTAATTGTGAGTGATTGGTTGGATATATCTCTACTCTACAACGTTGGTATAACAATCACTCTCCACTCCTTTACTTACTTGTTTATCTTGCTAGTTGTTTAGCTTGTTTAGTTTACTCTTCTTGTTTAGGAGTGTAGCAAGTTTGTAGTTGTGCTTTCTTGTTGTAACTTGTATTTAGCTTTCTTGCTAGACTTGTGTAGGTGGCTTGCATAGCTTAGTTGTGCTAGTGCTAGAATAGCGTCGCCTTTTGTTTTACTAATCAACTTGTCTAGTTAAAGTTTGTAGAAATTTTAAATAGGCTATTCACCCCCCCTCTAGCCATTTGGACCTTTCACCCCTCCGCCCCCGCCCTAGTCCATGACGGTGATGGCGGCACTAGTGCTGTACGCGAGGATCAGCGTGCGTGTGTCAGAAACGGCGACACCCGCCAGCCGAAGGCGAGCGTACTCGTCGGTGCACCTAGTCCCTAGTTTGGAACTGCTGTTGTGTTGTTGACAATGCGTTTGAATAGGCACCCCAGTCCCCAGTTTGGAACTGCTGTGATCTCAGACTGGGATCTCAGACTGGGATCAGATTTCAGTTAATTTCAATAGGCTAAGGCAAAGTTTATGTCATTTTTTGATAAGCTCTGGCCTCTGACTTCAGTCAAGCACATGCATACGCAGTTCTTGATCTTGTCACTATATATTGTCTCAGAAAAATACTGCATTCATTTTATCGAGATTAGGGGAGTAGGAATGTAGAATGCTTCGTTCTTATGTAGGCCTCCTTTTGTAATGTGCAGAAAAGACAAAGAAAAAACTTATGAATTATGAATCAAGTTATTGTAGCATCCTTTTGGGATATAAGCTATGCTCTATGCGTTATCAGCCTGCTTCGCTTGAGGAGCAAGAGAGGTGCATGTCTGCCGATGGCCGTATCATCTTCGGGCAGCTCTAGAAGTGGCGGTTGCCTCCTCTTTGCGATTTGCTCCATGAAATGCTTGTGGTGTTTGTTGGTCGTTTGAGGTGAAGGAGTGCGATTGACATCATCCATCGTAGCCATGATCGTTGCGTCTCTCCTAGGGTGGTGGGCCTGACATTGGCATTAGCTAGTGCTAGGTTCATGGGCCAGGGAGAGGAGTGGTCGTAGCCACACCTTGGTGGCTTGGGCATGCCTCGGCATCCATGATACCTGGCTTTACCCCATGGTGGTGTCGTGGCTTGTGGCTGCCATGCACTGTCAACAACGGAAGCAAGTCCGTCGTCCAGTGAGAAGCCTTTGTTGTGGCAACCACCATAGTAGGTGAGCACCCAGGCTTGGTGCTCTTGTTGGCCGGATGACGATGAGCAAAGTGTCGAGCTCCTTCAGCTTTGGGTTGACCCACGTGGGAGGCCCCACACTGGCATACAACTGCATCACCATTAGATTTAGCCTGGAGCAGTGTGCAGCAGCAGAGGGAGTGGCATTGGTGTCTCTCGTTGGCTTCTCTCGCCACCAGTGTCATCGTCGAATTCTGCTGCACCCCTTAACACCCTACGTGAACCGTCCAAGCTCGGTGGACCATTGTGGGGTGCGTGCGGGGAGGCCGGTGGTCAGTCGCCACGAGAGTAGTATCATGGCAGGTCAGCACCCTTAGCCACTGTCATTGTAGCAGACCTGGGCCACTTGCAATTCATGGCAAGGTGGTGAAAGTTGTGGCAGGATAGGCAACACTGTGGCGACCAACAAGTCACTACTCGGTGCTTGGACAGATAGTTGAAACACCTGTCATGAAAGCTCTATGGGATCTTCCGAGCCTGCTGGAGCAATTTTGAATGAGGCTCAAATTCAGTAGCTACGGGTCACGTCTCTTATCAGTGGAGGATCTCTCGCCACCCATCCACATTGGAGGCGGAGACCTATCCACGGTGACCGAGGCATCAGCGGGTAGGGACACGCTCATCCATAGGCCGAGCAGGCAAGCTGCACACCAGTTGGGGGCATGGCCGGCTACGTTTCCTCTAGCTTTGTCTAGGTTCCTGCCGCCCTATGTCCATTTCGCCACAACATAGAAACACAATTGAATGAGTTTGGGCGCACTGCAGGGTTGTAGTTACATGCTTCACCAGATGACGAGCAATATCTAGGTATGTTGTGGGGTCATCATCATCGAAATCCTCCCCGTTGTGGTCTGCTCATGGGCATTGCTTTGTGCACCCTTATGAGAAGCAACTTGGGTAGAACGGAGCCGTGTCCGGTGATAGGGAGGAGGATTTGGGGGAGGTTAGAGTATCTGGCTGGGGGACGCCAGTGGAGCAGTGGCGGTTGAGCCATGTGCTTCCTAGCATTAGGGGACTATGGAGACCTAGATCCGACTCCATGCTCGGCTATAGGCTAGCCACGGCGGTGGCATCAGCCATTGGTGGTGGAGGGGCATTGGTGGTAGAGGATGACATGAAAACATTGTCTGGTTGGTGAGGCGAGCGCGGCTCCGTAGCCAGACAAGGATGCGACGATGTGGCCTATCATTGATGAGGCATGAGCGGAGCCGTGGCCAAACAAAGATGCGATGGTGCGGGCTTCAGCAGGTGTGGTTGCCATCATCGGACAGTTGGCGGCGCAAACTACGACTGGCAAGGCAGACACAGAGCCTCAGCCGGATGATGGTTCCACACGCGGGACAGGAGGGGAGGGGCAGACGACGGAGTAGATGGAGGAGAGCAGGAGGGAGTTGTTTGAGATGGCGGCGGTGCAGTGGCCGCCAGGGGCTAGGGTTTCATTGTGGTGTCTAGAGTTTCTGCGGTCTCCAAAGATAACAACTCCATGAGTATGACTAAAACCAATAGCCAAATTGCTTAATTTGGCCATTATGTAAAATAAAAAAACTCTCCAAAAAGAAATGGTCGACAAAAGACTAGCTATTTTTTGTCTATTACGTTGAAAAGTTGCCACGTCATGTACCTGTCATCCAATCCCAACCACCGCTCAGACCTATTCTTGGCACGTTATTAAATAGGAACGGACTCAACTCCCTCGGCGTCGTCCTGGCAGCTTTGGGTGACTGCGTGAGTGAAGGACCGAAAATGGCGAGGGGGTGAATGGGAGCCTCAAATTTCTTTCGAAATATTTAGCCGCTGTCCCAAATTCACCACCAAACACGAGCACGTTCTAAAACTGAAATACTCAAGCCAACTAGTGACAAGAGTATCTAGAAAAATTCTTTAGAACAGTAGGAAGCTAATGCAACATACGGAACACGAATCGGAGTACAAACAACCAAACTACTAGCGAAACAGAAAATCAAAGTCTGAAAAATTATCCAGAAAATACCCTGAAAAATTAGGCAAGAAAGACACAGAGTAACACAAAACTGACTACAGAAAACAATCACAGAACAAGGATGACCATGTCGGCGGGGAGTAATTCCTGCTACAAGCAAAGCACGCAAAAAGCTGATGAGCTTCAAAGCACTTTGGCCAAACGGAGAGCAAAGACAAGCTTTGAGAGAGAATTTTTTTAAAAAAACTAAACACTACTGTCTGATTGAGACATCTCCAAAAACCAAGAAAACAGAATAGGAGAGAAGCTACTCCTGCTTGACCTCTACGATGAAACTAACAGGAAGCAAAACAAAAACTGCTCAGGCCAGACTTGGACACGGCACCGAGGGAAGTTCTGAACATAGGTAGTAAACAAACACGAACAGGAAGGAGGCGAACTGCTAATTGAAAATCTGTACTCACTGGTGGAGACCGGTGTCAAGACTGGTGACTTAGATTTAAGCCTGGTGCTCCACGAACTGCACCCAGAAAGCAGCCGCCTGAATCAAATCCCAACTACAGGGCACAAAGCACTAGGCATTTATAGTGCTGTTCCTGTATCCCATCCTTGAACACGAACAAACAAAACTGCTCCAAAGCAAGAACAGAGAATGGAAGAACGAGCAGAGGGGTTGCTCCCTGCTGGACAGAGCTCGTGACCCAAAGGATGCTGCTGGTCTGCACGCAGCACACACTCAAGCACTAGCCAACAGCACACACTTAAGCACCTGCCATCAAACCCCCTACAGAAACGTCACACGAACACAAGAACAGGACTGCTACTCACGAACAGAAAAAGAAGCAACCACAAAATCGAATAGAACTCAGTCAAAACAAAAAGAATCACTCCCAAACTTTGCACAGATAAAATTCGACCTAGCACGAACTCATCCCCAAGAAATCATTGTTTGGGATTAACCCAAACTCCGGGAAAATCAGATCGTAGCCAAAAACGAAAAAGGAGAAAAACAAAAAACTTAGTGGACGAAAATCACAAGCACAAGTGATTGAATCCCGGAGGACAACTGGAGGATTTGGGCCTCCATTCTCAACTCGAAAACCAGTACAAAACACTCCTAAAAATTTCAGTTCATAGCCTACTCTACTAAACAAAACCAAAACCAGGAAGAGAGAGGAGGAAAGAGATGGAGATGGAAAAGAGAGGTGGGAGAGAGATGGGAGAATTGGGGACTCTCCCGATTTATTTATCAGGCATATTACATATTTCCTAAATGCCTCTAGATATTTTTTGAGCGAACTAGCTAGCCCTAGGGGCATTCTAGTCCAACTCGACATGACCTAAATCCGACGGCCACCGCGCCTTTTCACCGGTAGCCTCGCTCCGAAGCGATCTCACCGATGCCGCCACGTGCCATCCGTCCGCATCGGGACCTCCGCCCGGGTTTTGACGCCCAACCCCGCGAAACCCGCCGCGAGTAGCGTACTCCATACGCTTCCCCGCCACTCGACACGTGTCACCGCCGTCCTCGACCGGCCAGCCCGCTAAGTCCTCCTGAGCCTCGCTCGACTCGCGTCCGCCGTCTTGACTTGGTCAACACGGTCACTTCCATGTACACTTGCACTTGTCGATGTCCCAGATGTCAGCCACTACGGTTGGTCACCCGGCCTCCTGGTCCGTCAGTCCAAGCCTCACGTTCGTCCTTCACCGCTCCAGGTCCATCAGCACGGCACGTCTCTACTTGACCTTCACCTCGCCGTCGACCACCGCCTCCGAGCTCCACAGCTGAACACCACAAGCCAAGAGACATGTCGCACACATAGCTTTCGCCATGTTAATGTTAGTTACCAACTCAACCTATTTATGGATCACGTTGACAATCACTCATCACAAAACGTACCACAAGAGTACTTCTCGACCTTGTGTTCGCAGTGAGTAGGGACTCCCGCGGCGTCCTGGCCCCGACAACCGAAAAATTGTGTATGTACTGTGTAGGCAATCGGCGTTCGAACAGAGGGAATGGTTCATCGCTTCATCTGCATATTTCAGACAACCTGGCAACCTGCAGTGGGGATCCATTGTCTACGTGGAATGTGACAGTATACTGTGTCAAAAGAAAAGCCCCACCATCAGGCCACACTGTTCACTGGAGTTCCCAGGCAACCAAACAATGATGAAGATGAGAAAATTACATTAAGAGCCGCAGGAGTAATCATTAATTAATCCCAGAACATATAGAAGTACAAAAGCAAAGTACATTAACCGTTCCAAATTACAAACAGTATAGTTCCAAATTGCAAAGAGTACAAGTTTATTTGTTCTCAGCACACCAGTTCATAACTTCATACACACAAAGCTTGGTTTTGTGGCAACCCGAAATCACCAATTATTACAACACTTACAAATTAAACCCAAACAGATTGAGCAAACCAGCACAATGACAACATGTCCCTCAGCGAACATTACCAGACGAAAAATAATACTCGGTCATAAAAAACAGGTTAGAAAAACACTGTGATGGATAAATGGAGAGGCCAACTGAGTTGTGTGCTTGACGCAGAGCTTTGTATCTGAAACCAAACTGATCACCTGAGGTAGCTTTCAATGATATGTTTCTTGCGTGATACAAACTCTGGTGGCGCCACATGCAAGTAGTAGTAACTCTGCTCTGGTAGCTTCAACTGCAACCTGTTCCACCACTCACGCTCTCCGTTGACTCTCACCTTGTACTTTGGATATTTCTTCTTCAGGAATGGGAGATGGCGAAAGGATTGGCAACCCCGGACAAAGAGCTTCTCCCACTTTGGCGTTTCAAACTGAAATTTAACAAGATCATGGATGTGCAGCAGTTGTGGAAGCTCCTGGAGGTAGATGCTTTTGATGTTTGGGAGTGGAGAAAGTTGTACCGCATAATAAGGTCCACAGTAGAAAATTGTCTTCAGGTTGGAGCAGAAGAGAATGACCAGAGTCTCCAACGCAGGTAACGACATTGAATATGGGAAAAGTTTCTCCAATCGGGGACAGTGCTCAAGGTGAATGTGTTTTAGTAGCTTCAAAGTGACAGAGTCATAGCGAGTTCTCCAATCCCGCACAGGCTCAACAATGCATAGTAGGTTCTTAAGGCAGGAGGCCTGCAGTATCCTTAGGGATTCTAATACCTCTGTGACCGGTGGTCTCATTCTGAATACAACAGTCATTTGATTGCAGTCAAGGAGCAGGCATTCTTCTAGTGTCATGAGACTATTACTGAGGTCAGTAAGGCAACTGACGAAATTATCATCTGTAATGAATATTGAGTTTGTCACAGAAAGAATATGCCTTAAGCCATTCGGGTACTGATTCACTGCAGATATCTCAACATGACGTTGTTTTGGCTGAAGCTTCATCATAGACACAACACTAGCAGGCTTAGAATACTGGACATCATGATAAGTTGAATTCTTCTGGATCATGGTAGATAACTCAGCTTCATTGTTCTGTGGCTTCTTTCCTGTCACATTGCATGGTTTAACTTGGACATTGAATGACTGTAGAAACTGTCCTTCCTTGACTAACCTTTTAGAAGCATCTTCATTGAAGCTATGGAACCTCTTTCTGCTGATTTTCATCTCCACAAGTTTTCTTCTGGTAAAACATCTGCTGAATTTGACTATCATCGTTTGCACAGTGATCCAAATAGAAAACTTTAGGAAACCGGACCAACTGATGCCATGGGAATCTCCTGAAACATGGGACGCCAACAAGAAGTAACATTTTGAGTTGTGGTAGGTTTGGGAGGTTGTGAGGGAGCTCCTCAATGGCTGTTCCAGAAAGATCAACATCCTCCAATGCTCTAACATCATCACCAAAGTTCACAGATTTGAGCTTGCTACACCCAGACAAGGACAGGCACCTAACCCATGGTCTGGAGAGTGAGAAGGTTCTCAGATTAGGATGCCCAAGGATCTTGATATCTTCCAATGCTTCCCATGTTTGTATATAAAGGTTTTCAAGGAATGGTAATAGTTCCCAAAGAATCTGAAGTGTTAGCCTAATGCAGTTAGAGATATGTAGCTCTTTGAGGCATTTGGCTTTGGACAGTGATGATGGGAGTGACCTTAGGCTAATGGAGTTACTAAGATGTAGCACTTCAAGGCTGTTGGCTTCAGACAGGGACATCGGTAGTGATATCAATACCATGTTATTGATTAGCTTCAGTGTATGCAGGCTTTGCATGTTTTGGAACATGTGATCTGGAAAAGCTGTAATCTGAGTCCCCTCGACATGAAGAACTAATAGATTTGACAGTTGAGCCATGGAAAGAGGTAACTCTCTGAGATTGGTGCAATTACCGAAAATGAGCTCCTCGAGGCTTGACATTTCGCAGAAGAATTCAGAAGGCAGGGTGGAAAACTTTGAGCCTGATAGGTCAAGGTAGTGCAGATTTCTCTTGTTGCTGCCATCTTGTTGTATTAGCTCAATCAAGGGAACTCCATTCATATCTAAGACTGCAAGGTTCTCGAGATGAGCAAGTGGTGATGATTGTTTTTCAGAATTAGGTGGTATTGGAGACAAGATCTTTAGCTGAGAACAGCCTCTGAGCGAGAGCAAGTAGAGATTGAGTACATTGGAAAATGAAAGAGGAAGTGAATTTATAGGGGTGTAGGACAAATCAAGGACATGGAGGTGTGGGGTGAGAAGTTTATCAAGACGAAATGCTGACATATCTGAACAGCCTCTCAGAATCAGGGTTGTCATCTTTATATCTCCTCTTGTTTCCCTCGGCCAACAATTCCAGCTTACATGCCTACCATCATCATTCAAAAATGAGACCCATCTTGGTTGCTCTTCTTCACATGAGTATTGAGTTCATCTTGTCTGAGACGTGGGACAGTGCCAGCTAACTTTGACACACCAGTGTTGACATCTATTGGGGATGAATTGCTTACTGTTGAGGTGGAAACTGAGTATATTGGAAGTAATGAATATTCATGCAAGGCTTCAATCACGACTTTCCCAGCTTCATATGCAGACCTGTAGTAGTTGCTTTGTTCCTTGACAGTGGCTTCTTGTGTATTGGTGGAGACTGTTGTTGAGAAAAGCAGGTCCTCAGCTACCCAACAGCGAACTAGTTCATCAGAAGTAATAGAGGAGGCGTTGCTTGCCTTGCTTCCATCATCTTCTTGCAGTTTATGGTAGAGGATACCATAGTACAGGCATTGCTGAGCTACGTGGAGCCAAAACTTGACAGGGTATCCTTTGTCCTCGAGTGTGCTATAAATGGATCTGGCTGCATCCAGTAAGGCCTCTTTAATCAACACAGCCCAGTCTCTCTCACGGAGATCACTAAAAGATGGTGCATAGTAATATTCCGGAGTTAAATGATAGACCCAGAAATCATATCCTTTATCACCTCTGCTTTTTTCACAGACATCTTTGGAAGTGGTTGAGATGAGCCACCGCCGGTTATTCAATACAGAGGGCCGCCGGTCGCCCATGGTGGAAACCAACACATCCAATGAGACGGGAACATGCAGGTTTTCCACGAGCAACAGATGCCGCTTCCCTTCCAACGCTTCTCTGATCCTTTCTACTATTGGAGAAAGTACAGGTTGGAGCTCAAAGATAGGGTCACTCCGTATGGAATAATCTAACCCAATCCACAAAATGGAGTTCTGTCCAAAAGCCTGGAGCATCAGGTAGTCAGAGAGTTTGCTGTAGCCAAAGTAGCTCTCTTCCGCAGCGATCTGCTTGACGTCTTCTGGCAGCGATGTCTCCAGCAGGGTTCTTGCCAATTCTGTGAGCACATCAAACGCCAACCGATACTCCTGGTCTCTGCTAGTGCTCCTTGCTGCCGAGGCGCATGGCGGTGGGAGCCTCACGCGTGTAATGTTGTCATACGGACCATAGATGTCCTTGGTGCGCTCGAACAAGAGCCTGGTAAGAGTGGGCAAAAAGGAAGCTGCAGGTCCAATTCCAGTGTTCCATATCATCGGGTGCTCCTTGCTCCACTCCACCACCCTGTCTTGCAACGCTGGTAATCGTATCCAGTCAATAGTAAGGTCGAGCCTCTCGGAGAATGCCGAACCACCCCTGCTTTTAATAGGCTTGGTCAGTGCTCCCTCAACATTAGCATGTACATAGAAATGTGATAATTCTTTTAGAAGCTCTTGAGTCCGATGATTAAATCAACACATAACTTTTAGTGTTTAGTACTTCTATTTTATTTCTCAAAAAGATGTTCATCTTGCGATGTTTACCAACAGCAAAATTGGATATTAGTCAGTGCATTCATACTGAACAACGTTCTTTATTTCTGCTCATTTGGACTTGATGCCCAACACGCACAGGTGTTGTTAGAAATTAGCAAAATCATGTGCTCCTATGAACTAGGACAGACATCGTTTTGCTAACTAACCAATAATACTGGTCATTAGGGTAGTAGGCATAACAATATGCACTAGATGACACTACCGGTGCATAGGATCGATCGCAATTGGCACACAACATATTGGAGGAGTACCTGGCATAATCACCATGACCTTTAAGTATTTACTTGACTATTCTATCAACCGGTGGTATATCACGGGTCAGAATCATATTGGTTTGTACATTCAACTAATAAAACTATTTATATTAAGTTGTATGTGTTTTCTCTTTCCTCATTTTGTGACACAATAAGCATGATGGATACTGTGTAGTTTCTATCTAGTTCTGAAACACTACCGATTACTAATTTTTGTCATTCATATCAATAGTTTTTCTCGGTGCATGGCACCTATGTGTATCTTCAACATGCATTAATTGAAAACATAGCTTATAGTATGCTGGCTCTTGTTCTAGCACATCTTATTTTGGGGGAAGGCGCCCCCAGAAGGACACCCCGCCTGGCACTCGGCCTCCCTTGGGTCCATATTAACGCTTCGCTTGCGTGTGATGACACCATCGCGCTGAGGGTTCTATTCTGCTCCCTCCTTTCAGGTACCTACGGTGGAGACTAAGTCAAGGTAACAGATGATGAGGATTTGAGGATGGCAGAAGAATATATAGATGCACTGGCGGGAAGTAGAGCTTCCCTCAATGCTGGCGACAGCAACGTTAGGGCTCGAAGTAGTTGGCTAGAACATGGAGGATTACCTCCGTGCCCTCAGGTAGTGTATTAACATTGTAAACCATTGAGCAACCCTTATGTAATTTCACAAGTGCCCCTAGTTATGGCCTACAAATACCCAGAGGCGTTGTTGTTCAGGTAGAGTTTTTTGGCAATCTAATGGCTATTTAATCTGCATTTATTTTCCACATTCTCCGTTGGGATACCCTTGGTTTACAGTTCTCCAAATCACAGTAGGAAACCCTCGGCCTCCCCTTGCCTAGCCACTAGCGAGGGTGGGAGGCTAGGAGTGACCCACAGTTGGCGACCTGCGTGGGGACCCCATTGTACCACTTCACCTAACAATGACAGCTACTAGAAGGACCAACCCTAGGAACCCACCACTCCCCGTGTGGGACCGCTACACTGGCAGGAACCTCCATCGATGGGGCTAGAGGGCTCTTGGTGACCTGACCTTCTGTGTAGCTATCGGAGGTCACGATGGAGCCAGGCAAGGCACTCACAGCTGGGGCTGAGACTAACCCCGACCCCAAACCCAACCCGACTCATAGGGAGACGACGGTTCAGGAAATATACCGCAGGATGACGATGTGGAGGCTGAGGAAAGAGGCCTTAGTGCCCTGAATCAAATGCATGAAGAACTCTAGTAGAAAAAACATCACGTCGAAGCTCTCGCGAAGCAGGCGCGCCTGAGGGTCTCCAGGCAGAAAGAAAATAAGGCTAGAGAACAACTCAGGATGATGGATAAATACCTCGCCGCTGCCGCCGAAGCCAACCCCAATTACCTAACTGATCAGGGACTGTACCAGCCACCATAGCCGGACCAACATGGTCCGACGCTGGTCAACAACCCATCACAATCACCTTTGCCCTAACCAAACCTTCGCTTCCACCAACTTCACCCAAAAGTTATTTACCCAAGAAACTCACCTCAAGCACAAAGAAACCAACCCCTGCCAATGACCTACGACCCAAGGTCACCACTAACCCAAACGGTGCAAACGAAGAGCTAGCCACCAGCATACAACCCTGAAAACTTACCAAAATATGATGAAAGTGTTGACCCTTGCCAGTTTATCATGAGTTATGAAGCCGCTGTGGCAGCAGCAGGAGGAGAGGAAAAGTTTTTCGTCATCATACAGAACATTGCTCAAAGCTAGCATAGCAACCTCCATTCTCTCTCCTTGCTAATATTGATCTCTTCTCTATCTCTATCTCTCACTCTACCCCTGTAAAATACTAGATAGAAATATTCGATATCCACACCTGTTCTACAGATATGATCTTAGCTAGGTCCATACCAACGTACGCATCAGATCATCCCTCATCCATTCTCTCTCCTTACTCAGCCAAATCCAACGCTCATTGTTCATATCCAGTCCCCATGCCCACGCCCTCTCTCCAAGATCATTAGCGCCGTTACAGCGCCCAGAATTGGAGCACCTCACGCAGCTACCATCTCTCGTGAATGCGCTGCCGCCTCTGTACATCTGCTTTCCTCTCTCTTCTCCAAGATCATTACGGTGGTTAAGTTCATTAGCTTCTTTCTGGTGTTGCTGTATTCTTGTAAGAAGCTTATGTGTGTATATTAGCTTCCTTTTCTTTTCCGATAGGCTAAGAATGGCAGTAATCTATTTTACTTTCATCGTAGATATAGGGACCGTGGTGGATTCACAGGTTGGTCAAGATATGCCTGTGTACCTATGCTGCCATTCAGGATGGTGTCCCTACCTAATTGCTGGATTCCATTTATTTTTGTTTACTACACTATATGATGAAATTGTCTAATTCATGATCTAGAGTCTTTGCCGGGAGCAAATAGTACCTGTCATTATCATTTTCCGTGGGATGTGAAAAAATTGCTGCTGGTAGAGGTTAAAAAATTCAAGCAAAGCAAATTTTGTTTGCATGCTGCTGGCAACTTTCAGCAGCGTGTGTGTATATATATATATATATATATATATATATATATATATATATATATATATATATATATATATGAAATTCCTTTCTACACGTATGTGTAGTTACTCTCATCTTCAATAAACTACATTGTGTATGTATTCATACTTGTTTATCGGTTTGAGTATGTTTATATACTCATATTAAGATACTCTAGATCTTACCACGCGAATTTTTTTCAAAAAAAATTATATTTTAAATATATTACTAAAATGCCACTACTATATTATATACAATAAGTATAACCATATACTCTATGTATGCATGCATACTTAACATATATATCACTCTAGATGGTCTAGTATGATCATATACTTTGTCTATATACATTTCGTTCGGTCATATACACCTTAAATCTAGAGATATATAGATGAGAGTAACTACACGCGCGTGTAAAAAAAACGCGTATAGTGGCAAATCTTATAGATATGACATCTATAATGACATACATGTAATCTAACTTAAGGTAGCCTTTATGTGATCTCAATGTTCGGACCAAGGTTATTTCATAATTCTCATTGACTTTTTGTCCTACCAGTGACTTCGAGTAAATATATATAACAGTATTCTTTTTTTTTCACATGGATTCATTCAGATTTTTTAAATGAAGTCAAAATTCCACAATGTTCAAAAAGTTTCCGCCAGAATTTTGTCAATTTTTCAGTTTCTCGTTTCTACCGGTCAGTTTGTGTCATGGCGGTAGGCTGAACCTGGGTTGATGTTTCGAGGAGGAATCCGTCCAAGCATTATATCATTTGTTTCACACAGTCTGAGAAAATATAAATGCAGCGGCAAGAACAATGAGTGTGATCACGTACCAGCCATATCCAGGGAAATTGATGAGACGGTCGACCAATATAAAGGCATCTTCATTTTGTATCCCTATAATCCTGGGCTTCATTATTTCCTCCATCTTTACTTTGTTTCTCTAAAAAAGTGCATTCAACGATTAACAAGATCATGAATAATATTCGAGTATGCTTGGAAGTTGCAAAAAAAAACATTATCTAATAAATATATTGCATACACATCTGTATATAAAAATTATACAGATAAAATGCTAGTGCTACACATATGTTCCACTTAGAACGTTTTCCCATAGCTGCGGCATGGTTTGAAATCGCTTTGTTTACCCTAATTGAAAATAAGTTACATTTTGGACATTGACATCATCTTGACATGTAACTTTTTTTACTACTCCTGATAAAACTAAATTGCGAGACTAATTCAATTGTTACAATTTTCAAATATCAAAAGGCAGCACATCAAGTAATATGAATCTAATTTCTAAAATTGCTGACTCACGACAACCAAAACTGTAATATCCGATTTTAAGGAGAAAATCATATATATGCTATATGTGAGTTTTAGAAGTCAAATATCACATATAGCTACAAATAAGAGACAATATCGACAGACAATGCATAAATTATATAACATACTTAGTAAATCAGAGATCACCTTAGGCAGCAACAATGAAAGATAACTCCAAACTTCGGGTATTAACTTCAGATCCAAACTGACTGGTTGATCACAAGTCTAATACTCCTCCTGCGAGGAAATAGCAAGAGTGAGTCCATGTCGAACTCCACAAATATAGCAACAAGGTTGTATACATCCCAAAAACTCATGATCAAAGTGACATAAATAATGTAGAGCATAAAAAACAATGAGCATGTTAACATAACAAGAATCATCATCCTTCATGTAAATGTCCCGAAGAACGCTCATGTCCATGAGCATGGCTAGTATACTAGTTTATTAAACACTTTGCAGAGGTTGTACATCTTTACTCATGAGTCATGATTTACCCTTTCGCCCGAGGCCCTTTAACCTCTTAGCTCACTACCAAGGAAAGCCGGCAGGGTTCACTATGAAGCCTTTCAAAGGTTCGTCTAACAAGTTAGGGCCATTAGATTCACTCGGCAGGCAGATATAGAGCCCTCCTTCCATGGCACGTAACACGTAGCCTATACACAAGGACAGAGGCCGCACTATACCCAACATGTCTAGCCATTCTTACGCCATTTAAAGTAACCGCTAACAAGCTAGAAAAGATCCTCATACGAAGCTAAAGCCAGAGCCATACAACCCTCATGGTTGTACTGTCAATCCTGGGTGATCACGTACACATAAAATCCTCAAGTTCCTAAAAGGTCACTTTTATCGTTTGTTGCTTAAACATTAATAAGTCACAAGATCATGGTCACAAAAAGAAAACCCAAATGCCATATTTGCATTGATCAAATTGCTCTTGCTGACCTACTGTTCATCATGGTATAAGTCTTGATCACCGAAATACTGCTCACCATCTATAATCGATCACCAAACATCAACACACAAACAAACCAGAGCCAAACATACATGAAGCAAACAAAGCTATGATTACAACGGTACACCAATAGTAATAAACCAAGGTGAAAAGATTATAAAATTATTCTACGCATCCCTACTATTACATAGACGTAAAGATCATGAAAATCAGAACTAAAATAGAGAAGATATGAATTTTCTAAGATTTAAAGATTATGAAAATCAGAACTAAAACAGAGAAGATATGAATTTTCTAAGATTTTCTTTAAAAAGTAATTAATTCAATAGGGTCACAAAATTAAAAAGTTTCAAACTGGTTGAACAGTGATACTAACACATAGTTTATGTGAAAATGAACCTAGTTGAATGGGTCAAATCAGAGTTAAAATGAGCATTTTATGACCAAAAGAATCTTAGTGGCAATTCTGTAATTTTGTGAAAGCGTATTTTGAAATCAAACCGGGATGGAATATGTTTTCAAACTCAGTTAGCGTATTCTAGAAAAGCACTAAGGACGGTGGGTTTGATTATAAAAGAGTGCAGGGTCTTTTTTACAAAAACATCGACCGAAGAGGTAACTTCTAATCTCGTTCATTGGTTTGAGATCCGACAGATGGGGCGGTTTGGGGAGAGTTTTGGCTGCCGTAATAGTGCCCCTGGCGGCGGCACCATTGCCGGAGAGGAAAGGAGCTCACCGGAAATGGTGATTTCGGCCCTAGAGGCCACGACTCAACACGGGAAGGACACAGGGAGAAAGAGAAGACTAAGGCAAAGTCACCGAGGGTATTAACATTGGCTCGGAGCAAGCAGAGAAGTCCTGGTTATTGATGGAGCAGCTCGGTGCCTTCCTGTGAACCATGGCCATGACACATGAGCAATAAGATGAAAAATAGAGAGGTGGAATGCACCATGAGCTTTGTCACCTCGACGTGGTGCTCGGCAACAAAGAACCAGTGGTGACAAAGATCATGGCAAGATCCGAACGACAACTAGGGCGGAGCTAGGGCAAGAAAATGGCGCATAGATGAAACGAAGGACGGGGGTCACGGAGCTTTAAATGGCGGCCGGGCTTGCTCCCATGCGATGAATCCTGCAAAAATGGGGATCAGGCGGATTTGATGCCCAGATAGAGTCCTGCTCCCACACGGCGTGAGGTAGGAGAAGGGGGTGTGGCTGATTAGTGGGCCTGGCTGGTCAATGAGAGAGGAAAGGAGGAGGGAGGTTTGCGCAGCTTGTGCCGAGAACGGGCCGTGGGTGGCCTGCTGTTGCGCGTGTGGCTCCCTGCTGGGCCGCCAGCTGAGCTGATTTGTTCTGTTCGCGCGCGGGGCCGACTGAGGGGAAAGACTTCTAGGCCGACGCCGCGCGCTGGGCCGAACTCCCGGGAGGAACAGTTGGGCCACTCAGGCCAAAAACCAGAGAGAGCAAGGTTTTCTTTTTTTTATTTCCAAAGCAATTTTCAAATCTACTTTTAAAATTAGTTTGAAAACATTTTCAATTTTTAGTCAAAACCACTCATCTCAAAAATACAAATGCACCAGCATGAATGCACACAAATGTTGCTAAACTTTAGGGTAAATTTTAATTTAATAAAAAATATTATTTTCCCTATATTTTATGAGCACAAAAATACATAATTAAATCAAATTATCTCTATTTTCAAAGAAGAACTTTAGGGTGTTACAAAAAGGTTACGTATATGTACTTGAGGGAGTAACATATCTTGTATAAAAATTTCATCTGTCCTGAAATGTTTTCTGAATCATAAAATTTTTTGTTTCTTTATAGATCTAATTATCTTTTGTGGTTAAATAAATTGAGATAACAGATATCTCGATCTGTTCTTTGATGAAACATCTAAGATATGTTTGCAGAGGTCAGAAAAAGGCTAGAGAAAAAGCATGGTTTAGAAAAATATAAAATTTGGAAGTACATACCCATCTCACAAAAAGGTCCTGTCTACAAGGGTTCGGTTTTAAAGGTAGAGAAGAATGACTTAGGTCCTGTTTGGATCATATGAGATAACAGCTAGTTGCTAAAGTTTAGCTCTTGAAGATCCAAACAGGAGGGCTAATGGGTGGACTAAATTCTAGCCAAAGTCTCAATAAGTTGTTAGTTCACTAGTCCTTCAAAGCCAACTAATAGGGTCTAAAAGTGCTACAAGTATCAAAAAGTTACCTCTATATTATATTCTCTCTCCTTTCTCTCCCTATGTTACACCAAGATCCAAATAGGTAAATATAATTTTTAGCTAGCTATTTTTGAGCCATGACTAATAAAGGTCCTAGTCTATCTAAATAGGACCTTATAACATAGCATCTCAAACATAGACCCAAAATAGGATAGTGCTCTACTTGTTAGGGTCCCAAAAAATAGTTCATTAGTCTCAATTCGAGTCTCTAATTTTTCTTTATGGCTGTCCAGATCTTTCACTGCCCCTTTTGCTAGGATTGTGTTGAGCTTGCTACTATACAAGTTTTTCCAGGTGAAATTTTTTCCCGCGCTGTATTTTCCATTTCTTGTGTTGTTCACTAATAGAGAACAAACTTTTGGTTCAGCACATTACTCTCGGTTCGAATTGGGCCCGGGACTAATGTGAGCATTATTTCTACTGGTTACAAGTTTCTTAGGCATCAGAGGACCTTTAGTCCCAGTTGGTGTTACAAACTGGGCTAAAGAGCCTTGGCCCTTTAGTCTCAGTTAATAACATCAACCCAAACTAATGTAGACCCTTTAGTCCCGGTTGGTGTTACCAACCTAGACTAAAAAATCCTTTAATCCCAGTTATTGTTACCAACCTGGACAAAAGATCCTCTAATGGGTTAGTTCAAAATAGAAGCATCCCATCTAGAGTCACATGTGCTGCGTATGTGGGTTGGAAAGATACGCACGAAGTAGTGCATGTGGAGTTCAAATCCCACGAGGCGCAAGGGTGTGAGGCATTATTTTTTAAGTCTCCACGGACCTTTAGTCTGGATTTGGGTTTAAAGCAATTGGGACTAAAGGCCCTTGCCAAACCGATATTGAAGCCATGTTTCCTACTAGTCGTTCCTTCTTATGCCGCTGTGGGGGTATAAAACCCTATACCCTTACGGACTTGGGCCAGGAGATTTGGCCCATCACGAGACAGTTCGAGGCTTTGATCCAACTGCTCGGAGTTTCGCGCAAGGAAACAAGACATGGAGATCAAACAAGATTCTCGTCGGTTAGAATAGGAATTGATATCGTATTATCTATGGCAATTGTAACCGACTAGGATTAGTTTCCAAATCTGTAACCCTGCCCTTTGGACTATATAAAGAGAGGCAAGAGACCCCCTTAGACAATTCAATTCAACACACAGCAATATAGTCAGACGCAGGACGTAGGTATTATGCCCACATGGCGGCCGAACCTGGATAAAATCCTTGTCTATGTCTTGCGTCACCATCGAATTCGTAGCTTGCGCACCTGTCTGCCGATAAACTACTACCGTGGGTATACCCCAAGGCAGACTACCGACTAGCTTTCATCGACAGTGGCGCGCCAGGTAGGGGGTGTGCGTACAGTTCTCTAGACGAACAAGATGGTCATCGTCCCCGCTTCCGCTGCAGTGGCCGAAGGCCTCACGTTCACCGTCGACTAGATCACCTGGACAACTCACGCTGGTGGCCCTACGACCATGACTCTAGAAGAGAATCAGATCCAATCTGAAATGGCGGAAGTGGTGGTCCAGATCACGCCGACCACGATCACTACGACTCCGACAACTCGACTTCTGCTTCCTCGCTACAAGGGAAAACGACGACAATTCCGATCTACTTGAAGCCATCGATCGCGCCAACCACAGACTTCTTGAAGTCTCCGATCTGATGGATTCAATTTCAGACCAGAGCACTCGAGCACCGACACCGAATTTTTTCGACTCCCGTTGACCAACTCGTGCCACCACGCACGAACGGCTAGGGACGTTTTTGATGATAACAGCCACTCCCGAAAGACGAACTGTTCAGTTCAAGACAACCTCTCCAAACGGGAGTCTTCCTCATGGTCTGAGTAACGCGGCCGACCAGGTCTCACGCCATACTCAGTCCCTATTCAGAAAGATGGACCTGTCATCACGACAACCCATGCACCCAGCACGCCACTTCGTCAATATGGTTTCTGTCCGTACTTTGCCAGAAGACAACACCGCAAGCACAAACTCAAGTACAGGCTCTGTCCCTACCGAGGTTTTACGCCACGAGGATGAAGTTCACGACTTGGATCTCCTGCCTTACCCTCCGGCCGCTTCCCGGTTTTTCCACCTCGACGAGGAGATTTGGTTTTCAATATCAGCAACGACGAACCAGTCATCGACGAAGAAAATGATGAGCAAAGGCAGCAGCGCGAGCAGCGCAATGCTGATCGTGCTCAACGACGAGCAGATGAAGAACTGCGGCAGCTGGTCCCAAATAACCTTGACGACGCTTTCGACATGGTGGGGAACCAGCAAGTGTTCAAGACACCAAGCGCTAACGTGGCTGTCGCCATGGCAAACCTCAACCGACTCCCAGACACCCCAGAATACTAGGGTGTTCGGACTAACATACGGGCACACTTAATTGCTGCAATGGGACAGACTGCAGATCTCCTTAGAAGAGTTCAAGCCATCTCCTACACGACCTGGCGGGCATCACTGCAGCAGTTCGCTCATCGATGACCGCAGGAAGGAAGCTCATCGCGACGACCGTGGTCGGGACGCTGGCCGCAACCGCGAGCAAAGACGCGGACACGACCAGGAGGTAGACCAGGGAAGAAACCGTGATCTACGACATAACCTCTATCACAAGGACGCCCGAGAGCGCATCAACAGACGCATCAATGATAAAGCGGCACACGAAAACGTGCGCCGCATTGAGTACGATGCAGCTCACGGTCCTCCTGGCCTAAAACAGTTCTCCTTGCATCTCCTGCAAGTCGTCTGGCCGCACAATTTCAAGCTCGAGAAGCTCAAAAAATATGACGGCAAGGAAAACCCCGAGAACTGGATTACCCTTTATGAGATCACGGTCCGGTCAGCAACAGGGGACGAGCATGTCATGGCAAATTATTTCCCGGTCGTCCTCGACCAAGCTGGTCACCAATGGCTCCTCGGCTTGCCTGAAAACTCATTCGACTCATGAGAAGAACTGCGGCAGACATTCATCGACAACTTCATCGCCACCTGCGAGTAGCCGGGAAACAAGTACTATCTCGAGAGGATAAGGGACCGAAAAAACGAGCCCTTGCGCGATTACATCCGATGCTTCTCGGATATGCGCCTCACTCCTTCCCATCATGCCACTGCCTCCAGCCATCCATCTTTGCCTCTATCTAAAAACTGTGGTACCCAACCTGGTTCAGAACCTAATAGTCTAAAGGCACTCAAGAGGGAGGGCAAATACACTCATCCATTATAGTTTTGTTGTAATTTATTACAATGTGGTGTGATAGACAATTCTATGTACCTATACGAGTTTAATATTTCAACAAATTGAAATTGAAATTTATGTTTTTACTATTTAAAATCATGAATTTGGCTACTATTCCTTTGTAAGTTTGAGATCACATTTAAATATAAGAGAATGAAATAGGGGTTCAGGTCAGTGGCGAAGCTAGAGCAAATAAAAGGATGGTGCATTTCTCTTATAAAAACATAAACTCTAGCTATAGTTATAGTGAAAAATTGATTTACTTAATGGTGTTTAATTTTTTTTGTGGGTGCATGTGCACCCACTGCCTTGTACGTGGCTTCGCCACTGGTTCAGGTGTCGGAGCCCTTACTATTGTTGGTCCTAAAAATAGAGTCCAGAAAGTAGAGGGAATATGTACTGAGAAACTTGGGGCCCTATTTTAGAGGCCAATGCTGAAGCCAAATATAAATTATCATAGAGGGAATCTCCACCATTACAAAAAGATAACATAGAGTAAACCCTAGCTTTGCATTTAAATTATGTTGCAATAATCTAATAATCCAATAAATCTAGATCTAAATCATTCATATCTGCTATTTTTAATAGTATAACTTAAAGTAGCCCATGATTTGTATACTATTAAGTTATAAATTATGTATTTATATTTTTCCAAAAATCATTCTTTAAAGTCAACAATTACTGATAAATCATCAATAATGGGTAATTCAAAGTTTTCCATGCTTATTATAAGTCAAAATTATTTGCATATGCCGTTGGAGGACAGCCGGCAATACTAACATTCAGCTCTATGCCCCTAGTTATAAAGATGGCAACGGAGAATTTTCCGTCGGTGAATTGCTCCCCATCCCCGTCCCCGTCAACACTTGCGGGGGTATTTTTCCTCTCATCCCCGTCCCCGCACGGGGATTTTATCCCCACGGAGATTCTGTCTCCGTAACAAAACTGCACTTTTTAGAGTAGCAAGAGCAAAAGTTAATTAAAAATAAAAGTAAATCAAATTAAAAACTCACATAATCCAAAGAAAAAAAAGACACCGCTCGTCCTCATCTGCAAAAATACACAGAACAAGAACAATTGCCAGTTCTCTTCTCTCAATCCAAAGAAAATACAGTAGAAAGAAAAAATGACTACAGGGAATGGAATTGATCTAGCGCTTGGTACCTTGACCCAAACAATCATTGGGGTCACTTTCGGATCTAGCAATTTAATGTGCCAACAACCGATCGATGGCAACGAGATTGCACTTGCTTGAGGGGTACCATGGCCTCTAGCTTGTGAGTTGCTGGATGCAGGAGAGCCGGTCGGTGGGCATCACCAACCAGTGCGGCAGTGCGGCTGTCATAAGATGGCACAGCAAGACAACAGGAGTGGACTTGGTGGCTCACGCGCAGCCATGGAGCGTGCTAGGGGAGTAGAGTCATGGAGACACAGAGTGGCGGCTAGCATGTGGTGTGCCATGGGAGGAGGAAGTGTGAAGTAATGAGGTTAGTGTTTCTTCATCGTATATATACATGCTGTCTGTAGATGGCCCCTTAATGGGCCTTCGCCTTGCTCGCTAGCTAGATAGCACCGGTAGACACCTGAAGCGGGACGAGGAACGGGGAATGGGGACAGGGACTGCACAACCATCCCAGTCCCCACCATCCCCGACAGGGACAATGTTTGGACCGTGAGAATCCCCGTGGGGAGTATTGTGATCCCATCCCCTAATAGGGGAATTCCTCGTAGGAAATCAGGTAACGGGGCCCTGTTGCCATCTTGATCTAGTTAGCAAAACTGCATCAGGCCTTGCAGGCAAAGCCCAACGGCCAAAGCATATGTGGCCACATCCTCCCAAATCCTCCCTATTGACTATCATCCTCGGCTCCTGTTCTGCAGCTGAATCGCCCGCGCCCTCTGCTGTTCGAAATCTTTCCCACCAGCCCCGTACTAGCCGCACTATGAAAAAAAGTCATTACAGACGTGCTTTCCTGGCCAGCTGTCGTGCAGAGTAGGCACACTGTTCGAGACTTTTTTCCGTACAGCGCGCTTTTAAATTGTAGGAATTTTATGAATTTTTATCGGAGAAAAACGCAAGATTCGGAAAGAAAAGAATAATCCCACACAGTCTGAATGGGAAAAACCGTGTGTGATATGTTTTGTTCCATTAACCTACTATCTACCCCACTGACCCACAGAAGGCTCGAGCCCATTTTTTCTGAACCACAAGGGTACGGTTTGAGAGGTTGAACACAAGTTTAAAAATAAGTTGTGTTGTGCCTAACAAGTCCAAAAGATATATCACATTTTTATTGAAGCTATGTTCTCAACTTAAACATATAATACACCTGAGGACACCATAACCGATGCACAGTAGATTTTGGTGATTGGTGAAAAAAGCCAATAGCTTCTTCATTTTAGTCTCCAAATAGCTATTCTCTATTCTGAGTTTCTCGCTACCCACGGAGAGTGAAAATGGTGCTCCAGAGTACATACAAGATATATAGAAAGGTTGTTGGAGAGATATAGATAGTGATTTTCATTTAAATGGCTCTCTAAATAATGGTACAGATGATGAGTTAATTTTTTTTTTGGAGATGCTCTAAATGCAGTTGATGAAACATTGGGTAATTACTAAATTACATTGTGTATGTAAACAATATAATTTTTCAATCCTGCATTGAGAAATCAATTTCTAGATACTGTCCATCTCAGAATTATTTTTGGTGGTGATTTTCTTGGAGCTGGTGAGTAGTGGTACAATCGATTTTCTCACATGTAAAAAGGAGCTGTCTCCGAAAATCATTTTTGTAGCAGTGTACAATTGAAAGTGCTGAGTATAGTAGTGGTGGCAGGATAATAGTGAGGGCGCTGTTATATGGGGTGGTGGAGGAACAACCGTTGCTGGACAGAGGACAGTAGTTGCTACATGCATTTTATCCCTCCATATTCGTAATCACAAGCTATCCTATTTTTTGGAATCTATAACAACAGCATAATCAAGTCCAGAACAACACAAAGAACACAGACATTAATATTGGTGTCTATCTTGAACTAGATGAGTTAAATTCTGTAGCTTGAACAATGAGTCAATGAAGTGGACGTACCTGGATTCACGCGAGAACTGGCATTGCGACTTTCTGCTGAGGAAAAGATTTCATAATGCTGAAACCGCTATATTGTTTTATGAAAGGTAAACACCCACCATAGCTAAGTCCAGAACACCACATAGAACACCGAGCTCAGCATCTATCACCAAGATAGTATATATAGATGATGAGTCAAAAGTACCAAACAAAAAAACTCTAGCTTGAACAATGAGTCACGGAAGTGGTACATACCTGCAGGATTCAGACGAGAACTGGCATCAACCTGTGACTTTCTATTGAGAAGATTGTACATCGATGCATGCAAGATACGAAATGAGAGGTGAGGTGATTGCAGAGAAAACAATGGTCACGCTCGTCGACGAACTATATGCCATGCATGACAAGCAAGGAACAGCTAATGTATGAGGTGGATTTTTTTTATTTAATTTGAGGTGGATGCAATGGACAAGCAAGGAACATATTCGCCTTTCTGAAAGCAGGAATAATAAATAGTATGCGCGGAAGCTTTATTGTCCAAAGGAAAAGCGTGGAAAGAAGCAACCACATGGTAAGGTATCAGATGTTAGAATTTATATGGATAATACCCCTAATTCCATATGAAGAAATTCTAATAAATCTCAAAGGCCTAATACATGTATTCCCTAATGGGCTTTAATATTTAAGTCCATGAGTAAAGGTGGGAGGTGCAACATCAATTAGTATCATATTGCTAGTTGATGTAGAGATAGAGGGTTTTCCTCCACATATATACGTACCGATCCTCCTGGAAAAACACAGACCAAAAACTACAATTGGGAATTTCAATTAGAAAATCTTAACATAGTAAAATAGTATTTTTCTCTTCTTGCTACTGCACTGTCGCTGTAGTTTCTCCATCCCGATCGTCAGCATGCACCAGCGACCGGTAGAGCAGGTCTTCGGAACCCTCGTCTTTGCAATCCTGCAGCGGGAGAAGGCGAATAAGGTTTTTAGGAAGCACTCTTCGCGCGACTGCTCCCAACCTTCACCATGGGCCATCTTCCATCCATGTCAGGCGGTGGTACATCCCGGCGTATTCGTCGTCAACTCAAGCGAAGTCTTCCACCGCCGCTCATCAACGTCAACGATCTCGACCATGCCTTCGATGGCTACGACATCGAGCTCGCCTTCGACAACCTCAATCTTACGCCATCCTCGTCTGCATCTCCACCACCAAGTACTTCTACAGCTAGCAGGTATAATCTTAGTGATCTAATCTTGTCATTTATATGTCCAATCTATCTAGTGTATGAACTATGTTTACACTAGTCATCATGTTCATGCTATGCGATATCATGATCTGTTTTGCTAGTATGTGTGATTTGTTAATCTGCCATGCTAGTATTCTTTACGTGCTTAATCTAGTTCATCATCTAGTCATGTTTTATGTTCTGGTTTTAATCTGAAAATTAATCTGGAATTTGTCTAATTATTTAACATCAGAAACATAAAGAAACAGCGCTTGCAGCGGCATCCAGAATACACAGTTTATAGTATGGTTCGAAAAGATGTGATCGTTGAGGAACTGAGTACACTATAACAAAACAGCACAAAGGAGACGCCTAAATCAGTGACCTTCAATTGAAACGTATCACTTATGTCAGATCAGTGACGCGTGTAAACTAAATACGTCATTTAGGTGTCATCTATGGTAAGGAAACGAAATGCGTCACTAATGACAACATATTAGAGACTCTTCTCCACAACGTGTCACTGGTAACCAGAGACTCGTTGGGAGGAAACATGTCACTCCTAAAAGATATCGGACCCAAAAAATTATCAAATATTGCTAAACTAAAGAGTTAAGTCTTTCGTCCCCCTCCCATCTGGATCTGGCCGTGCCCACTCATGGACGCACTGTGTCACCCATTCCTATCCTATCTCTCTCGCCTCTCCGCCACCATATCCCTCTTTCTCCTCCAGATCTGGCTGGAGTGCCTTCACCTCCTTGTGCCAAGAACAATGGTGCAGACGGTACTACTCCAGGCAGCACAAGCGGGGATGGCTTCGGACAGCACATGCAGGGGTAGATGAAAACGGAACGGAAATATCCCGAATCGAACCGAACCGCTTTCTATATTTGATCCGATCGAATTCGTATTTTTTTGTCCGACTATATCGTTTTCGCTTTCGTATTTTAGATGTTTCGTATTTTAAATATAAAAGTAGAAAACGGTTTTGACATTTTTCGACCGTTTTCTACTTTTCTACTTTTAATATGAAATATTTCGAATTCAAAATTTGGTTTAAACCGAATTTAGCCAACTGTAGAGTCACACAGCCCAATTATAGACTACTCACCATGCATCTGCGTTCTTTCTACTAGTGGCTAGTTGTGTTCATGTTAGCTATTAATTGCTTATTCTAGACTTGTATTTATATGTGGGCTATTGTATTAAATACCTAAGACTAAGGAGTATGCACTTTTTAATTATTATATGCACTTGAACTTGATCCTATTTATACTTTTAGTCATGCACTTGGTACTATATATCGGTATTTCGTATTGAGTTTTCATATATCGACCGTGTTCGACATAAATCCGATCGAATTGGTTCGTTTTCGAAATTCTCGATATTTCGTAAGTTCGTGTTCGTTTTCGTGTCCGACTTTACCGTTTTTGTTTTCGTTTTCGTATTTCAAATGTAAAAGTAGAAAACAATTTAGGAGTTTTTCGACCGTTTTCATCCTGATGCGGGTCCCTACCGACAACGGTGCATGTGCCCGGGGCCCGTATCGGTGATGGCGCACACCGTACCCTACCAGGTATGGCGGGTGGGCCCCCTGCACCGGTAGTGGTGAGCACCCTCCCCATCCCACTCCCCTTCCCCGCAGCACCTGCTCATGCAAGGTCTAGGAGGCTGTGGACGTGCCTTCAGCCAGACTGTCTTCAGCGCACATGCCTAGCATCGGCACAATGCCTGCAAGACCACCTGGCTTTAATGTCGCAAAATTTTCTAAAACTTAAATTTGTTTGAACTGCAATGTCTATGCTAACTTATATTCAGATTTGTTTTCTCTACCAAACTGGTCACCAAATAAATGTAATCTGTGTATGCCTTTGCAGTCATGGTTTCATTGTGGTCACTCCTCAAATATGTTTTGTTTTTTACATGTGTGATGCTGTGCCATTATAAATGCAATCTGTCTATGCAAATTCTTGGTGATTTATTTTTCAGATATGCACACATCGGACTATGCAGATTTGCACTGGACCTACATAGTCGGGGTGAACATCTCTTTTTTTTTCATGTCGGCACATACTGAAATACACATCACTGGCTTCTCTGTATTTTACTTAGGATATCTGGCCATGTAGCAATATCAGTGATATTTTTGCAGCCATTGAAAACTTTGTTAGTCTGTTACATGTTTTTGAACTATATTTAATTTCGAAAAAAAAGCTTTTTGAACAGTATTTAATTTCATAAAAAACTTTGTCTCTCCGGCACCCACTTCCTTGTTTTACGAGACCAACGGATTGACTAAGTCGGTTGCACCCTCCGCTAAAGAACTTAGCGTGTTTATTTCACCTCAAAAACCAAAAACTTTTCAAGATTCTCCATCACATCGAATCTTACGGTATATGTATGAAACATTAAATATAAATAAAAACAAAAACTAATTGCACAGTTTGTCTGTAAATCGCAAGATGAATCTCTTAAGCCTAGTTACTAATATGATTGGATAATGTTTGTCAAATAAAAACGAAAGTGCTACAGTATCAAAATCTAAAAACCTTTTGGATCTAAACAAGGCCTGCATGCAAGAAATGTATTGTAATTTGTATTAACTGCACATGCAGTTGGCCGTAAGATGAAGCCGAGTATGTACCTGGATTCTGTTTTCATGACACAGCAAGCATTGTTGTTACTTTCAGCAGGGCAGGCGGCCACTTGGCAATATGATATATGACGATAACCTTCATTTAGAGATTAGAATATGATAACCTTGGCATTCCGATATCTTTTCAGAAAGCTCGACGCCTTAGTTTCCAAGGCAATGGATTCGAGAAGCAAGGAGCAGACAGTTTGGAGATAAAGTAAAGGTTAAAGACATTAAAGCAACTAAACAGAAAGTGTCAGATTGGTCAGTTAATAGGCCTTGTTTAGTTTCCAACTCAAAAAATTTTCAACCATCACATCGAATATTTGGACGCATGCATAAATATTAAATATAGATAAAAAATAAATTAATTACACAATTTAGTTGGAAATCACGAGACCAATCTCTTAAGCCTAATTAGTCTATGATTAGCCTTAAGTGCTACAGTAACATACATGTGCTAATGGTAGATTAATTAGGCTTAATAAATTTGTCTCGTAGTTTCCAGCCGAGTTATGTAATTAGTTTTTTTTATTACTATCCGAACACCCCTTTCGATATCCTACGAAACATTCGATGTGACACCCAAAAATTTTTCCCTCTCCAACTAAGCAATGCTTTGTTTCTTAGTTTGCTGTTGACTTGAGCGAGCCCCTAGTGTCAAACGATTTTTATAGACGCCTCTATTTTTTTCAGAGGCAGCTGAATTTATTAAAACTGTTTTTTGAAATCGTTTCTTGGGCGCCGAAAAATGGCCTACTCCATGGAAATGGACTTCCGGTGGTTCTTGATGTACTCGCTAGCTGCCCATGAAAATCAATAGAAAAGAAACTAATTTTTCATCTTAATCCTTATGTATTAAAAAGGAACCTCCTCCTGGTAGTCAGGTTTATCGTCCCTGATACTACACCTCCCATAGTTAAGCATGAATGATGGCAGCGCAATCATTTCATACCAGGTCGCTAGCAGTGAACAACTTTGCAGCGAAATTCAGATTAAGAAACGAAATATGGAGTTTATCAGTGGTGGTGGAGTATATCGAGTTTATCAAGTTTATGGAGTTTAACGAGTATAACATTGTCTTAATTGGTGGAGTATAACAGTATGCTAGACGGTATAGAGAACGACTGATATTGTAGATATAGTCCATGCGGCCACGTGGCTGGCAGGAGCTGGACAGAGCAGTACGTTCATCGAAGGTGCCAGTGTGCCACCAAGTGCTTTGATGATTCACCATAGCTTCCAATTTACTAGTTGGGCTTCTGTAGTTTCGTCAAATGATAACATCTATAAGGCCGTACCAGAGAAATCAATGGGTAGCTCATAACACAAATAAAACATGAGAAACAGAGTACATTAACCGTTGATAAATTACAAAGAGTTCAAGTTTGTTCTCAGCATACCAATCCATACATACACACCATGTAGCTCCATTCTGGGTGGCAGTCTGAAACAACCAGTTACTAACAGAAATACATATAAAACTCAAACAGACCAAGCAAAGCAGCACAAACATAATATGTCCCTGACAAAAATTATTACATGAAACAAAACACACTCAAACACAAATCATGATACATACAGCTCACGTAGGTTCATAGAATGGAGACGACACGCCTTAGTGGCGTTCATGGCACCGAGCTGAGGATATGCAACATTGCAACTCACCTGAGGTACCTTCGGATGATATGTTTCCTGCGTGAAACAAACTCTGGTGGAGGGATATGCATGTAGTAGTGATTCTGCTCTGGCTACTCAGCCTGTTCCATCACTCCTGTTCTCCACTCACCTCCACCTTTGACCTTGGATGTTTCATCTTCAGGAGCAGGAGACGGTGAAAGGAGTGGCAGCCCCTGACAAAGAGCTTCTCCCACTTTGGTGTTTCAAACTGAAACTTAACATTATCATGGATGTGCAGCAGTTGTGGAAGCTCCTGGAGGTAGATGCTTTGGTGTTTGGTAGTGGGGAAAGCGCTACATCATAATGAAATCGTTTGTAGAAAAATGTCTTGAAGTGGAGAGGACTCTCATATTTTAGTATGACTACCTCAACTTTCACAAGCAAGGTGGAACTAAAGAGTTGCCACATCCTCCTGATGCACACATGAATGAGTCTTTGAGATCTCTTAGGAATTTTATGAATTTCTTATGGGGCCAAGCCCATAAATTCCAACAATCCTCTACCAGATCTCAAATGCCAATTTAGAGGTTGCCTGTTCCCACTACTATTTGATAGTGTTTCAGCATAGACTGTGAAGTTGAACTTCCGCCTGGAACCTCAAGTTACACTCATCTGCAACTTCGACAATGGACTACGCCTGTAAATGCATGTTTTGTGCAAATGAGCTTTACTCAAAGGCAAACTAGTACTTGACTGCCAGTAGCCTTCTCCATGGGTGAAGCATATACGTCATACTCCTGGTCTGTTCATGAGCTTACTAAAGATTAATCAAGTCTCATAGACCGTGACGTCATATAGTCAAGCTCATATGGGTATTTTCTTTCAAGAATGCTCTGTAGGATAGCATATTTGCTTGTTTAAAGCCAATAAAACACAATAAGGCAGTTACCAACCTACCAAGTATTGCATCTTCGCTTAGAGAGGGTTATAGGTTACTCTCCTTAGTTTACCAATAGCTTGTTCTTCTCATATCCTTAGTCACAGGATCTCCAATAAAAAAGGTTGGGTTACTACTACCATAAACTCATGGGATCTGCTAGGTTTTTGTTTGTTTGCACATAAGCCATAGCGATTACTCTAAAATTTCTCTCAACTTCCTGACAAACTTCCAATGTCTTTTTAGTGTCTTATTAACTTTGCATTATCGATCCTTAGAATTGTTCACTTTAGTAATCACTATTTGATTATCACAGTCCAAGAAGAGCTCACACAATCATTCTGCCTCTACAGAAGCTGTGTCTAAAGAAGTAAGTTCTCCTTCCATGGTTGATTTAGTCAAAATAGTTTGTTTGCAAGACCTCCATGACACCGTGCCACCTCCAAGTCTAAACACATACCCACTAGTGGTGTAGATTTGATCAATATCAGAAATCTAGTTTGAATCACTATATCCCTCAATCACAGTTGAGTGCCCAGAATAGTGAATCCCAAAACTCATTGTACCTTCAAGATAATGCTAGACTCCTTCCAATGCATGCCAATGGTCATCACCTGGGTTGGACATGTACCTACTCAACATGCTCACAGCACAAGAGATGTTTGGTCGTGTTGCGCTAGCTAAATAGATGAGTGAACCAATGATCTGAGAGTACCTCAATTGGTCTCTAGCAATCTTCTTGTTCTCTCTCAGTGTCACACTAGGATCATAAGGTGTTGGAGAAGGCTTGCTATCCATAAAGCCAAATCGAATCAAGACCTTCTCAACATAGCGAGATTGCGACAAAGTTATCCCACTCTTATCCTTAATCAGCTTAATGTTTAGAATCACGTTAGCTTCTTCCAGATCTTTGATGTCAAAACTCTTTGACACAAAAGACTTGACCTCATTAATTACATCAATGTTTGTTCCAAAGATTAAAGAATCATAAACCTATAAACATAATATAATATAATATATGAAGATTAGAAGGTGCGCGTGAGTGTACCTAATAAGAGGTATAGCGCCCGAGCAATCATGGAGGTATCGGTCTAGGGATCCTTCGGTCAGGCACCTCTTACCCCGTGAAAGGTCCTGTGGCTAGAGGAGGGTGAATAGCCTATTTAAAAACTCTACAAAACACTAGAGCAAATGATTAATATAACAAAAGGCATAAAGCAAAATTTCTCTAGCTCTACAAGGTTTGCAATCCATCTATCCAACAATTCTAGTTGCTAAGATCACTAAACACACAAGAGCTATGTCACTACAAGCTACACAAGTGAACTAAGCTATACGAGGCAAAGCTAGCAACTAAAACTAATTATACTACTTTGCGGGAATGTAAATGGAGAGGATGTGATCTTTATACCTCCGCGTAGAGGAAAGTGAACCAATCAATATGATGAAGACCAATCACCAGGAGAAATCCAATCAAACACAAGAGATGGCAACAATGGTTTTTCTCCTAAGGTTTACGTGCTTGCCGGCTCGCTAGTCCCCATTATGTCGACCAACACTTGGTGGCTCGGCGGCTAAGGTGTTGCACGAACCTCGTCCGCACGTAGGACACCACAAAAACCTACCCACAAGTGAGGTAGCTCAATGACACGAGCAATTTACTAGAGTTGTCTTTGGTGCTCCACCTGGGAAGACAACAACCCTCACAACAACACCGGAGGTGGCCAAGAACAAACACCAACTCTTGCCACAACTCCACCGCTGTTCTAAGCCGTCTAGGTAGCGGTAACCACCAAGAGTAATAAGAACTCTGCAGCTCAAATGATCCTACCACTTGATGCAATCGCTCATGCAAATGCATTTGGAATCACTCCCAATCTCACTATGATAATGGATCAATGATGGAGATGAGTGATTGATGTTTGGTTAGGCTCATAAGTATATCAAGTATGTCAAAATGCCAAGATGGTGAGCCCTAACCTCGCCAAACACTATTTATAAGTCCCCCAAAGAAATAGGGCCATTGGCTCTCTGTTCTCACCGGACGCTCTGGTGCGATCGACCGAACGCAGCCCCCAGCGTCCGGTGCATAGATTGCTGCCACGCGTACTCTGCCTTTGAACGTCATGCATTAGATCTCAACGATCGCTACTCAGAGAGATCCAAAACGCTCAAACTCACACCAAACACGTTTGGTGCATGCTGACAGGCGCACCCCAGCGTTCGGTGCAACACTACACGCTAGATTTGCGCCATGTCAGCCTGACCAGATGGTGAAAAGTGTTCACCCAGCGTCTGGTGAGCAGCGTCTGACGCTCTCAAGAAATAACCGGACATGTAGGTCCCTGCGTTCGGTGCTCAACCCTAGGTTATGCTCTGTGTGCGGTACTCACCGAACGCATGCCTAGTGTCTGGTGCTCATGCCTGTTGCGTATGGTGTACTCCTGCGACTTTGCTACCTCTTCAACTCCGCCTCTGGCGTAGTGGAAAATAGACATTTTATTTCCACAAAACACATGAATCCCAAATCCCTCTCTACCCTTCAAACTTCACCTCCTTCTCAAAGTGTGCCAACACCACCATGTGTACACCAACGTGTGCACGTATGTTAGTATTTTCACAATCATTTTCTTCAAACGAGTTAAGCTAGCTCATTAGGTTCTAAATTCATGCACAAATGAATTCACCTAGTGGCACATGATAACCGCTTAGCCAAACAATTCCCCTCTTTATAGTACGACTATTTATCCTAAATGTGATCAAACCCTCCGTGGTGTCTCGATCACCAAAACCAAAATCTTATTTATACCTTTGCCTTGATCTTTATAGGATTTTGTTTTTCTCTTTCTTGTTTTCGAAGTTGAGCACTTGATCACCTTATGGTCACCACCACCATCACCATGATCCTCTAGGCTCCACCACTTGGCATGTATCAACCTCATCTAATCCACACACACTTAGCATAGAGGCTAGTACCGCTTTCACCCTAGCACCTAACACATCCCTAAGATTGGTTCTCGTCACCCATGTTCACCGAGAGTTGCCTTCTAGAAGTTGTTGCGATCACGACAATGGGCCACTGGCATGCATGGCCAACCTCCGTGACACTAGTCAAAATTAACCGCAGCAAAGTTGAAGTCCCCAACCCATCAAATTGCTTCGTGGAGGTGCTCAACAACCATGTTATGTGTGCATCAAAGAAACCATCACCATAGCTTCCGCAAGACTTTAGGATTGGTCATCGTCAAAGCCACCATCACGAAGATGCCACACTAATCTAGTAGATTGTAGATATGTCGCATTGATGCAAGCGCCGTCAAACAGGCACTATACCACGCTGCACTAGCCGCTGTCAATCAGGGCCAGGTGCCACACCGCTGCTAGCAACCATGCCACCTTGCCTGTAGTAAGACTAGGCTGCAGAACCACCATGCACCGTCGGGCCGGGGTAGGAGTGAGCCAGGCGCGCTGCTCGGGAGCCAGCACACTGTCCCATGCCACGCACCTGGCCTGGTCCTGCCCCGAAATCGCTGGATCAGGCAAAGGGAGCACTAGATCTTAAGACAAAGGGATCAGGCCAGGTCAGCATCCCTCTGCTCCAACGGCCACCACGTCAGCATCTGCTTTCACCCCTGCCTCTGCTTTCAGCACGTTGTTATCAAAGAACGAACGATGAAAAGAGGCACCACCTCCGCCCATTGCTCCCTCCGTTCGGGTGCATATTGTTTGCACAGCAGAAAGAATACAGGAAATCCCTTCCCGCGTCACCGCGTGACCGAGACTGATGACGAGCAACACTTATCAAATCTAGATTCAGCAATAGTCATTCTGCAGCAAAGGAAATTCTGACATCTTCAGAAAACACGTCCTGAAGGAAAGGAATAAAGCACAAGCACAATCCTACCTGAAACTGATGAACACCTTTTTCTGCTCATCATTTAATAATTTTACCCTGTTTTTGTGTATGCTCAGAAGTCAGGGGAGACATGGCTGTTCGCTTGGCTGATAAGCAATGATTGAAAATACTGTTCGCTGATTTGTTGTGAGAGAAAAATAGTGTTGCATGGCTGACAGATTCGGCAAATAAAGCTCAAGTGAAGAGTAATGGAGTTGAACACTGAGTCACCTCATACTTCATGAGGTGATGCATCATGAGTTCGCCTCATGAATTTTGGTGGAATCAAGCCATTCCTGATGCATATACTAATTATTACCTTGTGAGGAATGAGTGATGATGGATCAACTCATTCCATCATACAAACCATATAAAAAACGTGAGGAGTGTGAAGAACATGGACCATCTCATTAGTCAAATCAAACACACCCAAGTCGACATGGCTGGGACCCGCTGGACCAACTGAAGAAGAGGATGTGCAATGCCATGAATAAAATGGGCAGAAGCGAGTTAGGGAACCTTTTTTCAAGAAAATTTTCAGCTAAAATGCCAAAACATTGCTTCTATCAGTTGTGGTGGAGTTTACTCATGTAATAGGTATTGCTTCAGGCCAGGAATCGTATTGCTGTAGCTGTAGCCTCCATCTCCACGAATGTGCTCTGCATGTTAACTAATTTGAGCTTGGTCACTGGTTGGTTCTGTCTGTCAAAGTATTCGACCGTGACGGGGAGACTCCCCTAGGCTCTATGTTAAGAAGTTGCCATGCTTCAGCGAGTTAGTTGTGTTCAAAAATTCTGTTCATATGATCCCTTCATATTTAAGCTCTGTCCCGGAAATTACATGGATGCATCTTGACATCAACCTATCTGTTCCTCACAACTTATGATCATAAGGTAACAGCTAGCAAGGTGACTTTGTTCTGGATTCTATAGAACTCTGAATAAAATTCTCCGTTCTCAACTATATGAGTGAGGCACATTACACTAATTATATTGGTAACAGTTAGAGCTTGTGACAGCCATCCTGCAGTGGGGATCCATTGTCTACGTGGAATTTGACAGAATACTACTTGACTGTGTCCGGGGTATATATAATATCAAATGACCTACAATGATGCAGATAAGAAAATAACATTAAGCGCCAGGGGAATAACCAATAAGCCCACAACATATAAAAGTAGAAAACCAGAGTTCATTAACCATTCCAATTACAACACAGTACAGTTCCAAATTACAAAGAGTATAGGTTTGTTCTCAGCATACCAGTTCACAACTTCATACACACAAAGCTTGCTTTCATGGCAACCGGAAAACACAAATTATTAAATCACATACAAATTAAACCCAAACGGGTTGAGCAAACCAGCACAATGATGACATGTCCCATGGCAAACATTATAAGACAAAAAAATAACACACTCCGTCACAAAAGCAGGATAGAAACACACTGTGATGGATATAATGGAGAGAGCAACTGAGTTGTGTGCTTGACACAGAGCTCTGGATCTGAAACCAATCCGATCACCTGAGGTAGCTTTGGATGATATGTTTCTTGCGCGATACAAACTTTGGTGGTGCCACATGTATGTAATAGTCACTCTGCTCTGGCATTTTCAACTGCAGCCTGTCCCACCACTCACGCTCTCCGCTGACTTCCACCTTTGACTTTGGAAGTTCCATCTCCAGGAGTGGGAGATGGTGGAAGCAGTGGCAGCCACGGACAAAGAGCCTCTCCCACTTTGGTGTTTGAAACCGAAACGCGACAAAGTCATGGAAGTGCTGCAATCGTGGCAGCTCCTGGAGGTAGATCCTTTTGATGTTTGGGAGTGGAGAAGGTGCTACCTGATACAATTGTTGTTTGTAGAAAATTGTCTTGAGGTTGGAGCAGAAGAGAATGGCCAGAGTCTCCAGTGCAGGTAATGATAAACTACATGGGAACAATTTCTCCAGCCGTGGACAGTGCTCCAAGTGAATGTGTTTTAGTAACTTCAGAGTAATAAAAGAACAATATACCAGATGACTAGGCTCCACCACACATAGTAGGTTATTTAGATCGAAGACCTGCAGTATCTGTAAGTGTGACAAGGCCCCTGAAATATATGAAGACATTAAAAATACTACTGCCAGTTGATGGCAGCGCTGGACCTGGCATTCTTCTAGCTCATTGAGATTGCAGTTGAGGTCAGTAAGGCATCTAACAAAAGCATCATCTGTGATGAATATTGACTTTGTCACAGAGAGAATATGCCTTAAGCCACTTGGGTACTGAATCTTAGCTGATATCTCAACATGACGTTGTTTCGGCTGAATCTTCATCATGGGCATAATGCTAGCTACCTCCGAATACTGAACATCACTATAATTTGAAAGCCTCTGGATCCTGGTACATAATTCAACTTCCTTGTTTCGTAGTTTCTTGCTTGTCACGCTGCATGGTTTAACTTGAACATTGAATGACTCCAGAAACTGTCCTTCATTGACTAACTTTTTAGCAGCATCTGCGTTGAAGCTATGAAACATTCTGGGGTCATTTATGTTGATCTGAGCTGTATTGGTAGAATTATCATTGTTCTGATTTTCATCTCCATAAGTTTGCTGCTGGCAAAATATCTTTGGAATTTGATTTTCATCACTTGCACATTGGTCGAAATAGAATACCTTAGGAAACCGGACCAACTGATGCCATGGAAATCTCATGGAACAAGGTACACCAAGAAGAATTAACATGTTGACTTGTGGTAGATTTGGTAGGTTGTGAGGGACCTCCTCAATAGCGGTTCCAGAAAGATCAACAGCCTCCAATGCTGTAAGATTATCATTAAAGATTACAGATTTGAGCTTGCTGCACCCACACAAGGACAAGCACCTAACCCATGGTCCGGAGAGTGAGAAGGTTCTCAGATTAGGGTGCCCAAGAATCTTGATATCCGCCAATGCTTCCCATGTTTGTATAAACAGATTTTCAAGAAATGGTAATAGTTCCCAGAGAATCTGAATCATTAAGCTAATGCAGTTAGAAATATGTAGCTCTTTCAGGCCCTTGGCTTCAGATAGTGACATTGGGAGTGACTTCAATAGCACGTTGTTGATTAGTTTGAGTATATGCAGGCTCTGCATTTTTTGGAACATGTGCTCTGGGAAAGAGGTAATTTGAGTCCCCTCGACATGAAGAACTAATAGATTTGACAGTTGTGACATGGATGAAGGTAATTCTTTGAGATTGGTGCAATTACCGAGAATGAGCTCCTCGAGGCTTGACATCTCACAGAAGAATTCAGAAGGCAGGGTGGTGAACTTTGAGCCTGATAGATCAAGGTAGTGCAGATTGCTCTTGTTACTAGCGTCTTGTTGTGTTAGCTCAAGCAAGGGAGCTCCATTCATATCAAGGACTTGAAGGTTTTCAAGATGAGCAAGTGGTGATGTTTGTTTTTCAGAACTAGCAGGTGGTGATGGAGACATGGTGTCTAGTTGAGAGCAGCCTCTGAGCGAGAGCATGTAGAGGTTCAGTAGATTAGAAAATGAAGTGGGAAGTGAATTTATAGGGGTGTAGGATAAATCAAGGACACGGAGTTGTGGGGTGAGCAATGTATCAAAAGGAATGACTGACATATTTGAACAACCTCTCAAAATAAGGGTTGTCATCATTATATCTCTTCTGGTTTGCCTCGGTCCCCAATCCCAGCTTAGATGCCTACCGTCATCATTCATAAATGAGACCCATCTTAGTTTGTTTCTCATCACATGAGTATTGAGTTCATCTTGTTTGAGACGTGGGACACCTTCAGCTAATTTTGACACACCAGTGATGACATCCTGAGAAGTAGTTTCCTCACTTGATGAAGTGCTTACTGATGAGGTAGAAACAGCAGAGTAGATTGGCAGTAATGAGTATTCCTGCAAGGCTTGAATCACGATCTTTCCAACTTCATATGCAGACCTATAGTAGTTGCTGTGTTTTTGGCTGGTGGCTGGTGGTGTACCGGTGGAGATTGCTGTTGAGAAAAGCAGGTCCTCAGCCACCCAACAGCGAACCAGCTCATCAGAGGTAACACAGGAGGCCTGACGTCCAGAAGCTCCTTCTCCTTGTGGCTGGTGGTAGAGGATACCATAGTACAGGCATTGCTGAGCTACGTGGACCCAAAACCTCTCTCCATTGTGTTGGATTGCCATATAAATGGATCTGGCTGCATCCTGTATGGCCTCATTAATCAACATAGCCCAATCTCGGCTACCGAGATCACTGAAAGATGGTTCAAAGTAATATTCCCGAGTTAAATGGATACCCATGTCACGATCACCTTCTGCGTCTCTGCTCTTTTCACAAACATCCTTGGAAGTAACTGAGATGAGCCAACGCCGGTTTTGGAATGTCGTCGGCCGACGCCGGCATAATATGAAAGCCAACACGTCCAATGAGACGGGAACATGCAGGTTCTCTAGGAGCAGCAGGTGCCTCTTCCCTTCCAATGCGTCCCAGATCCTTTGTAGTAATGGAGTACGACCATCTTGACGGTCATAGATAGGATCATTCCGTACGGATTGATCTGTTGCAAAGGATTTAATGTACCACCGTCCAAAAGCCTGGAGCATCAGGTTGTCAGAGATTTTGCCGTAGCCAAAGTAGCTCTCTTCTGAGGCAAGTTGCTTGAGCTCCTGAAGTTGCTTGCTGTCGTCAAGCATCAGTATTCCTGTGAGGACCTCAAACGCCAACAGATGCTGGGCTGTCGCTGTAGTGCTTGAGCTCCTGAAGCTGCTTGCAGCTTCAGCGAGTGGTGGGAGCCTCACGCGTATAATTTGGTCATAGGGTCCATACAGGTCCTTGGTGCAGTTGAACAAGAGCCTGGTAATTGTGGGCAAAAAAGAAGCTGCAGGTCCAATTCCGACGTTCCATATCACCGGATACTCCTTGCTCCATTCAACTACCTTCTGTTCCAAGGCAGCTAGCCACCACCATCCATAATGATTCCCGAGCCTCGCAGAAAATATGGAACCCGACCTGGAACATAAGACCTGGTTAATGCTCGCTCAAGATGTGGTTATTAATATTATAAATAGGAAGTTAATAAGTTGATTCCACTGCGCAAATCATATTCAGCAATGTTCTTTTTTCTGGTCATTTGCATCATTATATTGTTCGCAATTAGCAAAACGATATGTATGCCTTCAAAAAAAAAACCGATATGTCTGAACCAACCAGTCTATTTCTGGTCATTTCTCATTGTTTGGTTCTGGTTAACCAGGACCTTGTTTTTACTTTCCAAAAATTTTGTAAAATTTTTTCAAGATTTCCCGTCACATCGAATCTTACGGCATATGCATGGAGCATTAAATATAGATAAAAAATAACTAATTACATAGTGTTTGCCTATAATTTACGAGACAAATCTTTTGAATCTAGTTAGTCTATAATTTGACATTATTTGTCAAATACAAACGAAATTGCTATCATGTTTATTTTACAAAATTTTTTACAATTAAACAAGGCCCGAATAAGGATTTGGGTGGAAGTAGCAAGAATGGGGCCGGGGACGATGATTTACTCCTTTCTAATATTATAACAATTCCAGCTCCCTTTGGTTGTTGCCAAAATAAAAAAAAGGGAATAACATTTGAGGCTCTACCATGGGTTGCAGACACAAATAGGAAGGTGCCACAGTAAGGTGACACAAATAGGAAGCATCAGTATCCTGCTGGAGAACGCATCAGCCATGGCGTTGATTCGCTATCACTGTGTTCCTTGTGCTTCCCTGGTGGGTTAGTTTATGTTTCCATTTCCCGAATGCTATGATGTTTGTGTTTAGGCACTGCTAATGCACACAAGGTCTATATCAATTTCAGTGAAGTAGCCGTGATAGAAGAAGCCTAGCTTCATGGCAATCTGGTTTTCAGTTCGTAAATTGAACAAATCTACTGCTAGAAGTCAGAGACAGAGGCACGATGGCATTATTTAAGCTTTATTTTCAATTTTTCCAGCAATGCAATCACTTTGAAATAGACAAACACTGAAAGTAACCTCATGTATATATTGTCAAAAACAAAAATGTTGTTTTGACGACATGAAAGTTCTGGATGAATCACAAATAATGTATAATGTCTCCATGCATGTTTTGTTTCTAGACATTTCGGTGTTTACTGCTCTCTCCGTTCTAAATTATAAGTGTTGTCTTTTTTAGTATATCAATTTTGGAATGTAGAGAGTAATAAGGTAGCTTGGTGATGTTTTCAGCAGCAAAGCAATCCGGCCAAACGTCATATCGTTGAGGGCCTGTTTAGATTCAAAATTGTTTTGGATTTGGAAATTCTAGCACTTTCGTTTGTATTTGGCAAATATTGTCCAGTCATGTCCTAGCTAGGCTCAAAAGATTCGTCTCACAAATTACAGAATACAGATAAACTATGCAATTAGTTATTTCTTCTATCTATATTTAATGCTTTATGCAAGTGCCGTAAGGTTCGATGTGACGATAAATCTTATAAACTCTTTTGAAATTTTGAATGCATCTAAACACGGCCTTGTTCATCAGCCACAGTTGAGAAAATAAATGCAGTGAAAAGGACAACAAGCAAGTTGTGATAACGCACCCCATAAATTGAAGAGGGTCATTGATGAGATAGTCGACCAAGCGGAAGACATCACTGATAGTATTCATTTATGTCTGGCTACTCCCGTCGTCTCCTCGGGCTTCTGCCTATAGTGCCACCTGAAACATGTAACGCTGTAAGGGCATGTACAACGGGTTTGTAAACTCTGTCTGTATGCAGTATATTTTACAAAAAGAACCCTGTTTCTGAGCAGACGAGCTCACTCCGTCGTTTCGCGAGACGACGAGCGTGGCTCGTGGTCCAAGAATCCCTCGTCTCTCTAGAGTCGCGTTGTATGGTGGAGTCGACGAGCGAGACGATCTAGTTGAGGGCGCGCGTGCGGAGGGAGTTGAGGGCGCGTGGGAATAGATTTTGCAAGGCAGCGGGCCTCTTCCCCGTTGGAGGCAGATCCGGCTCTGCACCCGGCCTCCCCTTTGGCCGTGGATCCGGCGCACCTCTTTTCCCCATCAGCGGCGGCCAACGGCGAAGCATCAGCATCATCCTCATCCATGGCTGCATCCAGCATGGAGACTCCTTCCCTATCAGCGGCTTCACTAGCCACGGTAGTTGTTTCTGAATTTTGGTTATCACATGGCTTTGATTATCAGTAGATTACTGCATGTTTTTTTTCTTATGAAAACAGATCTGAAGTTTTTGCTGCTTTGTAAGAGATTACTGCATGTTTCTGAATTTTGGTTTGTGTGAGCTCGCTGTTTTTTCGTGCCTGTTACTATCTGCTAGTGGTAATGCTTTCTGAGTTGCTGTATGCAACTGCTATTGTTAGGCAAGTTTCAGTTATTGGTGCTTGTTACTATATACTGCTTTCAGTTTGTGCTAGTTCTGAACTTTTAGTTTTGTGTGATCGCTGAGAAGTCTCCAAAGTGTTACTGAACTGTGAAAATCTTATATTATTTACATGAGCAGCTTTGTTCACTTGTTCAGTTAACTTGTTCTACTACTACTAATTTGTTGATTGGTGTGTACAGAACTAGCAGGGAAAAAGTTAAAGAAGGAACCCATGGTGAATTTCTGGACACTATAAGGATGATTTTGCTAGTTATGTTAGTAATCAGCAGATGGCATGATGATTTTGCTTGTGACCAGTCTTTTGCTTGTCCTGTTGCCTTGGTATGCTCGGGCTAGTGCTGTTATTTGTCTTTTGGGTGTGAACCTGTCTCCTGTGTATGCACAGGCTATTCAAATACTTCACAAGATACAAGTTCAAACCTATCTAGCTTATTCTGTTTAAGTAATGAAATTTATGGATCCAGGTTCTCAGTTATTGTGCATTACGCAGTCATTTTCTGAATATCGTGCAATCAGCAACTGATGAACTAGTATGAGCGTTTTTTTTTGCTAGCGTGAGTTAAATATTGGTCTATGTGATTAGCTAGCCGCAAAATGCTATATAGGAATTATATTTATACTTGATCATAGATCCATGAAAACATTAATAGCTTGCAGATAATCAAATAGACAGCCTATTGTACGAACTGTCTATTTGTCAGATTCTAAGAACTTACAGACAACCTCTTGTCTGTGAGTTGTACATGCCCTAACCATTTGTTTCTCTCAGTGAAATGCATTTCATGATCAACAAGATCAAAATAATATTTAAATTATATATATAGATGTGTATACATATAAAAATAATACTATTGGAGAGGACTTCAGTAAAGAAAGGCAAATGGTGGGTTAAGTTGTATATGCGCAAGTCAGAAATTAAGAACATTTTGTATATATACTTCCCTAGCTATGATAACATATTTTATTACTATCATTGTACAAATTATTAAAGAAATTGATAGTGCTATGTTGGATTTAGAAATTTTTCCCTAGCAGTGGTATGGTTTGATACTGTTTTTGTTAATTCCTACTCCCTCGAGTCGCAAATAAGTGATGATTTAGATATTGACATGGTCTTCAAAATATGATTTGGTTACTACTTTTTAAATATAGTTTAGTAAAACATAGCACACTTATAATTTTACAAATCTATATTTCAAGGCTAATCCAATGTTGCTATAATTTTCAAATATAAAAAACAATACACACAAGTAATACATATGAAGCAAATATATAAAAGTGTCGACTCAGCTGGACAATGCAAAGAGTCACTCATCTTTGAATAGAGGGAGCAAATAACATTAGTAAAAGAAACGGTCATCATCTCTGGAATATTTTTCTTTTGTAGTCATGAAAATAATTGCAAGTTCGAGATGCCAATTATTCCAAGTGGTTAACTAAAAAATTGTTTGAGATAACACTTATATCATATGGATTGGAACCGTGTATGGCATTTTTTTTCTCTATGACTGTGATATGTTTGGTTGCATAGTTAGCAAAAAGCTAAAGAAACATAAAAACTGTGCTCTAGAAAAAAGTGAATTTGGAAGCATCATGTAAACCCACAAAAGGGCGTGTCCCATTTTTTCTGAACCACGGTTTCAGAGGCAGAAAAGATTTTTAAAAATAGGCAGTTGTGCCTAATATAACAACTCCATAAGATATATCATTTTTCAAGCTATGTTTGCAACTTAACATATTTCATGCCTCCATAGTAGAAGCCTATAAGGAGTGGAAAACTAAAAATGTCAATGAAAAAGCATATAAAGTAGTTAGTAATAATTAACTAAAGCTAATCACAACTGTAGAAATGGTAGGTAATAAATATTTGTATAAGTATATACAGTTTTAAGTATACAAAGATCATGCATGCCAATATACTCCCCTCCATCCTAAAAGGACGAGACATAATGTTTTCCATGAAGTCAATTATAAATAAGATTAAGTTTATAAGCAATAGTATCAACATTTATGTTTCTAAGCACATGAACTATGAAACAAATTACCTCATTATAATCTAATGATATATATTTCAAATCGTAAATGTTATTACTTTTTGTATAGATTTGGCCAAATTTGAAATTTGTTCACTTCTTAGAAACCAACATGTCCACTCTTTTCTGGCGAGAGAGTACATGGAAGCATCGATAGCAATGGTCAGGCGTAATTCCATGGTACCTCTAGGTATTTTTTCCATGAGATCTTTTACAATGGTTAGGAAAGTACCATGGTACCTCCAGGTATTTTCCATAGAAAAAAGTCAAAATAGCTGAGTTTTTTTCCCTTACCTCGCGTGCACTCCGCGAGGGCACGGCACCACCGCCGGAGCGCGGCCCAGCCGGCGCGCGGCCTCTGCTACCGGTGTTGTGGAGCGCCCGCGACCCCGGCTGCGGCGGCGCGGACCAGATCATCGACGGCGGCGTCAACGCCAACAACCCACACCTCCGCGGCTGATGTGACGAGCTCCCTGGCCACGAAGAACTGGTGAACAGCATCCCATAGCTGGCACCGTGTGCACTCCGCGAGGGCACGGCACCACCGCCGGCGCGCGGCCCAGCCGGCGCGCGGCCTCGGCTACCGGTGTTGTGGAGCGCCCGTGACCCCGGCTGCGGCGGTGCGGACCAGATCATCGACGGCGGCGTCGACGCCAACAACCCACACCTCCGCGGCTGATGTGACGAGCTCCCTGGTCGCAATGGCTCCTGTGTCGATTGCGCCGTCGATACGGAGAGCACTATGGCAGATTACGGTGAAGGAAACAACACCTCCCGATCTTGGCGTCTCGGGCAAATTCTGGGATCCCGAGTCTGATTCGGAGTGCGAGGACTTGGGCATGGCGGAAACTCTTGCGTGCTGCGTTGCCGCCCCGACGATCCAACAGCGTGCATCAACCCCAACGATCCATCATGAAAGGATCACGAACATGCAGCTCCGTCAACCAACGCTGCCAGCTACGACATCGCCATCCCCAAAGCCAGTCCGGGCGCCGTGGAAGGGGCTATGGAGGGGTCCTCTTCCGCCGCGACGAGTCACGCCGGCAGCAAAGCTAGGCGACTTCATCCGAGATCCTAAATCAAAGGATTTTCAAATTTCAAATCCGCGAACAGGGGCGTCTGCACCGGACCCGACACCACCAAACCGACCGAACCGGACCATGAACGCCACGCGGGAGGCAACACATCGGGACACCCTGACCCGGGACGTCGCGATCTATCCTATCGCGAAACCGGCTCTCGGTGGACCTAAGCGTCAGCTGATTGACATCTCCGCCTTCCATGCCGTCGCCCCTCAGGCACTCCACGTCGCCGCACCGGTGCTCTCACTCCACGCCGCCGCCCCGGTGCTCTCTTATCGGGACGCTCTCATGGCCGGGAACCGGGGCTACTCAAGAGGACGCGCCATCGCTGGCCATGGTACGCTGGATCGCCGTGGCAAGGGGCATGGCCCCCCTCTAGATGCCCATGGCCGAGATCGCCGTGGCCAGGGACATGGCCGGAGAGCGCGGGGTTCTCACTCCGTTCAGGCCGATCCTTGTCATGGGGATCTCCCTCTGCCGGGCGCTGCGGCGAACGAGGGACGCGGCCGGGGGGCGTCTCCTCCTTTGGCCGATACAGATTCTGTATGTGGTCGCGGCCGAGGGGACTCCTGGAGCATCGCCAACAACAACAGAGCGGCATCTCTCGACGCTGCTGAGAATGCCCCTGGATGCAACGGAGCGCGAGGGGGTGCACAGGGTGTCGGACAACGGCCACAAGGCAGTGGTCGGGGTCGCGGCGCCAACGCCGGCAACAACTTTGACAGCTCCTGAAGTGTCTTGGAGGATGAACAAGGCAAGCAGAAACGAAAGCGCAAGGAACAGTCAGTGAAGCTAGAATGCAGCATTTGTACTGAGGACCACTTCACTAATCTGTGTCCGCTGCTTCGAGGCCCGAAACCCACAGTGGCCTATTGCGGCGCTGCTGAGGATGGAATGGGGTTTTTTCAGATCCAGGCGGCAAGAAACAATCAAATTGTCATGCCCGTTGTTTCTTCAGCAGCTGCTCTCGTCACGGTGGAGATGAGAGAGGTATCTGCTCAATTGCTCCGCTCTGAACTGGCCAGGATCATTCCAATTCGGTGGGACTGGGAAGTGCAGACGCAAGGAGACAAGTCTTATGTCGTTCCTTTCCCTAGCAAGGAAGAGTTGGAACGCATGATTGCGATCGGATCAATCACTACGAAGAACAAGGAGGGCACTATTGTTTTTGCTCATTTCATTGATGATGTCCAGCCAATAAAAGTTTTGGAGCAGGTCTGGGTAACAGTCACTAATGTTCCTCGGATGCTGCAGTCCTTTCTCCCTCTATGGGCAATTGGATCCATCATTGGGGCCACTCAAAAGGTTGACATGGTCCATCTCCGGGCAACAGGTCAGATTCGCATTCGTGTGGCGGTAATGGATGTTAAAAAAATCCCTAAACTGGTTGATATTTGTGCAATTAGTAGTATTTATCGCCTATATTTTAAACCTGATGAAGTTGTGCAACCTGATGCTTCTGACCCTGAGGATGATGATCTTTTGGATGATGCTAAAAAGGATGCTGATGGGGGAGACCGGGTGATGGAAGACGCGGAGGGCTCTGATCCTGCTACTGAAAATGATAATAATGGCACGTCTGACAAATCCCCAGCACCTCCTCAAAACATGCCTCCTCAGCAGCAAGCATCATTGGTGGAAAAGGCCCTGGATACGGCGTGTGAACAACTGATAGATGAGATCAGTTTAAAGGTCATGCTTGAGTCAGAGGATGGGGCGGAAGAAGAGTGGACAGCCTATAATAATTTTGTTAATCACACTAACAAATTACAACCTTCTTCTATTTTTTCTATTCAATGCTCGGCGAATGAGGACATTCTGGTCCAGGACAGCTTGGGGGGGCTCTACATCACCCTCTTCCCCCCATGCTGAGAGGCCGGCCTCGACACCCACAGTGATGATCGCCACGCTGCCCGCTGCTGCCCTAACGCCGACTCCGGGAGTTGCTGCAGAGGGGACCGGCAACCTATCTCCGTCCAGTACCCCTACTTCGCCTCCGGGGGGCTCCTTCGCACCGGCTGCTCGCTCCTCCACACCGCCGAGGGAGGCTGCTCGCTCCTCCACGCCACCGAGGGAGGCTGCTCACTCCTCCACGCCTCCTGCCCCTGCTATGCCATCGTTGGGGGACAGCACAACCCCTACTGCTCTCGATGCCACTGCCGCGTCTGCTGGGGGCACCCCACTGCCGTCAGTGGAGGGTGCCATCGCGCCGACTACCCCCCACTCTCCCACGCTGCTGAAGGGGAGCACCCCGGCCGTCACAGCACTGGGGGGCACCACGGCCCCTGCAGCTTCCCTCAATATGGAAGGCGAAGTCACGGGTTGTGATGCCAAAGACGTTGAGTGGGGCAGCAACAGAGAGTGCAGCACCTACCAAACACACAATCGTCAAAGAGCCCGCCAAAGAGCTACGCCGCAGTGCCAGAAATGCGACGATGGCGGATGTGCACACCATGCACAAGGTTGAACGTTTGGCGGCAAAAAAGAATCTCGAAACAGGTAACTCTTTCTCTAGTTTTCCAGATTCAAAAATTATTTCCAACCTTGGTAGGATAGGCATCAACCTAGGCTCCTCAGATATAGCAGTAATTAAAAATCTAGAGGTAGATAGGTTGGTCCTCTGTGCTAAGCAAAAAAAGAATTTATCGAAACCCAAACTCTCTAATCTGGAAAGTGATGATGAGCGGGATCGAAGATCGATTGGAAGCAGTTCGCAGCCACACTTGTGGTAATTTAAATGAGAACTTGCTGGACCAGGAGGATGATCAAATTATAGATCTCTCTCCTCTCCATCGTAAGAAAAAATATAACAATGCCAAAAATTCAAACAAAGGCAGACTTCCCCAAAAGCGAAAGACCCCTTCCAAAATTATTATAACATGAAAGGAGTTTTCTGGAATAGCAGAGGTCTTGCAGACTTGGCTAAACACAGATTCTTGGCTGAATTAGTTAAAGAGGAGCAAATTAATTTTATTGCTATCTCTGAAACTGGGCGGGATTCTTTCCCGGATCATGTCCTCAAAAATCTTTGTGGGGGTCATGACTTTATTTGGCACACCATGGCTCCTCATGGTAGGTCAGGGGGTATTCTGCTAGGGGTGGACCTAAATATTTTTGATATTGGAGCCATTGATGAGGGAGACTTCTATGTAAAGTTCACCCTCAGATACAAATTAAATGACTTCAAGTTTAATTTATTTACAGTATATGGACCGGCCCAAGCACAGAACAAAAGTGCTTTCCTAGTGGAACTCGCCAACACCTGCTCCAAAGAAACTCTACCGTATATCATAGGGGGGGGGGACTTTAATATAATGCGAGGTCCTGAGGATAAAAGTTCAGGGGATTTTGATCCCAAATGGCCTAATCTGTTTAATACCGTCATCGAATCCCTAGATCTTAAGGAGATTGTGATGTCAGGACGCCAGTATACTTGGGCGGGGCCAGGGGATTACCCACCTTTTGAAAAGTTAGATAGAGTCCTTGTAAGCACTAAGTGGGAATCCCAATTCCCGCTGACGACTGTCGAGTCTAGAGACAGAAATATTTCAGATCATACTCCTCTAGTGCTTAACACAGGAACCTCAACCCATCAAACCCAAAACCGTCCCTTCAAATTTGAGAGGGGCTGGTTGATACGTGATGGTTTTTTTGACATGGTTGCAAATATTTGGCAAACACCATGTCCTGAGTCCACCCCGCTTGAACGTTGGCAGTCAAAGATCCGCAGGCTCAGACAATATCTAAGAGGCTGGGCTAAATACACTGCCGGAACGTATAGGAAGGAGAAAAAAACCCTGCTATCCCGTTTAGAGGTGCTTGAAAAGAAAGCGGAGGTCACTCACCTTTCTGATCAAGAGATTAATCTTAAACACTATCTAAAAGAGAGACTGGTTACCCTTCTGTGAGAAGAGGAACTGAAATGGTATGAGCGAGCCAAAGTCAAAACCTTATTGGAGGGAGATGCTAATACTCGCTTCTTCCATCTAGTGGCCAATGGGAAACATCGTAAGCAACACATCTATAAACTTGAAGATGATCAAGGCACGGTTGTTGGCGATGAGCGCCTCAAAGGCCATATTACTACCTATTATAAAAATCTCTTCGGGTCACCGGAACACTCCGACATCACTCTTATGGAAGATCAATATTTAGATATTCCACAAGTATCTCCGGAAGAAAACGATATCCTTATTAGCCCTTTCACTGAATCTGAGGTGAGGGACGCGGTATTCCAAATGGAGCATAATAAAGCTCCAGGCCCGGACGGATTCCCTGCGGAATTCTATCAGGTGTTTTGGGGAGTTATCAAGGACGACCTCCTACACCTCTTTGCTGATCTCCATCGAGAGGCTCTTGATCTTCATAGCTTGAATTTTGGAATAATTACTTTAATTCCAAAAATTCAAAATGCTACTAAAATTCAGCAATATAGACTGATTTGTGTCCTCAATGTGAGCTTTAAAATATTCACAAAAGTAGGCACAAACAGGCTGAATATGGTCGCAAAAACCATAGTGAGCCCAACACAGACTGCCTTTATGCCGGGCAGGAATATCATGGAAGGAGTAGTGATATTGCACGAAACTATTCATGAGTTACATACTAAAAAACGAGATGGGATCATCTTCAAAATTGATTTCGAAAAGGCATATGATAAGGTCAAGCGGTCTTTCTTACAGCAAACCTTACGTATGAAAGGCTTCTCCCCTAAATGGTGCAGGTGGGTAGAGAGTATGGTCACTGGTGGAAGTGTGGGGATCAAAGTCAATGATGATGTTGGCCCCTACTTTCAGTCCAAACGTGGTCTCAGACAGGGAGATCCTATGTCCCCCATTTTATTTAACATCGTCGCTGATATGCTAGCTCTTCTTATTAATAGAGCAAAAGCCGACGGACAAATAAGAGGAGTCATTCCCCACCTTGTTGATGATGGTTTATCTATTCTACAATATGCTGATGACACCATTATCTTCTTAGACCATGAACCAGAGCAGGCAAAGAATCTGAAACTTTTGCTATGTGCTTTCGAGCAATTATCTGGGCTTAAGATCAACTTCCACAAGAGCGAGATTTTCTGCTATGGAGCAGCTAGAGAGATGGAGCCTTATTATACTAGTCTTTTTGGGTGTAATGCAGGGAAATACCCCTTCACATACCTGGGAATCCCAATGCACAATAGACAGCTCCTGATTGGAGAAGAATAGAAGAACGATTCCAAAAAAGACTCTCCTGCTAGAAGGAAAAATACTTGTCGTATGGAGGAAGGCTGGTCTTGCTAAACTCCGTCTTAAGCAGTCTGTCTAGGTTTATGATGTCCTTCTTTGAGATTCCTAAAGGAGTACTCAAGAATCTTGACTTTTTTAGATCAAGGTTCTTCTGGCAAGGATCCTCAGACAAGCATAGTTATAGACTTGCCAGATGGGACATTTTGTGTCGTCCTAAGGACCAAGGGGGTCTACGTATCCTAGACTTACAATTGCAGAATAAATGCTTATTGTCCAAGTGGTTGGTGAATCTACTCAACACAGAGGGCTTATGGCAGACCCTGCTGAGAAATAAATACCTACGATCGAAAACACTTACCCAAGTCAAAGCCAAACCAAATGATTCGTATTTCTGGAGAGGCCTCATGCGTATTAAAGATGAGGTATTGGCTAAAGGTTCCTTTGATGTTAAAGATGGAACCAAAACGAGGTTGTGGGAAGACACATGGGTGGGAGATAAGCCGCTAAAAGTAAAATACTCCTCCCTTTTTAATATTGTACGTGATCGCCACGCAACTGTAGCCAAAGTGCTCTCCACTAGTCCCCTGAACATCTCCTTTCGCAGGGCACTGGTGGGAAATAAACTTGTACAATGGCTCAATTTAGTAGCAAAAATTTCTAGTGTTCGATTGGTGGCGGGTTCGGACTATTCTAGATAGAACTTAACCAAATCTGGGTTATTTTCTGTTCGTTCGCTGTATCTACATCTCATTGATACAAAACCACCTTTTGCCCACAGGAAACACTGGAAAATAAAAATTCCTCTAAAGATCAAAATTTTCCTTTGGTTCCTACAAAGGGGTGTTGTTCTAACCAAAGACAACCTCACTGGAAAGAATTGGAAAGGGAGCCAGAAATGTGTCTGGTGTAATAAGAATGAGACTATCCAACACTTATTCATTGATTGCCCTTTCACCAAGATGATTTGGAGGATTATTTTCTTTGCTACTAGTTTAACTCCACCTAGATCTATTAACCATATGTTTGGTGCATGGCTTTCTAATCAGAATAGGAAGCTTAGAGATGTGATCTGGGTTGGGGTTGCTGCCATGTGTCGGGCCATCTGGCGCTGCCGGAATGATGTTATTTTTAACAATCTCAAAACTAACTCTTTTATGCAGGTTATTTTCAAGGGAGCGTATTGGCTCCGCTTTTGGGCCCCACTGCAGCGTGATGAGCAAACCAAGGACGTACTATCTTCGATAAGCAAGACATTAGAGATTATTGCTTTAGAGATATCTCATAAAGGCTGGAAACATTTTTATTGTTTACTTTAGAGTCCTGGTCAATGTCTCAGACCATGGTTTGCTTTCACTCCTTTCTAATCCCAAACATTGTAATAATTGGCTGTGTATATCCCTGGATGTAGAGGCCGGATATTGTTTTTATCTCTTATCTAAAAAAAGGTATTTTCCATATTTTTCTATTTTCCATGTAATTAGTTAAGAAATATATTTCAGCGGGTACTTTACTATCAATTACACTTCTCCATCTATAGAGCTTGGATTCATATGAACCGGCTAAGTGCACGACGTCTGCGAATCAAGATTCCAAACTGCGCCGCCTCAGCCTTGGCGCACACGGATCCTGAGGCAGCCTAGCTCGCGGGCGGCACGCGACACGGCAGAGGGCGCAGTGTCACAGCAGCGATGGTGCAGACCACCGTGAGGGAGTACAGGGAAGCATGGATAGCAATGGACACAATTATTGCCACTGTTTGTTTTGGAATCATGAAAACAATTTTCAGAAAGAGATTTGCTACAGTGCACAAAAGCAGGAACCGCTGGTTCCTATGGTCCAAATTTGTTTTGAGCCATTCATCTTCATTAAAGAAAAAGTTATGCATTTATGTCCAAAAAGTTATGTCCAAATTTGTTTCCGGCCTTTTTGACTGCACACCAAGTTTTTAAAAGGTTTTCAGCAAAGTTTTTGTGTCTGACTGCACATAGCAAGCCAAGTTTTTTAATGTTTTAAAAGGTATTCAGCTAATGAGCTGATAAAATTTAAAGGAAAAGGTGACACAAACAAATTTAAAGATTTACACATACCAATGCAATGAGAATATCAATGCTGCTAATTTGTAATTGTGTTTAATATAGTTCATAATTCATACAGAATTATAAATGTGCAATTGTGCATTAGTGGAAGCCGTGGGTCTATTGAGTTTAATTGTTTAGCACAGAGTTGCGAGCTACCCATACCTGGTAAAGTTAAATTAGAAAACAGAAATCCAAATGATAAATCCGTAGCTAAACAGGTCAGGCACAGCATGTCACAAATGTTCCCATAATTTCTGGAAATCCAAGATCATTGAGGCACATGGATCATGGCCTAATCTGCAGATAAAATAAAACATAAATTCAGTAAACGCAATGCAGTTAGCACAGGAAGTCAAATTCCCCCGTTGCAAAGGTCATTCTCAATGAGGTTCACACCGATGTGTTATCACTAGTAATCCAACTATCCAAGTACCAACAACACTGGCTACTATAGAGACAATGCTGTGTGATATGATAATTTAACAAAAAGTTTTATTGAAAGTGTACCTGGATTCTGTCGATCCAGCATTGTGCCTTTCAGTTGAGGAGTCTACCAATATTATAATGTGAGATTGTGAATGCCACGGCGTTCAGAGATTGCAAGAACCAACAGGCGTGAGTGTGTGAGGTGCAGCAACTAAAACAAGGACCAGCCTGGTTGTACAGGAACAATGTATATATTACCATATCATGGATGCTTTTCTTTACCATACAGCTGGATACATGGACAAGTAAGGAATGATGCTGCATCATCTTCTGACAAAGCTCGACATGCATATGCTATGTCATGATGCGATGATGCAAACCACAAGCAAAGGAACAGAGGAGGACACTGCTTTCACTTTCCTACTAATTAACTAAAGGGAAAGGTAAAGAAACGCTCAAACAAATACCGTGTACGAAGTTGAATGAACAGGTAAAACGACATGGGTGAAAGCAAAGTTAACTAATAAGGGGACCTTAAATGGCGCCATGGGGATGCTGGGCAAGGGCTGAGAGCGGCAGACTGGAGTACAAGGGAAGGACGACAACTAACAATTGCTTTCACTTTGTAACCGAGTCCTTCAAAAAAAAAGTGTGAACTTATATATCAAAATAAAAATAATCTAGCAGCAGCTTTTACATACTCCCTCCATCCCAAATTATAAGTCGTTCCAAGAATCTTGGAGAGTCGAAACATCTTAAGTTTGACCAAAATTATAAAAAAAATTACAAAGTTTTCTGGCATCAAATAGATATACTATGAAAATATAATTAATGAAGAACCTAATGGTACTTAGTTAATATCATAAATGTTATTATCGTATCATATAATTTTGGTCAAACTTGAGATGCTTTTACTCTCCAAGATTGTTGGAATGACTTATAATTTGGGATTGAGGGAGTAATTTATAAGATAGAAAACAAAAAAAATTTCTTTCGCTCCATTTTTCCATGGTCAGTATCATGTTTATGTTAGATACTCAGTTTACAGTTTACAGATTAGATTGGCTGCTTAAATAGCACATCAGTGTACAGTTTCCAAATTAGATAGGATGCTTAAAACAGTGTTTTTTCTTTAATTATTTTAAGCTATCCTAAAAATAATTATTTGTAGTATCTATGGCTAAAATGCAAACGGTTAAGAGCTGTCTGTATGTCGGTCTACTGAATTTATGGCTATATGGTAGCTGAAGGTTTTGCTCAAGTTTTTTTAAAAAAAAACCGGGGAACAGGTTTATGTTCAAGAGAGGCTACCCAAAATCTTAAATATTGCATTCCATTTTGTGCACTGTGACCTTGCAGCAAACTTACTGGTAAAAAAGAGCTGCTTGGGAGCTTCCCTCGAAAGGAGTCTTTGGCAAGGTTTTCAAGGTGAGATGAAAGAAACCATTCAAGGACAGTTTATAAAAAGTTCAAAAAGTGAGATGAGAAACCATTCACTCTTTAATGTTAGGTATACATATCATTGAATAATCGGTGCAAATTTTGTTACAGATTGAATATGTTTAAGCACACTATCCATTTTGTATTATTGTAAAATAGTTGATTATATATTTTTTAAAGAAACTATGAACATCTGCTGTAATATGAATGAGACTATCCAACACTTATTCATCGATTGCCCTTTAACCAAAACAATTTGGAGGATTATTTTCTTCGCTAGTAATTTAACCCAACCAAGATCTATTAGGCATATGTTTGGTGCTTGGCTTCGCAACCAAAATAAGAGGGTGCGAAGTTTGATCTGGGTTGGGGTTGCTGCCATTTGCTGGGCTATTTGGCGATGCCGGAATGATGTTATTTTCAACGAACTCAAAACTAACTCTATTATGCAGGTTATTTTCAGGGGAGCATTCTGGCTTCGCTTCTGGGCACCTCTGCAGCGTGATGAGCAAGTTAAAGCCATCCTTTCGACGATAAGCAAAAAGTTGTAGATTATCGCCTTAGGCATTTCAAATAAAGGATGGAAATATTTATATAGTTTATTTTAGTTTGCTGGTCAATGTTAAAGGCCATGGCTTGCTCTTTACTTTTGTATCCAAAACTTTTACAATGGTTGGGGGTATTTTTTGGTTCCTCTTGGTTCCTAATTAATTTATTAGTACTAATTAATTTTATGAGTGAAAGGTTAGTAGTGTAATTGTGCCTCTCTCTCCTGCCGCAACCCCTCGCCATGCCCACGCGCACCAGTACACGCACGCACTCGGCCAGGCCTCACCGTGCCCACACTACCCTGCCCTCCTCGCACTCTCCATCGGCATCACGCATCGCCGCTGCCTCGCCCTTGCCATCGCACGTCGTGCCCTCACCATCGCGCGGCGCCATCGCTGCCGCTTGCCGCAGCCTGCCCTTGTCCTCGCGCAGCGCTGCCGCCGCCGGCGGCGGCCTGCCCTTGGCCGCGCTCGTCTCTCGTCGCCATAGGTTCTGTTGTCTGTGACTGCTTGAATGGCAAAGAAAGATTAAGTTCAATGCATTTCAGCTTTTACCCATAGCTTCTCATCTCCGACTTTTTCTCCTTGAAATTGTCTTGGACTGCTAATTGATGGTATAATGCTGTATAGAACGAACAAATACTACCTTCCGTTGTTGTTACTTGATAGCTAAACTAGCCAGAATTGGAGTTTGGTTAAGCCAGTTAAAAAATCGATAATGGTGGAGTCACTTCACTTGGCCATGGATCAGCATTAGGCCAAAGCAGCTCGTGACAAGCAGACAGCCCTGATCTTGCCGCCCGCATCGGCAGCAGGGACGGCTGCCACCGCCACCAAGGGGAGCACGGACGCTGTCAACCCTGATCTTGCCTCCTCCAACGCATCGCTAGATGTACGTGGTGCCGCCGTTCGCAGGGGACTGGTGAGGACAGATTGCGTGCCCTAGCCGCCGCAGCCCTACCCTCGCGCGTGCGCTCGCCCTCGCCCTGGCAACCGACGCCGCTGCAACAGGAAGTCTCGGTGAGAAGGAAGAACAGAGAGACGACAGGGTGGCTAGGGTCGGCGAATCTCACAAATACATGTGACAAACTATACTAATTCAGTCTTTCTTATCCTACCTAAATATTATTTTTATATTATAAATTTACCATTTTACCCTTAATTATATGAAAGAAATTCGAAAATACAATTATCGCATTATTTTTTTAAGGTACTAATCCCACTAATTTTAGTATGCACTTGGTGCCTTTTCAATAGGTTCCTCTTGGTTCCTCTGACTTTTTAACCGTCGGATTGCTCCTTGTGAGCCATCTATTTTTCGACAACCATTGTAAAAATCCTCGAAAAATTAATATCACCCATTAATATGATTATTTTTCAAGCGCACGTACTTAATAGGAGTAATTGCTTGATTCCTTCTATGTGCATGGGAAATCTATGTCAATTGCTAGTTTGCTACATATACTGCTCTCTTGATCTGCTCTACTCATCACCAAGACAAGAACTCGTAACGACTGCAAGTACCCTCTGCTCAAACAGCAACCACATCAGCGTCTCCCTCCATCGTCAAGCAGAACGGCGTTGTCATATATGCCTGCCTCTGCTTTCGGCACGTTGTCATCATGAAGAACAATGAAAAGAGGCGCCACCTCCGCCTATTGCTCTGTCCATTCTCTTCTTGTGCATATTGATTGTTTGCACAGCAGCATACAAGAAATCCCTGCCACGTGAGACCGATGATGGACCCAGTTCCGTTAGTGGAGTAGGATCGGAGACTGGTCTCGTGGGAGCCTCAAGCACCAGAGAGAGAGGGTGAATGGGAGCCTCAAATTTTCTCCCGAAAATATTTGGCCACTGTCCCGAGTTCACCGCCAAACGCGCAACAACTTCAAATCTAGAATACTCACGGCAACTGGTGACACAAGTACCTAGAGAAATTCCTTAGGGCTATAGAAACTCAATGCAACAGCCGAAATGCAAATCGGAGTCCAAACAACCAAGTTGTGCACAAAACGGAAAATCAGGACAAGAGAAAAATCATTAGAAAATCACCAAGAAAAACGGACAGAGTAACGGCTTAAAAATGGAGCACTCTATTTTACCTGGATCCCTGCAAAACAAATCACTAAATTGGATTTGCTCGGCACTCGATGGTGCACGGCCTACCAATCAGCTACAACACTAACCACACCTGCAGAAGATGAGAGCATACACAGTACAGAATTCCAAAGCCGAAGTCTTGACTGGCCTCTTCAAAGTAAAGCACTGAACACACCCGCTGAACGAGCACCAACAGGCACCAAACGAACTTGTTCACAAAGCCGGAAACAAGGAGAAGGAGAAAAACAACAGGAACAGCCGACCTTGTCGCCAATTTCTTGCTTCCTGTGCTTAACGTGAATATAGATGAGCAAGCAATGATTGGGCACTGTAGCTTGAAAATGACACCTTAAGAATTGGAAAAACAAAACACGAATAGCAAAGCTCTTAGTACTAGACACAAACTGCTGATGCAGTAAATCTGCAAGAGGAAATTCCAAGTAGTACTGCTGCCCTGCTGATCACGAGTGAATATCTGGGCCCAAGTGAAAGCACTGCTTGGTGCTTGGCCGATCAGAGACGCTGGCAGCGCTTCTGTGCTGCTTCTCTGCAAATCGAAACAGGGAGAGAAACCAAGGCCTTCTTTAGTTCGCGACAATTTTTGAATTTCGCTACTGTAGCACTTTCGTTTTAATTTGATAATTATTGTCCAATCATAACTAGGCTCAAAAGATTCGTTACGGAAATTACATGTAAACTGTGCAATTAGTTATCTTTTTTATCTATATTTTATACTTTATGCATATACCGCAAGATTCGATGTGACGGTAATCTTAAAAATTTTTGGAAACTAAACAAGGCCCGACAGAGACCAGTGAACGAACGCAAGAACATAAAGGCTGCGTTCGGTTGCCATGGTTTTGATCCAGGAACCATTCCAGCTTATCAAAACTATGTAAATTAATGAAGCAAATCCATCTGGAATCATTCCATGACCCCAAACCGGATCAACTGAACAAAGTCGAAGGGAGCTCGGTCAAACGACGCCTGGGTTGCCGTGTCCGTACAACGGACCATGGAGGTCTCACAGCGGAGGGTCTGCTCTCCGATGCGATGGACTTCGACGAGCGCTGCAGCTGCCGGGGCTTGAGCACAGAACTACTAGGCGCTGAGCCTGACTGCATCGGTGACCAACGAAGCCTATACCGATGCTGCCATCTCGAGCTCGAACGCAAGAACAGCACGAACAGAAAAGAAAAGCAGATCTCTCTCTCGAAACAAAAGCTTTTGAGCTCAGAATTTGCACAGATGCAACTCAACTAGCAGCGAACCAATTCCCAAAAAATCATTGTCTGAAGTCAATCCAAACTCCGGGGCTGCACGAATTGGGGAAGAACGAAAAGGATCACATAAACAAAAACACGAAGAAAACTGATTCAGGACACCATGATTTCAAAACCCAGAGGGCAACGTGAGGTAAAGACCCCACTTACCAAAATAAAACATCAGTTGAATACACAGACAAGTGCCTCTCTCTGGTAACAGAAAATGAAACCCTACCCTAAGAATCACGAAAATGAGTGGGGAGAGAGGTAGAGTAGCTTGGGGGCAGCCCCCTCTCTTATTTAGAGGCTATTTTATATTCCCCATTTGCCCCTAGATATTTAGAAACGAACTAGCTAGCCCCTGGGGCATTCTAGTCCAACTCTTTCTCTCTCGATCCGACGGCCACCACGCCTCCTCATCGGTAGCTTCGACTCGACGCGAACTCCCCGATGCTGCCACGTGTCGTCCGTTCCTGAGAACCTCCGCCCGGGTTTTAAGGCCCAAAGCCACGAAACCCGCCGCGAGTAGCGTACTCTATACACTTCCCCGCCACTCGACACGTGTCACCGCCGTCCTCGATCGGTCGACCCGCCAAGTCCTCCTGAGCCTCGCTTGACTCGCGTCTGCCGTCTTGACTTGGTCAACACTGTCACTCCCATGTACACTTGCACTTGTCGATGTCCCAGATGTCAGCCACCGCGGCTGGTCACTTGGCCTCCTGGTTCATCGGTCCAAGCCTCACGTCCGCCTTTCACCGCTCCGGGTCCATTGGCACGGCACGTCTCTACTTGACCGTCACCTCGCCTTCGACCACCGCCTCTGAGCTCCACAACTGCACACCACGAGCCAAGAGACATGTCGCACACATAGCTTTCACTATAGTAATATTAGTTGCCAACTCAACCTATTCGTGGATCACGTTGACAATCACTCATCACAAAAACAAACCACACAGGTACTTGTCGACCTTGTGTTCGCAGAGCCTAAAGCAAGCTGGGCTGGTCTGAGCCTCTGACCTCCATAGCAGGGGCACGTGAACGGCTCAATCACAGGTTCAAGACTAACTCTGTGTTCTCAATTACGGGCAACACTGATCAAATCTAGATTCATGGAAATTTTAAAATCTTGAGAAAACTTAGAGGACACTGAATAAAACTCTGTGTTCTTAGCTATGTGAGTGAGGCGCACTGCACTAATTATATTGGTAACAATTAGAGCATGCAACAGCCATCGTGCAGTGGGGATCCATTGTCTACGTGAAATGTGAGTATAATTGACATTGTCAAACAACAGATACACCAATGTCAAAAGAAAAGCCTCACGTATTTGCCCATATATTTGTGTTCCCAGCCAACCAAACAAGGACAAAATGCGAAAATAACATTAAGCACCATGGGAATAGTCAATGAACCCACAACATATAAAATTACAAAAACAGAGTACATTAACTGTTACAAATTACAAAGAGTCCCGTTTGTTCTCACTTCTCAGCACACCAGTTCATAACTCCATACACATACAGCTTGGTTTCATGGCAACCTGAAACCGCCAATTATTAACACATAAACAGAATCCAAACATGTTGAGCAAACCAGCACAAATATGACATGTCCCTTGGCAAACATTACCAGAAGAAAACAAACACACTCATCACAAAGCACGATACAATACCACAAACTGAGAGGGCAACTTAATTGTGTGCTTGTTGGCACAGAGCTCTGCATCTGAAACCAAACTGATCACCTGAGATAGCTTTCAATGATATGTTTCTTGCGTGATACAAACTCTGGTGGTGCCACATGCAAGTTGTAGTAACTCTGCTCTGGTAGCTTCAACTGCAACCTGTTCCACCACTCACGCTCTCCGTTGACTCTCACCTCGTACTTTGGATATTTCTTCTTCATCAGGAATGGGAGATGGCGAAAGGATTGGCAACCCCGGACAAAGAGCTTCTCCCACTTTGGCGTTTCAAGCTGAAATTTAACAACATCATGGATGTGCAGCAGTTGTGGAAGCTCCTGGAGGTAGATACTTTTGATGCTTGGGAGTGGAGAAGGTGCTACCCTAGATCCCTGTTTGTAGAAAATTGTCTTGTGGTTGGGGCAGAAGAGAATGACCAGAGTCTCCAGTGCAGGTAATGATAAACTACGTGGGAACATTTTCTCCAGTCGTGGGCAGTGCTCCAGGTGAATGTGTTTTAGTAGCTTCAAAGTGATAAGCTTGCCATAATACCAAGGCACAACATGCTCAACAATGCATAGGAGGTTGTTAAGGCAGGAGGCCTGCAGTATCCTTAGGGAATGTAATATCTCTGATTTTCAATAGTACTGTTATTTGATTGCACTGAAGGAGCTGGCATTCTTCTAGTGTCATGAGACTATTACTGAGGTCAGTGAGGCATCTGACGAAATTATCATCTGTAATGAATATTGAGTTTGTCACAGAGAGAATATGCCTTAAGCCATTTGGGTACTGATTCACAGCTGATATCTCAACATGACGTTGTTTTGGCTGAAGCTTCATTGCCGACACAATACTAGCAGCCTTAGAATACAGGACATCACCATAAGTTGAATTCTTCTGGATCCTAGTAGATAACTCAGCTTCATTGTTCTGTGGCTTCTTGCCTGTCACACTGCATGGTTTAACTTGGACATTGAATGACTGTAGAAACTGTCCTTGGTTGACTAACTTTTTAGCAGTATCTTCATTGAAGCTATGGAACATTCTGGGGTCATTTATTTTGACCTGAGCAGTATTGGTAGTTTTCTCTTCCTGCTGATTTTCATCTCCACAAGTCTTCAGCTGGCAACACATCTTCAGAATTCTATTATCATCATTTGCACAGTGATCCAAATAGAAAACCTTAGGAAACCGGACCAACTGATGCCATGGGAATCTCATGAAACAAGGGACGCCAAGAAGAAGTAACTTGTTGAGTTGTGGTAGATTTGGGAGGTTGTGAGGGACCTCCTCAATAGCAGTTCCAGAAAGATCAACATCCTCCAACGCTGTAAGATCATCACTGAAGTTCACAGATTTGAGGTTGCTGCACCCACGCAGGGACAGGCACCTAACCCATGGTCCGGAGAGCGAGAAGGTTCTCAAATTTGGGTGCCCAAGAATCTTGATATCTTCCAATGCTTCCCATGCTCGTATATTAAGGTTTTCCATGAATGATGGTAGTTCCCATATATTCTGAAGCATTAACCCAGTGCAGTTAGAGATATGTAGCTCTTTGAGGCCTTTGGCTTTAGACAGCGACTTCAGGAGTGACTTTAAGCTACTGCAATTATAGACATGTAGCACTTCCAGGACCTTGGCTTCAGAAATGGATATTGGTAATGACATCAATAGCAGGTTGTTGATTAACCTGAGTGTATGCAGGCTTTGCATTTTTTGGAACATGTCCACTGGAAAAGAGGTAATCTGAGTCCCCTCGACATGAAGAACCAACAGATTTGACAGTTGAGCCATTGAAGGAGGTAACTCTCTGAGATTGGAGCAATTACCGAAAATGAGCTCCTCAAGGCTTGACATTTCACAGAAGAATTCAGAAGGCAGGGTGGTGACCTTTGAGCCTGATAGGTCAAGGTAGTGCAGATTGCTCTTGTTACTGCCATCTTCTTGTGTTAGGTCAACCAGGGGAACCCCATTCATATCTAGGACTTGAAGGTTTTCAAGATGAGCAAGCGGTGAGGATGTTTCTTTGTCAGAATTTGGTGGTGGTGGAGACAAGGTTTCTAGCAGGGAACAGCCTCTGAGCGAGAGCAAGTAGAGATTCAACAGAGATGAAAAGGAATAAGGGAGTGAATTTATAGGTGTGTAGGACAAATCAAGGACACGGAGGTGTGGGGTGAACAATTTCTCGAAGGAAAATTCAGATAAATTTGAACAGCCTCTCAAAATAAGGGTTGTCATTATTATAACTCCATCTCCTCTGGTATCCCTCGGCTCCCAATCCCAGCTTACATCCCTACCATAATCATTCATAAATGAGACCCATCTTAGTTTGTAGTACTCGAAATAGGTATTGAGTCCATCTTGTTCGAGACGTGAGACACCCCTAGCTAACTTTGACAGGCCAGTGATGACATCCTGTGGGGATGACGAATAAGTAGTTTCCTTACTTGATGAAGCCCTTACTGTTGTGTTAGAAACAGCAGAGTAGATTGGCAGCAATGAATATTCCTGCAAGGCCTGAATCACGACCTTCCCAGCTTCATTTGCAGACCTGTAGTAGTTGCTCTTTTTCTTGCCAATGGCTGCTGGCGTATGGGTGGAGATTGCTGTTGAGAAAAGCAGGTCCTCAGCCACCCAACAGCGAACCAGCTCATCGGAGGTAACAACAGCTGGGGAGGCCTGGCGTCCAGCAGCTCCTTCTCCTTGTAGCGGATGGTAGAGGATAGCATAATACAGGCATTGCTGAGCTACATGGAGCCAAAACTCCTCGTCTCCTTTGTCCTGGAGTGTGAGTGTCATATAAATGGATCTGGCTGCATCCCGTAAGGCCTCTTTAATCAACACAGCCCAATCTCGCACACCGAGATCATCAAAAGGCGGGGCGTAGAAATATTCTGGAGTTAAATGAACTCGCTCTGAGTGATTGAAATCATGAAATCCTTGAGCATATCTGCTTTTTTCACAGACATCCTTGGAAGTGGCTGAGATGAGCCACCGCCGGTTTCGGAATATCGATGGCCATCGCTTGCCCAGTATGAAAACCAACATGTCCATTGAGACGGGAACATGCAGGTTTTCCACTAGCAGCAGGTGCTTCTTCCCTTCCAATGCTTCCCCGATCCTCTCTAGTACTGGAGAAATTCTTGGTTGACAATGGAAGATAGGATCCGTCTTTACAGATTCATCTGATGCAAACAACTCAATGTACCTGCATCCAAAAGCCTGGAGCTTCAGGTAGTCTGAGATTCTGCCGTAGCCAAAGTAGCTCTCTTCTGCGGCAAGTTGCTTGAGCTCCTCAAGTTGCTCACTGTCACCGTCAAGCATTAATATTTCGGTGAGGACCTGAAATGCCAACCGATGCTGGGCTGTACTGCTGCTTGCAGCTTCAGCGGGTGTCTGCCTCACGCGTGTAATGTGGTCATAGGGACCATAGAGTTCCTTGGTTCGCTCAAACAAGAGCCTGGTAAGAGTCGGTACAAATGAAGCTGCAGATCCAATTCCGACATTCCATATCACTGGGTACTCCTTGCTCCATTTCACTATACCTTATCTTCCATGGCTGGTAGTTGACACCATTCAACAAAATGCCCGAGCCTCTGTGAGAGTACAAATTTGTCGACCCTGGAATGTAAGGTCTCGTCAGTGCTCGCTCAAGATGGACATATTATAAATAGAAACTGAAAAGTTTTTGAGAAGCTAGTGTCCAATTTCTAGTATACCAAATTATTTCTCTGACCAGTCACACATAGGAAGTTAATAAGTTGCTTCCACTCTGCCAACCATGCATATTGAACAATGGTCTATTTTCAGGTCATTTAATTTGAATCAAAAGCATACATGGTTTTATATTAGGCAGGAATCATGTTGTCTTAATATATAAGACAACATGATTCCTGCAGCAGCGCAGTATCGTCTAGTGTTTACATATCAGTATGGACATAATATTAGTATAAGGTCCTTCCCATGTGCCAAGATATTGAATAGTGTATTTTGTTTACCATGAGTGCACGCACAAATCGACTTGGGACTTATTTGGGATTTAATTTTGCTGAGACCACTTGATTGGGCTTTATTTGTGCATTTGACCAGTAGCTCATCGTGGAACTGAAAGAACATGTGTCTAGACGAGTAGAAGGGAAAAGGGTGTGTCTGGTTATCGAGGTAAAGTTGCGTCCTATATCCTCAATGAGGGTTAACCAGCTGACTGGAATCGTATTGCTAAAAACTAGAGTATTTAGATGGCGCAGCTATGAGTGCAGGCTGAACAATGTTTGATTGGTAGGCTAAATCTGAGATTGTATGGGCTGGTGCAATGTGCAAACAAAGTTATTGGTAGCCTCCCCAAGCTTGTTGGCTCTCAACTCCTTTATCTTCATCTTCATATAGCAGATTGCTAGCTCGTTGCCACCCATGATTTTTTATCCGCACGGTGTTTCTAGACAAATATTGGTGTCTACACTTGATTCAGTTTTTGTCTTGCTATATTTGTTGATTGCTCATTACATTATTGCTTGCGATTGGTGCCATTTATTCAAGTTCATGGTGTACGTTTCAGTTGGCATAAGAGGCATACATGGGTTCTTTGATATGTTGGTGTGGGGATTGATGTATTAGTGAGCTGATCTTTGCAATTGTATTCCTTATTTTGATGTTTGGACAACACCATGTTTGGAGAATTGATACTACAAGTGGCTATTTTGTTGTACGCACATAAGGGGTTTGCTGAAATGTTTGAGTAATTAGCAGGGGTCGAGTATGGAATAATTAAGGAAATATACGAACTCAACTTTCATGGTTGCAAACCTCGTAATCCTGTCATATTCAAATGTCATTGGCTTGATCCTCAAGTAATGAGACGGATTGGGCTAGTCTTGGGGTAGTTGAAATTCGACAAGATTCCGTCTATCCAGAGGCCCAGCAGGTTTATTATCTCTCACACGCGTGCCAAACCAAAGAGCATCTTAAGGGTTGGGATATTGTGCACAAGGTATTGCCACATGGTAAACTACCGCTCCCAAACAATGAAGATTACAACTTTAACCCAAACACATATGATGGAGAGTTCTTTCAAGAAGAGGGGCTAGATGAGAGGTTTGTGATCGACTAACCAAAGCGATTTGAATGGAAGTAGACAATGAAAGGGTTGACGACGAGGACGCTAGAGATGAGGTGCAAAATGTGTTACGTTCATGCAAAGACAATGATGAAAACAATGCTACTTTGGCTAGTGTTTATAATTTCGACATGGTTGATAATGATGATGAAATTTATGATCCAACTAATCATGATCCTGAAGATTATTTCTAATACATGTAATTATGTTTTGTTTATTTTGTATCTATGTTATTTTGAGAGTTATGTTATTTTGTTTCTAATACGTCTTGTTTATTTTTTTAATTGTAGGTGATTAAACAAAGATGGTGGACAGCCATCCAAAGGAACATGAATTTGCATCACCCAATGTAGATGCGGAGCCATCAGAGAGGAGGAGGAGCTAGAGCAGCAGCCACAGGAGTTCCCTGTCGCCTCCCGCCACAACGTGTGAGGAGGAGGAGGAGCACATGACTCCTAGGACCGACGAGGTGGCACCTAGGGACGAGGAGGAGGCGGGGGCAGCAGCGGGTTTGGCTTCTTCTGGTTGATCGAGTATCTACCTGTGAAGCCCCGTGAGCCTTCCTGCGCAACCGATACCTCCTCATAGACGCTCGGTGATTTGACCCGAGGGGGAAAGTAAGTAACTTAAGATGTTATCTCTAATTCTCCATAAGAAATTTTCAAAATCACAATAGAAACTAATAATTTTTCTAAATAACTTGCATAGAGGTTGGACGATCATTATACAGTCTGCAGGTTGTCACAAATGCCAAGTCAATGGCATCCTCAGTCTTCTGGTCAAGGAACACTTCCCTAGCCTAGTTGAGTTCACCGAGAAGACAGAGCCGGCCTACACGTTTGACCACTACGTAGTCACCCCTGACGCTGAAGATCTACTTGGTAGGGATTTCCGTAACTAGGTGGAGCGGGTGATGGCAGAGCTATGGGTAAGTCTTATCGCTCTACATTGCTCAATACATTCCATTCATTCAACATTTCATAAAATGAATGGATACGTCTATCTATATGCAATATTTCTTCATATGCCAAGAGGGATTTGAGGACAAGGCAACTTTGGTGGCTACCAAAGAATGTAAAAGACTCGCGAAGGACCTGCACTACGAGGCACGTGTCCAGGCCATCATAACATACAACGGGGCGTTCCTTGGAAAGAAGGTCACCAAGAAAGAAGCAAGAGAGATGATGCTGACCAAGTAACAGTACCTGGAGGTAAATATAGTCGAACATTAATATTGATTTCACCTGAGCTTATGTAGGCTTAGTTTGAACTTCTTATATGTCATATACATGATGATGTGCAGGTGATTCCGTGCTAATGCTCCGTGTATTCCTAGTGCTAGGAAATGATTGTTGACAAGTGGTGCACCACCAAGTGGTTGGAGACGGACAACGCTTCCCAGGACCGGTGTACGTTGATGCCAGGTATAGCACACCATCAAGGCGGTTGCAACCTCAGCGGATACAAGCAAATATGGGTATGAGAATTCATTTAGTATTATAACGCTCCATTCTGCATGATTTTCTAAACATCTTGCTGGTTTTCTTGTAGTCGGCATAACATGGTGGCCAGGAGTGCTCGAACTTCGTGGCATATGCTATGGCCTACATGGGCAAGGCGACATCTAACTTCTCCTACAACCTGGAGGACCCTCCATCGACATACAACAATGCGACCGTCCACAACCACCTCATTCCGTACATTGAGGTGGCAAAGGAGGTCCATGGTCTAGAGTTCGATCCAACCTCCGCAGACCTTGATGGAGAAGACATCATGAGGGTGGGAGAAGGCAAGAAGCATGGGTGGTACTAGATTGGTGATGGCGTAATCGACACGGCTGCAACTCCTAGTCTCTCCCAGATCCAAGCAAGGGCCATGAGCTCAAGCCCGAACATATGCCCACAACCAAGCATTGCACAACAATGGGTCGATGAACTACATGTTGTTATAGTTTTGTTCATTTATTTTTACATGCCATGACTTTGTATTATTGTAACTTTAGGGTGAAATAATATAGGCCCAGCTGCAAGAAGAGAGGAGGCTTTGGGAAGAGATGGAGGTGAGGGTGGCTTCTGAATAGAAGAGGATAGAGGCCGAGCGAGAGACCGAGCATCAAAGAATGGAGGCGAGGATGGAGGAGATGATGTTGTACGTGCAGATTCTTGATGGGTCGACCATCGCCACCTACTCTATTCGTTGCACCTCCACCTCCTCATGCGACTACTCGTGTGAGTATGTATGTTCTAGTGTGTATGTTCATGGTTAGGACAAACTAGAACATTACTTCAAACCTAGCTAGTGCAACATTGATGCTATATATTTATCTAGTATAACACATGCAACTAGTACTCATGCAACATTGATGGTATATGTTTGTCTCTCACACATGGCAATCTCTTCTCCTTTGTACAAAATCAATCAGCAGCATCGAATAACGTGTCTTGTCAACTTGGAGATTCACCGGGATAAAATCTTGGGCCTCATCAACTAGGACCTTCGCCATGATGGGTTTGTGACAACTATGAAGCTATTGTAGTTGGTTGGACTAGTGGAAATACTTGTGTTTCAATTTGGACAAATATGATGCTATTGTGGTTGGACTTGTGGTTGATTTTTGACAAATATGATGCACTTGTGAGATATGTGATATATATTGTGTTTTCTTGTGATATATGTTGCCTGTCTGTGAATCTTATATATATGATGTTTGCTTGGGAAGGAAAAACAAAAAAGACTGTTTCTACCCAGTTTGCGGAGTGTAATGACCAAGACACTCTGCAAATTGGCAAGGTTTGTCGAGTGTCATGGGCTTGGCACTCGGCAAACCTTGACAGTTTGCAGAGTGTCTTTGAAGCAAGGGACCACGTGTGACGATGAAGCTTGAGTAAGACTTGGCGCAGATGCACCGAGGCAACGATGAAGAGCAAGTGAGGTCAAGATCGATGAACCAATACGGTCACATGATGAACCAATAGGATCGAGTGGCGTGGCAAGTTTGAGAAGCTAACTTCTTTGAGAAAATGTTTGTGAAAAAGCTAACACACATGCACATGGTGGTGTACACTTGGTGGTGTTGGCACTTTTGCAAAGGAGGTGGAGTTTGAGAGGTCGAGAGGGGTTGGGATCCTCTTTCTCCCTCCCACCGAGCATTCGTATTGATTTAGGCATTTTCATGGAAATAGAATGCCTATTTTCTACTACGCTGGAGGTCGTGTTGAGGAGGCAAAGTCATAGGAGACACTGTCCACGGAAGCATCGGACGCTGGCCCAGCATTCGGTGCATTGTGGCATAGTGACTCACTTCTGGATAGAGTGTCGAAGCGTCCGACAAGTGCGCATCAGTAGGGACAAGCTAGGGTTTCGAGCGGTGTGTGCGTCAGACGCTGGCTGCGTCCAGTGGCACTTCGTTGAACGCGTCTGGCGTGTCTCCAAGAGGTTTTGAACCTCTCTAAATAACGTCCGATGCTATGGTTCTGTGTCTGGTGTGGACCGTCGGAGCATCTGGTGCTACTATGTCAAGCACGCGTGTGAGTTAGCCGTTGGCGGCAAAAGTTGAGTTTAAACATCTAGTGACACGTGGTAGCTCGGTGAGCGTCAGATGCTGGGGAGGCGTGTCCGATGCCCACGTCTTTTTCCTAGTGAAGGGGCAACGGTAGTTTAGCCCTTCGGGATATAAATAGAAGTGGTGGCTAGCCATGGCTGGTTGCTGAGCACACTAAGGTCTTGGTGGCTTTTGTGGTGGTGCTTGGAAGCCCTCTAACTCACATATGCTTGATAGTGATCATCCAATTGTGTGAGTGAGCGATTCTAGTGTGGTTGGATCGTAGAGGTTGCATCAAGTGGCACTAGGTGTTCCTGTTGCAAGCCGGTGGTGCTTATTACTCTTGGAGGTTGCCACCTCCTAGATGGCTTGGTGGCTTGTGACTCCGTTGAAGCACATGAGAAGACTGTGCGGTGCTCCGGAGGAGTATTTATGAGGGGTATGGTGCTCACCCCATGGGGATCACGAAGAGCAACTCTATTAGAGCGACACATGAAGGGCGACAAGTGGTCTGGCCGGGTCAAGTGCTAGAGCTTGTGGTAAGCACTCCATGTGGGAGAGTATGACTTGCGGGTCATCACTAGCAAGAGGACCGACGACAACCTTGGAGCTTGTATCAATGAGGACTTAGCTTGGTGGCAACCAAGTGAACCTCGGAAAAAATCAACGTGTCAACATTGTCTACTCTTTTCGGTGGTTTGCATTCACTATACACAAGCTTGTACTTACATTATTTATATATAGTCCTGTAACTAGTTTTGCTTGTGTAGCTTGCTAGTTACCTTCTTGCTTGTGTAGCTATAAGTAGTTTTATTGCGTGGCTAATTTGGTTTGTGTAACCTTGTTAGTCACTTTATTTAGTTTGTGTAGCTAAGTAAGTTGTGCTCTCTAAATTGGCATTGATTTTTTTGTTATTGAACATTGCTAGTGAGCTTAGGAACTTTGTGCTTTTGCTTACTAGTTGTGTAGGAGCTCCCCTGATGTGCAAAGTAGTAGTGGCATAGGTTTGTGTGACCTTACTCCTAGATTTGGTTAGGTAAGCTAATGCTAAGGTGGCACCTTGTTTGCTTGTTTAGGATCTTTCACAATATGCTCGAGAACTTAAATAGAGGGGTGTAGTCTTAGCTAGACCGATAGTTTTAATTCCGCATTAGTTTCGGTTAGTCGGCGTAATAAGTTTTAGCATGGACTATTACCCACTCTAGTTTGCCATCTCAACCCTTCACCGAGTGCCTGGTGGTACTCGGTAAATTCTTTGCCAAATGCCCGACAAAGGACACTCGACAAAGCGCCCTTTGCCATTTTCTTATCGTGTGTGCTTTTGCCGAGTGTTACACTCAGCAAGCATTTGCCAAGTGTTTTTTGGACTTTGCCGAGTGCCTAGGGTACTCGGCAAAGCCACCGATTCGAGTAGTGAGAGGCATACATGGGTTCTTTCATACGTTGGTGTGGCGATTGATGTGTTAGTGAGCTGATCATTGCAAGTATATTCCTTATTTTGAAGTTTGGACAGCACCATGTTTGGAGAATTGATACTGTAAGGGGCTTGTACGCACATAAGGGGTTTGCTGAAATGCTTGTGAGTAATTAGCTTGCTAATTTTGACATTTCTCCTGCCCCTCTACGCTCACAAGTGGTACCAGAGCAGTTAAATATCAAATTCATATGTTAGATTTTTATTTGCATAAATATGTCAATTTGGAAGTAAGCAAGTTTGTTGTCACTTGTTGACATTTTGCTACGGAAATTTGTGAGACATGTGGGTGATATAAGTCATGTTGTTTATTTGAGCAACTGTGAAGCTATATTGAACAAGCCACCATTTGGATGGCAATTGATGATCCACTTGGTCAATTTGCACATATTTTAAATTATCCCTGGCCGTGCATGGATTATTTGTTTGCTATTTCTCGGCCACAAGATGGAAATGAGACTTAGCCCAATATGTCATCTCTATTGTTAGTGCTTTATTTGTTCTTTTGTTGAAGACGTTGCTTTAGACGGCATATATAGAGAGTTGTGGTGAATTGTAGTCGTCTTGTGGCCATTTTTGAGGCAGAATGAGCAAAGCTTATTGATGGTTTTATGGATAAAAACATGGAAGCTGTTGGAAATTCTTGTTCTAGAAATATTTAAGATACGCCATTACAGTGTTATTGGACACTTTTGGGATTCTTCTATGGCAATCTAGGCAGTTTCACATGGATAACACATTTGGCTCTTTATTGCCTTCTACTGTTTAGGTGAACCTGGCAGTGCTATCATGTTCAAGTGATGTGGTTGTTTATGTCTTGAGTCACAATACTGGATGGAATTCTGGTTCTATTTGGTCATATCATTTGTCTGCATTAATTGTGGTTACACCTTTTTGAGACTATCTTTGGGTTTAAGTTTGCAGGATAGTTGCTTCACGTGTATAGTTATTTAGAATATCCTCTCCAGGAATCAGGATGTTAGTTGGTAGTACTCTTATGCTCATAGTTTGTTGCCAGTTTTTGTGCTGAAGAAATTTGGTCAGTGTGTCTGGTGGTTCATTACATTTGTTGGGCGGCCTCAATTGCTTCTACTTCAAGCCAGATTTTATTTCACTGTTGTCATTTTGTATCTCAATGCTAAATTTTGTGTTGCTTCTATTTAGTTGACCTTGTGCATGTGTGAATTATATTAATCACTTAGTGACGGTGTTGCGATTCTGGTACATGTTGCTTTTTATTTTTTCAACCTTGAGCATTTGAGAGCACACTCATTATTAGTTGAGACAGTTTTGATATTATGGTATGAATTGCTTCTATCGATTTAGCCATGGACATTTGAGAGGCTTCTCTTTATGTCATGAATGCCTCAGTGTTCAGACATGGGTTACTCTATACATTCAACATTATGCATTTGGGGAGTGTACTCTTCAGTTTGAGGCATCATTTCATTTACTGAGATCACTCTTGATTATTGTTACTCAGCTGTTTGGGCACTTATTTGATTTGAGCTTTCTGGTGGTGGTTAAGGATCAATCAGTTGTACATCCTATAGTTTGACGAAGCTTTTTTGGGTTATAATATAAGCTGAATAGCTTCAATTGTGTTGTCTGGCATTTTGGTTATGCTTTAAACACTTATTTGGCTTATATAGTTATGTTTGGGAGAATTTGATTTGCTAGCATGGTTCACCATTGTACCATATGGTGCTGAAATTTTTAAATAAAAACAGAACACTAATTTGTGAAATCTCATTGCATGCTCTCCCATGCATGGTTGAGATTGTTACCTTGGCTTTGCTAGCTACTTGGTGTTTCACTCTTTCTCTATATATAATGACTGATTGCAGAACATTGGAGGAGGTATGACCATTTCTCCTCATTGTGCTAACCTAAGGACCATTATTGCCTAGTGTTGTTCCATGTCCTTTTGGACATTTTGGAGATTTGGTAGTTCGTTGGATCCTTATGATTGATTTCTGGAGTTCAAGGGTGATGCTACTGTGAGAGGTTGTACTACACACTGGCACGACATACAGTAATTTGCTGGTTTAGATAAAGCAGATAGCCACAATTTGTTTGAGACCATTCACTACCAGAAAACGGAGATCTCGTGTTGGTTACATTTTTTCGTGAGAGTTTAAAACACACTCAAATCCTGTCACAAAAACTTTTTTTCACGAGAGTGCTCCACACACCATCATTTTCAAGAGAGTATTTAAGTACCCCTCATGAAAACAACTATTCCGCCACAAAATTATCTATTTTCGTGAGAGTGATCATTTTCATGAGAGTCACTTACAGCGTCACGAAATATGGGTTGTTGATTTTCAGTACAAAAATAAATTACTTAAATACTGGAAATTCAAGAACATGAACAAAGGTTTTCTCCTTTTAATCTGCAACAAAATTTTGTAACTAGTTTTTCTCCCTCATGCTAAATCCAAATGTGGTGATTCTTTTTCCTAAATGTTTCTAAAATCATGTTCTATTCATTTATTGTTCTCTTATAGCTATTATGTTTTTCATCTTTTCATGTGATTTTGATCTATCAATTCAAAATTCGAATTTCAAAAAAATATCAACTTGAAACAACATTTTCGAAGAGTAAATAATTTCAGTTGAAAAAGTCATGAACATAAAAGTTGTAGAACTAATCAAGATCTACAACTTTTATTTTGGTCATTTATTCATCCGACAAAGTGGTATTGTTCACAAATTTTACATATCTCTCATAGAGCGTATGAAATTATATGAGACATATGTAAAATTTACGAACAATGTTATTATCAGTTTATCGGATGAATAAATCCATTTCTATAGGCGGTTCAATTATGCCACCCGCATGTAGAAATCTTTTTATAGAAAATACAAAATCGACTTTTAAAAATAGATTTAATTACAGGGAAGGCCCACTGGATAGTCGCGCTTTTTCTCGCGTAAAATCGCGTGCTTCACGGCCGGTGGGATTCAAACCTGAGACCTTGCCCTTGCGCGTAGCCTCCTCTACCACTCCACCTATTACTCACTTGTGTCTATATTAGAGTTCAGTTCCCCACATATTATCCTAAACCGAGCATATATTGATTATTTAATTTGAGGCCCTAAACAGATTCCAATGGAAAAGTTGTCAACTACAAAAGTTTCATAACTTTCCAAGATCTACAACTTTTATATTGGTAGCTTCTCCATCTGAGGTCATTTACAAAATTTGAATTTCAAATTTGAGAAATTTAAACGTAGTTTTCGACGACAAGATGATTTCAAATGAAAAATTATCAACTACAAAGTTTCATAACTTTTCGAGATCTACAACTTTCATTTTGATGGTTTTTTCAAACGAGGTCATTTGAAAAACTCAAAAAGTTCAATTTGAAATTATTTCTTCACGCGGATTTGTTAAGAAACCGCCCGTAGAAATATGATTTTTACACGCGGTTTCTTAGGAGAACCGCCTGTAGAAATACATGATTTCTACAGGGTGAAAATTGATTTTCACAGGCGGTTTTTCAGTTGGGCCCGCCAATTTATTTTTACAGGCGTTCTTTAATTAAAACCGCCTATAAAAATTAAATTCCACCGCCAGCTTAGAGCTTGTTTGTACTAGTGTATTTTGCTAACCTAGGTTTATTTTGCTAACCAGCGACCCTAGGTTGAAAACCTTTTGGCTAGTTGACCTTGAGCTATGTATGTGCTGGCTGCTGGAACTTATGTTAGTTGGCTATGACTTATGAAGCAGTATTGTATTTTATTAATGTAGTTGTGTTGGAGACTTTGTAATATGCTTGGAGTGCAAGTGTTTGACACTTTGTGATATGTCTGGACTAAAATTAGTTGAATATATGAATGTATTGAAATCTGATTTGGATTGTCTATTGGAAAAAAAACCATATTTCATGAGATTTTGGACATGTTTTCCTGGTGTTGGTCTGGAAATCATATTTCATGAGGGTTGAACATGTTTTCCTGGTGGTGTTGGACTCCTAGGGAAAACATATTTCATGAGGGCTGAACATGTTTCCATGATGGTGTCCGGCTCTCATGAAATTTATTTTTCGTGAAGGTTTAAACTTATTTCATGGTGGTACCAACCTCTTACTATTTTCCTATGAGTTTGAGGCTCTCATGAACTAATTTCATGATGGTGACCTCCACGAAATACCGCCACGAAAAGGTTGTCACAAACCTGACGACAATGTAATTTTTGTGGAGGTGGCCGCCATGAATGTTCACCAGGAAAATAAATCATGACGGTTCACTCTCATGAAAGTTGTATTTTCCTGATCTTAATACTGTGAGAACTAATGTGTGACGGTTGCTCATCATGAATCATTTTCGTGAGGGTAAAACCGCATTTCGTGAGAGTAAATTCAGTCTCACGCGAAATCTCAGCTTTCTAGTAGTGATTGATGATGTGATTGTGTTGACAATTAGCTCATTTGTGAAGATTTCTTTCATTTGCTGCTATGGGAATGAGAAATCATCGGCTATTGGTATATATATTGTGAAATTCGGTCTAATATATCTGGCATTTGCATTGTTTGCTGCATTTCATATCAATGTATGAGGAGCCAAGCTCATATGAGAAGACTATCAGTGGTGTAGGCAACTAATTGGAATCAAGCAATGCATAAGAAAAGTTATTTCTTGTGCTACCTATTATGGAATAGATGCTCTTGGTAGATTGTTTTGTTGGGTGTGTTGGTTTGGAAGTTAATCTGTTGTTGCTCATTTGTCCAAGATTTGTTGGTTATGAAACATTTCAATTTATTAGGAGACGTTTCCATATATTGGTATCTATTATTCATGAAGTTCTTTGGTTGCTTTAGGATACTCACAATGTAGAAACTAGTACTTATTTCTATACCCTAGGAAACTATACTATCAAAACCATGTTTTCAATACAACATTTCTATGCTAGTGACTATCCAATCATTCACAACTCCCTGTTTGGATCCTCTGCTACCATGCTTCCTCATTCCCTGATGCACATGCACGACGTCGTCCATTGAGACTGCCTTCGCCTTCCCCCATAGTTCTCATTCCTACGGTGCAACGGGAAGAGTAGAGGCCTCATTGAGGAAGATTGTCGGCCGGCAAGAGTCACCCCTGGTGCACAGCGGGGTGGGAGGAGGGGAGGGGGGCAGGCCACCGCTGTATTCCCACATCGCCGCAACGGTTGAGGTCGGCATCACACTCCATCACCCTCTGCGCCCAGGCAGACGCCGCCGACATCTACTCTCAGCAGACATAAGCAGCACTAATTGGGAAAACGCTGCCACCACCAGCGCTCAGATGGCCTCTGTCTTCTTTACGCCCTCGTGTACCAGCCCACGCGAGGCAGCCACACGGGATCTGCAACACAGGAGGGGCAGCCTCATTTTGCGCATAGACGCCGTTTCTATAGAAGAAACATTTTCCTTCTCTTTCCTCATTGAATTGCCTTCCATATCATCAAAATTAATGCTCATATGGTACCATAATAAATAGGGATGGAAATTATCTTTAGGTCTACGTTGGGAGTACCTTTCTTTGTATAGAGATAATAGTGTTATTTGAGGGATTATCCGCTTTGGTCCTTTTGGAGATGTTGGTCTGATCTCAAGTGACTTCGGTCTCTTAAGGCCTTGTTTGGGTGTTGTCGGATTCACTTCAATCCACATGTGTTGGAGTGGATTGGGGTGGAATTTAGTTCAAGTTCCACTTCAATCCACCCAAACACATGTGGATTGATGTGAATCCGACTACATCCAAACAAGACCTAAGGGATTCAGACATTCGGTTACCATCAGTTATTCTCTCAGGTTGTACGAGTTCTTTCGGTTCAAATTCTTGTTTGTCGTTGTCAGTTGGAGCAATTGGCTATTTGAGCTTATGTTGGGACCCCATTTCTCCAAATCTACAGTTTGTGGCTAGCATTAGGTTAATGTTTTTTGAGTAGTACAAAGTTTAATGTGTGGAATATAATACCTGGTTAATAGTTCATGAGATTATGTAGACTTTATCCTTATATTTTTGTTGTAAAATGCCAAGCCTAAATTTCTTCTTCTCTTTAATATAATATAATTGCATCTTCTTTAGTTATTTCAAAAATTAAAGGAATACACTAACTTTTGAGGCTCTTCCATGCGGTGCAGACACAACTAGGAAGGAGCCATATATAGTACGGTGGCTCAGATCATGCAGAAGGGATAAGGCCTTGTTTAGTTCTCAAAAAATTTTGCAATTTTTTTCAGATTTCCCGTCACATCAAATCTTTAGACGTATGCATGGAGTATTAAATATAGGCGAAAATAAAAACTAATTGCACAGTTTGGTCGTAATTGACGAGACGAATCTTTTGAGCCTAGTTAGTCCATGATTGGACAATATTTGTCAAATACAAACAAAAGTGCTATAGTGTCGATTTCCCAAAATATTTTAGAACTAAACAAGGCCGAAGCCATATATAACGTTGATTGATGTTTCCGTTTGAATCTGGATTGCTATACCGTTTGTGTATAGGCAATGCTAATGCACACAATGCCTGTATCTGTTTCATTGTGTGGAAGAAGCCTGCATGGCAATCTGGTTTTCATTTCATCAAATTTTTGGATCATCCCGACGACCCAAAATAGTATGAACCTACATCACTAGTGACATTATTTCAGCTTTCTTTTCATTTCTTTCAGCCGCGCAATCTGTTCGAAATGGACTAAGACTGAAAGTAACCTCGTCTATATATAAAGTAAAGCCATAAACATAAATGTAGTTCTGACGACATGCATGTTCAGGATGAATCACCAATAATATATAATGTCTTCTTGCATGCATGTTTTGTAATTTCTAGACATTTTCAGATGTTACTAGAGCAACTCGAACAACTTAGCTATTCTGGTTGGAGGCTCTAACAGATATACTATCATCCCTTGATTTTATTGGTCAGGTGCTCGCTATTTGACTTTGTAAAATAGCAAGGCTATTGTGGACCATTTCTTTTTTGAGAAGTTTTCTATTTTATAAAATGACTAAACAGTAAAATTTGTCTACTCATTTTAGACAAGCTGCTGAAGTTACTCTAAAGAATGTTTGGATCATGTCACATCGAATATTTGGATATCAATTAGGAGGGCTAAACATGAGGTAATTATAAAACTAATTGTATAAACCCTGAATAAATCAGGAGATGAATTTATAGGCCTAATTAATCCATAATTAGTATATATTTATTCTAACATCACATTTGCTAATCATAGACTAATTAAGCTTAATAGATTTGTCTCATCAATTATTCTTTATTTATGTAATTAATTTTATAATTTTAATGTTCCTAATTAATATCCTAATATTTGATGTGACGAATTACAATACTTATTATATAAATGAAGACTAATTTGAATGTTTGATAAATAAATGCAGCGAAAAAAAACTACAAGCAAGTTGTGATCACGCACCGCCCGCCGTCCACGTATTTAGGGTCATTGATGAGATGGTCAACCAAGTGAAAGACATTATGTCTATAGTGGTCCAAGCTGAAGTCGTCTTCATCATCGTCCATGCTGAAGTCGTCTTCATCATCGTCCATTTTCGTCTAACTTGTCCCGTCGTCCGTTCGGACGTCGTTGTCTATAGTCCCACCTGAAACATACGACACAGTAACCATTATATTTGTTTCTCTCAACGGAATGCATTCTCAATGATCAACGAAATCAAATAATGTAAATTGCACAGCCGCTAGTCCTTAAAGTATTTTCATCTTGGTCCTCAAACTACGAAATCGTACGTCTGACTCCCTAATATATTCGAATATTTTTACAATAGTTGGAGAGGCGATGAGAAGCGATTGGTGTGTCTATGATGAGAACCTAAAAAGCGATGAGAGACGATGAGAGCAAGGTGATGGAAGGCGATAGGTGTGTCTATGGCCAGTAAGCCATAGACGTCATATTGTCTCTCATCGCCTCTGGAATTATGGGGATTAGGACCATAAATAGAGGAATGGTAATAACTTTTTTCGTATTTCTTTTTTTTATGAAGGATAAAAGGATAAATTCATAATTGTAAAAATAATATTTTGAGTAGCATAGGTATAGTTAGATAAAAATCTTCTTCTTAAGTTTTTTTCAAATCTTCGTAGGGTCCACCCGCCGATGTCCACCGGTGCGTGTTACAAGGAACCGTCGCCGCCGATGATAGGGGTTGGGGTTTGAGAGAACCTTGTATAATGACGTTATTATCCTTCCACGAATTAAATCGAGAAAAAAAGTTTTTTAGCGGAGATGATGGGAGACGATTGAAAGCGACTCCGGTCATTGTAAAAGGACTTTATGTACTTAAGTGTGATCTCATCTAGGTCCCCAAACTACAAAATCGCACGTCTAACTCTCTAATGTATTTAGGTGATCTCATCTAGGTCCAAAATACACATAAGGAGGGTTAGAAGCTGATATGGTCATCCACGGGGATATGATTTAAGCGTATGACCCCTGATTTAAGCCCACACGTGCAGCCACCCGCTCACCTATGCTCACCATCACAGTGCCCGCGGCATACAACCTAGTCTTGTAGGCGGCAATGGTGGCCGGTTACGCTGCCAAGCATGGTGAGGTAGATATGGGAGGGAAGAGGGCTTAGTCTGTGGTCATCCAGTGTTACGCTAAGCCCAAGCCCCATCCCTCCCATGTGTGGCCTGAAAGAATTGCTCACAACGATTAAGCCAATTTAATAAGAGGTCTTCGGAGCCATCAAATGTAGATAACTCTAGCTTGTAGAAGTGGGGCGGGCGTGTTGGGAACACTCAATAGGGCAGCCTGGAGGGGAAGCGTCTACCGTACCGGAACGAACACTGTGCTGGACGGAATGAATGCGCCCTCAGGTGCCGGCGCCTGGCTCAGCAAAACATCAAGGGTCCTACCAAGACCATGGACGGCAGAGGGGATAGTGAGTGGGGAAACTGGATTTGGTGGATGGGTCTCAGTGGCAGCGATGGTGGTGGCAAGGTAGCGGGTGTGGCATGGTGGTGACAACAACACTAGGGATGGAGAATGTCATCGTCCCATAGCTGAGCAGCCCGTATGACATGTCAGATGTACGGCATGGTGATAACCGGCACTAGTGGTGGCTGTGCCTCCAGATTCACTAGACTGGCCAAGATGGTCGTCATCTACTACGCCATGTCCACCAGGTCCTTCGCCGTGGCATCTGGGTTGGCGGCAGAGCAAGAGGAGCCTTCGGCTGCTTGTCGTCGTCATTATAGCTTGGCGTCTCTCATACCAGATTGATAGGATTGATTACCCTATGCAGAGTGTGGATCAGCGTAGCGGTGAGTGATCGGTGGCCGAGACTTGAACGTCGATGGAGAGTCGGCGCCGTGAGGGCACACGCGAGGGAACAGGAGAGTGAGTCGCTGGGAAGAAGCCTAGCAAAAAAATTGTTGCTTTGCTTAATTGATTAATTCCCTCAACAAATGTTTAGGGATACAAATATATGTATGCCTTCCTAAATACACCAACATGGATCTCATCTCCTTTTCCTATGGAACTAGATATTGTAGTAGGCAATAAACCAATCGAGGAATTGGGCCCGTTGCCTCCTATTGACCACGGGCTTCCTAGCCACGAGCGCGTTGGTGCCGTTGTTAGGTGACGCCGGTCATACTAGGTGATATATTTGGTTGCAATGGTAGGAAAACAAAGTAAAATTGAGAATTTTGCTCTACAAAAATGTTAAAATTGGGAGCACCAGGCTCCGGCCCCTTTTTTTCTGAACCAAAGGGTACTTTACAGATGTTGAAAATAAGTTCTACAATTGGTTGTGTTGTGCCTAACAAATCCAAAGACATATGACATTTTTTCGTAAGAGATGTTTTCGAAACTAATTAAACACGTAGCATGCCTGATTGGTCCATAACTAAATCATAAATGCTGGCAAAAAACATAGTGGAATTGGTAAACAAAATCTATCGTATCCGAAAAACATAAGAAAATACCTACATATCTCTCCATCCCAAATTAATTATCCTTTTTGCATTGGTTTCCATATTATAACTTTAACTAGATTTATAGAAAATACATGTAATATTTTTATCTTCAAATAAATTTGTTATGAAAATAGATTCAACGATCTATCTAACAATACTAATTTTGTATTATAAATAATAATGTTTCTTAATTTAAAATTAGTCAAAGTTATTTCTCGAGGAGCGAGAACAACAGTTATTTGGGATAGAGGGAGTATTGCTTCAGGTACATGAAGACATATGGACGCCAGTGCTGACCACCTATACGTGCGTGCATACTAATAGTTTCTTCAAGTGTCTTAACGATTGACATATGTTAAATACCAATTCTGATGAAGATAATGTACTGATTTAAGATGTTTCTTAATTAAGAATTCCCAAAGAAATATAAATTTGTATTCATGGATGCCGTGACTTTTATTCAATTTTTTAGTATACTTTATTTATGGAGCTGTGAGGTATCCAATCCATACCTGGTCGAAAAACTGAAACAACACCATTCCAAAAGATAAATCCGTAGCTAACCAGTTCACGCACAGCAAGCCACTAATCCCCTCAATTTCTTGAAGTCAAATATCATGGACGCACACGGATGAGACTCATCGGAAAGAAAATAAACAGAAATTTAATAAAAGCAATGGTGTTATTACCATAGGAAATCAAATTCCCATGTACGGTGTACTATAAAAGATGATTTTAGGAGAGAAACCCATTAGTTATGATGTCTATGTCTGTTAATGAATTATAGACAGCCTAGTCGACTCTCTCTGCAAATAGCCCATTAAAACAGAGACCTTTCGGTAGCGGCAGTCAGGTCACCCTCACAGTAAAAAAAGAACTGTCTGAAAATCTATTCTTAGAGCAACTTCAAAAGAAGAACTAAATCATTCTGAAAGATATATTTGACAATCATTAGAAGAAAACCATATCTAGTAGATTTTGTAAATAACTTTCAAATTTAGTAACTCTCCTTCTGTCTATCTTAGGGCAGTACCAATGGAGAGTTTCTATAACAGTTTCCAAGGAAGAGAGATTTAATTTTAGACTTAACGCCTCAATGCATAGTTTCTTATATAGCTGTTTCTATAGAAAATAATATTTAATGAAGATCAACATGTATTGAAAATTGAGAACGATAAGATGTGGCAAACAATCGTATAGTACACCATGATGCCACTCTAGCAGCATCCATCCTACACGGTGAACGTCCTGCTAGCTACCTGGCCTTGGCAGGCCAAGGACATCCGCAGGAAAGCACTATAGCATGCCGTGCCGTGCAGGTAGCATGCTAGGGTGAACGGCCGTCCTCCCATAGTAGATCATGTGCAGGGTGAGCGTGTCGTCTTGTGCTCCTGGGGGTACTCGTCGTAGTCTAGGGTTGTGGTGGTCTCCCGTGTGCTATGGCCGCATAGGCCTTGATGTTGCCGAAGTAGTCGCATATATACTGTGGGGATGAGCTCAAGTGACTTCACCCACCACCGATTCCACCATCAAGCTCATGCAGCACCGCTCCTCAGGCATGCTGGCGAGATATACGCGGGCACCGCCTCGATGTGCGACACGAACGCTAGGCTTGGTGTTGGTGCTCGCGTCTGCGGCCAGAGACGGAGCTCATGCGTGCGAGATGCAGGCAGTGCTCATCCGTGGCTAGAGTGAGCACTAAATATATATAGATGTGCGCTCACTACCAAAATGGTGGAGTTCTCCTAGTGTTTTTAGTTAGTAATAAAACACTACCACTAGTCAAAACACTAAGAAATCCTCACTAGGAGGTATTTACTAGGAAAAGTTTATACTAAATTTTGAATGCTAAAACACTAGGAAAACCCTACACTACTAGGAGAAATTGAAAAATCTAGTTGTGGCTGGAGGTTGCTCCCTTGAGCGTAGGCGAGTCACGATTGAGGGATGCGGCGGCAACTGAGAATTGAAGCCGGTTGCTCGGGCATCCCCCACCATCTTCTCGGAAGATGCGGACGATGAGGATCCAGGCGAGTCGTCCAGGAGGATGTGGGAGCACCATGTTTTTCTAATGGAATATCATGTGAAATGAAATGAAATTTAGATGAAATACTCATTCTTAATGGAGAGTTCATTCTATGGTTTCATAGTCATTTAATTCTAAGACTCCTAGAGAGTTGGTAATCATGTCAAGAGAGTTTTTTCTCTCTTCTTAAATACACTGCCATGTCATAAAAAATGCGTATGTGGCAACCTATTTAATATAAATGACACTCACATGAAAATCTTATCGAGACTGGCCTAATGACATGGCAGCTGAATTGAATATGGAGAGACAAAAATTCGAGGGGCCTCTTTACTTCCTCTATTTGGGTGTAAAGTTTTAGCACCAAATCTTTTGTGTGTAAAGTTTTGGCATCCTGAATTTTAGATGAGGTGTTTAGATGCACAAAAAAGTTTTTGCAAAATGGAGGGGTAGTAGGTGTCAAGCTGGCTCCCAACGCATTTTTTACAAGTTTTGGGACTCTTGGGTCTCAAATGCCAAAACTTTACAAAGCCATCTTTTTGCAAACTTTGAAAGGGGTGTTTAGATCTATTTTGCAAAAAAAAAGAGCTAATACATCAAAACTTTTTGCAAACTGGAGTCTTTTTAGTTGAGATTCATTTTATTAGATAACTAAAAGTATACTCCATGTGTTGCTGCAGAAATTGTGGATGATTTGAAATAAAAATTAGACTACATAAAGTTACTTATCACTACCACTAGTACACACAATATTAGTGTTGATGGATCTAAACCTAATTTTATTGATGTTTTTACCGCTACATAAAGCTGCTTTATGAAGCTGAAGAAAAAACTATTTCAGTAGTGAAACTGAACAGTACCAAACAAGCTCTAAAAGGGTCACGAACGACGAAGCAAGATGCCACCGGCCTAAGCCGATGCTTAGAGTATGAAAACATAATCACTTCATAACGGGTTCATTGTCAATCAATACTGATCATTACCAGTTATGCCGACTAATAGCACAGCCATACCCACTAAAAATCAAGTAAAATTTTATTTGATGCACAGTTTTATGAATTTGAGTTATAAAAATCAAGTAAAACCACTGTTGCATTTATGAATTTTATAGAAATATATTATTACCACCGTCCCAAAAAAATGACTTTGGTTGGAACAGAGGTTTCTGGTAGGAATTTCATAGCAAAAGTAGTGTAAATTGGAAGATGCCAGCCATGCCCAATAATGGTGGTGGCAAGATAAATAGTGAGGGAGTTGCTGGCATGGGTGGGGTGGTGGAGGAACAGCCGATGCCGGGCAGAGGACAAGAGTGCGACAAGGAGTTACTAAATTTATCCCTCCGTATTTGTAATCACACGTACTCATATTTCTTTCAAACCATAGTCACAACGTAATTAAATCAAAACACCACATAGGTAGAACACCACATACGTCGCTATCTATCTTCCACTAGTTGAGTCAAATTAAGTACCAAAAAACTCTAGCTTGAACAATGAGGCACGGAAGTGATACATACCTGGATTCACACGAGAACTGGCACTCGGATATTATCTTGAGCAGACTGTCGATGCATGCAATGTATGAAATGAGAGATGTGGTGTGTGCGGAGAAAGCAACGGAGACGCTGGTCTATTAGCAACGAACATTATACTGCACCAAAACACCCTACTCCTACCTTGTTTTTTATTTCAGCTTGATGCAAATGCAGGACGTACAAGCAAGGAACGTATTCGCCTTTCGAAAGCTACTTGTAATAATATATGTCACTTCATTCCCGAGGCAATCATGTCATGACTATAGATACCAAGGAGCACGATGTCTTCCATTTTCATTATCAGAACTAAAGCAAAGGTAATGAACGCTAATCGAGGGATTATTAAAGCTTTAAATTTGGAGACAATATTATAAAATAAAGAAAAAATAATAGTATATGTGGAAGCTTTATTAAGCAACGGAAAAGCGTGGAAGCAAGTGACCACGTGGTTTGCTTGCAGCGGCAATGCAGTTTATACTGTATTTCTTCAGATGTGAACACCAACGCTCTCAATATATCTATACTGTATTCAATTTCGAAAAAAAAGAGATAACAGAGAGGAAGGATTAAAATGTAACCGCATAACGTACATTGAACAAATCACGATTTGATAACATTTGGAGAAAGAACTGATTACATGTGTAAGTCATTTTTTTTGGCCCCTTCTGTGGACACAAATCAGATCAAAGAAACATCCGTACCCATCAGGCCGACGGCAACCATGGCATACGAATCTGCTTTGTAAGTCAATCACAACCTCGTCTTTATCTTTCGGTCTCCTACTTCCTTCTTTCCTGACCGACGAACCAACACAATCACACAGGAATAGATTGGCTACAAAAGTTACAACGAAGAAAAGCATGCAATAAATGTATTATATTCACCACACACAGTACGTTAGCCATGAGATGAAACAGAGTACGTACCTGGATTATATTGTTAGTGTTACTATCAGCTGAGGAGGTTTGGCAATATGATTGATTTGATATAACATTTAGAGATTAGCAAATGACTATGACTAACAAGGATCCAAAGCGACGCAGCATGCATGAAAATAATTATCTGTGCTCGTAGAGTATATATATACCGAGAACAAGCTGGCTAGCGAGCTGGGACGATGTCTTCCTTTTCAAGTAGATGCAACGACAAGAAAGGAATGCATTCCCGTATCTTTTCAGAAAGCTCGATGTGTTGGTTTCCAAGGCAATGATTCCACACGCAGGGAACAAACTGTTTCGATCCAAAGTAAATAAAGGTAAAGAACATTAAAGCAATTAAAGAGAAAGCTCGCTAATAATCTGGTTAATTATTACTTGGCTTCGTCGTGTCGTGCCCAATAAACCTCTCGTTTATAGGCACATCCATTTTCAATGCAGACGCTGCTGAATCAAACAAAGCTACTACCTCTGTAAATCGTTTGCATGCCCTCCCCCCCCCCCCCCCCCCCCGCCCCAGTTATATGGGCTGTGCTCCCTTGAGTTTTGTCTCCAGAGTGAAGGACCGGAAACAGCGACCAAAGAAGGTGGTGAATGGGAGCCTCAAATTTTTTTCTAAATAATTGACCACTATCCTAAGGTTCAAACCCCAAAAGCAACACACACTTGAGCCAAGTGCAAGAGCTAGAGAGCTAACAGGTAGCTAAATACCTCGGCAAAGTCTTAGCAACACCAGAGAACACTTGGGCACAGGGGAAACCAAACCCTCTAAGAGCGAGGTGAAACAGTCTTCTATGTACAGTCGCGGATTGTCCGCATGGGAGGCCTGGACTGTCTGTGGTATAGGTGAAAGGTCCAAATGGCTAGAGGGGGGGTGAATAGCCTATATAAAATTTCTACAAATTCAACTAGACAAGTTGATTAGTAAAACAAATGGCGAAGCTAAACTAGCACTAGCTTAATTAAGCTATGCAAGCCACCTTAAGTCTAGTACAAGGCTAAACACTAAACCACAACAACAAGAGAAGGCTAGCTACACTCCTAAACAAGAAGACTATGCTAAACAAGCTAAACAACTAGCAAAGTATACAAGTAACAAAAGGAGTAGGGAGTGATTGTTATACCAACGTTGTAGAGTAGAGATATATATCCAGCCAATCACTTACAATCACAATCACAATAGATAATCCTCGGCAAGAGATGGCACAATATTTTTTACTGAGGTTCGCTTGCTTCCCGGCAAGCTAGTCCTCGTTGTGACGATACACCTACTTGATGGATCACGAGCTAATTGGCAATCCAAAGCCAAACCCTCAGCGGGTGCCGCACATCCACTCACAAGATGGGGATCCACCAAGCCACAAGCAATCCACTAGAGTAGCCAATTACGATCTCCCACGGGGAAGGCTCAAGAATCCCTCACAAATCACTTGGTGAAGCTCCAAACAATCTCCAATCACGAGCTCAATGCCACCGCTGCTCCACGCCGTCTAGGGTGTCGGAAAACACCTAAGAGTAACAAGAAATTGGCAGCAAACTGAAGGATCAAGTGCCACTAGATGCAACTCTCAATGCAATGCACTTGAATCTCACTCAATCTCACTAGAATTAGCAATCAAGCAAGGAGATGAGTGGAGGGAGTGTTCTCTAGCTCAACGTATGTCTCAAGTATGCCAAAATGCAAGAGAGAAACCCCCAAAGCCGGCTACCTTCTATATAAGCCCCCTCAATGAAAAGAGTTGTTGGCTCTTTCACTGGGCAAAAGACGGGGTCACCGGACGCTCGAACCCTGCGTCCATTGCTCAGAAGATAGCCACGTGTCAAACTTTTGAATCTCACGCGTCGATCCCTAACAGTCACTTTGAAACCACCAGACGCGGTTAAGTATCCACCGGACACATCTGGTACACAACAGTCCCGTACGCAGAGAGGATTTCAAAGACACGGGGTCACCGGACGCTCTCTAGTGCGTCCGATGCTCTCGTCAGAAAAACTCGCAGGCTCGCTTGCGACACCAGCAACCACCGGACGCACAAACAGGAAACGTCCTGCGTTCGACGCTGAGCGTCTGGTGCGCTCTGCTCACTTGTGCTAGACACCGACAGTACACCGGACGCTTAGGCCAGCGTCTGGTGCCTCCGCGGCCAGCGTCTGGTGCCGCGACTTATCTAAACTTTCCACCGACGCAATAGAAAATATGCATTTCATTTCCTCAAACTCAAACTCCTCTCTACCCTAGGAACTCCACCTCCTTTGTAAATGTGCTAACACCACCAAGTAACCACCACCAATGTGCATGTGTGTTAGTATTTCACAAACATTTTGTCAAAGAAGTTAGGTTATGACTTTACTAGATCCTAATGCATATGCTCAAGATATGGACCTAGTAGCACTTGATTCGAGAGATGACCATGATTTTCCCTCTTGATAGTTGGCTATCTATCCTAAATCCGGTCAAACACTTCTCTACCCAACTTAGACTGGCAAAAGCAAAACCCTATGTTTATACCTTTGCCTTGATCACTTTACTCCTTGTCTATCACCATGATCTCCACTTCATGCTTCATCTCTTTGTAATCATGTGGCCACCTTCCTATGCCACCTTGCACCTTCATCACATGTGTTGCTATGCCTAACTCAAATGACTTAAACACAAGGCATTAGCAACTTGGTGCCATTAATTAGTAAAACCAAACTTGGGCTTTCAATAGGTACCGGACTGTCAGGGGTTGACGGGTCGGACTGTCCGACGTTCAACTCCCAGAAGCAGCGGACTGTCCGTGATTGAGTTCGGACTGTCCGCAGGTCAGGAAATGAAAAAACACCGCGAGAGAAGGTGTTTGTATGCTGCAGAAGAAAGGACCATGGACTGTCCGCTATTTGTGGCAGACTGTCCGACGATTAAAACAGCGAAACTCAAAATTGGGAAACTTGTTCTGGACACAAATTCACAGTGAAGGGCGGACTGTCCATGGTCTAATGCCGGACTGTCCGCAGTTCAAGAAAATAGAAAACACATCGAGTGAGAAGTTTCTGCTCCTGCCAACCTCAATTGGCGGACTGTCCGCGGATCAGGCCCGGACTGTCCGCGAATCACGCAGGAAGCAGAAATCAAGCGATTTCAAATAACCTCCTCCTTCCACCCTTCTATTTTGTGGCCAAATCAACACCAACTGCCACCAAACTTCATGAGCATGATCACAAGGCAGTTGGGGAGCTATCCCTAAGAGATCATCGCCCAATTTGAAGCCAATCAACAGGAAATTGGAAGAACACGAAAAACACTGGTTTTTCTCCCTGAAAGCTTGATTTGCCCCGATCTATTAGCTTGTGAGGAATTAGTTGATTTCCTTCGGTGGAAAGGCTCAACTCACGTCATAGATCAAATCAACGCAAAAAGAACGAGTCAAATCGGTCTCAAAATGATGAATCAAAGCAAGAGCGAGAGGGGTGAGATCAAGAACGCGAAGAACACGAACACGATTCACAAAAACATCTCACCAAACAAATCCCGAAGGACACGAGGAGGTTAAGGCCTCCATTCCCGCAGCAAAAACGAGTTCTTACACAAATCACACAATTTGTGGACCTCTCTCTCTCTCACTAGAAACCCTAAGGGGGAGGGGAAACTAAGCAAGCAAGAATGAAATGGAGGAGGTGAGGGAGATGAGGAGCTCCCTCTCCTTATTTATCGGGCATATTACACAGTCCTCAAATGTCCCTAGATATTTTTGAGCCAACTAGCTAGCCATAGGGGCATTCTAGTCCAACTCGACATGACCTAAATCCGACGACCACCGTGCCTCCTCATCGGTAGCTTCGACTCAACGTGAACTCCCCTATGCCACCATGTGTTGACCGTTCCTCGGAACCTCCTCCCAGGTTTTGAGGCCCACACCCAAGAAACCTGCCGCGAGTAGTGTACTCCATACACATCTCCCGCTGCTGAAATGTGTCACCGCCATCCTCGACCGGTCAGCCCGTCAAGTCCTCCTGAGCCTCGCTTGTCTGCCGTCTTGACTTGGTCAACACGGTCACTCCCATGTACACTTGTGCTCGTCGATGTCCCAGATGTCAGCCACCGCGGCTGGTCACCCGGCCTCTTGATCCCTTGGTCCAAGCCTCACGTCTGCCCTTCACCGCTCCAGGTCCATCGGCACACGACTCGTCTCTACTTGACCTTCTCCTCGCCGTCGACCACCGCCTCTGACCTCTACACCTGCACACCACAAGCCAAGAGATATGTCGCACACATAGCTTACGCCATGGTAATGTCAGTCACAAGCTCAACCTATTTGTGGATCACGTTGACAATCACTTATCATAAAACGCACCGCAAGAGTACTTCTCGACTTTGTGTTCGCACAGAGGTAGCTGTTGTTGTTACTAACCGCCTGTGTAAATGGATTGGAAAACGAACTAGTTCTCCACCTCAACTTTTAAGATTAATGCAGCCTCCCTCTACTATTGAGATTCGTCTTCCCAGCCGGTACTTCACATAATTAAGTATCTTACTATTACTAACTAGAAATTCTTACACACAAAATAAAAAAGGTAAATCCTAGAAATTCTTACAATAAACATAAAACCTTTGGTAGACTCGAATCATCATTGCAGATAATAACCATTGGATCTATTACAATTTGGAACAAAAATTATCCACCTCTATCATTGTGCAAAATATAGATAATTAAAAATTATCTACACTACTACAGAATGAGGCATTGGTCGATGCCCAAAATGGCCAAAAACCTCGGTCATTTTGCGGCCCGGGGTTAAAGACCCCTTTAACACTGGTTCGTAACACGAACCGGTGCTAAAGGGTCCTGCCCAACGGCTACTGACAGGTGTTGTCGGGGCAGAGACCCTTTAGAACCGGTTCGTGTTACCAACCGATGCTAAAGGGTCCCCTTTAGCACCGGCCAGCGCTACGGGCCGAGGCAAAGCTTTTAGCACCGGTTTGTGTTAAAAACCGGTGTTAAAGGGTGACCCTTTAGCACCGGTTTTGTTTATGAACCGGTTCTAAAGCTCCGGTTTATAGGCCGGATCACTCCTCCTCTCTGCCCATTTGAAACCGAGAGCACCATTCACCATTGTTGTTCTTGGAGCTTCTTCTTCCTCATTTGTTCCTCGTCTCCAACGCCCATTGTTGATCTTCTTCGGCTCCGTCATCGTTTCTTCGTGTTTGGAGGTGACTAACTTTTGTCTTTCTTGTCTTTTTCATGTTGTTTTTTGCTTGTGATGTTCGCATTATTTTTAGCTTAAATCCACTTTGTTATTTTGAATCATTCACATGAATTAGTATCCATATATATATATATATATATATATATATATATATATCATATTTCATGGTTGACCTAGTATTAATGTAGTTTGCAAGAATGAATTATAGTATATTTTTATGATCTTAGAAAGTAGGATAGTTCAAATTAATTGGTTTGTTAATATCACTTTATTTATTTTTATTACTACATATAATGTCCATTGTATCATACATGTTTACTAGTAAACGTGGAATTTAGAATTGTTTAAAAATTGAGTATGGATAGTAGATGACAACCGTGACCGGGTCTTCGGTCTCTCAACGGGTTCAAAAGCGATACCGTCCGGAACTCCCTCTCATTACTTGTGGCAAGTGTGGGCAGAAGATTTTGATGGAGTACAAAGTGTCGAAAGAGGGAGTAAACAAGGGTCGTATATTCTACAAGTGTCCAGATTGTAATGTGAGTTATTTCTAGACATTTGCTTATATATGTGCATATTTTTTTAAATGATATTAATTAAACTTTTGATTCTCTCTTTTAATTTCAGTGGGACGGTACCGGCGGATGTACAGGTTGGTACTGGGAGGAAGAATACATTGAACACATTAAGAAATCTTTTGCACAGGTGGTTGAGGCTGAAGGTGGTGAGGCAATGAGCCGACGAAAGGAGTTCAATGATGTTGATCAAGCGAATGATCTGTCTATTATAGTTGGGATCGGACGCGAACTAATTATCTTGCTTAAGTGCATTTTAGTTTTGGTTTTTTTAGTGCTAGTTACGATTGTATTTGTTGTAGCCAAGCTTTCATAAATTAATCAACTATGTATCTTAGACATGTTGTGCAATAAGATGAGAAACTATATGTGTGCATGGTTTTCATAATATATATGTTATATTTAATGCAGATGGTAACACGTAATTGGATGTATAATGCCGATCGGCGCTCCGAAGAGTTCATTAATGGCGTGCACTATTTCTTAAGTGTGGCCGAGTCAAATAAGAGGGACGGTTTCATGTGCTGTCCATGTGCCGTGTGCAAGAATTTGACGGAATATTCTAACTCAAGAACTCTTCATTCACACTTATTAAAGTCTGGTTTCGTACCAAACTATATTTGTTGGACCAAACATGGAGAAAGCGGGATTATAATGGATGAAGGTGAAGAAGAAGAAGAAGAAGAATTGGACCATGCCAATATTATTGCTCAGTACGGTGGCTTCAATGATGTTGCAATGGGGGGAGATAATGAAGAAGAGGTGGCGGCAGAAGATGATCGGGGCGATGATGCTTTTGGTGATGCCATCCGTGATGCACAAAGAGAATGTGAAAGTGATAAAGAGAAAGCCAAGTTCGAGCGTATGCTAGAGGACCACAGGAAATCGCTATATCCCACCGCTGAAGAGGGGCAAAAAAAGCTGGGTACCACACTAGAATTGCTGTAATGGAAGGCAAAGAATGGTACATCTGACAAGACATTTGGGCAGTTATTGAAGATCATAAAAAAGATGCTTCTGAAAGGCAACGAATTGCCCACCACTAAATATGAAGCAAAACAGGTTGTCTGTCCTTTGGGATTAGAAATCCGGAAGATACACGCATGTCCTAATGACTGCATCCTCTACCGTGGGGAGGAATACGAGAATTTGGATGCATGTCCAGTATGTAAGGCATCACGGTATAAGATTAGACGAGATGATCCTGGCGATGTTGAGGGTGAAGAACGTCATAGGAAGAAAATTCCTGCCAAGGTTATGTGGTATGCTCCTATAATACCACGATTAAAATGTCTGTTCAGAAATAAGGACAATGCAAAGTTGTTGCGGTGGCATAAAGAAGACTGTAAGATAGACAATATGCTGAGACACCCTGCCAATGGATCCCAGTGGAGAGCGATAGATAGAGAATTTCTAGATTTTGCAGATGATGCTAGAAACTTGCGGTTCGCCTTAAGTACAGATGGTATGAATCCTTTCGGTGAGCAGAGCAGTAGTCACAGCACTTGGCCAGTTACTCTATGTATCTACAACCTTCCTCCATGGCTATGCATGAAGTGGAAGTTTATTATGATGCCGGTGCTTATCCAAGGACCGAAGCAACCTGGCAATGACATAGATTTCTACCTAAGGCCATTAGTTGAGGAACTTCAACTTTTATGGAGCAAACCAGGAGTTCGCGTGTGGGATGAGTACAAACAAGAGCACTTTGACCTGCGAGCATTGCTATTTGTAACAATCAATGATTGGCCAGCTCTGAGTAATCTTTCAGGCCAGTCAAACAAGGGATATAATGCATGCACACATTGTTATGAAGACCTTGACTGTGTATTTTTGAAAAAATGTCGAAAGGTCGTGTACCTTGGCCACCGTCGGTTTCTTCCTGTGAACCACCCAGTACGAAAGAAAGGCAAGCATTTTAAAGGCAAGGCAGACCACCGGACCAAACCTCTCAATCGAACCGGGGATGATGTACTCGAAATGGTCAAGGATATAAAAGTGGTATTTGGAAAGGGACAAGGCAGCGAACCTATTCCCAAGGATGCTAAGGGACACGTACCCATGTGGAAGAAGAAATCCATATTTTGGGAGCTACCTTACTGGAATGTCCTAGAGGTCCGCAACGCGATCGACGTGATGCACCTGACAAAGAATCTTTGTGTGAACTTGCTCGGATTCATGGGTGTCTATGGGAAGTCTAAGGATTCACTTGAAGCACGACAAGACTTGCAGCGCATGAAAGAACGAGACAACCTGCATCCAGAAAAGACAGATGATGGACGTCATTACTTAAGCCCTGCTAGCTACACTCTGAGCAAAGAAGAGAAGGAAAGCATGTTTGAATGTCTTAGTAGCATCAAGGTCCCATCTGGATTCTCCTCCAATATCAAGGGAATAATTAATGTGCCAGAGAAGAAATTCCTGAACTTGAAGTCCCATGACTGTCACGTTCTAATGACGCAATTGTTGCCGATCGTTTTAAGAGGAATTCTACCTCCACACGTACGTCTAGCCACCGTAAAGCTATGTGCATTCCTCAATGCAATTTCTCAGAAGGCAATCAATCCAGAGCAACTAGCTACTCTGCAGAATGATGTCGTTCAATGTCTCGTCAGCTTTGAGTTGGTGTTCCCTCCATCCTTCTTCAATATCATGACACACCTCCTAGTTCATCTGGTCAAAGAGATTCGTATTCTCGGTCCTGTGTTCCTACACAACATGTTCCCCTTCGAGAGATTCATGGGTGCCCTAAAGAAATATGTCCGTAGTCGTTCTCGGCCAGAAGGAAGTATTGCCAAGGGCTACGGAACAGAGGAGGTCATAGAGTTCTGTGTTGACTTTATTCCAGACCTTGACCCGATTGGCATTCCTGAATCTCGACACGAGGGCAGACTCAGCGGAAAGGGAACACTTGGGAAGAAAACATATATTGGTACGGGAGACGATTACTTCAATAAAGCACACTACACAGTTCTCCAGAACTCCTCATTGGTGGAACCATATGTTGAGGTACACAAAGATTTCCTACGGTCCCAGTGGCCCGGGAAGAATGAAGCTTGGATAATGCGTCAGCACATGGAAACTTTTGGCGATTGGTTGCGCAAAAAATGTCAAGGTGATGAAAACATTGATGAGCAGCTTTATTTGTTGGCCAGGCAACCATCATGGCATGTCCTCACATACAAAGGGTACGAGATAAATGGTAACATATTTTACACAGTTGGCCAAGATAAAAGGAGCACCAACCAAAATAGTGGTGTACGCGTGGATGCCATGGATCCAAATGGGAACAGACAAACATATTATGGACGCATAGAAGACATATGGGAACTAGTCTATGCAGCTAATTTTAAAGTTCCTTTGTTCCGGTGCCAATGGGTGAAGATGACCGGAGGTGGGGTGACAGTCGACAAGGAGTATGGGATGACAACCGTGGACCTTAACAATAGTGGGTTCAAAGACGAACCATTCGTCCTTGCTGCAGACGTGAGTCAGGTGTTCTATGTCCAAGATATGTCTACGAAACCAAAGAGAGGAAAAAATGATGACCACTCAATCATCAATGAGCCAAAGCGCCACATTGTCCTTTCTGGAAAAAGAAACATTGTCGGAATTGAGGACAAGTCAGACATGTCAGGCGATTACGAAAGGGATGATCGAATTCCGCCCATCATAGTCAACAAAGACCCAAGCATTCTGTTAAACAATGAGGATACTCCATGGTTACGGCAGGATCATAACCAAGGGTCATACGTCAAGAAGAAGTTCACTGTTGTGTCGGCTTGACTTTGTATGAAACTATATTTGAGAATTGTGAATTTTGATGTGTGTAACAAACTTTGTATTCATGACTTTGTATTCATGACTTTTCCAATTGTTAGAGATCATCAAATGCAAAAATTGTCATGACTATATGTGTCAATTGTGGATTTTCAACTACACCTTCCCAAAACTTTGTCAAATGCAAAAATGGTCTATATATGAAATGTAGATTTTGATGAGTGGAACAATATTGGTATTCATGACTTTTCCATTCGAGACCATCTAGGGTTCCAAAACCGCTGCGTGGCTATGAGTTCTATGAAAATTCAAAATTCAGTGGTTCAAACTTTTCCAAATAAAAAGTTGACCATTAGACAAAATGTAGAACTTGATGAGTGTAGGAAACTTTGTATTCATGACTTTTCCATTTGGGACAATCTAGGGTTCGGTCAAAGGGTGTGTTTGTAAAAACCAATGCTTTGACTTTGGTCAAACTTGGTCAAATGGCCCATTTGATGACTTCAAATGAAAAAAGTTTGAATACAAAGTTGTTAGAGATCATCAAGATCTATATTTTATATATTGTCCATTTTTCCATTTGGATAATTTTGAGCCAATCCTAATTACATTTCTATAAAATCCTAGACGGGTTTTGGTCAAACTTGGTCAAATGACAAACTAAATTACTTCAAATGAAAATATTTTGAATACCAAGTTGTTAGATATCTTCAAGATCTAAACTTTTTATATACACAACTTTTCCATTTGAGAAAGTCTAAGTTAACAATACCCACCAATTCTTGAATCTCACACAAACTAAATGAAACTATATGTGTCAATTGTGGATTTTCAACTACACATTCTCAAAACTTTGTCAAATGCAAAAATGGTCTATATATTAAATGTAGATTTTGATGAGTGGAACAATATTGGTATTCATTACTTTTCCATTCGAGACCATCTAGGGTTCCGAAACCGCTGCGTGGCTATGAGTTCTATGAAAATTCAAAATTCAGTGGTTCAAACTTTTCCAAATGAAAAGTTGACCATTAGACAAAATGTAGAACTTGATGAGTGTAGCAAACTTTGTATTCATGACTTTTCCATTTGGACAATCTAGGGTTCGGTCAAAGGGTGCGTTCATCAAGATATATATTTTTATATGATTTTTTATTTGATGAAAACTATACCCGACTAGCATTCCTAGTAATAAATAACAAAAATAAAAAGTTTTACGTCAATATGATGTGAAAATAAATTTCAAGTTGATTGGATATAGTTTTTGTAAATTTATTGGAATAATACATTTTTGCATTAACAAAATACTAAACATTTCTTACAAAATCATTGCAAATTATAAAAATACAATAAGATATTTAAGTTTAAAAATTTTCATATGTACATTAAAACAAATTACAATATATGTCACTGTTTAAAAAACATTATGCAAAATATTTAATTTACTATACAATTTATAATATAAACTGTATATATAAACAATTGAAAAACCCTAAACTAAAAAACAGGGCCTTTAGCACGGGCCCATAGTGGGAACCGGTGCTAAAGGGTTGTGAAAATTTTAGGAGCCCGCCCTAGCGCGCGCTGGACCCTTTAGCACCGGTCCGTGGCTGGAACCGGTGCTAAAGGGTCCCTTTAGCACCGGCTCGTAACACCGGCTCGTGTTACCAGCCGGTGTTAAAGACCCTTTAGCACCGGTTCCAGCCACAGACCGGTGCTAAAGGGTGCACCCCTATATAAGCCGCGTGCGCCCTGGATCTGAGCAGTTACCTGCGTCTTCGTCTCCAGAGCCGCGACGTTCGTCGTCTTCACCGCCGCCGTCGCGCCGTTTCAACTCCCAGCGCCGCCGCGTCCTTCTTCCAGCGTCGCCGCGGCCTCCACTAGCGTCGCCGCGGCCCTCCACCAGCTCCGCCGCGGCCCTCCATCAGCGCCGCCGCCGGAGGGCACCAGCAACGCCGACCAACCCGTCGTCTCATCGATCTCTTCTCCCGGCCGGCTGTGTGCTAAGCAAAATGTATAGATCGAGAACGCCATGCATCTCTCCATTGATTAATTAAATATTTATATACACTAGACCAGAAATATATATATATACATATACACACATATATATATATATGGTGTTTTGATTTGTAGTATTATTTTTTTAATATATTATTCTAGTATATATATATATAGTATGTATGTATGTTTTATTTTTTGTATGTATGTATTATTTTTTGTATGTATGTATATTATTTTTTGTACATATATACATATATATATAGTTTGTATGTATGAATTATAATTGTATGTATGTATGTATGTATGTATGTATGTATGTATGTATGTATGTATGTATGTATGTATGTATGTATGTATGTATTATTTTTTTAATATATTATTTGTAATAGTATTTTTTAGTATATATTTGTTGTATATTATTCTTGTATCATATTTTATTTTCTAGTGTTTTGTATATATTATTGTTTGTACTATATTATTCTAGTATTGTTTTTTATTCTAGTGTATTACTTGGCTTAAAAGATTCTAGTATTATTTTTAGAGCACTCCAACATTTTCATTTGTAGTAGTACTAGTAGTAGTATATAAGTCTCTAATATATGTTCTAGTAGTGTTTAGCCACCAAATTTATTCTAGTAGGGTTTTGTATATATTATTGTTTGTACTATATATTATTCTAGTATTGTTTTTTATTCTAATGTATTACTTGGCTTAAAAGATTCTAGTATTATTTTTAGAGCACTCCAACACTTTCATTTGTAGTAGTACTAGTAGTAGTATATAAGTCTCTAATATATATTCTAGTAGTGTTTACCCACCAAATTTATTCTAGTAGTGTTTTGTATATATTATTGTTTGTACTATTATTCTAGTATTATTTTTTAGTATATTATTCTAGTGTATTTCTTATCTTATATAGAATATATATATATATGTATGGTTGCAGACATAGAAATGGCTGACCGTCCTCATGATGATCCTGATTATATGGAAGCTGCCATTCAAAATATGATCGACGACGGTAGTCAGTACTTTATTGATTACCACGAGATCATGCAAGGCAATCCGACTGAGCAACAAGAGGGCAATGCCCCTGAGCAACAAGAGGGCAATGCGTCTGAGCAACAACTTGTCGTGCAACAAGAAGAAAATACTGGCGAGGTATATGTAAATGTAAACATATATAATTAATGCATCTCTTACATTAGGTTTTAGACTTATTACTTGGTTATTAATTTAGTATTTTTGTTTCTATATCTACGTGTAGCCTTCTGGATCGACCTCTACGGGGAGAAGCGTACCTCCACGAGGGCTAAAGAAGCCGTTGGAGGGCCGCTATGTAATCTCTAAGTTTGAGATAGCTACAGGCAGACCACTTGGTGAGCATGCAAATAAATATGTTAGTCACTGTGGATATCTTGTGAGAGATCAAATACCGATCAGTGCTCGTGAATGGAGAGAGAAGCGAGGTGCTCCTGAGATCAGTTTTGTCTCTGATCGTGACAAGGAGTTAGTTTGGAAAGCCGTCACAGACGTTTTTACCTTCGACACCAACGATGAAGAGTTGAAGGTGCGAATTTATGACTGGACTATGAAGAAGATGGCAGTACTGTTCCAGAGAATTGGAAGAAGACTTTGTACAATAAATATGTCAAGAAAAATGAGACTCCTAATTTCAACCTCAAGCAATATGTAAAGCTGAGGGCCTTCTGGAATGACTTTGTGCAGTACAAAACATCAGAAGAGGGCGAGGAACGAGCCATTAGAAACAAAGAGAATCTCTAACCGGGGCGCTAGTTTGGGGCCAAGAAATCTCTAGAGCAGCAGAGAGACTAGTCCGTGCACAAAAGGCGGTTCAGTCTGGTGAGTTCAGGCCTAACAGGGAGAAGGATGAACTCACCTCGCTTGAAAATCCTGAGCACGGTGGGCGTACGAGAGGCTATGGGGCAGTTCCGTGGCTGCAATCATTCCAAGCCGATCAAGATACCTACAGAAGCCGCCAGAGAAAGAAGGATGAGGAGGCAGAGCAGATCCGCCGCCTGGAAGCTTTTGTTCTGCAGTCACAAGAGCGCGAGAAAGCTCGTGAAGAATGGATGCAGGCAGATATTCAAAGGCAAGTGCAAGCAGCACTTAGTCAAATGACGAAAGGGCAAGGTACATCACAACCTGAGGTCAATGTTAGCCCCCCAGGCCAGTTGAAAAGCAGTTGCGCATCCATGGAAGTACCAACCATTCAGGATGACACGAAGCTACACTTCCCCGTGGATGATGTCACAGAGGCTTTTACTACCTGTGAGCTGCATGTACCAGATGGAAATGCAAGCAAAAAGGTGGCTATCGCTGTTGTCAACCCTATCGACCAAACGGAACTCCAAGAATCCATAATCGACCAGTACCTGGTGGATATGCTAGCGTCTCGGTTGATAGGGTTGAGAAAGGTTGTGGCAATGTGCCACTAGACATAGAAGGGGGAGACGGAGAGAAGACCTTAGGTGAAGCTGAGAAGACATTTATTTGTTGGCGCAAGCGCTTCATAATTATTCCTCAACATAGGTTTGTGTGTGATTTTACTTCTTATATTATTTATTATGTATTGAAATTAAAAAAAAGTTTGCTCACAAAACTTGTAATTGTTTTCTTTGCAGGGTCTCCTCCAACCTAAGTCCAGTTCTCTCCCCAGCGCATCATAGTGCTGCGGGCGGTGACAATGCTGGATCTCCTCCAACACCTGCGGCGGCCACACCGACCCTGCCACCGCCTCCACCACTGTCTCGACCTCCTCCACCGAGGTCTCCAACTCCTCCACCGCGTTCTCCAACGCCAAAAAAATCGGCCCCACCACCTCCACCGCCTGCACCGCCCTCTCCAAAGAGTGCACGGTCGGTCCCCTCGCCTCCAAAGCGAGGTAGTAAGAAGCGGTCCGCTCAAGAAGGACTGAAGTCATCGGTCCCACCTCCAAAGAAGGCTGCCTCAGCAAAGAGAGCTAAGACGCCAGAAAAATTACCTTACGAAAAGAGTAAAGAGGAGGTAATTGCTACATCCAAAGCTGAGGTCAAACAAATTTTTGATAAATTAAAGGAGGATAGGAAAAAACAGCTTAACCCAGAAAAGCCGTACTTTTATGTGAAGTATTTTGTCTGTAAGTACCTTACGAAAAAACTGCTTTTGTCTGTAAGTATTTTTTCTTTTTATTATACTTCTAACTTCTTTAATTACATGTATATAATTCTTACACACTTAGCATTTGTATGTATATATGCAGGCATCAAATGAGAGAGCTCATGAGAAATGACAATAGTATTGGGTTCGTTGACCCTTATATTGTTTTCAAGGCTCCGCAGGCAGTGTGGACAGCAGATCATGAGACAGAAGTCTGCACCAATCTTATGAGGTTCTTTGTGAACCAAAAAGAAAAACAAAAAATACTCTTCCCCTTCAACTTCGAGTGAGTTATATAGTTATTAAGTGCATTCATATTTTATTTCACATTATAGGACTGACTATATATATATGTGTGTAAACAGCTTTCACTGGATACTCATGGTCATTGAAATTCCCAAGAACCGGTTGATAATCTTTGACTCAATGAGAAAACCACAAGAAAATTATCAACTAAACATTATTCAAAGGTACGTAATGTGGATCTCAGCTAAAAAAAATATAATAATATGACTCTGTAATTATTAGTTCACGATCCACAATGGCTGTGTATAGGGTTTGGGAAAGATTCATTGACCGTGAACATCTCAGTGGATGTAAAGCGCCGCTTAACATAATACATCCACAAGTAAGTTCTACTAGCTAACAAACTTTCGCTAACTTTTAGCCTTCTTATTGTCGTGGTCGTGAATATTTTTATATATATATCGTACAGTGGCGTTTAAGATAAGAAGAGGGGAACAATCTATGTGCATATTACGTGTGCAAATTCATGATGACACAAGTCAATCAAACACCCACAGAGACGCTCAGAGTACGTTACATGTCTCTTTTCATTATCTCTTGAATTATATTGAATAACTTAGATAACTAATACCTTTTTTATTTATTTCAAATTAAAGACGGAATGGCTGAGGGAAAAGGTCCTACAACAAGACCGAATTAAAGCTATCCAAGAGACGATAGCAGGATTTCTCCGCGACCAAGTGATCAATCCAAACGGCGAGTTTCACTTCAACGGCAACGAAACTCTTATTCCAAACAACGATGATCATTTGTATCGTTTGTAGACATTGGGAGAAAAAACTCTATGTATATATGTGTTACGAATTTTGTACATATAAAACTATATATATATAAAGCTTTTTACATATCTATTTAATTTTTGATGTGGTCTATTCATTTTATTATAGGCAAAGCTTAATTATTAAGCTAAGCCTATAATTTTCATTTATATATGCTTAATATGCGTGTAATATAAATATATTATTGTATCAGCAAAAATCTATTATTATATATTATATAAAAACAATAAACAGAACCGAAGAAGTAAACAAAAAAAAAAGAAACCCTTTAACACGTAATACCAACCGGTGTTAAAGGGGGGGGGGGGCTTTAGCTCCGGTTGCCCGAACCGGGACTAAAGGTGGGCCTTTAGTCCCGGAAGGGCAGCACCGGCTCGGGAACTGAGGCAACAGGCCCTTCCCGACCGGTGCTAATGCACGAACGTGTGACAGTGCTAACTCTGCCTCAACGGAGACACCACGTTAATTTTGCATCTGATGTACATGTAACCACATCTTTCATTATGCAAGATAATTCAGGATAACCCCTATATTTGTATATATAAATTACCCACATATATCAATATGAAAGATAATTCAAAATAACGCCCTAGATCCATGTGCTGTCAAAGGGTGCGCCAGTGCAGCTGCAGCAAGGAGGCATTGTGGTGTCTCGGATGCCATGGTCACAAGGAGTTCAGGGAATGCTTGCCATAGGATGGAGTACAGTCCACTGAGCTCTCGCCGCAAGAATAAACTAGTACCCAGTCGTTTAAGTGGACAACGGCCGAGACCAGCTGAAACAACTGAACAAGAGGCTGTGCACATGGCATGAAATAAAATGAGCAGAAGCTAGGGAACCCTTTTTCGAGAAAATTTTCAGGTAAAAAGCCAAAATATTGTGTTTATTAGTTGTGGTGGAGTTAACTCATGTAACAGGTATTGCTTCCGGCCAGGAATCCGGTTGCTGTAGCTTCCATGAATGTGCTCTGGATGTTATGTAATTTGGGTTTGGTTACTGGTTGCCTCTGCGTGTCAAAGTATTAGATCGTTAAGATGCTGCCATGTTCCGACGGTAGACTCCCCTAGCAATGATGATGCAGATGAGAAAACACCACCATCAGGCCACACTAGAGTTCCCTAGCATCGGAACAATGATGAAGATGAGAAAATAACATTAAGCGCCAGTGGAGTAATCAATAAGCCCAGGACATATAAAAGTACAAAAGCAGAGTACATTAACCATTCCAAATTACAAACAGTACAGTTCCGAATTACAAAGAGTACAAGTTTGTTCTGTGCACATCAGTTCATAACTTCATACACACAAATTTTGGTATCATGGCAACCCGATATCACCAATTATTAAAACACAAACAAATTAAACATGAACAGATTGAGGCCTTGTTTAGTTCACCCTGAAAACCAAAAACTTTTCAAGATTTCTCGTCACATCAAATCTTGGAGCACATGCATGAAGCATTAGATATAGACGAAAATAAAAATTAATTACACAGTTTGTCTGTAAATCACGAGATGAATCTTTTGAGCCTAATTAGTCAATGATTGGATAATATTTGTTAAATAAAAACGAAAATGCTTCAGTGCCGAAATCTGAAATTTTTTCGGAACTAAACAAGGCCTGAGCAAACCAGCACACAGTGACGAGACGACATGTCCCTTGGCAAACATTATTAAACGAAAAACCAACACACTCAGTCACAAATAAAAGCAGGATGGAACTCACTGAAATGGACCTAGTTCTATGCAAACTGATCACCTGAGGTAGCTTTCAATGATATGTTTCTTGCGTGATACAGACTCTGGTGGCGGCACATGCAAGTAATAGTCAGTCTGCTCTGGCAGCTTCAAATGCAACGTGCCCCAACACTCACGTTCTCCGTTCACCTCCACCTTTGACTCTGGAAGCAGCACATGCACGTCCCGCTCCCACCACTCACGTTTCATCTTTAGGAGTGGTAGACGGTGAAAGGATTGGCAGCCCCGGACAAAGAGCTTCTCCCACTTTGGCATTTCAAACCGAAATGTAACATCATCATGGATGTTCAGCAGTTGTGGAAGCTCCTGGAGGTAGATGCTTTTGATGTTTGGGAATGGAGAACGTGCTACCCCATAATCAGGTCGTTTGTAGAAAATTGTCTTGAGGTTGGAGCAGAAGAGAATGACCAGAGTCTCCAGTGCAGGTAATGACAAACTACATGGGAACATTTTCTCCGATCTTGGGCAGTGCTCCAGGCGAATGTGCTTTAGAACTTTCAGAGTAATCGAATAAGAATATGACAGAATATCAGGCTCCACCACACTTAGTAGGTTATTTAGATGGAGGACCTGCAGTACCTGCAAGTGTGATAAAACCTCTGAACCATATGAACGCATTAAAAACACTACTGTCATTTGATGGCAGTGCTGGAGCTGGCATTCTTCTAGCTCATTGAGACTGTAATTGATGTCTGTAAGGCATCCAACAAAAGCGTCATCTGTGATGAACATTGAGTTTGTGACAGAGAGAATATGCCTTAAGCCATTTGGGTACTGATTCTTAGCTGATATCTCAACATGACGTCGTTTTGGCTGAAGCATCATCGTGGGCATAATGCTAGCTACCTCTGAATACTGAACATCACTGTAAGTCGAACACCTCTGGATCCTGGTAGATAACTCAAGTTCATTGTTCCGTGGTTTCTTGCCTGTCACACTGCATGGTTTAACTTGAACATTGAACGACTGAAGAAAGTGTCCTTTCTTAACTAACTTGTAAGCAGCACCTGCGTTGAAGCTATGAAACATTCTGGGGTCATCTATTTTGATATGAGCTGTATTGGTAGTTTCCTCTTTGTGCTGATTTTCATCTCTATAAGTTAATTTCTGCTGGCAAAACATCTCTGGAATTTGATTTTCATCATTTGCACAGTGATCCAAATAGAAAACCTTAGGAAACCGGTCCAAAAGATGCCATGGAAATCTCATGGAACAAGGGACTCCAAGAAGAAGTAACATGTTGAGTTGTGGTAGATTTGGGAGATTGTGAGGGACCTCCTCAATAGCAGTTCCAGAAAGATCAACAGCCTCCAATGCTTTAAGGTCATCCCTAAAGTTCACAGATTTGAGCTTGCTGCATCCACACAAGGACAAGCACCTAACCCATGGTCCAGAGAGTGAGAAGGTTCTCAGATTAGGATGCCCAAGGATCTTGATATCTTCCAGTTCCTCCCATGTTTGTATATAAAGACTTTCAAGGAATGGTAATAGTTCCCAGACAATCTGAAGAGATAAGCTAATGCAGTTAGAGATATGTAGCTCTTTGAGGCCCTTGGCTTCAGACAGGGACACTGGTAGTGACATCAACAGGATGTTGCTGATTAGCTTGAGTGTATGTAGGATTTGCATTTTCTGGAACATTTGCTCTGGAAAAGAGGTAATCTGAGTCCCCTCGACATGAAGAACCAACAGATTTGACAATTGAGTCATGGAAGGAGGTAACTCTCTGAGATTGGTGCAGTTACCGAAAATGAGCTCCTCAAGGCTTGACAGTTCACAGAAGAATTCAGAAGGAAGGGTGGTGAACTTTGAGCCTGATAGGTCAAGGTAGTGCAGATTGCTCTTGTTACTTCCATCTTGTTGTGTTAGCTCAAGCAAAGGAACCCCATTCATATCTAGGACTTGAATGTTTTCCAGATGAGAAATTGGTGATGGTGTTTCTTTTTCAGAATTATGTTGTGGTGGAGACAAGGTCTGTAGCAGGGAGCAGCCTCTGAGTGAGAGCATGTAGAGATTCAGTAGGTTGGAAAAGGCATGTGGAAGTGAATTTATAGGTGTGTGGGACAAATCAAGGACACGAAGGTGTGGGTTGAGCAACTTATCAAAAGGAATAACTGACATGTTTGAGCAGCCTCTCAAAATTAGGGTTGTCACCATTATATCTCCACTGGTTTCCCTCGGCCACCATTCCCAGCTAACATGCCTACCATAATCATTCAGAAATGAGACCCATCTTAGTTGGTTACTCTTCTTCACACGAGCATTGAGTTCATCGTGCTTGAGCCGTGGGGCACCCATAGCCAACTTTGACACACCAGTGACGGCATCCTGGGAGGATGATGGCGCATTTGATGAAGTGCTTCCTGCTGGGGTAGAAACAGCAGAGTAGATTGGCAGAAATGAATATTCCTGCAAAGCTTGAATCACGACCTTCCCAGCTTCATATGCAGACCTGTAGTAGTTGCTCTGTTTCTTGCCAATTTCTGCTGGTATCTTGCTGGGGCTTGCTGCTGATAAAAGCAGGTCCTCAGCCACCCAGCAACGAACCAGCTCATCAGATGTAAGCGAGGAGGTGTTGCTTATGTGTTGTCCAGTTGCTTCATGCAGGGGATGGTAGAGGATAGCATAATACAAGCAGTGCTGAGCTACGTGGAGCCAAAACTCCTCGTCTCCTTTATCCTGGAGTGCGATAAAAATGGATTTGGCTGCATCTTCTAAGGCCTCTTTAATCAACATAACCCAATCTCTGCTACGGAAATCATGGAAAGGCGGGGCATAGTAATATTCTGGAGTTAAATGAAACTCCCAGACCTTCAGGTCTCTAGAGTCTCTGCTTTTTTCATAGACATCCAAGGAAGTGGTTGAGAAGAGCCACCGCCGATTTTGGGATATTGATGGCCGCCGTTCGCCAAATATGAAAGCCAGCTCGTCCAATGTGACAGGAACATGCAGGTTTTCTACAAGCAGCAGGTGCTTCTTCCCTTTCAATGTTTCCCCGATCCTCTTTAGTATTGGAGATCTACTAGGTTGACGAGAATATATAGCATCTTCCCTTAAGGATGGACCTGACACAAGCAATGCAGTGTAGAACCATCCAAAAGCCAAGAGCATCAGGTTGTCAGAGAGTTTGCAGTAGCCAAAGTAGCTCTCATCTGCAGCCATCTGCCTGATGTCTTCAGGCAGCGGTTGATAGAAATATTCTGTGCAGGATCAACTAGTAATAGATCTAGACGGGATATTCTTTTCTTGTGTAAACAACAGATGCATATCCTTATACAAGATTTAATACAAGAACTGTAAATACAAGGATTAAATAGATCGGGATTAATAGAAATAGACCGTCGACGGAAGGAGCAGCAGGGGCGGCGGAAGACGATCCCGAGGCCATCACGTCAGTGGCGGAGTGGATCTCCTTCGTCGTCGGTGGTGGCAGTGATGCGGACGTCGAGGCGGCGTAGATCCGGCGTCGGTGAGTTTTCCCGTCGCTGGCTGCGCTCCCTGGATCGGTTAGGGTTTCTAGGGTTTGATGTCGGTGGGGAGGAGTGGTCACTGCTTAACTCGTGAACAGTGCCGCCGGCCCCCACCTCTTATTTATAGCGCAGTGCGACGGGGGCCCACCAACCATATAGGGTTGGGCGCCCTCGATCAGGGCGCGAGTCAAGGCCCAACAAGGCCGTTGGGCCATATTGGTGGGAGATCAAACCAACATTCTCCCCCTTGATCTCACTCTATTCTTTGTCTGTATTCTTTCCTTTCAAAACTCTTTTACCTTATTTATTTCATCACAAATTAGTGCATAGAACTGCGTCATCATCACGGTCCATCGCCGATAGACTTGACAGCTACAAATACACTTCTCTGATCTGAAACAAATTCTGTTATTCTTTGGGCCTCTTTGTCCAGGAATCATAGGCTTTCCCTTAAACCCATGCCGGCTACGTGTTCTCTAAACACGCTGGGTGGTAAGCCTTTAGTAAGCGGATCCGCAAGCATCTTTTCAGTGCTTATATGCTCAAGCTTTATAACATGATCCCGGATCTTATCTTTCACAACATAGTACTTTATGTCAATGTGTTTGGCAGCACCACTTGACCTATTGTTGTGTGCATATTCTACTGCTGGATTATTATCGCAGTATAACTGTAGTGGTTTAGAGATGTTATCAACCACTCTCAAACCGGGTATGAACTTCTTTAACCAGTTCACCTGCCCCGACGCTTCAAAACATGCTACAAATTCGGCATACATTGTGGACGATGTAGTGACCGTCTGTAATTTGCTTTTCCACGATATGGCTCCATTTGCGAGAGTAAATACATAGCCTGACGTGGATTTTCTGTTGTCTCCCGCATAATCTGACTGAATATCCTACTATCTGTAGGGAATCTGATCTTCTGTATGTAAGCATGAGGCTCTTTGTTCCTTGCAAATAACGCAGGACCTTCTTTACTAATTTCCAGTGTTCCACACCTGGATTACTCTGAAATCTGCCAAGCAACCCGGTAACAAAAGCTAAGTCAGGGCGAGTACATACTTGAGCGTACTGTAAACTTCCAACAGCCGAAGCATATGGAACTGATCTCATCTGATTGAGCTCATACTCATTCTTGGGACACTGAAAATCCCCATATCTGTCGCCCTTGACTATCGGTGCAGGTGATGCACTACATTTGTGCATATTGTATCTCTCTAGAACTTTTTCTATATATGCTTTCTGTGATAATCCCAATACCCCCTTCTTCCTGTCTCGGTGAATCTCTATGCCCAAAACATATGATGCTTCACCAAGATCTTTCATGTCAAACTTCGAGGACAAGAATTTCTTTGTTTCCTGCAGTAGACCGACATCGCTACTTGCGAGTAGGATATCATCCACATACAAGATTAGGAAGATGTACTTCCCATTCTTAAACTTTGCATAAACGCAGTTGTCCTCTATATTCTATTTAAACCCAAAACTTCTTATGGTCTCATCAAACTTCAAATACCACTGTCTTGAAGCTTGTTTTAATCCATAAATGGATTTCTTTAGGCGGCATCCCATTCGCTCTTTTTCTTCCACGACAAAGCCTTTCGGTTGTGCCATGTAAACATTTTCCTCCAAATTCCCATGTAGGAATGCCGTCTTAACATCCATTTGATGTAATTCTAAATCATAATGTGCTACTAGAGCCATTATGATCCTGAAAGAATCCTTACATGAGACTGGAGAAAATGTCTCATTGTAATCAATCCCTTCTCTTTGCGTAAAGCCTTTTGCCACAAGTCGCGCTTTAAATCTTTCTACATTCCCTTGGGAGTCATACTTGGTTTTGTAGACCCATTTGCAGCCTACTATTTTGGCTCCTTTAGGAATTTCTTCTAAATCCCAAACTCCATTGGAGTTCATGGATTTCATCTCTTCTATCATAGCTTCTAGCCACTTCTGTGAGTTGGCGCTTCTCATGGCCTCATCATATGAGGTGGGATCACCCTCCATATGAAATTCCTCTGTGTTAAAAACTTCATAGTCATCTGGGATAGCTGACCTTCTGATTCTTTGAGATCTTCTCGGTGCCTCCACAGTTGGCACCTCATCTGGTTGGGACTGTTGTTGCTCCCCCTCGCCTGTGGCAACTGGTTCTTCTATGGGCTCCTGAAGGACAGGTTCCTCATTTTCATCTGTTGTTGCCACAGGAGAGTGAGCAATTGTTTCTGGCATCACAGTGTCGGGCACTGTCGGTGCATTCATAATGGGTAATTCAAAAAATGGCTCTTGAATCATCGGAGTGGGCGCATGCACCCGCTTCTCTTCAAGATCAATCTTTCAAGCTACCACGCTCCCCCTGATCAGCTCATCCTCTAGAAATACGGCGTGTCTCGTTTCTACAAACTTTGTATATCTGTCTGGGCAGTAGAAACGATAACCCTTTGATTTTTCTGGGTAGCCAATAAAATGGCAACTGACTGTTTTGGGATCTAGCTTTCCAATGTTTGGGTTAAATACTTTAGCCTCAGCTGGGCTCCCCCACACACGCAAGTGGCTTAGCGAGGGTACTCTTCCTGTCCACAACTCATACGGTGTTTTAGGCACCGATTTACTGGGAACTCTGTTTAGAATGTGAATGGCAGTTTTTAAAGCCTCCATTCACAAACTTAGCGGTAATGTAGAGTAACTTATCATACTTCGCACCATATCCATCAGGGTACGGTTGCGTCTTTCAGCTACTCCATTCTGCTGAGGCTCGCCCGGTGTAGAATACTGGGCTACTATGCCATGCTCCTGTAAGAACTTTGCAAAAGGTCCAGGAACTTGGCCATAAGGGGTGTGCCGACCATAGTACTCCCCTCCACGGTCGGATCTGACTATCTTAATCTTTAAGTTGTGCTGAATTTCAACTTCAGCCTTAAATATCTTGAACTTATCTAATGCCTCTGTTCTTTCTTTAATTGGATAAATATATCCAAATCGGGAGTAATCATCTGTGAATGTTATGAACGAGTCATAGCCATCCATACTTTTCACAGGAAACGGTCCACAGATGTCCGTGTGGATTATTTCTAAAATCCCTGTGCTTCTTTTGGCATTCTTTTTAATTTTCTTTGCAAATTTTCCTTTAATGCAATCTATGCATTGATCTAATTCTGAGAACTCAAGTGGAGGAAGAATTTCATTCTTTACTAATATCTCTATTCTCCCCCTCGAAATGTGGCTTAAGCGACAATGCCATAATTTCGATGATACATCTTGAGTTCGCTTTCTTTTTCTATTCTCATTCTGAGACAAGGACGTATTTTCTGTAGCATCACATACGGAATTCACAGTTTCATGAAGTGATAATAAATAAAGATCTTGTTGTTGGAATGCAACACCAACACAGTCATTATTACAATAAATCTGGCACTTGCCATCACCAAAATGACAAGCAAAATTATCATCGTCCAATCGTGAAACACTAATCAAATTTCTCTGAAGCGAAGGAACATAAAGGACATCTCTAAGTAAAAGTGTGAAGCCACTAGCAAGCTCCAGGGAGACATCGCCAACAGCTTCAACATCTGCTCTGACTCCATTCGCCACTCTAATGTGTCTTTCTCTTCTTGCTGTCATCCTTGTCGAACTGAACCCCTGTAAAGAATTAGCAACATGAACAGTTGCACCTGAGTCAACCCACCAAGTGGATTTAGAATAACTTATATACAGGGATTCATTTACAAAGGTAATAATATTCTCACCACATGATTTGAGTTTCATCTGTAGCCAATCAGGGCATCTTTTCTTGTAGTGTCCTTCTTTCTTGCAGTAGAGACATTGGTTTTGGTTCACTACAAACTGGTTGTGTTGAGGGAGATGCTGCATGGTAGGCTGAAACTGGTTCTGGCCCTGGTGCTGGGTGGAAGGCTTGCCCTGTTGCTGCATAGGGCCCTTTCCCTTGTTCTTTGAAGGAGAATGGTAAATCTTTTTCTTGTTGTCCCTCAAATGATTGATTGAACCACCATTTGAGGCTTTGATTCTCTCTTCTTCTTGAGCACACATAGCAATAGTCTTTTCTAAGTCCCATGTTTCTGGTTGCATGTTATAGTTAACAACAAAGGTTTCAAATTCTTTTGGCAACGAAGCAAAAACCAAATGAACAAGGAAAGCATCAGTAATGGTGAGATCCTTGAACTTTTTGATTTTAGATGCCAAGTGACTCATTCTAAGGATGTGCTCTCTAATACCAGTGCCACCACCAGTATATTTCTGTGAGATCAGTTCTTTGATCATTTCTGTTGCATACGTTTTTGTAGAGCCAGTAAACTGCCTCTTTATAGTATCTAGGTAATCTTTAACGCTGTCTACTACTGGAATGGAATCTGATATGTGAGACTCCATCGTGTTCTGTACAAGCGTTTTACATTTCTTGTTTGCTGATTCCCACTTTTTCTTTTCAAGGTCATAAGACATCTGGATGGGAGCAAACTCTCTTTCTCTTTTCTGCCATGCATCATCTGTCTCATCTGTTGCCCGCACAGGTGGCACGGGCTGGACGGGACGGTCTGTGTCAAGGACCCAGTCCACCTCAGCAAAGGTGAAGGCCATGTCGATCTTTTTCCTCCACTCAACGTAGTTGTCCCCTTTGAGTGGTGGAATGGTGTTGATGAACGTCATCAACGAGTAAGCTCCTGAAACACAAACCTCTGGGTGAGAACATGAATAATCACAATTATATGCCTTAGTATCAACGTTGGTCAAAATTAAAACATACAACTGTTTATGCAATAAAACTATATCACCGTTGGGCAGAAATAGAATTAATGCATAATAATCTTTTTAATTACATCATAATATTGCCATTAATCAACGTTGGTCAGAATATTACCAATATTATAATAATCTGGAAAACATATCTATTTTCAAAATTAAATTCTCCCGTTGGTTCGAATTTAATAGTGAAACAAATATCTGTAAATACGCAGCGGAAACTTTAATAATTTCTTTATCTATTTTCTAGAAACATCTGAATACTTTATTGTTCTCCGAATAAAATTAACGTTGGACAAAAATTATACAGAGAAAAGTAATAAAATCTGTGCAAAATATAATTAAATATGCATAAAACTGCTTCTGGAAAAAAGAAAAAAGAAAACTGTGCGTTTACTTTGTAAATGGCCATTTCGGCCTGGGGTCAGTCGCGGCCCACGCGGCCCAGCAGCGGCTGGCGAGTGCGCGGCCCGGCTCTGTGCGCGGTCGCCGCCCAGCGAGCCCAGCAGCGCCTTTTTTTTTGTTTCTGTGTTTCGGCCCAGTGGCCAAAATCGGCCCACTACCGAGCCGCGCGCAGCGCTCCCCCGCGCCCAGGCCGCAACCTGGGCCTGGGCCGGCAAAGTCGTCCCCCGCCTGGGCCGATTCTGGCCCGACGGGGTGGCGCCCGATCTGGACCGTCCATTTGGATCCGACGGTGAGGAGCGAAATTCGGAGATATAAAAGCCCCCCGGCGGCCGGCTCCCTCAAACCCTAGCCATTTCTGGTTTCCACTTTCTCTCTCTGCTCTCTTTTTCCTGCACAGCGCCGCCGGGGCAACACCCGACTCGTCGGCGGCCATGGAGGCCACGGCGCCGGTGGTGGCGCTGCCAGGACTGGTCCGGCTGCTCCTTCTCCCTCTCTTTCTAGTTCTCTCTGCCACCGTACCGCAAAAGCGAGTAGCAGTAGGATGTGGTCGCCCTTTGCGACCGGACCCGAGGAAGAAGTGGCGTCGCTGCGGCGCCCCTCGCCGGAGCACGCGTGCGGCCGGAGCCGCGCGCGGCACCGTCGAGTGGCCCCGCGGTGGTGTCCTTTGCCGCGTGGATCTCTGTTTTTTTTTCTTCTCTGTTCTAGGGTTAGGGTTTGGTCTTTCTGTCTGGAATCTTTTCTATCCCGATCTGGATCTACTAACTAGATAGGCGACTGATACCATTGATAGAAATATTCTGTGCAGGATCAACTAGTAATAGATCTAGACGGGATATTCTTTTCTTGTGTAAACAACAGATGCATATCCTTATACAAGATTTAATACAAGAACTGTAAATACAAGGATTAAATAGATCGGGATTAATAGAAATAGACCGTCGACGGAAGGAGCAGCAGGGGCGGCGGAAGACGATCCCGAGGCCATCACGTCAGTGGCGGAGTGGATCTCCTTCGTCGTCGGTGGTGGCAGTGATGCGGACGTCGAGGCGGCGTAGATCCGGCGTCGGTGAGTTTTCCCGTCGCTGGCTGCGCTCCCTGGATCGGTTAGGGTTTCTAGGGTTTGATGTCGGTGGGGAGGAGTGGTCACTGCTTAACTCGTGAACAGTGCCGCCGGCCCCCACCTCTTATTTATAGCGCAGTGCGACGGGGGCCCACCAACCATATAGGGTTGGGCGCCCCCGATCAGGGCGCGAGTCAAGGCCCAACAAGGCCGTTGGGCCATATTGGTGGGAGATCAAACCAACAGCGGTGTCTCCAGCAGGGTTGTTGCCAATTCTGTGAGGACATCAAACGCCAACCGATGCTGGCGGTCTCTACTAGTGCTGCTAGCTTCCATGTAGGATGGGGATGGGAGCCTCATGTGTATAATGTGGTCAAAGGGGCCACAGATGTCCTTGGTGCGCTCGAACAAGAGCCTGGTAAGAGTCGGTACGAAGGAAGCTGCAGGTCCAATTCCGACGTTCCATATCATCGGGTGCTGCCTGCTCCACTCTTGAACCTTGTCTTCCAGTGCTCGTAGAGTACTCCAGAAACAAGAACGATCGAGCCGCTGCGAGAATATATGTGGATCAGCCCTTCAACAAAGAAAAACTGTTGGCACACAGAAATTTGTATGTTCATAGAAATGTGATTTTTTTTGGATACGGTGATGCCCAGTGATCAAATTAACATAATTTAATTTCTACACAGAAATTTAATTTTTTGGATAAGGCACTGTATGGTTTGAAACAAGCACATAGAACATGGTATGGGATATTGAGAGATTTCTTGCTCTCTAAAGATTTTAAGATGAGAAAGGTTGACACCACTCTCTTTACCAAGAAGATAGATAATGACTTGTTTGTGTTGTAAATTTGTGTTGATGACATCATATTTGGATCAACCAATCAAGATTTTTGTAAGGAATTTGGAAATATGATGGCTAATGAATTTGAGATGTCTATGATTGGAGAACTTAGCTATGTCAATGATGGCCCAGATGGTGTGTCAGCAATTGTGCCAGAGTATATGAATGCACCCTGACATCAGGTCAATAACCGTATTCATTCTACCTATTGAGCTGTGTCCATGTACTGGGCCTTGCACTTTGCAAAGGCAGCTGCTGCAGGACATAGCAGTTCATAAAGTTTTCATCAACCAATTTTCACTTAGACCTTCTGAATTAATGTAAGACGAGCCGAACTATTTTTCTTTTGTGGTCAGAGATTTGCAGGGCATATATTAATAGAGGTGTTTTAAAAAATAGTTGCAAAATTACTGAAAACACATCAATGGAACTCTGGATATTGATCCAAAAACAATAAGCCTCGGTACAATTGGGAAGTTAATCACCTCATGGATCTCAACTGTCAGAGCATACTAGGGTTCACATACAATGATAAAAAGAATGTAGTCGAGAAATTAATAGTAGACACCTTAGGAGAAATTAATCAACACAAATAAAATATGAGAATGGAGCACATTAACCATTGTAAATTACAAGGTTCGAGCTCCTTCTCCACACACTAATCCATACACATAAAGCTTGGTTCTCATTGAAAAAACATATAGCTTGGTTTTGTCTGGCAGTCTGAAATTGCCAATTATTATCACACATACGAAAGCCAAACAGACCTAGCAAAACAGCACAAGTATGGCATGTCCCTTGACAAACATTGTTTCAAGAAACAGAACACAGTCAAACAGAACATTGTCCCTTCACCCTGCAATGCAGGATACAACTCATATAGATGAAAGGAATGGAGAAGGTATCTTAGTTTTGTGGATACGAAAAGATACTCATTTAAGGTAGCTTTGGATTATACGTTTCTTGCGTGATACAAACTCTGGTGGCGGCACATGCAAGTAGTAGTCACTCTGCTCTGGCAGCTTCAACTGCAGCCTGTCCCACCACTCACGCTCTCCACTGACTTCCACTTTTGACTCTAGATATTCCTTCTTCAGGAGTGGGAGACGTTGAAAGGATCGGCAGCCCCGGACAAAGAGCTTCTCCAACTTTGGCGTTTCAAATTGAAATTTGACATCGTCCTGGATGTGATGCAGGTGTGGCAGTTCCTGGAAGTTGATAAATTTGATGTTTGGGAGTGGAGAAAGTGCTACCTCATAATTAGGTTGTTTGTAGAAAATTGTCTTCATGTTGGAGCAGAAGAGGACCACCAGAGTCTCTAGGGCTGATAATGATAAGCTGCACGGGAAAAGTTTCTCCAGTCGGGGACAGTCCTCAATGTGGATGTGTTTTAATAGCTTCAAAGTGAGAAATCTAGAATGTGAAACGTCACTAGGCTCGATCAAGCTTACTAACTTCTTAAGGCAGGTGGCTTGTAGTATATGCAAGTATGGTAAAGCCTGTGAGCCACGTGAACGCATTACAAATACTGCTGACATTTGATTGCAGCGATGGAGCTGGCATTCTTCCAATGACATGAGACTATAATTGAGGTCAGTAAGGCATCTGAAGAAATTGTCATCTGTAATGCTTATGGAGTTTGTGACAGAGAGAATATGGATTAAGCCATTTGGGTACTGATCCTTTGTTGATATCTCGACATGACGTTGCCTTGGCTGAAGTTTCATCATTGGGATAATGTTAGCTACCTCAGAGTAGTACTGGAGATGCTGATAAGTTGAATGCCTCCGGATACTGGTACATAGTGTTAGAATTAATTGCTCCTTTACTGTAATCCCCTAGCTATCTGTGCAGGCGCCAGGCTTCTCCTGGCCCTTTCACTCGACTGGCCCTTTGGGCCACCCTCCTGTAATCTCCTATATAAGTGTAATTCCCTCCGTAATCTAATCATTAAGCATTCTAAGCCTGTTGGCTTCCATTCTATCATGGTATCAGTTGACTAATTGGTCCTGTGCCTCGTTTCTCTCTCATCTGCTTCCGCTCCCCCAGGCGCCCCGCGCCGCGCGCGCCCCGCGTGGCCCTCTCGGCTGCCGCGCTCGCCCCTCCGGCCGCCACCCGCGCCTCTCCTCTTCCCCTCCGCTCTCCTCGCCATGGCTGGCGACACCAGCTCCGGTTCCGCCTCAGCCGCCGCCGCTGCTTCCCTTCGGGACGAAGCTCTGGCCGCCGCCAAGAAACTCGAGGATGAGGCGGCCTCCCTGCGCTCCTCCAACACCGAGCGCAGCTCCCAACTTCACGAGGAAGCTGAGCTCCTGAAGTCCGCCGCCGCCGCCCAAGAGCGAGTCCGCCTCGCTGCCGCCGCTCTCGAGGCCGAGCGGGCGCAGGCCGACGCCCTGGAGCAGCAGGCCTCTGCTCTCCGCGAGCGGATCCGAGCAGAGGCCCTTCGCGACGACGCTCCCTCCGACGACGATGTCGACTCCGTGGCCTCCGAAGCCGAGGCCATTGCGCGTCTGCACAGCCAAGCCGCCGCCCTACAGAACATCAAAAACCTGGTACCCATTGTTCTTGATTTACAGGCCTCCAACTACTCTAAGTGGCGCGGGTACCTGCTCCTCGTTCTCGGCCGCTTCGCTCTGAAAGACCACGTCCTCAGCGACGCCAATCGCCCCCACGACGCCGCCTGGTCCCGTATGGACTGCGTCGTCGTCTCGTGGATCTTCAACACCATCTCCTCCGACCTCCTCGACGTCATCCACGAGCGCGATGGCGTGACTGCTCGTGCCGCGTGGCTCGGCCTCGAACAGCAGTTCTTCAACAACCACGAGTCGTGTGCCATACTGCTCGACGCCGAGTTTCGCCAACTCTGCCAGGGCGCGCTATCCGACGACGAATTCTGCCGCAAGATGAAGGGAATGGCTGACTGCCTTGCTGACCTCGGTGAGCCCGTCCAGGATCGCACCTTGGTGCTAAATGTCCTGCGTGGCCTCAACGAACGTTTTCAGTTCATGACGCAACTCATCTCCAGGCAGAAGCCCTTCCCCTCCTTCAACGACGTCCGGGCCGACCTCCGCCTGGCCGAGCTCAACATGAACTCGGCCTCTGCTCCGCCAGCGGCCCTCGTCGCCTCGACGAACACCAAGCCGCCCACCCTCTCGGCGCCATCCGCCCCTCCTCCCCCATGGCCCCAACAGCCCACCAACGGGCAGTTTGGAGGCCACGGCCAGGGCTCCGGCAACGGGCGCAATCGTCGCCGTCGCGGCGGCCGTGGTCAAGGCGGACCACAGGGCAGCTCCGGCGGTCCTCCCTCCGGCCAGCAATGGCCCTCCTTCCTCAACCCGTGGACCGGGTCCATTCACATGTGGCCCGGTTCCACCCTCGGAGGCCAGCGCGGCTCAGCTCCACGCGTCGCCCCTCCTTCGGCTCCTCCTCAGCAAGCCCTGATGGCTGGCACGTCACCAGGGTTCCACGCACCTCTTGGTGACTTCCACCAGGCACCTCACATGGCGCCCCTCCTACCTGGTCGCCATCACCATGGACCTCGGAGTCGCTCACCAACGCGTTCAGCACCATCGCCCTTACCCCTCCGGCGAGCTCCTCCGACTGGGTCATCGACTTCGGTGCCTCCTCTCACATTACCTCCAACCCTGGTATGGTTACCACTTCACCTTCCTCCTCTTTTCCCACCTCCATTGTTGTAGGCAACGGTGCCACTCTCCCAGTCTGTTGATGCAAAAGCTAGATCTGCAAACACAAAGGGCTAATACCCGATTTAAACGTCAAGGCGTGCCAGCCGATTTGACCTTACTATCGGCAAAGGAGGTAACTCGAATACTTTGGTCCCGACAACAGCGATGCGCCCGGATGCCACGGCCAAGAGGTTTTCACGCGGAACTTGAGAACACGTCGAATTTAAGTCGACGAATTCCTAAGAACTCGTAATAAAAAGGAAAAAGTATGACGAAGTCGTCGAAATAGTAGATACTGGAATATGAGTAAAAATTGGTGTTTGATTGATTGATCGATATCGATTACAAAGCCCTAGGGTCCATATTTATACCCTGCTCAAAGAGCTACAACCAGACACGACTAGAACTCGAATTCCAAATCACACAGAATCCGTATACAAAACGACTTAAATAATTAAGGAAAACATAAAACTATCCCCCCGTGACAAACTGGAACACCTCCACAAACCGATCGGCAACTTCCAGACTCTCCCTCCATATCATCGGCAGACTCCCTTGTCGTAGCCATCAGCACAAACACATCATCACCTATGGACTTGGTCACGTTCAACCACTCCTCCATCGGCAACCATCCTCATCGGCGACTCATCCTGTAGATCAAACACTGCCGTCTTACCTTGCCGACCTACACTTTACCAATCATGGACACGTGCCCAAAAACGGTGTCAACACATGCCCCCCAATTTCGGAGTATGAAATCATTAATGCTCCAAAATTCTCTGCAGTAATGATGCCTTTCCGCAATTAATGCTCCCAATCTGGTAACCGACAGCCTTAATCTGAACAACTCTGATTTGATTCCTCCGCAGATTCCTCGAAATCCTCAACTTCCCAAACGGACATTTCCATTTTAGTCGCGCATCGGCAATATTACTGTTACAAGGACTTGCCGATGGACTGATCAGGACGTCCATATCTTATCCTCCCAAACGGCTATCTCCACTTTATTCGCCCATCGGCAATATGACCGTTACAAGGCGCTGCCGATGGACCAACCAGGAGATCCCGCACAGTAAAATATCTCTGGATAATGACCGCTTCCTGTCAAATCACCTGCACAATCCCTTGATTACCGTGCGAACAGTTACCATATCTACCTGAGTACCCTCGGATTTCGCGGATACGGCGAAGAGATAAGTCAAATTTGCCCTTGCCCGTTTTGTCCTATAAATAGTTCTTTCTCGGGTACTCCTTCTCCATCACATCATTCCACAACTCCAACTCCACTTTCCCGGCGGCGGCGCTGTTCAAGAGCTCCAAGATCTCCGATGAAGTCCCTTCTTCACCAACTCGAATCCCTCGATCAACCTCCTCGTGACAAGATGGCCGTCAACTTCATCGTTCCTGAGGTCAGTTCTTCACTCCATCTCTTGTACTTTTTCTCGCACCCCTGTTCATCCGCAATCCATTTTACTGAACATTTTTTTCTTTGTTTTTCTTTTACCTTCAAAACCATTAGAATTTGTCCAACAAAATTGTCATCCCCACCGATCAACCACACCTTCAATGCCTTGGCCCGTTAGGGGATCCAGATCCAACCGACCTCATTAACGCAGAAACCAACAGGATTCCTTTTAGAGCTGAGAACTTTTCTTTGGATCTGTGGAAGGATACTTTCCGTTCTTGGCCCAGTCCTACCGTGGGATGGACGGATTGGTTTTTGAGGGTCAGCAACTCAAATGAAGTCCAGTGGGGCGAGAGAAAACTAGACCAATGCATTAGGTTGTCTATTGCCGATATGCATAGGAATGAATCACTGCTGATAGCTGCATCATATTTCTGGTCAGACACGCTCAATGCTTTTGTCTTCGGCCACGGCCCTGCTTCCCCTACACTTGCCGATGTAGTTATGCTCACTGGCCTAGATGTATCTTCTGCCGATAGCACCCATTTCTTCGATACCAAACCCAAGGCCAAGGTAGAAACTCGTGCCATCGGCGGTTGGTCGGGGTACATCCAAAAATACAGCAAAACAGGCCCTGTCAACATAAAAGAGCAGACCTGCTTCCTGAACATGTGGTTAGATAAATTCGTGTTTTGCGGCCGATCGGCAAGACCAACTTCCGTCTACCTAGCAGCAGCAGAAAATCTGGCTAATGGTGGCCGATTCCCCCTCGGCCGATACCTGCTCGGAGCAGCCTACCACCTCCTTCACCAAGTAACCAGGAAACTCCTACTCGGCCAGCCTATCGGCAACTTGGGAGGTCCCTGGTGGTTCATCAACATGTGGCTCAGCCTCCACATGCACAAGCGTCTCAAGTTTGACCTCTTCGCACAGCGCTTTCCAAGGGACATAGCCGAAGATTATGAACTGGACGAAGAAGAATCGGCAACACGTTCTCCCCTAAACTTCGGTGAGGCTGTCATAGCTCTGCCTGGTACAGGAGGTAATCCAGATCAGGTTAGCCGATTCTTCCAAACCTTGTACGAAGGTTTGACCAGAGAGGAGCGAGCATGGTTGGCCTATGACGACCCAGACACTATGTTTCCTCTGGTTTTCAACCCGTTCAATGACGCTCTCAACAAGGATCACGAAGTGATGATGGCACTGGTCACTCCCAGAGCTATACCAGTGAATTTCTTTGGCAGTGGGAAAACCTCCCCCTAGACTTATGAATTTTATAACCCATCGGCATTAGCTCGTCAATTAGCTTTTGGCCAGCTGCCGATTGCACTCTGTTACGCCGATGTGATAAAACCCAGGGAAACCATCACTAGCCTCCTTGAATGGATTCGAATAGCTCAACTGCCATCAAGTGCCGATACAGATGTAGACTTGTCAGAGTGGGTTCCAGCCGCCTTCATCACTCAGGCGTACAAGCAATGGTGGGCAGAATGGAAGGAGCATCTGTTCTGCAGATCGGCCCTCACGTACCGCAGTATGATTGATCCCGAGTACGAAGTCCCCAATGATACTGTAAGTGTCTTCGAACCGATGCTCCAATTCTCTCAATTTTATTTCCATCGGTGATTTACTTTTGTATCGTTTTGCAGGTTGATAACACTCCTCCATTGGCCAGCAGGAGTGGCAAGCCGATCGACCTGTTTGCATCAGGCCCAATCTCTTCAATCGGCCACAACGCTCCCACCCTGGCTGCCATCGTGCATCGAGGCATACGCCTCAAGAAAGTTACCACCAGGAGAACTCAGACATCACCATCGGTAGCTGCTTCCACCCTAGCATAGGCTTTTAATGTAACGGTTAAACCTCTTCATTCATACCGATCTTACTTTTACATCCGCTACATTAGTACTCACAAATTCTCCTTTCTGTAACAGCAAACCAGTGCATCGGCAAGAACTAAAAGCAAAGGTGCCGATGCCCCCCAGTCCAGCCAGCAGAAGAGAAAAGGTGCCAAGAGTACCAGGGCACGAACAAAGCACCAGAAAGTGGCAACTCCACCTCCTCCTCCGGTATCTCCAATTCCGGTGGAATCCTCTCCTTCTTCTCCAGAAACACAGACTCAGCAAGCACCATCTCCCCCTCAATCACAAGAAGCACCACAAGCAGAAGAACCCCAACTAGAAGAGCCTCAATTAGAAGCACCCCAGCCAGAAGACACACCAGCCGATGTAGGCGAGCAAACTACCGATCCGGCAGGTTCAATCATATCATCGGTAGTTTCTTCAATCCAGACAAGCACTGTCCCTCCTCAAGGTAACATATTTTTATGAGATTATTGCCGATGAACCCATCTCTTCTGTTTTACAATTATTTCCATTATTCTTTCAGCTGACATAGTTCAATCGGCAGTCTCAGCCGATCAACCTGTGATTCCATCGGCATCTTCCAGTCAAAGGCAAGAGATCGCCTTGAAGCAAGTAAGCAATCCAGTCTCCATCAGTATTACTTATCAATATATGACCATGGAATGACTCACTTTATCTCCTTCGCAGGAACAAGACTCTCCCGACAGCCTCTTCTCCTTTGCCATTGACGTCTCTGAAGATGAAGGTGAGGAAGCAAGCTCCTCTCACGCAGTTGGGGTTACATCGGCAGAGATCAGGGCAAGGCTGGAAGAACTGTCTGCCCTCCATCACCAAGACACAGCCCAACTAGTTGATGACTCCGATCCGGCCAAGGCTTTATTCAAGACCCTGAGAGGCCAAATCCCCGCCGATGCCGAAGAAACCCTTTTCCAAGCAGCACATCTAGAGAGTCGCCAGCTGCAATACCAGAGGGCCGCCCAGTGCCTTGCCGATAGAGCTGCTCAGACCCGGCTTTCTGAGGAGATGATGAAAGAAAAGCTCCTGACCGATGAGAAGCACAAGAGCATCTGCACCTTGAAGTCCTTAGGAGACGCGCTGAAGCAGAAGATCTCTGACCTATCGGCAAAAAGAGAAGCCCTGCTGGCAGAACTCAAGCAAGTGGAGGATGCCCTATCCCAAGCTCAATAGGAAGAGAGTCAACTGCCAGAGACCATCAAGCTCCTTGAGCAAGAGCGAAATGCCCACGGTCGCAAAGCACTGCAGCTGAAGAAGAAATTGAAGCCGATAGAAGGTTTTGCCGATGAAGACGTCAAAGAGATAGAAGCCATCCAAGCGCTGCTAAACATGTGAGCTCTTCGTCGGCAACATACCCGCTTCTCCCTGCTTTCCAGCTTTCTTGATATTTAGTCTAGCCGATAGGACTGTTATCGGCATCTTTTGAAACATTAAGTCCGGCCCCAAACATATTCCAATCCAGCCGATAGGAGTGTTATCGGCATTTAAACTTTTATGCATCGACCCATACGCTGGGGTAGTATTTCTTTAGATATTTGCCGTTTAATGCTCTGGGAAATTCAACTCCTGCGAGAGTTTCTAAAATGTAGGCATTACCAGGAGCCGATCGGCTTATCCGATAGGGACCCTCCCAATTGGGAGACCACTTCCCAAACTTTGAACTTTTAGTCCCGATCGGTAAGATTAATTTCCATACTAAGTCTCCATCGGCAAATTCCTTAGCCTTTACCTTCTTATCATACCATCTGGCAACTCTTTTCTTATTCTCCTCTATACTCATCAAAGCCCTCAGCCGATGCCCTGCTAGATCATCCAACTCGTCTGTCATCAAAGTAGCATAATCATCGGCAGCCAACTGATCTTGAAAAGACAATCGCCTAGACCCAGCCTTAATTTCCCAAGGTAATACTGCATCATGCCCATACACCAACTGATAGGGTGAAACCTTGGTCGATCCATGACAAGCCATCCGGTATGACCATAAAGCTTCATTTAACAACGTGTGCCATTTTCTAGGATTTTCTTCAATCTTCCGTTTAATAAGCTTAATAATTCCTTTGTTAGACGCCTCGGCCTGCCCATTAGCTTGAGCATAGTAAGGAGAAGAATTTAACACTTTAATCCCCATACCGATTGCGAATTCATCAAATTCCCCTAATGTAAACATAGTGCCCTGATTAGTAGTAATTGTTTAAGGAATCCCAAATCGGTAAATAATATGCTCTTTCACAAAATCAATCATATTGGTCGATGTGACTTTCTTCAAAGGAATAGCTTCAACCCATTTGGTGAAATAATCGGTGGCAACTAGAATAAACTTATGCCCTTTGCTAGATGGTGGATAAATCTGGCCGATCAAATCAATAGCCCATCCTCGGAACGGCCAAGGCTTTATAATAGGATTCATAGCCGATGCAGGCGCCCTTTGAATATTACCAAACTTTTGACATCCTTGACACCCTTTGAAATACTTAAAGCAATCTTCAAGTATAGTCGGCCAATAATATCCATTCCTCCTAATCATCCACTTCATCTTGAAAGCCGACTGATGTGCTCCACATACCCCTTCATGGATTTCTCCCATCAAACTTCTAGCTTCATCATCACCTAAGCATCAGAGAAGAATCCCATCAATAGTTCGGTAATACAATTCCTCTTCGAGGAGCACATACTTGGTAGCTTGAAACCGAACCCGCCTTTCAACTTTCTTAGATGGATCCTTCAAATAATCAATGATTTCTTTTCTCCAATCATCGGCACCAATTGCCAATATCGTACTAATCATAGGCTGATATCCCGAGGCATGTTGAGCCAACCGATTGGCCTCTTCATTATGCAATCGAGGAACATACTCTAATCGGAAGTCTTTGAATTCCTTTAACAGTTGCATACTCCTTTCGTAATAAGTTATGAGAACTTCACTTTGGCATTCATAGCTTCCAGCCAATTGATTTATAACTAGCATAGAATCCCCGAAGACCTCAACAGCATCAGCATGAACTTCTCTTAACAACTCTAATCCCTTTATTAAAGCTTGATACTCAGCCTGATTATTCGTCGACGTGGCGACAATCGGCAAGGAAAACTCATACCTCCTTCCCCGAGGGGCAATTAATACTATGCCGATTCCTGTCCCCCGGTCACATGTGGATCCATCAAAGAAGAGCGTCCAAGGTACAATTCCCAAAGTTTCCACTGTACCACAATGTTGTGTTACAAAATCGGCCATAATCTGACCCTTAACTGCCTTAGCCGATTCGTAACGCAGATCGAATTCCGACAGCGCCAAAATCCATTTACCGATCCTGCCACTCATAATTGGCATAGACAGCATATACCGGACCACATCATCTTTGCAAATAACAGTGCATTCGGCCGATAGCAAGTAGTGCCTTAACTTGATACAAGAGAAATACAAGCACAAGCATAGTTTCTCAATAGCCGAATACCTAGTCTCAGCATCAATCAACCTCCTGCTTAAGTAATAAATTACACGCTCTTTCCCTTCAAATTCTTGAATTAAAGCCGAACCAATGACCACTCCATCGGTAGACAAATACAATCTGAAGGGCTTCCCTTGCTGAGGTGGAATTAGAACTGGAGGATTCACTAAATAATTCTTGATTTCTTCCAGAGCCAACTGTTGTTCTTTCCCCAAACAAATTCTTGATCGGCTTTTAGCTTAAGAAGAGGACTGAAAGCACGAATTTTACCAGACAAATTAGATATAAATCTCCTGATAAAATTTACCTTGCCGATCAAGGATTGGAGCTCAGTCTTGTTGGTAGGGGCAACTATTTTGTTAATAGCCTCAATAGATCTTCAACTAATTTCAATCCCCCTTTGATGCACCATGAAACCAAGAAACTGCCCTGCCGATACACCAAATGCACACTTATTGGGATTCATCTTCAAACCATGCTTCCTCGTACATTCTAACACTTTTCGTAGATCGGCAAGATGCTTTGTGAAGTCTCCAGACTTAACCACCACAACATCAATATAAATTTCCACCAGCTTGCCGATAAACTCATGAAATATAAAATTCATGGCCCTTTGATAAGTAGCACCAGCATTCTTTAAGCCAAAGGTCATGACTATCCATTCAAACAACCCGACATGACCAGGACATCTAAATGCAGTCTTTGGAATATCCTCTTCTGCCATGAATATTTGATTGTATCCTGCATTGTCATCCATAAAGCTAATGATCCGATGCCCAGCCGCAGCATCAACTAGCAGATCGGCAACTGGCATTGGGTAGCCATCCATCGGTGTAGCTTTGTTAAGATTCCTGAAATCAATGCAGACCCGAAGCTTCCCATTTTTCTTGTAAACTGGAACCACATTGGAAATCCAATCGGCATACCGACACTGCCGAATAAATTTGGCTTCAATAAGTTTAGTTATTTCAGCCTTGATGTCAGGAAGAATATTAGGATTACATCGGCGAGCTGGCTGCTGATGTGGCCGAAATCCAGACTTGATAGGCAACCGATGTTCAACAATTGATCGGTCCAAACCAGGCATCTCAGTATAATCTCAAGCAAAGCAATCTTTATATTCCTTTAACAAATCAGTCAACTGCTGCTTACACTCAGGACTTAACTTAGCACTAATAAAAGTAGGTCTAGGTTTATCACTACTACCTATATCTACTTCTACTAAATCATCGGCCGATGTGAACCCCTGGCCTAATTTTCCATCATCGGCGAACCTATCCATTAAAAACCATCCTCAGAACCGACTGCTTGGATCGGTGGAATTTCATAATCGGCAACCTTGAGGAAATCCTTTTCCCAAGCTTCTCCTGAAATACACCTAGTCCTTTCATAGGTGTCCGCTTCCGCCGATGCAATAACATATGAAGAGTCTCCTGGGACAATTTCAATCTTGTCACCTACCCACTGGACCAAGCATTGGTGCATTGTAGATGGGATGCAACAATTGGCATGAATCCAATCTCTCCCTAGCAGAAGATTGTAAGCCCCTTTTCCACTGATCACAAAGAAGGTCGTCGGCAAGGTTTTGCTGCCGATGGTCAATTCTACGCAGATAGCTCCTTTAACTGGGGATACATTGCCCTCGAAGTACTTGAGCATCATATCGGTCTTGGTCAGGTCCTGATCTCCTTTTCCAGGCTTCCGATACACTGCATATGGCATGATGTTGATAGCAGCCCCACCATCAATTAAAATCTTGGTCATCGGCTGACCATCAACCCTTCCTTTGACAAACAGAGCCTTAAGATGTTGCCTTTCATCATCGGCAGGCTTCTCGAAGATAGCTGTCATCGGATCCAGAGCCAACTGGGCTATTTGATCAGAGAACTCCAACTCATCATCACTGGATGGTGCAAGGAACTCCATCGGCAACATAAAGACCATGTTGACATCTGCCGATGGGCCTTTCCCCTTAGGATCTGGTTGTTGCTGATCCTCAGACTGTCCAGAGTTCTCTCCCTTGCTTAACTCTTCTCGCCTTTCGCGCTGCAGCCTTCTTTTCTGTGTCCTGGTCAACCCCTCTGGACACCATGGAGGAAGTTGCTGCTGCCTCACCGCTGGGCGACGATTTTCCCTTGACTCCATCCGATAAGTGTTGGCATCCCTGCAAAATATGAACTCATCGGGAACCCGTGCATTAGCCATTTCTTCAAGTTCTTCCTGGTTCCTGGGAAAATATTCAACACGATCCCCAAGCCTGTCGTGCACACTGAGCCTGCCCCCCAGCCGATCGTGAACGGATGCTCTCCCCCTAATCGGCCCATTAAATCGCCGATCATTATCACGATAGTACCGATTGGACCTGTCATACCGGTCATAACCGTTGCACTCAGGACAATCTCTGATAGTTGGAAGCTTGATATCCTCCTCCCAGCAATGGATGAAGAACGGACAATTCCAGTGATCTCTATGCCGATTCCACTCCTGTCGGCGTCTTTCCTCTTCCCGACGATAATCCTCTTGCTGGCGCCGATGGCTATCTTTACATTGCTGCCAAGTCTCTCGAGGCCTCCTGTGAGTTATCACGATGCCAGATCGGGGAGGCCTTCCTGAGTTAGCTCCTTCCTGGACCAAGCCTTTTCCCTTCGCATCGGCTGTAGTGACTTGATGCTGAGGATCCACCGATGCACTTCTTTCAGCTGCTTCTGATGTTAAGACCTTAGCCTTTCCCTTAGCATCTAGCATGTTTGTTGGGAAAGGATGTTGGTCAATCTTCATCAGCTTCTGGGCCTTGGAGCTATCAAATTTGATCCTTCCAGATTCTATAGCCGACTGTAGCTGCTGTCTGAAAACCTTGCACTCATTAGTGTCGTGAGAGGTTGCATTGTGCCACTTACAATATTTCATCCTCTTTAATTCTTCAGCCGATGGGATCACGTGATTAGGTGACAGCTTGATCTGACCTTCCTGAAGTAGAAAGTCAAATATCCTATCGGCCTTAGTGGTGTCAAACGCGAACTTCTCTGGTTCTTTATGTCCAAAAGGACAAGACATCGGTTTTTTGTTTTTCACCCATTCTGCCAAGTCGATGACTGGTTCCTCATTAGAGTCCGAGCTTGCTGCTTCATCAACGAACGACACCTTCTTGTTCCATGCTCTCTTGGGCTCGAAAGGCTTGATATCTTGATCAGAAATTCTCTGCACCAAATGACTTAAGCTTTCAAACTCCTGAGACGCATACTTGTCCCTGATGTGTGGCAACAAACCCTGGAAAGCCAAATCGGCTAGCTGCCGATCATCCAGAACCAGGCTATAGCATTTGTTCTTGACTTCCCGTATCCTCTGCACAAAACTCTCAACCGATTCATCATTGCATTGCCTCAATTTAACCAAATCGGTGATCTTCTTCTCATGGACCCCAGAAAAGAAGTACTTGTGGAATTGTTTCTCCAGATCGGCCCAAGTAATCACTGAGTTAGGAGGTAATGATATAAACCAGGTGAAAGCCGATCCAGACAATGACGACGAGAATAAGCGAACCCTTAACTCGTCCCTATTACTAGCTTCCCCGCACTGGATGATGAACCTGTTGACGTGCTCCATGGTTGACGTGTCATCCTGCCCAGAAAACTTAGTAAAATCCGGTACCTTGTACCGATTTGGAAGCGGGATCAAATCAAATGCAGGAGGATACGGTGTCTGATAAGAGTAAGTGTTGACTTTGGGCTTTATCCCAAATTGATCCCTCATTACTTCAGCAATCTTATCGGCCCAATAAGCATCGACATCTTGCCAATGAGGTGGTTGCGGATCCGGCACCTGCTGGTAAGCCTCCACGTGTCTATGGGGCGCACGATCTGCATGAAACATCGGGTTTATCATTTGGCCCCCAACCTGCGGACCACCAAGCTGCTGTCCGCTGACTTGCTGCCCAAAATTCAACGGCTGGTTGGGCGTTCCCTGATTCTGGAACCCAGGATAGATCTGGCCTTGCTGGAACCCTGTAGCCTGATGACTCTGTTGGGGTGTTTGCGGAAAAACTTGCTGCCCAAGCCATCCATTATTAGCATTCATCGGCATAGGCCCTGCCGATGACTGGTAATTGGGCATGATCATTGAATTGACATACCCTGGTCAAGTCATAAACCTCTGTTGCATCAGCATTGAGTCTGCCGATGCGTTAGGCATCTGGAACGTTGGAGCTTGAGAATTCCCAGTGTAAGGTCTTGCAGTAGTAGTTGTGGTATACTGGGGACTTTGATTCATCGGCATATTGGGAGGTGCCGATGACATAGGAGCCTTGCCTCTCATATCAGTTGCCTGAGATGTGCCAGGTGTCTTAAAGTATTCTGGAGGCATACCAAAACCCCACCAGTTAGGAGGAGGAACTGGTCCTGACATTGCTGATGCCAATAGATCTGTGGTGAGCCTAATCTGCTCATCCAAAGTCAGTGGATTAGTTGTCATCGGCATGGATTGTGCATTAGTAACTCCCAGCGTACTTGGAGGAACAGTAGTCTGTGTACCCACAGCGGCTGTAGCAACCGATGGAGCTGTGACCACCGGTGACCCTGGCTGATGATGAGAGGGGCCCACATAATCTGGTGGCAATTGTCCTTCCTTGAAAGTTCTAGCCACGGCGTTGAAAACCATATTGGACAGCACACCAGCTTGGTTGATCAAAGCACGGTTGATAGCACTATCAACCATCTCTTGAAGTTTACCAGGATTGGCTTCAAAAGTAACCTGCCGAGGTGTCGGCAGTGCATCCTTCTGGATCACTTCGCCGCTCCTGTTCATGCTGAAGGACCTCAGGCATTGCTGCTTGTAATCCTCGATGGCTTTAGCAATAGCTTGCTTCTGCTCATCCTTGAGATTGGCTTCCGTCACGGGGATGACGTTCTCTTGATCAAACTCAGAAGTCGACATGTTGATTTCGATCTTGAATCAGTCCCACCGGGCGTGCCAAAAGATGTGTTGATGCAAAAGCTAGATCTGCAAACACAAAGGGCTAATACTCGATTTAAACGTCAAGGCGTGCCAGCCGATTTGACCTTACTATCGGCAAAGGAGGTAACTCGAATACTTTGGTCCCGACAACAGCGATGCGCCCGGATGCCACGGCCAAGAGGTATTCACGCGGAACTTGAGAACACGTCGAACTTAAGTCGACGAATTCCTAAGAACTCGTAATAAAAAGGAAAAAGTATGACGAAGTCGTCGAAATAGTAGATGCTGGAATATGAGTAAAAATTGGTGTTTGATTGATTGATCGATATCGATTACAAAGCCCTAGGGTCCATATTTATACCCTGCTCAAAGAGCTACAACCAGACACGACTAGAACTCGAATTCCAAATCACACAGAATCCGTATACAAAACGACTTAAATAATTAAGGAAAACATAAAACTATCCCCCTGTGACAAACTAGAACACCTCCACAAACCGATCGGCAACTTCCAGACTCTCCCTCCATATCATCGGCAGACTCCCTTGTCGTAGCCATCGGCACAAACACATCATCACCTATGGACTTGGTCACGTTCAACCACTCCTCCATCGGCAACCATCCTCATCGGCGACTCATCCTGTAGATCAAACACTGCCGTCTTACCTTGCCGACCTACACTTTACCAATCATAGACACGTGCCCAAAAACGTGTCAACACAGTCGTTGGCACTGGTTTCTCCACCCTACCTGGCCCGTTTCGCCTCAACAATGTCCTCATTGCCCCTGACATTATTAAAAACCTTCTTTCTGTCCGCAAGTTCACCACTGACAACTCCGTTTCAGTTGAATTTGACCCTCTTGGTGTTTCTGTGAAGGATCTCCATTCCAGGACCACTCTCCTTCGGTGTAATAGCCCAGGGCCCCTATACACCTTGCAGCTGCCTTCCTCGACAGGCAGCCCGTGTGCACTTGTGGCCACTCCTTCCCCGACCACCTGGCACCGACATCTCGGACATCCCGGCAAGGCCGCCCTTCAGAGCCTCGCTCATTCCTCCTCGATCGTCTGCAGCAGCCCTGATGACGACTCCCTCTGCCATGCGTGTCAACTTGGGCGCCATGTTCGTTTACCTTTTTCTAGTTCTCTATCTAGAGCAGCCAAAAACTTTGACTTGGTACATTGTGATCTATGGACGTCACCCGTCACCAGTGTATCTGGTTTCAAATATTACCTAGTAATTCTTGATGACTGTTCTCATTTCCTGTGGACGTTCCCCATTTGACTTAAGTCTGACACCTTTTCTACTATTGCCAATTTCTTTGCTCATGTACGCACCCAATACGGCTGTACCATCAAAAGCTTCCAATGCGACAACGGGCGTGAGTTTGACAACTCCACCTCTCGTGCATTCTTTCTTGCCAACGGCACTACTCTCCGCATGTCTTGCCCCTACACCTCACAGCAGAACGGAAAAGCCGAACGCATGATCCGCACCACGAACAATATCGTTCGCACCCTCCTCTTTCAGGCCTCCATGCCACCCTCCTACTGGGTTGACGCCTTGGCTACTGCCACTCTCCTCCTCAATCGGCTCCCAACTAAAACCCTTCACATGAGCACCCCCTTTTTTGCTCTCCACGGCACTCTTCCCTCCTACCACGAGCTTCGCGCGTTCGGTTGCTCTTGCTACCCAAACCTCACAGCCACCACCGCCCACAAACTCGCTCCTCGCTCCTCCCTATGCGTGTTCATTGGCTACTCACCCGACCACAAAGGTTACCGATGCCTCGATCTCACCACGAATCGAGTCCTCATCTCTCGCCATGTCATCTTTGACGAGACCACCTTTCCTTTCTCCCTCCGTCGACCCTCGCCTCCTCCCAGCGAGCTCGACTTTCTAACTGACGATGAACCTCTTCCATATCTTGCCCACCCTGCAGGTACACCTGGACACTCCGGTTCCTCGTCCGCCTCTCGGCTGGTTGGACAGGGTTCCCCATCGACTTGGGCGCCGCCACCGGGGTTCCCTGCTCCTCCGCAGGTCACCCCGGTCCCCCGCCCCCACCCATCGGGTGCCCCGAGCCCGGTTCACGGGGTACCCTTCTCTTCGACGGGGGCAGTGCCTACGACGTCCGCGGCACCCACGACGCCCGCAGCGTCCGCGGCATCCATGCCGCCCGCGGCGTCCACACCGCCCACGACGTCCTCGGCACCCACGGCGCCCGCGGCGACCACGCCGCCCCCGCTCGTGACACCCGCGACACCAGTGCCACACCCGACGCAGGCGGTGCCCCCGACCCAGCCGCCTATCGTCCACGTCTACACCCGACGCCCACCGGCGCCAGCCTCCCTCCGAAGCTCGCCACCGGGCCTGCCCCATGCCGCTCCAACATCGTACCCTCTCCACCGCGCTACGTCAAGCAAGGTCCTCCGGTCCCTCCGGCGGCTGTCCACATCCCACCAGTGGTCAACTCCCATGGCATGGCTACTCGTGGCAAATCTGGGTACCGACAGCCACGTCTCGCCCTCCATGCGGAGGGCCTGTCACCGGTCCCGCGATCCTGCCGTGACGCCCTCTCCAATCCACATTGGCGTCGGGCTATGGAAGAAGAACATGCCGCCCTGCTGGACAACCACACCTGGGACCTCGTCCCTCGCCCGGCCAAGGCGAACGTGGTCACTGGCAAATGGATCTTCAAGCACAAGTTCAACGCCGACGGTTCTCTGGAATGATACAAGGCCCATTGGGTCCTTCGTGGTTTCACCCAGCGGCCTGGCGTGGATTATGACGAGACGTTCAGCCCTGTCGTCAAGCCCGCCACGGTCCGCACCGTCCTCACCCTGGCTCACTCCCAGGACTGGCCGGTCCACCAACTCAACGTCAAGAACGCCTTCCTCCATGGGACTTTATCAGAGACAGTGTACTGCTCCCATCCCACTGGCTTTGCTGATTCTGCACACCCGGAACACGTGTGCAAACTCAACAAGTCCCTTTACGGTCTGAAACAAGCACCCCGTGCATGGTACAGCCGGTTTGCTACCTATCTGCTCTCCCTAGGATTTACTGAAGCCAAGGCTGACACCTCTCTATTCATACTCCACCGAGGAAACGAAACTGCGTACCTGTTGCTTTATGTGGACGACATCGTCCTCACCGCTTCGTCTCAACAGCTACTACTCCGTGTGATCACTGCCCTGAAGAAGGAGTTTGCCATGAAAGACCTTGGGCCGCTGCACCACTTCCTCGGCATGTCTGTACAGCGCCATAAGGACTCCCTCATCCTCTCCCAACGGCAGTACACCCTCGACATTCTTGAACGTCATGGCATGAGCGGCTGTAACCCATGCTCCACTCCTGTCGACACCTGTGCCAAGGTGTCCGCTACAGCTGGTCCCCCGGTGGCTGACCCCACTGCATATCATAGCCTTGCGGGCGCCCTTCAGTACCTAACCTTCACCCGTCCTGACATTGCCTATGCAGTCCAACAAATCTGCCTTCACATGCATGATCCTCATGAGAATCATCTGATTGCAGCCAAAAGGATTCTACGCTATCTTCAGGGCACCCTCAATTTTGGTCTGATCATTCCACGGTCTGTCCCTTCACAGCTCATCGTCTATACCGATGCCGATTGGGCAGGCTGCCCCGACACCCGTCGTTCAACTTTAGGCTATGCGGTTTTTCTTGGTGGTAGCCTTGTCTCATGGTCGTCGAAACGACAACCTACCGTCTCTCGGTCCAGTGCTGAAGCCGAGTATCGGGCAGTTGCAAACGGTGTTGCTGAAATCTCCTGGCTGCAACAGCTCTTACAGGAACTGCACCAGCCCGTGAAGACCGCCTCCCTTGTCTACTGCGACAACGTCAGCGCCGTTTATCTCTCCACCAACCCCGTCCAACATCAGCGTACCAAGCACGTGGAGATTGACCTTCACTTTGTCCGTGAACGGGTCGCCATCGGCGCTGTCCGTGTTCTTCATGTCCCCACGTCTTCACAGTACGCCGACGTCTTCACCAAGGGACTACCGTCTTCGGTCTTCGCTGATTTTCGCTCCAGTCTGAACGTTCGCTCCACCGACGTCCCGACTGCGGGGGGGTGTTAGAATTAATTGCTCCTTTACTGTAATCCCCTAGCTATCTGTGCAGGCGCCAGGCTTCTCCTGGCCCTTTCACTCGACTGGAACTTTGGCCCACCCTCCTGTAATCTCCTATATAAGTGTAATTCCCTCTGTAATCTAATCATTAAGCATTCTAAGCCTGTTGGCTTCCATTCTATCACATAGCTCAACCTCAGAATTCTGGACATCTCTCACACCTCTTTGCTTAACTTGAACATTGGATGACTGAAGAAATTGTCCTTCCATGACTAATTTGTTAGCAGCATCTGAGTTGAAGCTATGAAACATTCTAGGGTCATTTACAGTGATTTATGCAGCATTGCTAGTTTTCTTCCTATACTGATTTCCATCTGCACAAAAAATTTGTTGGCATTGATTATCATAATCTGTCCAATTATCCAAATGGAAAACCTTGGGAAACCAGACCAACTGATGCCATGGAAATCTCTTGAAGCAAGGGACGTTCAAAAGAAGTAATGTACTGAGCTGTGGTAAGTTGGGGAGGTTGTGAGGAACCTCCTCAAGAGCTGTTCCAGAAAGATCAACATCCTTCAAGTCTGTAAGATCATCACTGAAGTTGACAATTTTGAGTTTGCTGCACCCACACAAGGAAGTGAGCACAGTTTGATTCTACAAGCCTCTTCTTTTCACGAACTACATATTAAAATTTGCACAAAACTGAAACAGTGTGGTACATGCCAATTTGAAAAAGATTTTCCTGAAGCGTATTGTTGGCAAATTAACTGCATGTGCAGGTGAACTGAGCTCAAGTACCACCACTACTACACAAGAGCTCAAGTACTACCACTAGGATCGGATACGGACGGATATCACTAATATCATATTTATTTTCATATTTCTGGTTGAATTCGGATTCGAATGCGCATAATATCAACCATGTCGGATAAGATAGGATTAGATGTCGACATCATAAATATACGATTTAAGTATTCGAATACGGATACGGAATCAGATGTTAAATATTCGGACTCGAATACGGACAGATCTGAACCTCTCTAAACGAATTCAGTGTCGAATACGGAGAAAATATCCGTACTGTTTTCATCTCTGTCTACCACTACACGTGAACCCCCATAATTGTTGGGTCTCAAAAAATGGATTCATGGAGGCGAACACGAGCGGTCGGATATTACCTGCCTCCTATTTTTTTTATGAAGACAGGCCTCTTATGAGGTCTGCTTTCAAAAATAGGCCTATCCTAAAAGGCATGTTAGCCATGCTATTTCTATCTAGTCGAGTTAGGGTTTGGATGTCTTATCCTCTCTCTCTCTAAATTGTCTCTCTCGTTCTCTCAGCTTCTGGTGGTAGTGTTCTCTCTTATCACCATCTGCTCTCTCTATCTATCTTCTCTCCCGACGGTGGCCTCGCTCACATGACAGCGGTGGTGGTTGCACGTGCTTTGGAGGATCTGGCACGCTCCAGTGGCCCAACAACGACGACGGGTCAGGCAACGGGGTGATCCCATGACCCAACAGCAATGTGCTCAAGCGGATTTAGGCACCCAACGTGCTCCAGTGGCCCAAACGACGGTGGATCTAGCCGCGGTGCGCCTGTGGTGCCACTTGGGGGTAGATCTGGTGGCAGTTACAACTCTGAAGCGGTAGACACTACTAAAAAAATTTTGCAAGGCGTTTTAGAATAGGTCTTGGAGGGGGGCAAGGTTTCTAACCGCCTGGGTCGTTAATGCCTCAGATTATCCGAGGTGGTTATTTTTTATTAACCGAGGCGGTTACAAAAAATCGCTTCTAAAAATGTATTAATCGAGGCGGACAATATAATATAACCGCCTCGGTTAATGCCTATTTACCGAGGCGGGCATTATAATGCAACCGCCACAGTAAATCATTAACCGAGACGCCTTATTTTATAAGGCCCGCCTCCTAAAATCTGGCCCAGCCCAAGGCCCGATACATTGACTAGTATATAAACGTAAGTTAGGTTCCTCAGGTAGCCGGCCCCCTCACTCTCTCCCTCCCGAGCCGCCTCGTTCCCTCCATCGCCCTCTCTCTGATGGCACCGACCACCCTCTCCCTCCCTCCACTCTCCCCAGAGCCCCTCTTCGTCCCGAGCCCTCCCTCCACTCTCCCTGAAGCCCCTCTTCCTCCCAAGCAGCGGCGCAGCGAGCACCCTCTCCCTCCCCCAAGCAGCAGCACAACAGACTGGCGCTCGGCTTCCCTCCTCCATTCGTCTCTTCTCCACCGGGCAGATCCAGCAGCGGCACTGCTGCTGCTAGTGGATCCGGCATTGGAGCAGCCGGATCCGGTGGCGGTGCTCCTTCGGTGGCGTGGCGGCGCGACCTCCCTCTCCCTCCCTCGGTGTGGTGGCCTCCTTCTCCTCCCTCTCCATCGGCGTGGCAGAGGCGACGTGCTGGGCGCAGCGTGGAGGCAACAGCGTGGCCTGCTCCAAATCCGGGCGACGGCAACGACTCGTAGGGCTAGGATCTGGACGGCGGCACAACACCCGACCACTTCCTCCCTCTCCTCAGCATCGCGTCGAGCGGATCGACAGCAGTGGCGCCATGGTGACCTAGATTTGGGCATGATGCCCTAGGCCCATTTTGACCCAGATCTAGGCCCGTGCGACCTTTTTCTTTTTTTTGTTTATTTTCATCGATTAACGTAGGCGAGCACATAACCGCCTCCGTTAATCCTCATTTATTGTAACCTTACATCGGAGGCGGTTCTCTATGCCCGTCTCCGAAAATAAAAAACAACCGCCTCTGTAAAAGTTTTATGTAGTAGTGAGATCCATCACAGGAGCAGCGGATCTAGCTCAAGCGTGACAGGCACTTGTGTGGCGAATCCAGCTCAGGGACATCGAGATTGGCATGTGGCCCGCGCACACATGAATTTGAAGAGCAGCAATGACGCACGTGGATGATGGGCATGGCAGGATCGTCCATCTCATTGTTTAGCTATTTTGTAAAAAAAAAATCAAAAAAGAGATATCCACGATAGCCTGTTATTTTATAAAATCAGATAATAAATGCTCATAGTTGACTATATAAGGTCACAAAAAATTAAGAAAAAAACTAATTTTCTATTTTATAAAATTAGATAGCATATTTATTGGAACTTACTCCCTCTGTCCCAATAAAAACGTCGTTCTAGCACTTGGGCGATGTCCCAGTAAAAGTGTTGTTTTAAGCATGGGTCCCACACTGAGTAGGCTCCTCCCCAGCCCGAACTCCCCTAGAGCCCCGCATGTGCATATGCCTGGAGTAGATCTGCCCCCATCCACCGGATCAGGCAGCGTGCCCCTCGTCTTCTTTGCTCGTGCCCCCTGCCAGCTTCGTCGCTCCATCCCCTCTTCCTCCGGCCCTCCACTTCTCCCCTAGCACTCCTCTCTTCTCCTTCACCGGGGAGGTAGGACGACCGAGATCTGGCTGTGGATTCCGCCGCTGGCGGGCTAGCGCCGCCAAGATGCGGTAGCGGGGCTGGCGCAGGGCGGCTTGGCGTGCGGTTCGGCAAGGACGGCCGTAGAGCGAAGCGAGGCCACCGCAGGAGGCACACCGACGACAGTTCAGATGTGCTCCCTGCGTCTGGATCGATGAGGCCACGACGGGCATAGCCCACACGCCGGCGAGGAGGAGTTCCGCTCGGAGCAGATGGATCTCGATGGAAAAGGGAGAAGCGTGGGAGAGATAAAACAGTGTTAATAAGGGTATCTTGGTCTTTTCTCAGTATCCTTGGTACATGTGCCCGTTCCTAGAACGTCACTTTTATCGGGACGGAGGGAGTACTTTTTGCTATATAATACTCCCTCCGTCCTCAAATACTGCTATTTCTAGCATATTTCAGACAGTTTAGTGTGACAAACAAAAGACCATTCTACCCTCAATTAATTTGGGTTCCACCATTTAATCATGCACGTTAAGCCATGGTTCTCTGGTTCTAACGAGCTGCATTTAAGAGAATCTCCAAAGGCTTTGGCAAATTGACTTGGCATTTGTTGTTATTTGCAAACTCCCATAACAAAATGCAAAGGATAAAAATAGGTCATCTCCAAGAGAATTGACATTTGGACTTGACAAATGATAAAAATAGAAGGTCTCCAGGCGCGCACGCTTTCCTCGCGCGTGACTTTGCTCGCGCGATTGGGTTTGCAAAGCTATCCACAACTTGGCATTTTTGCCAAGTTTGCTCCCTCATTTGCCAAGTTGCTCAAATTGCAAACTCCAAATGCAAAACCGTTGGATACCTCTTTTGGAGGTTTTTGGAAAATTACTCAAATGCAAACCTCAAGGCCTTGTTTAGTTCCAAAATTTTTTGCAAAATAGGAATAGTATCATTTTCATTTGTATTTGACAAATATTATCCAATCATATATTAACTAGACTCAAAAGATTCGTCTCGTCAATTCCGACCAAACTATGCAATTAGTTTTTATTTTCGTCTATATTTAATACTTCATGCATGCGTCTAAAGATTTGATGTGACGAGGAATCTGAAAAATTTTGCAAAATTTTCTGGGAACTAAACACAGCCTAAATGCAAAACCCTTGGAGATGCTCTAATGTCAACTGAATAGACTCAAACAATTACCATGCGCCAAATTACTACTCCCTAGAAGAAATTAAATGAGTTGGTGGACCACGCAAGTTTCAAGGAGAATTAAATAGGCTGGTGGACCGAATATGCTGGTAGAAATAGCAGTATTTGTGGACAAAATTTTCTCCTAGAAATAACAGTATTTAGGGTATTTAGGGACGGAGGGAGTAAGTTATAAAATAGCCTTCACAATAAAAATAGCCAAAACTGTTAGAGTTGCTCTTAGAAAACCGTTCTTCACTGCTCTTAATTGTTTTTGGCGACCTAGAAAACTTAATGATTTCAGGAACTAAATTTTAAGAACTCTTGGAGATAGCTCAGCATGGTAGGGACAAGGATATACATGCATGCCGAGTTCCCGATGGAGATGCGGTGAACACGAAGACCTTTTACTACGCGACATCCTCTTCTTTCGCGATCAGTCTGAGGCGAAGACATTGACCGGCGCCGGCCACCAGAATTGCCCAGAAAATGCTCAGCACGCATTCGAGCTGGCTCGCGCCAAGCAAGCAGCACTCAGTGAGGCAGCAAAGCTAGCTAGTCAAGCAGCAGGAGTTGAGCGATCCGCTACTGATGCTTCACCGTCGACGATAGGTTCCGCTACTGCGTGCTCCGCTCTACTGATCAGCTCACTGTAAGATCTAAGAGTACGTCGCATCTTCTTCACAAACTCTTTTCTCGTTCGTCTAGCTTCAGGCCACTCGCTGAGGCTTCAATTTCAATGCTTGGTTCCATCCCATCCATAGCTTGCTTAAAAAGAACCACTTGCGTCTTGCGTCTTGGAATGGAAGGTTCTGCTGGCGAAAACTTTTCCCATTTCTTGAAGTAAAAAAATACTGAAACCAAGATGTTTCCAATTTCTTACCAAAGTCTGCTTCCTCTGAATGTTGTTTTCATAGGTAGAGGCAGAAGAGACAATTCAGAAAGCAAGTGCTGGCTGCTGTGCTGAGAGCGAGAGGACCAACCAACCCAGTTGAAAATTCACTCGGGTCAGGTATATATCTCTAGCTATCAGAAATTTCCTCTGTCGCTGATGTGCACTGCTTAGTACCCAGTAACAAATGCATGTCATGTGACTCATGTCTTACCAAATTCAGGAGGGTTCTTCTTTTTTTTTTGAATTGGGATTCAGGACCGTATTATGGCCATGAAGGCTACTACGGTTGGACATTTTCTGCTGTTGGTTATGACCTGCAGTGCCACTGCCATCACCACCTCCTCTGCTTCCGGAAACGAAACAGAGACAGACGGGCTGTCACTGCTTGACCTGAAGAAGTCTATCACTCTTGATCCACAGCAAGCCCTGGCCTCATGGAATGGCAGCACCCACTTCTGCAGCTGGGAGGGCATCATGTGCACCGCAACCATCCCGCGTCATGTCGCCTCCATTCGCCTCGAGAGGCGAGGCCTCGTCGGCCAAATCTCTCCTTCACTCGGAAACTTTACCTTCCTACGCAACCTCTCCCTTGCAAGTTGCAACCAACCAGTTCTCAGGCGAAATCCCTGCATCCCTCGGCCACCTCCAGCGACTCCAGTACCTGTTCCTGAGCAACAACACGCTGCAGGGGAGGATACCGAGTTTCACAAACTGTTCCAGCCTCAGGGTGCTGTGGCTGCACCGGAACGGTCTTGTCGGACCGTTTCCAACAGAACTGTGCCGCCTGGCCTTCGCCAGCTGCAGGTTTCAGTTAACAATCTTAGCGGAGCCATCCCTGCATCCCTGTCCAACATCACAGCGCTCGCTGTTATCAGCTGCGCGCCTGCGCATCCAATAACTTCGTAGGAAGTATCCCGGATGAGTTTGCCAGACTGTCCAATATGCAGCAGCTCTACATGGGCGCCAATCAGTGGTCAGGAGGGTTTCCACAGGCCGTCATGAACCTTTCTGCCCTCACTGACCTCAGCCTTGGTCTCCATCTGCTGAGTGGAGAGGTGCCAGCTGACCTCGGTAGTGCGCTACGCAACCTCCTGCTGCTTGAGCTGCCTGTCAACTTCTTTCATGGCCATATTCCGCCTTCGTTGACAAATGCTTCCGGTCTGTCCTACATTGATATATCCAGGAACAGTTTCAGTGGGGTGGTGCCGAGCACAATTGGCAGACTGAAAAGGCTGGAAATGCTGAACCTTGAATACAATCTGCTGCAGGCAGAGAGCAAACAAGACTGGGAGTTCCTTAACAGCTTGGCTAACTGCACTGAGCTGATCGATTTCTCGGTGACAAGGAATCGCCTATGGGGCCATGTACCAGCTTCATTAGGCAGCCTTACCAGTCAGCTCCAGTATCTATACATGTCAGAGAATCAATTGTCAGGGGAGTTTCCTTCTGGTGTAGCAAACCTTGGCAACTTGTTCATCGTATCACTGGATGCGAACCAGTTTTCAGGTGCGCTTCCTGAATGGCTTGGGTCTCTACAAAATCTGCAGAAGGTATTACTAGGCAGCAATTACTTCAGTGGGGCCATTCCATCGTCCTTTTCAAATCTGTCCCAAGTAGCAGAACTGTATCTAGAGTCGAATCGGTTGGTCAGCCAAATACCCACAAGCTTTGCAAACCTTTCAATCCTTCAAGTACTCAACATTTCTAACAACCATGGCAGCATACCAAAGGAACTGTTCCAAATCCCAACAATTAGGCAGATTAGATTATATTTAAACAACCTACATGGGGCACTCCATCCAGCCATGGGCAATGCCAGACAGCTCACATATTTGCAGCTTCCGACTTCCGTCAAACAATTTGTCTGGACCAATCCCTAGCACCTTGGGCAATTGTGAGAGTTTGCAAGACATCAAACTCGACCACAATGCTTTCACTGGAACCATTCCTGTTTCATTAGGCAGCATGAGGACCTTGAAGCTTCTCAACCTGTCACATAACAACTTAACCATTCCCGTCGTGGAAGAATTATTGGATGAATTGCAAGGCGCCCGATTTTTTACTAAGCTGGACCTTCGGTCGGGGTGTCATCAAGTCCGTATGCATACTGCAGACATTGAGAAGACGACATTCAGGACGCATGAGGGCCACTTTGAGTTCCTTGTGATGCCATTCGGGCTCACCAATGCCCCGGCGACGTTCCAGCATTTGATGAACAATGTGTTGTATCCGTTCCTATGCAAGTTCGTCCAGGTCTTCTTTGACGATATCTTAATCTACAGCCCGTCCTGGTCTGCTCATCTCCAACACCTCCACGCAGTGCTCTTGGCCCTCCGGTCTCATCAATTACGCCTCAAGCGTACCAAGTGCTCCTTTGCTTAACCTACAGTAGCCTACCTTGGGCATATATGTGATTTCATCTATAGGTGTTGCCATGGACTAGGAGAAAGTGGAAGCCGTCACCACATGGCCCCAGCCCCGCTCAGTTCGCGGCCTGCTTGGTTTCCTCGGCCTCGCCGGCTATTACCGTCGGTTCATTCAGAGTTATGCTGCCATTGCTTCACCCCTCACTCAGCTCCTCAAGCGTGATGGTTTCGTTTGGACACAAGCAGCTTTTGTGGTGTTTGCAGCACTCAAGCACGCCCTCTCCACAGCGCTTGTGCTCCAACTGCCCAATTTTGACCAGCCCTTCCTGATCGATTGCGATGCTTCTAGATCGGGGTTCGGTGCCGTGCTGCACCAAGGCGAAGGGGAGATTGCGTTCTTCAGCTGACCATTTGCCGCACGCCACCTCAAGTTGGCCGCGTATGAGCATGAACTCATCGGCCTTGTGCACACAGTTCGCCACTGGAGGCCTTATGTCTAGGGCCGTCATTTCACAGTCTGCACGGACCACTACGCCCTCAAATTTCTCCTGGACCAGCGCCTTTCAATAGTGCCTCAACACCAATGGGTCAGCAAATTGTTTGGTTATGATTTCAGCGTGGAGTTCCATCCTGGTCGACTTAACGTGGTGGCGGACGCCCTATCTCGCCGCGGCAATGAATTGTCTTGTCCATCCACAGGGGATGCAACCATTGCAGTGCTTAGTGGACCTTTGTTCGAACTCTACAACACCCTGCGCCATGAGTTCCAAGAAGACTCTGACTTGCGTGCATTCCGTGACACGGTCGTCCAAGACCGTGGCACCCCATGGCGCGTGGTGGACGGGTTGGTCCTCCGTGGCGCCCAAGTCTTTGTTCCGACGTCGTTCTCATTGGTGACTGTTGTACTGGAATTGGCTCACGCTGGGGGTCATGGCGGCATCTAGAAAACCCTGCAGCGGCTGCGGCAACACTTTGTCATTGATCATGATCGTCGGTTGGTGCAAGATTATGTCCGTTCCTGTGTCACATGTCAACGCAACAAGACAGAAACATTGCATCCCGCCGGCCTACTCCAACCGCTAGAGGTCCCTTCCTAGGTATAGTGTGACATCTCTATGGACTTCATCGAAGGCCTCCCACGTGTGCATGGCAAGAGCGTCATTTTGACGGTGGTGGATCGTTTTCCAAGCACACCCATTTCATTGCACTCAGTCACCCATACACGGCTGCATCTGTGGCTAAGGCTTTCTTCGAAGCTGTTGTTCGCCCTCATGGGTTTCCAACTTCTATTGTGAGTGATCACGATACGGTGTTCATGGGACATGTTTTGCGGGATCTGTTCAAGCTAGCTGGCGTCAAGTTGCGCATGAGTACTGCTTTTCATCCACAGACCGACGCCCAATCGGAGATTCTCAACAAGACTATCGCAATGTATCTATGCTGTCTCACTGGGACCGACCGTGTGCGTGGCTGGACTGGTTGCCTTGGGCTGAGTATTGCTACAATACATCTTATCACTCGGCCCTCAAAACTACTCTGTTTGAAGTTGTGTTTGGACAACCACCTCCGGCCATATTACCCAACACAGCAGGAACGGCTACTACAGAAACAGTGGATACATTGCTCCGGGATCGTGATGAGTTTCTACAGGATGTTCGTGCACACCTTCTTCAAGCTCAGGACTATGCTCGCCACCACTACAACAGCAAGCATCGTGCGCTCGAGTTCTAGGTTGACGACTGGGTGCTCCTGCGCATTCTTCATCGTCCAACTCATTCCTTGGTGCCAAGGTCGCACGGCAAGCTGGGGCCTCGGTATGCAGGTCCTTCCCAGGTACTGGAGCGCATCAGCGAAGTGGCTTATCGCCTTTATCTACCTGAGGGCGCCCGCATCCATGATGTTTTAAATGTGGGTGCTTTGAAGCCCTTCTGCGGTACTCCGCTGACGTTGTTGCAACCTCTACCGCCTCTTCGAAATGGACGCCTGCTACTCCAGCCTGAATGCATTTGTTGGGCACAATTGCATCGAGGCATCTGGGTCATCCTTGTCCAGTGGGCTGGTCTCGATCAGTCTGAAGCAACATAGGAGCCGGTGGAGGATTTCAAGCTCCGCTTCCCAGACTTTCACCTTGAGGACGAGCTGTTTGTCGAGGCGGGGAGTGATGTTATGGTCGGCAAGAAGTATAAGCGAACGTGTCTTATGTTGGGCACGTGGTCACATGCCTAGCCTTGTCTGGTTTAGGAGTTCAGTTAGTTATGGAGTCCTGCATGTTAGAACCTATTTATATTTAGTTATTACCATTATTTGGTCAAATCTGCATAAGTTTGTTAGGATTACTTGTATAAGTATTAGACTCGGTTAATGAGAAGGATTAGCCTGGGATTTTGATACTTGTATCTCCCTTGGGTGCCCTGCCCCTGTTCTCCTATCCCTCGTCAACCATTGTCTCGCTGCTTAAACCCTAGGCGTCGAGCACGGCACCGCAACAAGTCGTCGTGTGTTCAAGCCTAGACCACCAATCCATCATCGGTATAACCTCAGGAGTGCTAGCGCTAACAGATCCACTGTTTGTCTTGCTGCACCAGATACAGTTCAAATATACTTTCCTTCCTCTTTTCTTTAAAATGGCAACCCCTATTTGAAGTCGGTTATCAAATATGAAAACTTTGAGTTCAAGTGGCATCTTATTCTTCCATAACTTCTATAATCTTTTATAAAGATCTTGAGATGTAATGTAAAGTTCCATACACCTGAGATGCTACACGCACTACTGATAGCTCTAGTTTGGTTTTGGATAATTGATGAAGCCTATGTGTACTAACCTTTGCCATGAGTAAAATATAAAAATAGGTTGGTACACACCAAGTGACGGAGCTAGATGATGGTCATGGTGATGGAGGTGACTAAAACATGATATTCAAGTGCTCCAACTTAGAAAAGAAGAAAGAGAAAAACAAAATGAGCTCAAGGCAAAGGTTTTTTAATAAGGCCATTTTGTTTTGCCACTCAAGACACCTAGTGGGTGTGAGTGGATTTAGGATAGATAACCGTACTATAAAGAGAGGAAATCTTTAATTGCAATGGTTATCTAGTGCCACTAAATATGAATCTCATTTGCATATACCTAGCGCTTAGTGACGTGGTGGTTGCATGAGAAAGCCTATAAAAATATTTGTGAAAAGCTAATTTAAATGTCCAATTTATTTTTGGAATATTTTTGGTAAAATTAGCCACTTGAAAAGGTGCTGAAAATTCACAGAAAGTGAACTGCTGTCTAGACGTAAAAGAACTGCAAGCTGCTGAAACAAGTTGAAAAGTTTTTGTAAGTAGCTGAAACAAGTTGGAAGCAGTTGCAATCAGTTAAAACTAGTGGACAGTTCAAACAGCAAGCGGGTGAATATATTTGCAAGAAGCTGGAAGCAATTGCGACTAGTTGCAACTAGTTAAAATTAGTGCACAGCTCAACAGCAAGCAAATGAGTGTTGTTGCAAGTAACTGGAGGCAGTTGCAACTAGCCGAATCCAGTGTGCAGCCCAACAGCAAGCAGGTGAAAGAGTGTTGAAAGCAGTTGCAGCTAGTTGGAATCAGTTGAAAGAATTTACAAATGTTGCCTGCTGTCTGTCTCGTGCGTAAGAAGGAAAAGGCAGGGACCATGCTTGCATACGTTGCATGTTGTGGATCTCTTGGCATAATAAATGAGAGAGGGGTGCTTTGCATGGCTGCATGCAAATGTGAACACACATTGAGAAAAGGAGGCAGCCTTTGACATTTGCTATTCATAGCATGGAGTCCACTTAAGTACAAGGAGGTACTTAATTGCTTAGAGGTGCAGCTCGTCCCATTTAAAATGGAGAATGGCATGCGTGCCTGCACGTGGACTGTAGAAGGTTGCAGCTCTTTGCCCCTCGCTCATTTAATTGATGGGACCTGTTGCTGAGAGAATGCAGAGGGTCACTCAGTGTTTGTGCTGCCCGTTGTGGCAAACGGCACTGTTGTTTTGCCCATTGGAGAGATGGCTGGCCAAGTAAATTTAGGTCGAGCGCTCCCCTTCGTGGCTCTCTCTCTGTCTCTCGCAAACACAGAACAGAACGTTTCACTTCATTCTTTCTATAGAACAGAGAACTCGAGCTTCCCTCTCCCATCTCTCCCAAGTGATAATCCTTCGAGAGATTTATGAGAGACATGCGTGATTGATCCAGTGAGCTCGTGAGCATCTCCTCCCTCTCCTCTTCCTCTCATAGCTTGGTGCTCATCTAAGAGAGGATTGAGTGAAACCCTAGGTGCATTTGAAACTGTATATTATTGTAGCACTAGGTGATTATTGTGACTATGGATTTCTTATTACTCTTGGTGATTGCCGTCACCTAGACGGTTGTGGATTTATTGATTGGTGAGGGGATTTGGTGATTGTGTCCGCCCCCAATCAAGGTGATATTTGTAAGGGGTTCTTGGGCTTATTCCCCGGCGGAGTGCCAAAAGCCACTCTAGTGGATTGCTCGTGTCATTGAGCTACCTCACTTGTGATAGGTCCTTGCGGTGCTCGTGGTGAGCTTGGGTGTGGAATCCAAATTAACCGCCGGACCACCAAGTGTTGGTCGACACAACGGGGACTAGCGTGCTGGCAAGCACGTGAACCTCGGGAGAAAAATATTGGTGTCAATATTGGTATTCTCCCGGTGATTATATTGATATACATTGTGATTGGTTCATCCCCTACACATCGGTATAATTATCTCTTACCTATTTACTTTCTTGCAAATTAGTTGTAACTAGTAGATCCTAGTTTTAGCTAGTTATAACTAGTTGTATAGAGTAGTGACATAGCCATTGCTTGTGCCAAGAGATCATAGCAACTAGAACTATTGGATAGGTGGGTTGCAACCCTTGTAGAGCTAGAGCAAAATTGCTTAACGCCTTTTGTTATATTAATCCTTTGCTCTAGTGCCTTGTAGATTTTTTAAATAGGCTATTTACCCCCCTCTAGCCATATTATGACCTTTCAACTACTGCATACAGGGGCTTTGCCTAGAGCCTGGGACACTCGGCAAAGGCAGTTTCGCTCTCGGCAAAGGCTTTACCGAGAGTGGCTCTCGACAAAGGCCTGTCGGCACATCTTTTATCGGCAAAGAGGTCTTTGTCAAGAGCTATTCATCGGGCTCTCGGCAAAAGGTTTGCCGAGGGCCCACCCTAGCTCTCGGCAAAGAAAAGTAGCCGTTACGGCCGTTGGCAGGCTGACGGCGGATTTGCCGAGAGCTACCTGGCCAAGTTCTCGACAAAGAAATTTAATTTTTTCTTTGAAAACCTCTTTGTTGAGAGCCTCTAGGAGGGCTCTCGCCAAAGTAATTAATTTTTTTTGGATAAGCTCTTTGCCAAGAGCCAGGCCTGAGGCTCTCGGTAAAGCTGGGTACTTTGCCATGCAAATGGCTCCGTTACCGAGAGCCCTGGTCCTAGCTCTCAGCAAATCGACCATATTCTTTAGATTTGTCGAGAGGGCTCTCGGCAAAGGCACCATTTTTTTAGATTTGCTGAGAGCCCCTTCGGCAAATCGACCAAAAACTTTTTTTTCTATTTTTTCATCCAATTTCCACTGAAATGATCATATGACACATATCTTTCCAGAAAATCACATATTTCACATCCAAGAGCCTGTAGCTCACATATTCGACATCGATGACAATATATACCACATAATCCACATAAATGATCATTTCCATCACTTTGTCCATCACAACAAGTTCAAATACTCCAAACTAAGTTCACATACATCCAAACTAAGTCCAACATATTCAATAACCACATATTCCACAAAGTCCACATGTTTAAACAAAACAAGTGCATCACCACATAGTCCACATACTCCAAACTAACTGCATCTCAAGCTAAGTCGACATCACTCACTGTGAAGGCCCACAATTGATAGGCGGGACACCTAGGCTGCGTACCGCAGGAGAGCCACCGTCTGGTGGTGTCGGCGAGATGCCAGGTGTTGGAGAAATGCCAGGTGCTGCATTTGAACCTGCTGACGGAGGCTGCACAAAGGAGAAAATAGTTTATTAGACAAGATGACAGCAATAACTAGTTTAGGACTTACTTGTGTCTTTGAGTTTCCTCACAGGATTATTAATAGGAGTAGTAAATACATGAGGGGGTTGTCGTGGAGCCAGTAGCGTAGCTGGCAGGGCTACGTCTGTTTGGGCCCCAACCGACTGTAGGAACGCTATCATTTCTCCTATCTGTTCCTGATGGGCAAGCTGGGTCGGCCTCTCGCTGGCGCTCTTGAGCCTCCAACCGCTCGGCCATCCTCTGCTGCTCGGCCCTTGATGCTTCGACCTCAGCCTACAACATTGGAAATCAAATGTTAGAGTTATGCAAAGGTAACAAAAGCAATGCGAAGTAGAACTATTGAAAAATGATGAACAACCTAGAGTGCGTCGACCTGGTGCTGTGCCGGCTCCGGCCGTGGGCGTATGGGCGGGCGGTTGCTCACGCTCGTGGTCGATGCTCGGATCTAGGAGAGGTGGGAGTAGTCGGCCTGTCAATGACGCTGTTGTCAATCCAGTAGCGCCCATGCTTCTTGCCGCCTCCTATCCTCATGATAAGGTCTCCATCAATGTCGTTGGTGGATGGATCGTAGTCCGGGCCATGGACCTGCCTTGCCGCCTACGCGTAGGCTGTGACCTTGTCGTAGACGCCCGTGTTGGTGTACGCCTCGAGCGGGTCGTCCACGCTGAAGGAGACGTCGGATGACACGGGGCCCTTGTGGGACATGCCATACTCGGCGAACAGGGAGCAAGGCTATCCCCCGTGTGCCGCCGACTGCAAGAAAGACAGCAACAGGGTTACAAATGAGGAATAATTGAATAAATTGAAACATTACCACGTACCCATGCTTGTGCGTATCCGGAGAGGCTGCGGTTTCTCTAATGGTGTGGCATCCGTCGACGCCTTTCATAGGCCGCCCTGTGCGCCTCACGGAACGCGGGGTCCAGCCACTACCATCGCCTCCCAGGCGTCACGACAGTTGGCGCACCACCAGGCCCTCATCTTCACATCAAGTATGTTACATATAAGAATATGAAATGGTGCATTGATAAAAGGTTAAGGAATCACATGTGGAGGTGTTCAGGTTTCTCAGGGTCCGACGTGACGCCGACTTTCTCAAATTTTTACCACAAGCTACACATGTGATATGAGGACACCTCGTCAAGTTTCGCAATTTTTTGAACTCGTTTGGACTTTCTATAATTTAAAACCTATTCCGCACCGTCTCAAAAGTCAGGGTTCGCGAAGGAAACATGCGAGAGCTACAGTGTTTTCGTGCACACGGCCTTGAATTAGCGTAAGTACCATGAATATCAACTTTTCGTGCATAGAAACACGTGATTTCATGCACTTGCAGTTCTAACATACATCTTTCAAGAAATTCAATGAAACGAAAAAAACAAGAAATATAGCAAATATTGATAAAATTACACCAAACTTGATTATGTTGAATAACTCTAACTAGGGAGCACAAGGAAAAAGTTTGGTGGCTAAAAAACAAAAAAAAAATTTGCTGAGAGGCCTTGCCCTAGCTCTCCGCAAATGACCCTCTTTGCCGAGTGCTGAACCATAGCTCTCGGCAAAGACCCAAGTTTGCCGAGAGCCTAACAGGGCTCTCGGCAAAAAAAACGGTGTTAGCCTCGTCAGGCTCTTCGCTGAGAGCTCCAGTTAGGCTCTCGGCAAAGTGCCCAATATGCCGAGACTTTGCCTATGCCGAGAGCCAGGTTCTCGGCAAAGATCTCTTTGCCGAGAGTAGTTCTTCGCCGAGAGTCACCGTGGGCAAATTTTAAGTTCGCCGAGAGCCCAATAGAAAGCTCTCGGCAACCCTCTAAGCTCTCGGCAAATCTAGTGTTTCCCGTAATGACATTGATTTATATTTTCCCCTTTATCTTTCCCTAATATATAATTATTGTGAAAATTTCAGTCCACCAGGTGTCCGCCAATAATAAAGATCTAGATATCTATCCCTAATATCAAAGAGGCAAAATTTCAGCCTAAATTTTCGTCCGGATGTAATTTCGTCTGGCCTCCTGACTGATCCCCAGTCTGTAGTCCGAAAGCGTCTTCTGATGATGACCATTGGCATGGCTTAATTAGAGGTGTTTCTGCAGCCCATGTTGAAAATGTAATTAACTGAAAGCCTTTAGAGGCCCCGGGAACCAAAGCCACACAATGTTCTGATTGTCAGATAGAACTCTGCGCAAACATATTAAAGTGGGAAACTATAATTTGTAATTCTTGCATGAATGAATAAAATGTTGTTGCCCCATAGTTTTGTTCCTTCTGTATTGTTTGCACATTTACTTTATTTGTATATGGATGTATACTTGAGTACTAAGTAGTACAACCTCCCAATGGAGTGTCTCCGCGAAACATAGAGAGATCCCCTTTGTGATTTTTTTTGGCAAAAATAAGATTTTTTCCCTTTTTTTTTGAAGCAGGGAGAAGAGATACGCAGTACCCACACCACTTAGTATAATGATTTTATTTTGTCAGCCATGTAAAAATAGTGCAAGTGCACCTTGTTTTACCTTAATATTTTTTCGTCCTCTACCACTGTTGGTAAGGAAGCATATGAAACTGTGAAATAAAATGCATTGATGACCATGTTTCATTTCACACAGGTCCACACCTAAATTTGGAAAACTGTAAAATGAGAATAAGGAAAATGGAGAGGAGGGGAGATATTTCTTTGGCGATGGTGGTGGTGAGTGGACTAGGTGAAGAATTTTTATGAAGAGAAAGAATAGAAAACAGAGGGACAGACTGCAGGAAAGTGAGAGGTGGTGGTAAGAACAAGTCAGCAATGTATCCACCACACACGTAGGGTGTGTTTGGTTCAAGGAATGAGGTGGTTATCTTCTTCTCATGCCTCGCTTTTTTTAATTTGGTTTGTGGAACAATATGAGTTGATTTATCACCATTTCATTCCTAACAAGCTAATAATTAGTAAATACAAGAGGAATTGAGTTGATTCCACCAAAATTCACCCCACAAATCAATAATGGATTCGTACATCCATATGTGGAGACGAACGGTTGACATGTTCTCTCTTTAATAGATGGACCCCCTTAGTCAACCTCCATGACGATGACCTGGACTGCTATGCTCAAGTAGCGTCTCTGATATTCTGACGACTACTATGCTCCACGAGCGGGCGAATGAAAAGAATATGAAGAACTCTGCTTCTCCTTTTCCCATTAGTGTGGCTCCCTTCCCCAAACCCCATAAGTACCGGAGGCTACGTGTCTTGAGAGGCCAGCAACAAAGAATCGCTAGCTTGTAAGTAAACAAGTGACTCGTAGCGTTTGATGGCTGACGGCTTCCAGGTGTGTATCTCTCTCTATCTCTGCTTTGAGTTTGAGCTCTTCTTCAACCAATTGCTCCATCTGTCTAGCAACTTTAGTTTCACCAAGCAAACAGCAAAGCTAACAAATTAATAACCTTTTGGAAACAACAGAGGCTGTCTTTGTTGGTTGTTGATAAATTTAGTTAAGGGTACACTGTCTTTGATAAATTATAGTACACTGTCTGAACTTCAATTTGCCACCCTTTTCAATTTATCTATGCATGTACCCAAGGGTTCAGATTTACTGAAGATATCAAGCCTAGCCATGAAGCATAGGGCAATCCCACAGTTTCTCTTGCTGCTCATGGCATGCTGTGCACATCTTGCCATCTGCTCCTTCGACAGAAACAGCACAGATAGGCTGTGGCTACTGGAGTTCAAGAAGGCTATCACAAGTGATCCACAGCAAGCCTTGGTGTCCTGGAATGACACCACTCATTTCTGCAGCTGGAAAGGTGTCCAGTGTAGCGCCAAGCACCCAAATCGTGTCACTTCTCTAAGTCTTCAGAATCAAGGTTTAGCGGGTTCAATCTCTCCTTCGCTTGGAAACTTAACATTCCTGAGAATCCTGATCCTATCAACTAATTCATTCACTGGAGAGATCCCTCCATCCCTTGGTCATTTGCATCGCCTCCAAGAGCTCAACTTGATTAATAATACGCTCCAAGGTAGGATACCCAGTGTTGCAAATTGTTCCAGACTCGAAGTTTTGGGGCTGTCCAATAATCAACTAACTGGACAGATACCTCCAGATTTGCCTCATGGCCTTCAACAGCTGATACTTGGGACTAATAATCTTACTGGAACCATTCCTGACTCTATTGCCAACATCACAGCACTTCATATGTTGGGGTTTGAAAGTAATAGCATTGAAGGGAGCATCCCAAGTGAGTTTGCAAAGTTGTCAGGGCTGCAATATCTATACATGGGTGGCAATAATTTTTCAGGCAGTTTTCCACAGCCCATCCTTAATCTTTCTAGCCTAACTGAACTGAATGCTGCTGAAAATGATCTAAGTGGAGATTTACCGCCAAATATTGGCAACTCTCTTCCCAATCTTGAAATGCTCCTGTTAGGCGCCAACTTTTTCCTTGGGCATATCCCACCTTCTCTCACAAATGTTTCCAAGCTATACTTTTGCGATATATCAAGGAATAAGCTCACCGGAGTGGTGCCAAGCTCCATCGGCCAACTTTCTAAATTAACTTGGTTAAATCTTGAGATAAACAAACTACAAGCAAGTAACAAGCAAGACTGGGAATTTATGAATAGTTTAGCAAATTGCACTGAGCTACAAGTGTTTTCAATATCGGTGAATCTACTAGAAGGCAATGTACCAAATTCAGTAGGCAACCTTTCCAGTCAACTCCTGTTTCTATACTTGGCAAATAATCAACTGTCAGGGGAGTTTCCTTCTGGTATAGCAAACCTTCACAAACTGATCAGTGTAGCACTGAATGTCAATAAATTTATAGGTGTAGTTCCAGATTGGATTGGAACTCTCACAAATCTACAGAAAGTAACACTAAACAACAATTTCTTTACCGGGGCCATTCCATCATCCTTTTCAAACATGTCTCGGTTGGAACAACTCTATATAGACTCAAACCAGTTCGATGGAAACATACCTCCGATCCTAGGAAACCTCCAAACACTTGGATCACTGAACATTTCCAACAACAACCTTCATGGCAACATACCAAAGGAGCTCTTCAAAATTCCAACATTAAGGGAGATTACCTTATCTTTCAACAACCTGCATGGGCTACTTCATGCCGACATCGGCAATGCAAAACAACTCACATATTTGGATATTTCATCAAATAATCTATCTGGAAACATTCCTAGTACTCTGGGTAATTGTGATAGTTTAGAAGATATTGAGTTGGGACATAATGCTTTCAGCGGAAGTATCCCCACTTCACTAGGCAATATAACAAGCTTACAGATTCTCAACATGTCTCACAATAACTTGACTGGTCCAATACCAGTGTCTCTCGGCAGCCTACAGCTTCTTGAGCAACTTGATCTATCATTCAATAATCTTGACGGAGTGCTTCCAGCAGATGGAATCTTCAAGAATGCAACTGCTATACAGATTGAAGGAAATCAGGAGCTTTGTGGTGGACCGCTGGAGCTACACCTGCCTGCATGTCATGTCATGCCTTTGGATTCATCTAAGCACAGGCTATCAGTTGTAGAGAAAGTAGTGATCCCAGTGGCCATACTGGTGCTACTTTCTGTAGTCATTTCTGTTGTGTTCTTCATCCGGAGGCGAAAACAGAAGACAGAATCCATTGCTTTACCATCTATCGGGAGAGAATTCCAGAAAATTTCGTATAGTGATATTGTCAGAACAACAGGGGGTTTTTCAGCATCCAATCTAATTGGTCAGGGAAGATACGGTTCTGTTTATAAAGGACAGTTGTTTGGTGATGGAAATGTGGTTGCCATCAAGGTCTTCAGTCTGGAGACGAGAGGAGCACAAAAGAGCTTTATTGCAGAATGTAGTTCTTTGAGAAATGTCCGGCACCGTAATCTGGTTCCTATCTTAACTGCATGTTCAACCATCGATTCTACTGGGAATGATTTCAAGGCCCTAGTATATGAATTCATGCCACGAGGAGACCTACATCACTTATTGTACTCATCTCAAGTCAGTGTCAGCGAGGACTCTCCAGTTTTGAACAATGTTTCACTGGCTCAGAGGTTAAGCATTACTGCAGATGTATCAGACGCTTTGGCGTATCTACACCACGAACACCAAGGAACCATTGTGCACTGTGATCTGAAACCAAGTAACATTCTCCTGGATGCTGAGATGGTAGCTCATGTTGGAGACTTTGGCCTAGCAAGGTTCAAATTTGATTCCGCAACATCAGCTTCTACTAGTTACACAAATTCCACTTCCTCAATGGCAATCAAGGGAACCATTGGATATGTTGCTCCAGGTACTGTCTCTCTTCACCTTGTATTTCCTCACTATTGGTAACCTGATACTGGTTCGTTCCGTAATACCTATATTTGTTTTGGCTAAAATCTCCCTACATGTGATGTATAGAATGCGCAGGGGGTGGTCAGGTTTCAACTTCCTCGGATGTCTACAGCTTCGGAATCGTTCTTCTAGAGATATTCATCCGGAGGCGGCCAACAGACGACATGTTCAAGGATGGGATGAGCATTGTAAAGTTCACAGAGAACAACTTCCCTGATAACGTGTTGCAGATTGTTGACCCACAGCTGCTGCAAGAACTGGATCTCAGCATGGAGACGCCAATGACCATCAAGGACAGTGAAGTTCATATCCTGCAGTCAGTAATCAACATTGGACTCTGCTGCACCAAGACATCCCCCAACGAGCGCATCAGCATGCAGGAAGTGGCTGCCAAACTGCACGGGATCAGGAATGCATATCTTAGCGGAAACTGAAGGATGAGCTCAGTAGCATAGGTTCTGAACGAAGAACTCAATAAATGAATTTTCATTTCTCATGTACGTACAATGTCTAGTTTAGTTGGTCTTTAAAAATGGACATGTTTGATGCATGATTCACAAATTAGAAGGCACCATTTCTACTATACTTGAGCAACAACAGTAACAGTTAGTATCCTAATGTACTGTCAGTCGTCAACTGATAAGGAAAGGAACACAAAGAAATTGTCAGAAAGGAACACATCTGAGTGCATGCTTTGCCGCTGAATGTAGTGCTTGGGCGAGATAAAAGAATCTATGATAATTTATTATTTGCAATATGACATTTGAATTGGGAAGGCATCGAGTTCAGTACAAGGATTCATAAAGTATCTGCTAAAAGTATACCAAAACTCTTCATTCTGTAGGCTAGAACAAGAAGGCTACACAATCCTGTACACACAGGATGGAAATCTCTACAACCACCTGCCAATCTCTACAACCACCTGCCAAACGACTCCAATAATTGGCTATCCTGAAAATTGGTGGGCAACTAGCAAATTTTTAAGTTCAAGTGAGACCATTATGGCAACAGGGGTAACATGTGCCTGCCACAGTGATCAACGACTCATGGATGAGCTAGCTGGTGCCTTCTGTTTTAGGGTGATCTTATCTCCTAAGCTGAGCGCGATTCCTTGGGTCTTGCTTCTTATCCTGATGTAGCCACTCAACTTGCCATCAGCCTGCTTCTCAACACTGATATTCACCAGAGCATCCTCACCAAACACACTCTTGGCATAGAGATCTGCAGCAAGGAAACCCACATTCTCCATTGAGTGCAGATCTGATGTCAATAGAAAATGAGCAATGTGTTAGCAAACAAAGCATTTAAATGCAAAGTGCAAAGTTTATCATATTTCTAGCCTAATAGAACTTCAAATGGTCAGTATTAACAATTTCCCAGTTTTCCAACCAATGTAACAACTAAGGCCTGTTTGGATGCAAAATACTTTTGGAGTTTTAGAAAAATACCTTGGTTTTGTGAAATACTTTGGTTTTAGAGTGCCATGAGGTGTTTGGATAGAACAAACTTTATGGGTTCTAAAACTGTAGTCTTTCTGGAGTTTCATAAACTCCACTCTGAACTTTTTTTTTTTTTAAAAAAAACATGGTTTTGCACATATATGGGTTCTAAAACTGTAGTTTATTGATATTATCATTTCTTAATACAACATCCAAACAGGGGTTCCAAAAGACTTATCAGGCGAGCATACAGAATAACAGAGAGAGCCTTTGTTCCCATTTACTGTGCGCACATGCATATTAGTTCAACCTCTCACCAAGTCCTATACTCTAGTACATCTAGTAGTTGTGAGAGATTAGATTAATCTACTGTTCTTGAAAGGTGACATCGGGATCGATCTCAGTGGTGATGGTGTTGTAACACTGTATCGATTTCCAACTTATATTGGCAAAGTCAAAACAAATGGAAGGGTTCTCTGTTTTGCTACACTAAATTAAGCAAACATGTACTTCCACTACAAGGGTCAAGGGGTACTGGAGTAATAATATGTACAATGATCTATATTAAAAGGTATTTTCATCTTTGTGCATGAATGGTTACCCTGGTAAAGGACCGTGGTATGTTTCTTCTACTTTATGCTATTTCTGCTCAGTTCTTCTAGCAACGAAAGGTAATTTGATCTTTCTAACATATAAGCATATAACTCAAGCAAACATGACTGGCCTTCCAACCTAGGAACTGAGTAAAAAACCATGTTGACCTAAACAGATAACTCATATATGATGTAGAACAGACATGTGAACAAATAGAAATTACACTAATTTATTTTGAATACAGAAAGTAACAAGGTCATAAACTTGGCACACATGTCACATGCCTCTACTATTGAGAGAACTTTTTGCCTGTATTTCAATGTTTTGCACTTTCAATATGTGTCTGAATGACTAATGACACTACAGATATATCTAGCATCCATATACAAAGGCAGGCTCAATTGCACAGATAAATGTGTATACTCTGGATTTCTTGGAACTTACGGTGGTGTTAGACACTTCATGTTCGTTGACTTAATAATATGATTCAAGAATTCCTTCTCATCCTGAATCACAGTATTCACCGCCACCTGATAAACAATGGAACGGTAGTCATAAGAATAACTAATTAGACAAGCAAGTCATAAAAACCAAGCAGGACTATAAGAGTGCATTGTTCAATGTCAACCATATATAAACATTCAGCTGCCATAATATTAAGGCCAAACCAATAAAACAAAAGAAAACAGTGTCAAGCTACCATGAAATTGGTCAGCTTGAACCTTAATGGCATGTCTGAAGTAGGAAGATGATTGGGAAGTTCCTTGTCCTAATATTCTTTAGTCCCGACACCCAAACACCCCAAAGTTGTTACCATGTAGATGCTTGTCATTAATAAAGAACTTTCATTGAGAACCAAAATTAATCAGATAGAGGTTGTTTCCTCATTTGTGGATTTGTGGAAACCTATATATGGCACAATTTTTCAGCATACATTACAACTATATTGCAGAGATGCAAGGGATCTGCAGCATTAAGTACATAAACCATCTTGAAAACAGCAAACAAAATTCAGAATAGAGATATAGTATTACCTTATTTTCCCACTCAAATTCTGCCCACATGTTCTGGAATGCAACATCAGCACATGTAGCAGGTGAGATGTAATCCATGATATCAATGTGAATGTCATTTAGGACCACCACAGATCGTTCCATCACATTTGAAGTTTCATAAACTATGTTACCAAATATGACTCCAGTCTCTGTTGATGAGACCTTGATATTGGCTCGAATTTGCTTGCTTGCCTCAGGAGCCAATGTATAGTTTTGAGGGCGGTCAACAAGTTTTAGGTCGCCCATTGTTGCTAACTCCAAGCTTCTGGAGTGTTTCTTTTGTTCGGTTTATGACTGTAACATCAAGTACAATATCATAATGATGAACAATTACAATTGCTTCGGCATAGACAGGATCACTGAATCCTGTCAATTGAAGAATACGATTTAGCTTGTTGGTATCATCTGCATCCTTAGTAAATTGACCGGTTGCAGCCTTCAAATCATCTTGAACAGAATCTTCCAGCTCAAGCTGGCTCATTCCCTGTGAGAAAAATGCACAATTTAGCAGTGTATGAAAGAAACACAAAGAAAAAGGGCATGCCCACTGCTGAAAGCTCCCATGCAAGGTTGGATGTAGGGAAGTGAACTACTGCTATGGAGGAAACAAAAAACAGAAAAATACCATGCTTTTAAATAATGGTGATTATGCCATTGCTGTCATTAATTAAACATTGATTAAGTTCAAATCGGTTCATTTTCTATGGTAAAAATGCAGCTTTGAACATGAACATAGAACAATATAACTATGGTTTAAAAAATGTAGCTTTGTATCCCTAAGAAAATATGTTACAAATAATTAGCGTCGAATTGAAGACAATGACTCTTTTCTTTATGAATTAATAAAAAAACTTTTACACATTATGGACCATTGCAAGGAAAAAATGTTGATTGATTTCAGTTTTTACAGAGGCTCTGTTCAAATATGCACACCTTGTTATTCCTTGACCCAATAAAGACAATCTTTTTAACTTTAATACCTTCATACAACATAAATACGTTTCAGCATTAGGCTAGAGAACATATGAACCAGAAAATCAAAGCAAACAGAATACTTCTATAATCATGACTCTCCATGATATCACTAAGTGAGACTGTCAATTTAAGAATTAATGGAAGGAGCAAAATATGAATTAGCAATCAGTACACATAGAGAACTAATATTGTTCCAGAGCAAAAAAATGAAAGGAAAGTAGTTCAGTTTCACCTTCGTGCTCTTTAGGTGATAGAAATCATTAAGATCATCTGGTTGGGCATAAGTTATCTGTGCCTTGGCCTTCATCTCCTCAGTCTCCTTAAATTGCTTCTCAGCAAGCATATGTTGACAAAGCTCTGGCGGCAAGACTGCAACCAGACCTTCCTAACATCATCACCGGTAGTGCAAAGCAACCTCACACAGAGAAACAATCTGATCATACGAATCATTGACAGATCCAGCACCTTCCTACTGACATCCACATTGGGACTAGCCAGCGCACGCAGCACATCCATGACCATATCCACCATCACCTCCCTGTGAGAGGAGCGCAGCTCGTGCAGGCGGTCCAGGATGATGAGCTTCACATTGTTGTCGCTCTGCGAGGACAGCAGCTGGCAGTACGTATTGGCGGCTGTGCGGCTGGGCGCCGAGCAGGACCCCCAGCGCACTCGTACAAGACAGCCGCGCTGGACGCCGAGAGGAGGGAGATGATGACCATGATATACCTGCCCTTGTCGGCACAGCCCTCGGAGCGGCAGACCTTGCGACCGAGGTCGACGGCGGCCATCTGCAGCAGGTCGGGCCAATCCGCGACGCGGTCAGCTTTGCTGAAGAGGTAGGCGACGGCGCGGTTCTGCACTCCTGCCCAGCGGCCAGGAGCATGAGGAACGCCAGGGGCGGATATAAGCCTGGGGCAACTGGGGACATGGCCCTAGGTGTAGCCTAAAATATCTCTTATACCATATGTAAATTTTCGGTTTAGTTTGAAGTAATTCTAAGTATTGAAATTAAATCATCAGACCTAAATATAGAGAGAGGAGAGAGCAATCCGAGTCCTAATTTCACGGGCATCGCCGTGACTCCCACTCCGTGTCTCATGCCACGCCGCAAATCCCCACTACAGCGCTTTGCCTGCCGTGCTGCAAATCCCCACTACAGCTCTGCTTGCCGCTCGTCAACCCACTAGGCAACAACTATATTGGCCGGCAACTTGGGGTCTCAGCCCATGCTGGCCGTCGCTAGTCACTACGCTAGAAGGTGTTCATCTGACCGTCGGAGACGCGCCATGCGTCGGCCACAGAGCACGTCTGTGTGTGGGACTGTGGGCAGGGCACTAGGCCGTCAGCCGCAAGTGCATGAGCATGGACTACTCGTACGGTCACTTTTATCGGTCGTGTGGTAAATTCCAGTTCTCGGAACTAATTCTTGGCTTATCGTAGTCAGCGACGAAGCCAGCAGGGGGGCTCTAGCCTTCCCTACCGCTGCTGGCCCAGTGAAATTTTTAGTGCTATCCTTATAACTTTAGACACAAATTTATAAGGTAGGGTGGGCTGAACACTTTAGTTTTTAGATATATTTTGTGAATTTCATCATTAATCTATATATACGAAGAGTAATAGTAGAGCTAAGTTGATATAGAACTTTTGTTCAGTCCCTCCTAATTTTTTTTCTGGCTTCGTCCCTGCTCGTAGTATACATGGTTTCGTAGTGGCCCTAGACCTAGAAATTGACGAGCTCCGCCACTGAGGAACGCGTTCCTGCGCGCGGCGCCGCGGATGTACTCGTTGGGGCTCTGCTGGCTGTCGCGGAGGTTCTGGCAGATGAGGATCATCTCCGGTATCGCCTTCCCCGTGCGTGGCGGCGTCGCGCTTGTCGACGGTCTCGAGGTAGAGGAGGAGGAGCAGCTTCCTCCGGACGGCGTGGTCGTCGCAGGACTGCACGTAGCGGACGACGGTGATGAAGAGGTGCGGGAGTGGCTCGCCGTTGAGGATCAGCGAGATGGCGCGCCGCATCGCGTCCGCCTTGGTGTTGGTGGCACCGTCGCCGGACTCGACCTCCGCTTTGATCTCGCTCGCCATTGACGCCGTGCCCCTGTCGAAGTGCACCAGGAATGTGCACGGCTTCTCCATGGCCGCCGTACCTGCCACGCCCGTGGATCTGGGTGGCCTGGCCTCCTCGGTGGGGGTGGGGGGGATCGGATCTGGGGCTGCAGGACGAAGACGAGAATGCGTAAGATTTAAGCAGTTTTCCACCGAAAAATTTTCATTATCACATCGAATCTGTAGACACACATATGAAACATTAAATATAGATAAAAACAAAAATTAATTACTTAGTTGTCTAATTATAGAGTAACTAGGCACTGTGCCATTAGTTTTTATTTTTATCTATATTTAATGCTTCATGCATTTGTCGCAATATTCGATGTGATGCGAAAGTTTTTGGTTTTTAGGATGAACTAAACAAAGCCTTAGTTGTAAATCGCGAGACGAATCTTTTAAGACTAATTATGCCATGATTAGTCATAAGAGCAAGGTCAATAATAGAACTTCGGTTGACAAATATTGTCTAATTATAGAGTAACTAGACACTGTGCAATTAGTTTTTATTTTCATCTATATTTAATGCTTCATGCATTTGTCGCAATATTCTATGTGATGGGAACGTTTTTGGTTTTTTGAATGAACTAAACAAGGCCTTAGTTGTAAATCGCGAGACGAATCTTTTAAGACTAATTAGGCCATGATTAGTCATAAGAGCAAGGTCAATAATAGAACCAAGTGCTTGGCTATAAGCCAAGTGATTAGAGCCAAGTTATACAATAAGTTGTCTCATACTTATCTCTAAAATATTTCTCTTTCTTATCCCTTCTCACAACACTTGTTATTTGGGTCCATTACTACCTATACATCCGTGCTCAGTTTGGTGCTTACATGAGAGCCAGGCTATCATCTCTCTCCTCTTTTCTCTCCTCCACATTAGCATTAGCTTGGCTAGAAGCCCATTACTATACCTGCTCTAACTGCTACAGTAACCCACCTGTGCTAATGATAGATTAATTAGGCTTAATAAATTCGTCTCAGTTTCGAGATGAGTTATATAATTTGTTTTTTTATTAGTCTATGTTTAGTACTTTAAATATGTGCCGACATATGTGATGTGACACTCAAAAACTTTTTGTGTTGGATCTAAGGCCTTGTTTAGTTTGTAAAATTTTTGGTTTTTGGCTACTGTAGCACTTTCGTTTTTATTTGACAAACATTGTCCAATCACGGAGTAACTAGGCTCAAAAGATTTATCTCATAAATTACAGATAAACTGTAGAATTAGTTTTTATTTTTATTTATATTTAATACTCTATACATGTGACCAAAAATTCGATGTGACGGAGAATCTTATATTTTTTGCGAACTAACGGAGGCCTAAACAAGGCCTTTGCTTCGCAGGAGATCGGAAGAGGACTAACGACGAAGCAGCAGCAGAGGCGGATCGGGAGCGAGGAAGGCAGCCGTCGAGGAGTGGCGTGCGTCGTGCCCACATTTTTTTTTTTTTTTTTTTTGCCTTAGCCGCCATCTCCGCAAAATCTATAACTCTTATAATCAACTCCTCTAAGTATTTCTCTAAGCATGCAAGCTATCCACCTAAGCAATACACTACCACATTAAGTTAAAATCCACTAAGTAAAACCTCAATAACTATTTATCTTAACATGCAATGTGCTACCACATATATACAATTAAAATCTAATAGCACATATGACAACTGTAGTGTCCACGCCAGCAAGACAAATAAGTATAGTCCACATCATCGTACTATACAATCCATTAATCCGCGATTCCCACAGCAACTCGCGGAGTATGCTCCTAGTTAAAGAAGATATTTACAGCTGCCTTTGTGGCGAGGTAGAATCTGTAGATCACTTATTTTTCAAATGTCATCTGGCTAAATTGATTTGGAGTCAAGATTAACAATTTTTGAACCTCTACGAGAGCGTGGCATCCTCTTCAAGAAAAAAAAAAGAGAGAGAACGTGACAATTTCCCTTAAATGAATGGTTTCGTAAAATGAAGTGGTGGACATTAGGGTCTTGTTTAGTTTCCAAAAATTTTACAAAATTTTTCAGATTCTCCATCACATCGAATCTTTAGACATATGCATGGAGTATTAAATAAAAATAAAAATAAAAACTAATTGCACAGTTTGATCGGAATTGACGAGACGAATCTTTTGAGCCTAGTTAGTCCATAATTGGACAATATTCGTCAAATACAAACGAAAGTGCTACTATTCCTATTTTACAAATTTTTTTGGAAGTAAACAAGGCCTAGGTGTATCTAAAACATCCCAAAAAAATCCTCACAACTATTCTATAAATTTCTTCGGAAATTAAATATGCATAAAAGCTACTTGTTTGTCATGGGATTTTCTTTTGACGAAAATGGCCAAATTTGTTATCATCCTTGCTAAGGGTGTGTTTAGTTCTCCATTTGGGTCAAAAGCAAGAAGTAAACACCATCCAATTTTTTTGTAAACATGGTTGCTAGTTTGCATTATGGATTTTAGCCTTAAGAAGTCAAAAAAAGCCTAAAAGAGTAGCTTTATGTATTTTGGACCCTGAAATTTTTGACATTTTAGATGGAACTAAACACACCCATAAAAATTTTGGTATTTTGCATTTCATCGTTCTAAAGTATTTAGTATTTTATATTTTGAAGTCCATGGGGAACTAAACACACCCTAAGAAAATAAATGTTTAGACAAAGAAACACGATGTCCCACCTTGATAGAGAAAAGACGATCATTTACAATCTTGCATCTTCAGTAGTTTAAGTAGCCATCCATTTTTTTACTCCTAACTTTTACTTCCGATTCGAGCAGTACTATGTAAAATAGGCAACCCAAACCCATCCTCCTAGAGAATGACTGACAGGTTCCATGTGTCATTCTCTCTTCTATCTTCTTCTCTATAGATGAAGTTGTCACCGGTCACTCTGGGCGTTCGGTAATACTGAACTGATCAGTTTGGTTCCTCGGTACTCATACAAATTCAGTTCCTAAGAAAATTGGTACCGATCGGTTCCTAAAAAAATTCAGTATCGAGCTAATTCGGTATCTGTTCTTTCAGTTTGGTTCCGGTATTTACCAAAAGAACCAAACATATTAGAGCAGCATGTAACATCAAGTTTAATAGCCAATTCTAATAAAAATTTAGCATGATTCATATAGAATAACAGTGTCAGAATCATACATATAAAATGCCACAATATAATAGGGGTAGATTAACACAAATATGTAACATAATTGTCTATGATAGACCCATCAACAATATTACATATTGCTAGTAGACATATTCGGTACTAGTTCGGTACTTCGGTTTACCGAGGTACACAACCAAATATACCTCGGTAAATTCGGTTCGTGAGAACTAGGTACTGAACAGGGAACCGAATTTTTCGGTTTCGGTAAGTTTGGTTCGGTTCTTGGTAAATTCGGTTTTCGGTATTAATTTGGTGCCCAAGGTGAGTCACCGGAGCGGAGGAGTGGCCGTCGTCATGGATGTCGATGGAGGCACGACTGCCATCATGGAGGCCAGTGGAGGCGCGAGCCAGCCGTAGGGAACTCCGGCAAGGGAGGATGAAACTTCATGGGAAGGGCAGTCGCGTTGGTGGAAGGGACGTCACGCACGGTGGAAGGGCCGTCGTGCTCACCTCCGGGCTCCACTCCACTGGGACTCTGATTGGTGGCACCCTCAACCTAGATCTCTGGGAGGTCTACACCATACTCAGCAAGTATAACTATGGGGGATACAAGGCTCACATGCTTGACATGGTTTACTGCGGTCAACATTTTAATTGGTCATATTTTTTTATACCTGAGTTGCTAACTGTTGGCACTTCTTATCTTATAATTATAAACATATTTTTTATAAATAAAATAAATAGATGATAGGGCTTTTATCTAACCTTTCCACAAGCTTTGTTGTAAATATCAATTTCAAGTATGACACGTGGAAAGGCGCAAAAGACACGAGAAAGCGCACTTCCAGAAAGCATTTTTAGAAAAGGCGCAAATCAAGATTAAATGGAAAAGCCCACAAAAACACCGAACTGGATCCATCCGTAACCACGGGAAGGATCAGGGCCCAGAGACGAACCGACCACGCGAAGGCGGTGGCCAGGGGGGCCACCAGTGGTGCGCCCGCACCCACCCTGGTGCGGGCGCACCCCCCGTGGTGGCAACTCGGTCCCACCTTTTTCAGGCGGTTGCATGGCGGCATGCATAGGACGGTTTCACCTACTACCATATTTAGATCGCCCCGAACTGTCTTATGGAGTTATAAATTGAGACCCCCACTCCTCCATTTAAATATATCAAGATACAAAAAAATAGGAGTGGTGCTTTATTTTTCCATTAGTTTAGCTCCAGCTATTCTAGACTTAGGCTAGAGAGAGAGGCAAGAGTTGAAGTGTAGAAGCGGGGTCGAAGCCAGTTCTACTCTAGGGTGGACGAAGTGCCAGACCTGTCGGCTCGCGCTCCTTCTTGAACCTCTACATTCGTTCTTACTACTTGAAGTAAGAGGTTTGTGTTACATTTCAGTTTTGATTCATTAAGTAAATTACTTTCATAAAGCTATTTGCTTGTGGGATCGTCGCTCGTTCTTAGAACGGATGCTCTAGTAAGAGGACTCCTGATAGAGACGGATAATCTTGCGCATCACTAGAGCAGTAGTCACCTTCGTAGACGTGGTGTCTAAGTTGTGGGCTACCTTCGTATGTGGTACGGCTTTCGGGCAAAGGGGTAGGTGTCAGTGTAGTGACAGCATCTGGCATCTGTAGTAATCCCCCACGATCAGTCGTAGCGTAGTGCTGATACTGGGATCACCTAGTTACCTAGGACTCTCAGTGGGCCTGAAGCAAGCAAGTAGTGGGAGGGTCTTTCCACTTAGTGGTTCATCACTTTAGTGTATCTTCTCAGCTGTGTTCTCCTCCCTTCTATCTTCTAGGGTGATTAGTTTAGAGTCTAAGTGACGTTTTGCCATTCCCTGTGGATAAATACGATATCCTGAATACTTCGGGGTGAAGTGCTACAACGGTACTTCCGTGCACTTGTGGATTTCTCTACTGTCGCTAAGAAGCGCCAACAAGCATTTCTGGCGCCGTTGCCGGGAAACGGTTGTCGTCTTAGTCTCTGAACCTAGTTGCCCGTGTATGTTTTGTTTTTACCTTTCTTTTCTTACTTTGTTCCGATGGAGCAACCTACCATCTCCGATATGTCTGCTCCCAAGGCCGGGTTCGCCACACCTCCACAATCCGCGAAGCCCATCACAGCTTCAAGTTACGAACTCTAGCCGGCTTTTATAGCCATGGTTCGGAAACAATCCTTCTCAGGCTTAGATTACGAAAACCCATATCACCACTTGAGGGAATTTGAGCAGCTCTGTGCATGCCTCACCATTGCTGGCATGTCACCCGAGACAATGCTGTGGAAATTGTTTCCCTTCTCTCTTAATGAGAGGGTGAGGCAATGGTACGCCCAGAACGTAGGGAAGGTAGCTGGCGATTGGGAAGAATTGTGAAACAAATTCTACCTAGCATTCTACCCCTTATCCTGAATTGCTGCCCTACGTCAAGAGATTCTCAACTTCCGTCAAGAAGAGAAGGAATCCCTAGGAGCAGCTTGGGACAGATTCACAACTTTGACCAAATCTGGCCCAGACTTATCTATCCCCAACCATGTGCTATTACAACACTTTTGGTTAGGGCTTAACAAGGAATCTGCCCTAATGCTTGACACGTCCGCGGGAGGATCATTCACACACAAAACTGCAGAGGAGGGAGAAGCTCTGCTAGATCGCATTCTAGAGAATACTCCCCCCTTAGAACCCCTCCGCGTAGAACTAGAGCCGTGTTTTGAGGAAGTCTCTTTTGCTGAGGCCGAAACAAATGCACAACCTGATACATCCTCACCCGAACCAGATGAGCTAAGAGAGAAACCTCTACCCTATGCCCTTCCATGCTTTGATGATGATTTCATTGACAATTTCGGTAATTATTTGAAGTATAATAAAAAGAAGATCAATCATGTTCGTGTCACTCCAGAACGTGATCGTTATTCCCTTAAAGAATCCGTTAAGGAGTTGACAGCGATCATGAGCAATGAATGGACGAATGAAAGAGAGTCTTCGTCTGAAGTAATTCAGATTTTCTCACCTTCACGAACCATTCACTGCAAGATCCAGGATGATTGGGTAGAGACGTTGTATAATCCCACGATAGGAGCAAACATAGTCTCCTCAGGCTTTGCACTCACCCATCTTGGTGATAAGACTTTAGCTCCTACCAACTTGTCTTCTTGAGATGGACCACGGTCCATTAAAAAGGGACAAGGAGTGGTTTACAACGTGAACATTCAGCACGAAGATGTCGTCTTGACTCTAGATTTTCATATCTTTGACGACATATGCTTCGATGTACTGATCGGGCACCCCCTGGAGAGATTCTTTTACGATGCCTCCAACACAGGGGAATTAGATGTAAATATAGGGAGGAATAAATTTTTGATCCCATTCTCTCGAGCTAGAAACTCGATAGCAGAACCTCCCTGTTCTTCTATGCCTGAGGAAGTTATGTCGGTAATGCCATTCGAAACTCCTGAGACGTCCTTAGAAAATGACTCTAACTTCTTTATAGAAGAAGAGGACAACACAGGAGAAATCCTCGAACTTCCTAAGGAGGAAGTGTCGACTCCACCTCCAGTTGAGCTAAAAACCCTACCCGAAGGATTAAGATATGCTTTTCTTCATGGTGACAAAAACACGCCCGTCATCATTAGTGATAAGCTTTCCGATGACGAAACCTCTCGACTCATCGCCGTTCTAGAAAAGCGTAGGTCGGTCTTCGGGTATTCCTTGCAAGACCTCAAGTGGGTTAGGCCAACACTCTGTACCCATCGTATACCTATTGACCCTGCTGTTGACGGTCCTTAAGTATCAAATTTAATTATTAAATAAATAAAGAAAAGGATCCAAATGAAATCAACATCTAGACTTAGGGTTTTATCTGGCAGAATTCCACGAGTTTTGGTGTTTGTCTATTTCTGCAGGGGGTTATCAGGAAATACGGAAGAGAGGCCCACACGTCGGGATTACATAGAGATATTAACGTGCCGCGCAATTATCTTACATCTAGAAGACTCCAGAAGCCACGAGACCGAAGCGGAGGTGAAACGGGGCCTGACCCTGGGCGCCCGCCCAGGTGATCAGGGCGCCCGCCCACCTCCTGAGTCCAATCAGGACTCTGCTTCGCGGGAGATCTCCACCGACCTAAAGGATGAATCTAAACCATACAATCTATGTCGGTTTGATCCAACGGCCCATATTCACTTGAAGGGACTATAAAACCAGACCCCCTGGCCCCTGGAGGAGAGAGCCTCTCAACCCTAATTCATTGTTCTTCAAGGGAGATGAATCCTCTGATCAAGATTAGAGCCACCACATCAATTAGATATCTAGATTAGCATAGCTACATAGGATTAGAGCTAGAAGGAGTCAATCTTCGATTGGTTTCCGGATCTGTCAGGAGGATTCTTGGTAATTCTCTAATTGTGCTTCTAATTACTTTCTAATTATCTTTGTTCTTCAATATTATGAATATGACTTTGTTCTACTTCAATATATTGCTTATGACTTTGCTCTACTTGCTTATATTCAAGATTATATTGTTCTTAGTTTATCATAGTTATGTACTTGGCTTAGTTAGATTGGATCTATATACATGCTTAGGATCGTATAGCGTTTATCCATCGGATCCATGGGTAAATGATAGATATTGTGTAGGCGTGGTGCTTATACCGTATTTATCTGCGATTGTACCCAATATGCCAGATCGTGGGGTGGTTCGTGATAGTGACAGCTTCATTGATTCTTATATAGTCCCCCTCTCGTGTATTGGGCTGGCAGAGCAACATTATTACAGGGGAGTGATTGCTATGTTTCTCATATTCTTTGCTAATATCACTATGCATGGGCGTAGTCTTGTCTCGCAATGATTGCTAAGTATGCTTGCACTAATTATGATAATGCTAGACTATATAGTTGAGAATAACTTAGGGAATATTCTTGTAGTTCGTTCTAATACCATGCTAATGACTTTCTAGAGTATCTAATTGAGGTGCTTATCATATTTATTATGTGGCTAGATCAGATTAGTTATCCTTGTCACTATTATTATTTCATATATCTTTTATGTGACACTTATCCCTGTATGAAGAGTTAGATATAATGTTCTCAATTATACATGCAATGATAGATGCTCAATCTCATATTCTATTCTGTAATCAATATTGATGATTGCTAATCCCTTCCCAGTGGTAAAAATATAAATAACGATACCTGGAATACTTCCCGGTTAAAATGCTGCACCTGTATTAATCTGTGCGCTTGCAGATCCCATTCATTATTTATTTAGAAGAGCAATTGCATATTTCAATACCGCGTCTCTCATATCATGCTGGGGATGACAACTTGGCTTAAGTGGTGTGAGGGATAGGTTTGGCATTTTTGGCACCGTTACTAGATTTAGAGAACTTAGTCTACTTTTGGTAATGATGATAAGAATACCCAACAAGCATTTTTGGCGCCGTTGTCGGGGAAGGTTGATTACTAATCAGGAATGGAATAAAAGATTTTGAGTTATCATTCGCATCACTAGTACGATTGAGCTTATCTATTCTCTTATACAGTTTTACCCCGATATTTTTCTATTTTATCTTATGCAGTGGAATGTATGAATAGAAGACATCTTCCAGGAAATTTTGTTGACAATCCTGAAGCATTATTCAAGAAGACGAGAGCCAAGCTCAAGAAGAGATCATCAATACTTCAGTAAGAAGCTTCATCCAATCAAGAAGATCACCGGAACTTGTGTTCAGAGTTCGAGGCCATGGCGAACAAATCAATCTGCGAGTTCTTAGCTCTCACTACGGACAACATCCGCACTGGACCTGCTGCAGAGATCGATGGCAACTTTGAGCTCAAGCCTGGACTTATCAACATGGTGCAATCCAACCAGTTCTGTGGGAAGGCACATGAAGATGCTAGTGCTCATTTACAACACTTCCTAGAGATTTGCAACACATTCACCATATCAGGAGTTTTCAAAGATGCTATACTACTTCGCCTCTTCCCATTCTCACTGTTAGGAAGAGCGAAGCAGTGGTTCTACGCTACAAAGGAGAAGAACACTACGTGGGCACTCTGCTCAACAAACTTTCTGGCAAAGTTCTTTCCCATGGGCAAGACCAATGCTCTCCGTGGGAAGATTACAAGTTTTCAGCAACAAAATGATGAATCTGTTCCAGAAGCATGGGAGCGCTTTCAAGACTACATCCTAGAATGTCCCCATCATGGAATGGAGAGTTGGCTATTGTTGCAGACGTTTTATTATGGGCTCGGCAATAGTGCCCGAGAAACCATGGATGCTGCAGCTGGAGGAGCATTCTTATCACTTACTATACCACAAGCCATAGCTCTTGTGGAGAAGATGGCGTCCAATCAAAGCTGGAATGAAGAGAGGACCCAGACACGCAAGAGAGGTGGAGGTATGCATCAGCTGAAGGAGGTAGACATGCTGTCTGCAAAGCTAGACCTGCTCATGAAGAAGCTCGACGATAGGGCTGGAGACAAGAAGGAAGTTATGCACATCTACGACTCTCACATGACTTGTGAGGAGTGTGGAGACACTGGACACTCAGGCAACCACTGCCCTGAGATACTTGAGGATGTGAACTACATCAACAACAACTACTACTACTACAACCGTCCTCAACAAAATCAAGGTTGGAATCAACAGAGGCCTAACTACTCAGGTAATTATCAAGGTAACAATTCTTACAACAATAATAATAATTTTCCACCTTTGAGAGAGTTAGTGTCTAATCAAGGAAAGCTAATGGATAACCTATCTAAGAAATTGGCATCTAATGATAAAATGCTAGAAAATATAAATAATAGAATGGATAATTTCTCTACTGCCATCAAGAATCAAATTAGCTTTAACAAAATGATTGAATCTCAGTTAAATCAAATAGCTGCTGTTGTTCCTGCTACTAACCCCGGTATACCATCACAACCGGAAGGATTAGAATCTGCAAATCTTGTAGACATGTTTGATGCAGGTAATAATTGGAGTAACCCCGTCACTGAATTCAATACTGACCTTCTGCCGGTCAAGAGAGGTGATCCAGGACGCCCCGTCATCCCGATCTCCATCGGCATGGTGGACGTTCCCGAAGCACTCTGCGACTTTGGCTCCAGTATCAACATTATACCCAGGGTACTCTATGAAAAATTCTTTACATATCCTTTATTAGAAACAACCATGTGTTTGCAGTTTGCAGATCAGACGATAACTTTTCCAAAAGGAATCGTGAAGAACCTTTGCGTCCGAGTTGGTACCTTGTATGCCCCAGCAGACTTCGTAGTGGTAGAGACCGGAAATGATGAGAGAGCACCTATCATCTTAGGGAGGCCATTCTTGAACACCACGAGAGCTATCATCTACGCTAGTACTGCCAAGATCAGTTTCTACATCAAAGGGAGGAAGGAGACATTTTTCTTCAAGAACAAGACTACACAAATTCCAGATCAATCCAGACATGAGTCAAGGAAGAGGACCAACAGGAGGAACAGGAACAAGCAAGTATGGACCGAGTCAGCTAAGATGGTCACTGCAGTTCATGGAGGCCAAGATCACCAACTTATGTCACCGCTTTTGACCAAGAAGGACGACCCAGGAATGCCAAGCATCTACTGCTCCATAAATGGATACAACTTCTACAAGGCAACTTGTGACACCGGATCGGGCGTCAACATAATGGCCGCAGTCACCTATCGGCTCTTGTTCGGAACCATGCCCCTACGACCAACATACATTCAGCTCCAGATGGCAGATCAGACATTTCGAGAAGTTAAAGGAATAGTAACTGATGTCCCAGTCAAAATAGACGATCATTTTGTCTACACAGACTTTCAAGTTATTGACATGGGAGAAGACGAGTACGATCCACCCATCATCCTTGGAAGACCGTTCCTCAGCACCGTTAAAGCAATCATCTACATTGGAACCGGAGAAGTCCATATGCACTTCCCCTCAGAGAAGGTACGCCGTTATTTTCCTGACCCTAACTATATCGTTGAAGAATCTAAGCAGGTAAGGAAAAGACGCAACCGCAACCAGAGGAGGCAGATCATCAAGGACGGATGGGCAGACTATGAAGGAGAAGTTGTAAGGTCAGAAGACGTAGGGTTTAAACAGAATTATCCAGAGGAGACGGAAGCACCAAGTCAGGTATGGAAAATGAAGATAACTATACATGAAGAGGAGGCACTGCCGGAAGTACCGACTCCGCCAACCAACGAACCTCAGGACAATTGAAAAAATGGAGAGTCCCGTTCGGAGGACTTAAAAACACCGAACGCCTTGCCAAGAGGTAAAATTGGTAGTTATCCTTTCCCTTTCAATTATTTCAAATAGTTTACTTAGTTAATTATATTCGTATTATCTTAAAAAGAAAATAAAAATATGAAAAACAGTAAGCCCCATGTGAGTATGCGAGTGGCATAAAACCCATAAGTACATTCACTGTGGTGGCATAAAAATAAAATAAATATTTTTCTGCTTTATAAAATGAAAATATAAAAATAGGGAGTAATAATTATTAAGGAGTCTCAACATGATAAAGGCTAGATATTTATGCTAACACTTAATCAGTTCCACAAGCTTTGTTGTCTATTTGAGCTCCACAGAATTTAAGAATCAAGAAGACTAGCAGACGGAGGACATTCTAATCGCTGTCAGAATGCTGCTGACTTTCAAATACACCTCTGCCGCCTTCTAGCTACATCAAGAAAAATTACGTCAAAATTCAGCTTGGGGGAGAGCACCCCCATTTATCTCGATAAGTATTTCTATCTATCTTTATACTTATATTATATTAGAATATTAAAATACATAAACTATGAAAAATCAAATAAGGATTTTATGGTTATATATATATATCTTTTGCTTAGTGCGATTAATAAATAAATAAATAAAGTGGCTATGCTAATCTGTATCTAAATAAAACTTAAGCATGGATATGATGAATAGTTGCTCTGCCTAATTTGTATATTTTAAGTTCTCTCTCAAGTTTAGACATAACTGTTATAATTTAAAGCTTGCTCTAGACCTAAACTTGTGGGATGAAAACTTGATCTGAAGTCTAAGTTGTTAACTGATATGATATGGGAAGGTTGAGCTGCTGTTTATCTGTACCTAGAGATGCTAGAATTCTGGAGAATTTTATCTTTGAAAATCTTTAAAATGTTGCATGATGAGTTCCTGTATGATGAGAGTTTAAATTCCTACCACAGCCATATATACATGCTTGCTAGACTTTGAGCCACACATTTAATATTTACTGCTTATGAGCATTGAGTGTGGTCAAGCTGTGTAGACCCTTAGGAGCTTGTCATGTGGTTAAATCAAGATTTCACTTGCACGTTCACTCATATATGCTACTTCTACTCCGGAAGTACCATCCACATATATCCACCCATTTCCATCTCCAGGACCACCCAAAAATATTCTACTCCTAATCCGGGAGAGAATAGCCAAAAATATTTTTGTTTTTCCCTTGTGAAATAAATGCTCAAGTTATCTCGTTACTACCACTTGCTATATTATCTCAAGAGATGAGTGCTCTAAAAAAAAGAAGAAAAAAAAATAATAAATACGAGAAAATAAAAAGGAGCAAGTGCTCGGAACCTTGAAAGAAAAGAAAAAGTGAGACGAGAGATAAAAATGGACAAGTGTCCGACAGTAGAATTAGGGGTACAAGATACCCACCTGAGAGAAAAGAAAAAAAATATAGAGCATCTCTTTCTCCTCATAAAGTTTCAAAAAGCAAGGAAGGTATGTATCCCCTCAAAAGAGCAAAAGTAGAATTAGACTTCCACCATTGTTATCACCATCATCACCATACACCATTCATTCGCCACACATGCACATCTTGATTTGGCTTATTGATTTGTTTCTTTGGATCCATAGTTTGACTATGCAATACATGTCTTGTGAGTATGTATACTTTATCTCCCACCTATGAGCTCCAGATATTAAAGCCTTATTAGAGTAGGGTAAGAGAGAAGGCAATGTCACTATGCTTAATACCATAAATACTACATATCTTGAGAGAAGGCATATACCATCACTGCCTTGGTAAGGATCCATAAATACCACAAAAGAGAGATCTGAGAGAATCATACAAGGAATCTCTGAGTTTTATTTGAAAATTTGCAAAAACCCCAGAGCTATAGCTGATCAAGAATAAGAGACATGGCACTTGGCTAGACTGTTCTATCTTTTAACCACTCAAGACAGAAGTGACGGTTACAGGTCCCATGGTGAAAGGTAAAGTAAGTAAGTTTTAAGTCTTGACAGTTTACTCTAACTCAGAGATGAGATCTTATTTAAAAAGCATGTGTACCGTCAATTCTTTTTAAAATATTGCAACAACTTATGATCCATAGCTGAGTCTATCCTTGCTCAGGGACGAGCAAGAGGTAAGCTTGGGGGAGTTTGTTGATGGTCCTTAAGTATCAAATTTAATTATTAAATAAATAAACAAAAGGATCCAAATGAAATCAACATCTAGACTTAGGGTTTCATCTGAGAGAATTCCACGAGTTTTGGTGTTTGTCTATTTCTGCAGGGGGTTATGAGGAAATACGGAAGAAAGGCCCACATGTCAGGATTACATAGAGATATTAATGTGCTGCGCAATTATCTTACATCTAGAAGACTCCAGAAGCCACGAGACCGAAGCGGAGGCGAAACGGGGCCTGACCCTGGGTGCCCGCCCAGGTGATCAGGGCGCCCGCCCACCTCCTGAGTCCAATCAGGACTCTGCTTCGCGGGAGATCTCCACCGACCTAAAGGATGAATCTAAACCATACAATCTATGTCGGTTTGATCCAACGGCCCATATTCACTTGAAGGGACTATAAAACCAGACCCCCTGGCCCCTGGAGGAGAGAGCCTCTCAACCCTAATTCATTGTTCTTCAAGGGAGATGAAGCCTCTGATCAAGATTAGAGCCACCACATCAATTAGATATCTAGATTAGCATAGCTACATAGGATTAGAGCTAGAAGGAGTCAATCTTCGATTGGTTTCCGGATCTGTCAGGAGGATTCTTGGTAATTCTCTAATTGTGCTTCTAATTACTTTCTAATTATCTTTGTTCTTCAATATTATGAATATGACTTTGTTCTACTTCAATATATTGCTTATGACTTTGCTCTACTTGCTTATATTCAAGATTATATTGTTCTTAGTTTATCATAGTTATGTACTTGGCTTAGTTAGATTGGATCTATATACATGTTTAGGATCGTATAGCGTTTATCCATCGGATCCATGGGTAAATGATAGATATTGTGTAGGCGTGGTGCTTATACCGTATTTATCTGCGATTGTACCCAATATGCCAGATCGTGGGGTGGTTCGTGATAGTGACAGCTTCATTGATTCTTATATAGTCCCCCTCTCGTGTATTGGGCTGGCAGAGCAACATTATTACAGGAGAGTGATTGCTATGTTTCTCATATTCCTTGCTAATATCACTATGCATGGGCGTAGTCTTGTCTCGCAATGATTGCTAAGTATGCTTGCACTAATTATGATAATGCTAGACTATATAGTTGAGAATAACTTAGGGAATATTCTTGTAGTTCGTTCTAATACCATGCTAATGACTTTCTAGAGTATCTAATTGAGATGCTTATCATATTTATTATGTGGCTAGATCAGATTAGTTATCCTTGTCACTATTATTATTTCATATATCTTTTATGTGACACTTATCCCTGTATGAAGAGTTAGATATAATGTTCTCAATTATACATGCAATGATAGATGCTCAATCTCATATTCTATTCTGTAATCAATATTGATGATTGCTAATCCCTTCCCAGTGGTAAAAATATAAATAACGATACCTGGAATACTTCCCGCTTAAAATGCTGCACCGGTATTAATCTGTGCGCTTGCAGATCCCATTCATTATTTAGAGAACTTAGTCTACTTTTGGTAATGATGATAAGAATACCCAACAAGCATTTTTGGCGCCGTTGTCGGGGAAGCTTGATTACTAATCAGGAATGGAATAAAAGATTTTGAGTTATCATTCGCATCACTAGTACGATTGAGCTTATCTATTCTCTTATACAGTTTTACCCCGATATTTTTCTATTTTATCTTATGCAGTGGAATGTATGAATAGAAGACATCTTCCAGGAAATTTTGTTGACAATCCTGAAGCATTATTCAAGAAGACGAGAGCCAAGCTCAAGAAGAGATCATCAATACTTCAGCAAGAAGCTTCATCCAATCAAGAAGATCACCGGAACTTGTGTTCAGAGTTCGAGGCCATGGCGACTAAATCAATCCGCGAGTTCTTAGCTCTCACTACGGACAACATCCGCACTGGACCTGCTGCAGAGATCGATGGCAACTTTGAGCTCAAGCCTGGACTTATCAACATGGTGCAATCCAACCAGTTCTGTGGGAAGGCACATGAAGATGCTAGTGCTCATTTACAACACTTCCTAGAGATTTGCAACACATTCACCATATCAGGAGTTTTCAAAGATGCTATACTACTTCGCCTCTTCCCATTCTCACTGTTAGGAAGAGCGAAGCAGTGGTTCTACGCTACAAAGGAGAAGAACACTACGTGGGCACTCTGCTCAACAAACTTTCTGGCAAAGTTCTTTCCCATGGGCAAGACCAATGCTCTCCGTGGGAAGATTACAAGTTTTCAGCAACAAAATGATGAATCTGTTCCAGAAGCATGGGAGCGCTTTCAAGACTACATCCTAGAATGTCCCCATCATGGAATGGAGAGTTGGCTATTGATGCAGACGTTTTATTATGGGCTCGGCAATAGTGCCCGAGAAACCATGGATGCTGCAGCTGGAGGACCATTCTTATCACTTACTATACCACAAGCCATAGCTCTTGTGGAGAAGATGGCGTCCAATCAAAGCTGGAATGAAGAGAGGACCCAGACACGCAAGAGAGGTGGAGGTATGCATCAGCTGAAGGAGGTAGACATGCTGTCTGCAAAGCTAGACCTGCTCATGAAGAAGCTCGACGATAGGGCTGGAGACAAGAAGGAAGTTATGCACATCTACGACTCTCACATGACTTGTGAGGAGTGTGGAGACACTAGACACTCAGGCAACCACTGCCCTGAGATACTTGAGGATGTGAACTACATCAATAACAACAACAACTACTACAACCGTCCTCAACAAAATCATAGTTGGAATCAACAGAGGCCTAACTACTCAGGTAATTATCAAGGTAACAATTCTTACAACAATAATAATAATTTTCCACCTTTGAGAGAGTTAGTGTCTAATCAAGGAAAGCTAATGGATAACCTATCTAAGAAATTGGCATCTAATGATAAAATGCTAGAAAATATAAATAATAGAATGGATAATTTCTCTACTGCCATCAAGAATCAAATTAGCTTTAACAAAATGATTGAATCTCAGTTAAATCAAATAGCTGCTGTTGTTCATGCTACTAACCCCGGTATACCATCACAACCGGAAGGATTAGAATCTGCAAATCTTGTAGACATGTTTGATGCAGGTAATAATTGGAGTAACCCCGTCACTGAATTCAATACTGACCTTCTGCCGGTCAAGAGAGGTGATCCAGGACGCCCCGTCATCCCGATCTCCATCGGCATGGTGGACGTTCCCGAAGCACTCTGCGACTTTGGCTCCAGTATCAACATTATACCCAGGGTACTCTATGAAATATTCTTTACATATCCTTTATTAGAAACAACCATGTGTTTGCAGTTTGCAGATCAGACGATAACTTTTCCAAAAGGAATCGTGAAGAACCTTTGCGTCCGAGTTGGTACCTTGTATGCCCCAGCATACTTCGTAGTGGTAGAGACCGGAAATGATGAGAGAGCACCTATCATCTTAGGGAGGCCATTCTTGAACACCACGAGAGCTATCATCTACGCTAGTACTGTCAAGATCAGTTTCTACATCAAAGGGAGGAAGGAGACAATTTTCTTCAAGAACAAGACTACACAAATTCCAGATCAATCCAGACGTGAGTCAAGGAAGAGGACCAACAGGAGGAACAGGAACAAGCAAGTATGGACCGAGTCAGCTAAGATGGTCACTGCAGTTCATGGAGGCCAAGATCACCAACTTATGTCACCGCTTTTGACCAAGAAGGACGACCCAGGAATGCCAAGCATCTACTGCTCCATAAATGGATACAACTTCTACAAGGCAACTTGTGACACCGGATCGGGCGTCAACATAATGGCCGCAGTCACCTATCGGCTCTTGTTCGGAACCAAGCCCCTACGACCAACATACATTCAGCTCCAGATGGCAGATCAGACATTTCGAGAAGTTAAAGGAATAGTAACTGATGTCCTAGTCAAAATAGACGATCATTTTGTCTACACAGACTTTCAAGTTATTGACATGGGAGAAGACGAGTACGATCCACCCATCATCCTTGGAAGACCGTTCCTCAGCACCGTTAAAGCAATCATCTACATTGGAACCGGAGAAGTCCATATGCACTTCCCCTCAGAGAAGGTACGCCGTTATTTTCCTGACCCTAACTATATCGTTGAAGAATCTAAGCAGGTAAGGAAAAGACGCAACCGCAACCAGAGGAGGCAGATCATCAAGGACGGATGGGCAGACTATGAAGGAGAAGTTGTAAGGTCAGAAGACGTAGGGTTTAAACAGAATTATCCAGAGGAGACGGAAGCACCAAGTCAGGTATGGAAAATGAAGATAATTATACATGAAGAGGAGGCACTGCCGGAAGTACCGACTCCGCCAACCAACGAACCTCAGGACAATTGAAAAAATGGAGAGTCCCGTTCGGAGGACTTAAAAACACCGAACGCCTTGCCAAGAGGTAAAATTGGTAGTTATCCTTTCCCTTTCAATTATTTCAAATAGTTTACTTAGTTAATTATATTCGTATTATCTTAAAAAGAAAATAAAAATATGAAAAACAGTAAGCCCCATGTGAGTATGCGAGTGGCATAAAACCCATAAGTACATTCACTGTGGTGGCATAAAAATAAAATAAATATTTTTCTGCTTTATAAAATGAAAATATAAAAACAGGGAGTAATAATTATTAAGGAGTCTCAACATGATAAAGGCTAGATATTTATGCTAACACTTAATCAGTTCCACAAGCTTTGTTGTCTATTTGAGCTCCACAGAATTTAAGAATCAAGAAGACTAGCAGACGGAGGACATTCTAATCGCTGTCAGAATGCTGCTGACTTTCAAATACACCTCTGCCGCCTTCTAGCTACATCAAGAAAAATTACGTCAAAATTCAGCTTGGGGGAGAGCACCCCCATTTATCTCGATAAGTATTTCTATCTATCTTTATACTTATATTATATTAGAATATTAAAATACATAAACTATGAAAAATGAAATAAGGATTTTATGGTTATATATATATCTTTTGCTTAGTGCGATTAATAAATAAATAAATAAAGTGGCTATGCTAATCTGTATCTAAATAAAACTTAAGCATGGATATGATGAATAGTTGCTCTGCCTAATTTGTATATTTTAAGTTCTCTCTCAAGTTTAGACATAACTGTTATAATTTAAAGCTTGCTCTAGACCTAAACTTGTGGGATGAAAACTTGATCTGAAGTCTAAGTTGTTAACTGATACGATATGGGAAGGTTGAGCTGCTGTTTATCTGTACCTAGAGATGCTAGAATTCTGGAGAATTTTATCTTTGAAAATCTTTAAAATGTTGCATGATGAGTTCCTGTATGATGAGAGTTTAAATTCCTACCACAGCCATATATACATGCTTGCTAGACTTTGAGCCACACATTTAATATTTACTGCTTATGAGCATTGAGTGTGGTCAAGCTGTGTAGACCCTTAGGAGCTTGTCATGTGGTTAAATCAAGATTTCACTTGCACGTTCACTCATATATGCTACTTCTACTCCGGAAGTACCATCCACATATATCCACCCATTTCCATCTCCAGGACCACCCAAAAATATTCTACTCCTAATCCGGGAGAGAATAGCCAAAAATATTTTTGTTTTTCCCTTGTGAAATAAATGCTCAAGTTATCTCGTTACTACCACTTGCTATATTATCTCAAGAGATGAGTGCTCTAAAAAAAAGAAGAAAAAAAAATAATAAATACGAGAAAATAAAAAGGAGCAAGTGCTCGGAACCTTGAAAGAAAAGAAAAAGTGAGACGAGAGATAAAAATGGACAAGTGTCCGACAGTAGAATTAGGGGTACAAGATACCCACCTGAGAGAAAAGAAAAAAAATATAGAGCATCTCTTTCTCCTCATAAAGTTTCAAAAAGCAAGGAAGGTATGTATCCCCTCAAAAGAGCAAAAGTAGAATTAGACTTCCACCATTGTTATCACCATCATCACCATACACCATTCATTCGCCACACATGCACATCTTGATTTGGCTTATTGATTTGTTTCTTTGGATCCATAGTTTGACTATGCAATACATGTCTTGTGAGTATGTATACTTTATCTCCCACCTATGAGCTCCAGATATTAAAGCCTTATTAGAGTAGGGTAAGAGAGAAGGCAATGTCACTATGCTTAATACCATAAATACTACATATCTTGAGAGAAGGCATATACCATCACTGCCTTGGTAAGGATCCATAAATACCACAAAAGAGAGATCTGAGAGAATCATACAAGGAATCTCTGAGTTTTATTTGAAAATTTGCAAAAACCCCAGAGCTATAGCTGATCAAGAATAAGAGACATGGCACTTGGCTAGACTGTTCTATCTTTTAACCACTCAAGACAGAAGTGACGGTTACAGGTCCCATGGTGAAAGGTAAAGTAAGTAAGTTTTAAGTCTTGACAGTTTACTCTAACTCAGAGATGAGATCTTATTTAAAAAGCATGTGTACCGTCAATTCTTTTTAAAATATTGCAACAACTTATGATCCATAGCTGAGTCTATCCTTGCTCAGGGACGAGCAAGAGGTAAGCTTGGGGGAGTTTGTTGATGGTCCTTAAGTATCAAATTTAATTATTAAATAAATAAACAAAAGGATCCAAATGAAATCAACATCTAGACTTAGGGTTTCATCTGAGAGAATTCCACGAGTTTTGGTGTTTGTCTATTTCTGCAGGGGGTTATGAGGAAATACGGAAGAAAGGCCCACATGTCAGGATTACATAGAGATATTAATGTGCTGCGCAATTATCTTACATCTAGAAGACTCCAGAAGCCACGAGACCGAAGCGGAGGCGAAACGGGGCCTGACCCTGGGCGCCCGCCCAGGTGATCAGGGCGCCCGCCCACCTCCTGAGTCCAATCAGGACTCTGCTTCGCGGGAGATCTCCACCGACCTAAAGGATGAATCTAAACCATACAATCTATGTCGGTTTGATCCAACAGCCCATATTCACTTGAAGGGACTATAAAACCAGACCCCCTGGCCCCTGGAGGAGAGAGCCTCTCAACCCTAATTCATTGTTCTTCAAGGGAGATGAAGCCTCTGATCAAGATTAGAGCCACCACATCAATTAGATATCTAGATTAGCATAGCTACATAGGATTAGAGCTAGAAGGAGTCAATCTTCGATTGGTTTCCGGATCTGTCAGGAGGATTCTTGGTAATTCTCTAATTGTGCTTCTAATTACTTTCTAATTATCTTTGTTCTTCAATATTATGAATATGACTTTGTTCTACTTCAATATATTGCTTATGACTTTGCTCTACTTGCTTATATTCAAGATTATATTGTTCTTAGTTTATCATAGTTATGTACTTGGCTTAGTTAGATTGGATCTATATACATGCTTAGGATCGTATAGCGTTTATCCATCGGATCCATGGGTAAATGATAGATATTGTGTAGGCGTGGTGCTTATACCGTATTTATCTGCGATTGTACCCAATATGCCAGATCGTGGGGTGGTTCGTGATAGTGACAGCTTCATTGATTCTTATATAGTCCCCCTCTCGTGTATTGGGCTGGCAGAGTAACATTATTACAGGGGAGTGATTGCTATGTTTCTCATATTCCTTGCTAATATCACTATGCATGGGCGTAGTCTTGTCTCGCAATGATTGCTAAGTATGCTTGCACTAATTATGATAATGCTAGACTATATAGTTGAGAATAACTTAGGGAATATTCTTGTAGTTCGTTCTAATACCATGCTAATGACTTTCTAGAGTATCTAATTGAGGTGCTTATCATATTTATTATGTGGCTAGATCAGATTAGTTATCCTTGTCACTATTATTATTTCATATATCTTTCATGTGACACTTATCCCTGTATGAAGAGTTAGATATAATGTTCTCAATTATACATGCAATGATAGATGCTCAATCTCATATTCTATTCTGTAATCAATATTGATGATTGCTAATCCCTTCCCAGTGGTAAAAATATAAATAACGATACCTGGAATACTTCCCGGTTAAAATGCTGCACCGGTATTAATCTGTGCGCTTGCAGATCCCATTCATTATTTATTTAGAAGAGCAATTGCATATTTCAATACCGCGTCTCTCATATCATGCTGGGGATGACAACTTGGCTTAAGTGGTGTGAGGGATAGGTTTGGCATTTTTGGCACCGTTACTAGATTTAGAGAACTTAGTCTACTTTTGGTAATGATGTTAAGAATACTCAACACCTGCAAGCACGCCCACACGTGAACCACAGCGCAGGCTCAATAATGCGATGAGGGAAGTCGTGAAAAAGGAAGTCCTCAAACTTTTTCACGCCGGGATTATTTATCCCGTACCACATAGCGACTAGGTTAGTCCCGTCCAAGTGGTTCTGAAAGAAGGAGGAATGACGATAGTTAAGAACGCTAAGAACGAGCTTATCCCTCAGCGTACCGTCACGGGATGGAGAATGTGTATTGATTATAGAAAACTTAACGCGGCAACGAAAAAGGATCATTTCCCATTGCCCTTAATCGATGAGATGTTGGAACGATTGGCGAAACACTCCTATTTCTGTTTCCTCGATGGGTATTCTGGTTGTCACCAAATTCCCATCCATCCCGATGATCAAAGCAAAACTATGTTCACATGCCCATATGGAATGTATGCATACAGAAGAATGTCGTTCGGGTTGTGCAATGCACCCGCCTCATTCCAAAGATGCATGATGTCCATTTTCTCGGAAATGATTGAGGAGATCATGGAAGTTTTCATGGACGACTTTTCGGTCTATGGAAAAACTTTCGATCATTGCCTTGAAAATTTGGACAAAGTTTTGCAAAGATGCCAAGAGAAGGACCTGGTACTTAATTGGGAAAAATGCCACTTTATGGTCCGAGAAGGCATTGTTTTGGGACACTTAGTGTCTGAACGGGGAATCGAGGTAGATAAAGCAAAAATAGAAGTCATAGAACAACTACCTCCCCCTGTGAACGTCAAGGGAATTCACAGCTTTTTAGGCCACGCCGGGTTTTATAGACGATTTGTCAAAGATTTTTCACAAATCACCCGGCCGCTGATAGCCCTTTTAGCAAAAGACGTTCCCTTTGAGTTCACAGATGAGTGCTTATGAGCTTTCGAAACCATAAAGAAGGCACTCATCTCAGTGCCCATTATCCAACCTCCGGATTGGTCGCTACCCTTTGAGATCATGTGTGATGCCAGCGATTATGCTGTTGGGGCGGTCCTTGGCCAAACCAAGGGCAAAAAGCATCACGCGATCGCTTACGCTAGCAAGACTTTGACAGGACCTCAGCTTAACTATGCCACTACTGAAAAAGAGTTCCTCGCTATAGTCTTTGCTATCGATAAGTTTAGATCCTATTTGGTGGGAGAAAAGATAATTGTTTATACGGATCATGCTGCTCTCAAATATTTGCTCACCAAAAAGGATGCTAAACCTCGTCTACTCTGATGGATCTTGTTGTTACAAGAGTTTGATATTGAGATAAAAGATAAGAAAGGAGTAGAAAATACTATTGCAGATCATCTTTCGCGTATGCAAGTCACTAACATGCAGGAACAGGAGATTAACGACTTCCTACGCGACGACATGCTCCTGATGATCAACGACACGAACCCATGGTATGCAAATATTGTTAACTTTATGGTTTCAGGGTACGTACCCCCAGGCGAATCAAAGAAGAAGGTTGCATACGAAAGTCGACGCCACCTGTGGGACGACCCCTACCTATGCCGTGTCTGTGCTGATGGACTGCTACGAAGATGTGTGCCCACCTCAGAGGGTGCACAAATCATCGAGAAGTGTCATGCTTCACCATACGGAGGTCACTATGGAGTATTTCGCACACAGTCCAAGATCTAGATGTGTGGCTTCTACTGGCCTACAATGTATCAAGACACGGAGAAGTTCATCCACAAATGCCGTCAGTGCCAGCTACAAGGCAACATCAGTGCACGCAATGCCATGCCACTTCACTTCAATCTCCAAGTCGAAATTTCTGACGTCTGGGGAATTGACTTTATGGGGCCATTCAAGAAATCAGGCGACTACGAGCACATCCTTGTAGCAGTTGACTACGTATCAAAATGGGTAGAAGCATTACCGTGTCGAGCAGTAGATGCCAAGCATGCAAGAAAGATGTTTCACAAGATCATCTTTCCTCATTTTGGGACAACAAGAATGGTGATAAGTGACGGAGGGTCGCACTTCATTGATAAAGCCTTCAGAACATTTTTGCGAGATTTGGGCACCCGTCACATTGTTGCTACTCCTTATCATCCCCAAACCAGTGGGCAGGCCGAAACTTCCAATAAGCAGATCAAGAACATACTCCAGAAAACGGTGAACGAAATGGGAACGGGCTGGAAAGATAAGCTCCCTGATGCACTCTGGGCATACAGGACAGCTTACAAAACTCCCATCGGAATGTCATCTTATCAGTTGGTCTACGGCAAAAGCTGCCATTTGCCTGTTGAGCTTGAACATAGAGCTCACTAGGCAATCAAGACTTGGAATATGGACATCAAGGCCGCTGGAAGAAACAGGCAAAGACAAGTCGCAGAATTAGAAGAATGGCGAGAAAAAACCTATCACACTGCCAAGCTCTACAAAGAAAGAACAAAAAGATGGCACGATAAAAAGATCTTACATAAAGAATTCAAGATCGGCGACAAAGTCCTGCTCTTCAACTCGAGAGTCAAATTGTTCGGGAAAGGAAAGCTCAGGAGCAAATGGGATGGACCTTACACAGTGATCGAGGTGGCGCCACGGAGGTGTCACAATAAAGGACGACAGTGGCAACATCCATAAGGTAAATGGCCAATGTCTTAAGGTATTTCTCGAACCCGAACCCCATTCCTTTGATGAAATAAATTTAGTTTCTTTTAAAGAATACACCAAAAAAACATGTTTAAAAAAATAATATAATATATATTTTGTTGTTGTATTTGTTTTACTTTAAATAAAGCCTCTTGATTTATCATTTATGTTTTACCCAAAATGCCCTTATGATCTTGTATATCTTGTTTAAAATCTGTTTTGATCATAGCATCTTCTCATCATAAATGCATGATAGTGCAATCTCTTGAGTTTTAGAAAGTTTTATTCAAAATTCAAAAAAATTATTCTCTTTACCATCCCGCCAATATACTGCGAATCAACATTGATCGCCAGTAGGATCACGATTAGGGAAACAAATAACGCGAGCTGCCAAAAAACGGAGGCCGAGTGGTGGCCCTGGGGGTTCGGGCGCACCTGGGTGCGGCCGCACCCCTGGCCCAGCCAATCGGCCCCAATCTTTTTTCGTACCTTCCTCTGATCCCTCCAGTATCGTGTTACCGCCTATGATCAAGTTTGATTCCTTATTTAGGAACGCCCCTATCCTACTGCGACATCACCTAAAAAACATACTGCAAACAACCAGAGAACACCATTACAACACACGAGAGCACTGAATCCCAAGAGCTCGTCGGAACCCTAGCCAACACAATATCTCATAGATCTAGACCTAGAGGAAGAGGAGGAGGAGGAGGAGGAGTAGAGGAGGGCCTAGATCCAGATCCACAAAGAGGAGGGAGGAAAAAGGGAGAGGGAGGCCTCAGATCCAAATCCCTCCCCACCTACCTCGTCGGAGCCGCGTCGTTGTCTCCACCTCCAGATGCATGGAGGTCATGAGAGCGAGGGAGAGAAAGGGCTGGGAGAGAGGGAGTTGCACCACTCACTGGAAGCTACCACCGTCGCGCTCTACTCTGATGGCTTCGAGGGCGCGTGGGTCGCAGCGGGGAGGGAGGGAGAAAAGGAGGGAGGAGCGACTCGCCAATGACGCGACAGGAAGTGCGGATGCATGGTGGGAGCGGCGGGGAGCGGCAGCGAGACGAGAGAAAAGAGTGGGGAGGAAAAGGATGAGTGGATAAGAAGGCATGGAGGAGCAGCCAAATGAGTGGACAGTAATGTCCGGACGGACGGACATCTTACCGATTATATTTGTATATATAATGGCACGAATACGAGTCTACGGGAGAGCCGACCCCTCCGCGCGTGCGACTAGGCGACCGCGCCCCTCCGGCGCCGCCGCCACTACCGACGACCTCGCCCTTCCGGCCTGGCCTTCCTCGCCTCTCAGCCTGGCTTGCTAGCCGCTCGCCTGCTTCGCGTTGTAGGTTAGCGCTCCACCACTCCTGGAGTTCCGTCTCCCCCCTCTTTTTTCAGATCTAGGTTCCAGATCATGGTGAATGGTTCCCCCTCCCGTCGCCGCCCTGGGGCTAACGAAGCCAACATGGATCTGCATGCTAGGGCCTCTGCTAAGCTTCCGTCGGATGAGCTCCTCGACCGCGGTCTAGGGGGATGTGTTTCCCTTGTTGACTCGGAGGACTTCTCCGACAATTCCGACGACGAGGTTCAGGGGCCAACTTCCGTGATCGGGAAGGGCAAGGAGGTAGCCCCCCGCCACGCAGGCATCGACATGCAAGACGCCATCGACACTGCAGGGGGCGCAGGGATTCATGGCGGCCGCTAGGAGGGCGCATCCGCCAGTGTTTCTGGCGTCTTCTACCTCCCCTCGGCAGAGGTCGCCTACGCATCCGGCCAAGGCATTGGGCCCCCCCGGAGAGGGATGGCTTCTTCGAGGTACGTAGTCGCCGTTTCGGGCGCTCACGCTCACCTGTGTGCTCCCCGCGGTGGGTGCCGCCGGAGCTGGAGGGACTCTGCTTTAGGTGCCTCAGGGCCAGCCATGTTCGGCCTGACTGTCGCGTCCGTCCGCGTTGCTACAACTGCTACTTCGAGAAGCACCGCGTGGCTGCATGCCCCCGACCGGTACGTCTCGCCGTCGTTGGGTCCAAGCGGGGCCGCTCCCCCGCTGGGGTGGAAGTGGCCCGCAGGGTGGCCCACCGTCACTCGCCGCCGACTGCTCACTCGCGCCCAGGCTCTACTGACACAGTGGTTGGCAGATCGGCTTCTACTGGACGCTCCACCTCGATTCCAGCTTGCTGCGTCGAATCAACCGCGCGAGACAATGATCCGCATTCGCTGACGCAGCAGCAACAGCCGCCACAGGAAACAGCTCGGTGCGTGGAGGGATTGCAAATGGTATGGCGCCACATCACGGTGTCGCTCATGGTCCCACCGCAGACGGCCTTGGGTGACTTCGATGGCTTGAGGACATCCCTGGTTGTCGTGCCATGAACGGCAGACATTGACGCGGCTGAGGACGAGCTGGGTTCAGCGCTAACTGCATTAGTTGGGGGCAATCGTCCGGAGGTTTGCACGGCTGAGGTGATCTCCCACCTGGTGGCTCGCTTTGGCTTCCAGACGGTGGACTTCGAGGTACGCCGGCATCACCCAGAGGAATTTGTTGTCAGATTCAGGAATCCTGAAGACAGGGATCGTGTTTTGACATCCGGCGCTGGCGGAACCCTGCCGTTGGTTTCGCGCCCTTGGCGCCGGACCTCTCTGGCGTCAGCAGGGCTGTTCAGGTACCGTGTTGTGCTTGCTCTCAGCCGGGTACCGCTTCATGCTTAGAATATTTAGGTTGCACAGGTGGTGTTGGGATCGGCTTGTGCTGACATCCAGACAACGCCAATCCGGGACCGGCCTGAGGATGATGACAGGGAGTTCTTTGTTGTTGCCTGGTGTTGGCACCCTTCCTTCATCCCACCGGAGCGACTCATCTTCATCCCAGAACTGTTACAGCAGGCTGGCCGGGTCGGTGAGGACCAGGCCCTGCGCAGCCTGCGTTACCTTGTCCGGATTCGCGTGGTGGCCTACCAGGACTGGACCACCCCGCCAGGCTCTCCTGTGGTACATAATGATGGGAACAATCCTGATGATGAAGAGGGAGATGAAGGGGAAGGGGATGCTGCGCCTGATGGTGACGTTGATGATGGGCAGATTCAGGATGGCCCGGATGACTACTGGCCGACCCCCAGGAGGGACAGTAGTGGATCGCCGGATAGTAACTACAATAACTATCATCCGACCGGCGACTATCCACTGTCGGACTCCAGCTTGCGGCCGGCGGTGATCCCCTGTGTTCAGGTTGGTGCGATATCCTGCAAGCTCGACAGAGTGCCTCAAGTCCCTGGGGCGCCATGGATTCCTGACTCGACACCACATCTGGAGGAGGGGAGGCTAAGCCACCAGCCTCCCTGCACACCAAGGAAGACCCGGTCTCCGAGGACTCTGATCTGCAAGATGCCCTCGCCTTGGGTGTCGAGGGAAACTTCTGTGGGGAAGCTAGGGCTGGTGGGCCGCTGTCTCGTGATCGACCCACCTCTACTCCAGGGCGGAAGAGGCACGCAGCTCCCTTCTCCACCAACACCGTCCGAGGACTGGTGGGTTGCGTGCGCGGAAATTGAACTCCAGAGAATGCCAACAATGCAGGTCTCAGTCGGTGTGCAGGTGCCGAATGTCTTTGAAGGACCCGTGGCTGACCTTGTTGAAGGGGGGATATCCCCGAGCAGCCAAGGTGCTTTGCCAATGAGTGTTGGGGCTGTGCAGGTGTCTCCGGCTGTGGTCGGGTCGGTGTCCACTCAACCTTCGAGTGCACTTGTCACCACTGCGGCAAACATGCAGGAGCGCATTGAGGACGTAGTGTGCTGCCCTCTTGTTTCACCAATCGTCCGCGCTGGACCTCACCTGCGACGTTCCAAGACGCCCGTCTTGGTTCATTCGCTACGAAGGAGTGGCCGGCTGGCTTCGAAGTCAAGGGCCTCTAATGCCTCTTCTCAAGCGTAGCGAGTGCTGCTTAAAAAGCTTGGCTTCACCATTGCTACAAATGAGGAGGACGCGGAAGTCAGTAACAAGTTCAAGCTGGCATTTGGGGGGAACATGTCTGCGTCCAAGCAGGAATGCTTGCAGCTCCTGCTCAACGGCGGATACAATGTTCTGGAGATGGACTTGAACCTCGATGGCCTCGAGGGGGGAATGGCGTGATAGTCGCCGTCCCAGCTGCTCTGACTCAGGTTACCCAATGTTAACAAACGGAAGCTGCTTAATCTGGAACGTGCGCGGGCTCAATGATCGTGCGCGTCGCAATGTAGTCAGTACACATATTCAACTTCATCGCCCATCCTTGTTGTGCCTTCAGGAGACTAAGCACTCTGATGTACCTGTCGCCTTAGCTTCTGAATGTTTAGGCCATGCTTTTGATTATGTTGTTCTGCCAGCGGTTGGGACTGCTGGTGGTGTTATCCTTGCTTGGCTCAGGAATACCTGGGTTGTAATAGATGTTTGGGTTGGGCGTTTCGCGATTGCGGCAAAGCTGCGTAGGGGGTCCGTGGACTCGAACTCGTGGCGGCTCACAGTCGTCTATGGCCCTTGCAATGACCAAGACCGGGTGCTTTTTCTAGAGGAGCTGAAGGCCTGTAAGGACATGTCCCCGGATCCCTGGCTTTTTTGTGGAGACTTCAATATGATTTACAGGGCAAGGGACAAGAACAACGGCCGTCTTGACAGGAGATGCATGAGATGCTTCTGTGCCTTCCTAGACACAGTGCTACTCCAAGAGGTCGAGTTGAGAAACAGGCGTTTCTCATGGAGTAACGAGCGGGACAACCCGACACTTGTGCTGCTTGATCGGGTGTTCGCCGATGTAGGGTCGTTGGGAGTGTTTCCCAGGCACTCTTTGAAGGCACTGTCCACTGATTGCTCTGATCATTATCCACTGCTGCTGACGCTAAGCGCTTTTGAGGGTGGGAAGAGGCGTTTCAGGTTTGAGTCGGTATGGACGAAATTCCCAGAGTTTCAGGAGGTGGTCAAACGCGCTTGGGCAACCCCGGTGCCTGGGGCAGACCCCTTTCGGGTCCTGGATCAAAAGTTTAGATCGCTGGCCATGGAGCTTAAACGGTGGAGTAATTCCAAGATCGATAGCATCAATCTACAGTTGGCAATGACGAGGGAGGTCATCCTTCGCTTCGATGAAGAACAAGAGCATCGACACCTCGCTCCGTGGGAAGCTATTCTTCACTGTGCACTCAAGATGAAGGTGCTTGGCCTTGCCTCCTTAGTGCGTACCATTGCGAGGCAGCGTGCGCGGGTGCGGTTTCTGAAAGAAGGTGATGCCAACACTAAATTCTACCACTTGCAGGCCTGTCACAGGACAAAGAAAGGCAGAATTGAGTCGCTACATGTTGAGGGTACCTAGCTGGTAATTGATGTAGCCATGGTAGAGGTCCTCTATGACCATTATAACGCTTTGCTGGGCACCAACTTTGCCCGCTCTAGAAGGCTCAATTTGCATGTCATTGGCATGCCCTCCTTGGACCTTGCATGCTTGGAGTCCCTGTTCTCGGAGGAGGAGGTGTGGTCGGTCATCCAAGAGCTACCCAATGAGAAAGCCCCTGGGCCGGATGGGTTCACATGACTCTTTTACAAGGTGGCTTGGCCAACGATCAAAGGGGACATCATGAATGCTTTCAATGCCTTCTGGGCTCAAGATGTACGCAGTTTGCACCATGTCAATGAGGCCTTCCTGGTGTTGCTTAAGAAAAAAGAGGCACCCCAGGAGATTAAAGACTTCTGGTCGATAAGTTTAGTACACAGCTTTGGGAAGCTAGTCACTAAATGCATGGCGGCCAGGTTGGCACCGGTTCTTGACAGATTGGTCTTGAGGAACCAAAGCGCATTCATTCGGGGGAGAAGCATTTATGATAATTTCAATGAGGTGAGATTGGCTTGCTAGGAGATTTACAGACGGCGGCAGTCTTGTGTTTTGCTCAAGGTGGACATTGCAAAAGCCTTTGATTCGGTTGCTTGGGTTTTTTTGTAGAAGTTTTACAGCATGCAGGGTTCGGTCGACGTTGGTGCAATTGGGTGTCAAATGTGCTGTCCTCTTCGAGCACAAAGATACTCCTCAATGGCAGGCCAGGATGTCGAATCTATCATGCGAGGGGGCTCCGGCAGGGTGACCCCCTTTCGCCAATGTTCTTTGTCTTGGTCATGGATGTGCTCAACCGTCTACTAGGTTGGTTGGAGCGGCAAGGTCTGTTGGAGCCCGTGGCAGGTCTAATGGGTCACCGTATTAGCCTATATGCTGATGACCTAGTGATATTTGTGAGACCAGAGAGGCAAAGCTTGACAGCAGTTAAAGCAGTGCTCCATATCTTTGGTCTCACCACCGGTCTGGTGGCAAACCTGGAGAAGGGTGCTGCGACGCCTATCAACTGCAATGAAGAGGAGTTGAGTTTGGTCCAATCCACTCTAAACTGCTTGCAAGTCCAGTTCCCCTGCAGATATCTAGGGATCCCGCTGTCCGTCTTTCGGCTGAAGCGCTCCGAAGAGCAGCCACTCATTGATAAGGTCACTGCCCGGATCCCGGGATGGAAAGGTGGACTGCTCAATACGGCTGGTCGTACAGCTCTCAGTAAGGCGACTCTGTCTGCCATTCTGGTGCACACCGCCATTGCTGTTTGCCTATCTCCTTGGGCAATTGCCACGATCGACAGGCTTCGGCGGGCTTTCATCTGGTCTGGAAGAGATGAGGTGGGTGGTGGCCAATGCAAGGTGGCATGGGCGGTGGTCACAAGGCCGAAGGAGCTAGGCGGTCTAGGGGTCTCCGACCTCTGGTGCGCCGGTGTGGCTTTGCGTGCGCGTTGGGTCTGGCAAGACCGCTCCAATGGGAGACCACCGTGCATGACCAAACGGCACGTGCTACATGTTGACGGTCCTTAAGTGTCAAATATAATTAGCAAATAAACAAATAAAAGGATTCAAATGCAACCGACACCCAGACTTAGGGTTTTATCAGACAGAATTCCACGAGTTTTGGTGTTTGTCTATTTCTGTAGAGGGTTATCAGGAAATATGGAAGAAAAGGCCCACACGTCGGGTTTACATAGAGATATTAACGTGCCGCGCAATTATCCAACATCTAGAAGAGTCCAGAAGCCACTAGAACGAATGGGAGACCGAACGGGCTCAGGGGCAGGGCGCCCGCCCTCCCACCTTAGGCGCCCGCCCTGGCCTCGGGGCCAATCACAGCCAACTTCGTGGATCATTCTCCACCGACCTAAAGGATCAAGGAAAACCGTGTGATTAATGTCGGTTTGATCCGACGGCCCATATTCACTTAGAAGGACCATATAACCAGACCCCCTGGCCCCTGGAGGAGAGGACCTCTAAACCCTAATTCATTATTCATCTTGGGAGAAGAAGCCTCTGATCAAGCCCTAGAGCCACCACATCAATTAGATCTCTAGTTTAGCATAGCTACATAGGATTAGAACTATAAGGAGTCAATCTTCGATTGGTTTTCGGATCTGTCAAGAGGATTCTTGGTAATTCTTCTATTGTTCTTCAATTGTTCATCTTTGTTTTTCAATATTATGAATATGACTTTGTTCTACTTCAATATATTGATTATGACTTTGCTCTACTTGTTTATATTTGCAATTATATTGTTCTTAGTTTATCATTATATGCTTGGCTTACTTAGATTGGAATTATATACATGTTTAGGATCGTATAGCATTTATCCATGTGTACAGTGGGTAAATGATAAGTATTGTGTAGGCGTGGTGCCTATACCGTATTTATCTGCGATTGTACCCTATATGCCAGATCGCGGGGTAATTCGTGGTAGTGACAGCTCCATTGATTCTTATATAGTCACCCTCTCGTGCATAGGGCTGGCAGAGCAACATTATTTCAAGGGAGTGATTGCTATGTTTCTCATATTCCTTGATAATATCACTATGCATGGGCGTAGTCCGCTCTCGCAATGATTGCCAAGTATAATTGCACTAACTATGATACACTAGACTTTATAGTTAAGAATAACTTAGGAAATATTCTTGTAGTTCGTCCTAATTCCATGCTAATGACTTGCTAGAATATCTATTGAGGTGCTTATCATTATTATATGTGGCTAAGTTATGCTGATCAGATTAATTATCTTTGTCACCGTTCATACTTTATCTATCTTTTATGTGACACTTATCCCTGTATGAAAGAGATAGGTAAATGATCTCAATTATAAATGCAATGATAGATACCCAATTCTATATTCCATTCTATAATCAACATTGATGTTTAGCAATCCCTTCCCAGTGGTAAAAATATAAATAACGATACCTGGAATACTTCCCGGTTAAAATGCTACATCGGTATTAATCTGTGCGCTTGCAGATCCCATTTATTATTTATTTAGAAGAGCAATTGCATATTTCAATACCGCGTCTCTCATGTCATGCTGGGGATGACAACTTGGCTTAAGTGGCATGAGGGATAGGTTTGGCATTTTTGGCGCCGTTATCAGAATTAGAAAACTAAGTCTACTTTTGGTAGTGATGTTAAGAATGCCCAACAAGTTTGTTGACGGTCCTTAAGTATCAAATATAATCTGCAAATAAACAAAGAAAGGGATTCAAATACAACCGACACCCAAACTTAGGGTTTTATCTGACAGAATTCCACGAGTTTTGGTGTTTGTCTATTTCTGCAGGGGGTTATCAGGAAATATGGAAGAAAGGCCCACACGTCAGGTTTACATAGAGATATTAACGTGCCGCGCAATTATCCTACATCTAGAAGAGTCTAGAAGCCACGGGAACGAACGGGAGATCGGACGGGCTCGGGGGCAGGGCACCCGCCCTCCCCCCTTGGGCGCCCGCCCTAGCCTCAGGGCCAATCACAGCCAACTTCGCGGATCATGCTCCACCGACCTAAAGGATCAAGGAAAACCGTGCGATTAATGTCGGTTCGATCCGACGGCCCATATTCACTTGGAAGGACTATATATCCAGACCCCCTGGCCCCTGGAGGAGAGGACCTCCAAACCCTAATTCATTATTCATCTTGGGAGAAGAAGCCTCTGATCAAGCCCTAGAGCCACCACATCAATTAGATCTCTAGTTTAGCATAGCTACATAGGATTAGAACTAGAAGGAGTCGATCTTCGATTGGTTTTCGGATCTGTCAAGAGGATTCTTGGTAATTCCTCTATTGTTCTTCAATTGTTCATCTTTGTTCTTCAATATTATGAATATGACTTTGTTCTACTTCAATATATTGATTATGACTTTGCTCTTTTTGTTTATATTTGCAATTATATTGTTCTTAGTTTATCATAATTATATGCTTGGCTTAGTTAAATTGGAATTATATACATGTTTAGGATCGTATAGCATTTATCTATGTGTACAATGGGTAAATGATAAGTATTGTGTAGGCGTGGTGCCTATACCGTATTTATCTGCGATTGTACCTTATATGCCAGATCGCGGGGTAGTTCGTGGTAGTGACAGCTCCATTGATTCTTATGTAGTCCCCCTCTCGTGTATAGGGCTGGCAGAGCAACATTATTACAGGGGAGTGATTGCTATGTTTCTTATATTCCTTGATAATATCACTATGCATGAGCGTAGTCCTGTCTCGCAATGATTGCCTAGTATAATTGCACTAACTATGACACGCTAGACTTTATAGTTAAGAATAACTTAGAAAATATTCTTGTAGTTCGTCCTAATTCCATGCTAATGACTTGCTAGAATATCTATTGAGGTGCTTATCATTATTATATGTGGCTAAGTTATGCTGATCAGATTAATTATCTTTGACACTATTCATACTTTATCTATCTTTTATGTGACACTTATCCCTGTATGAAAGAGATAGATAAATGATCTCAATTATACTTGCAATGATAGATACTCAATTCTATATTCCATTCTATAATCAACATTGATGTTTAGCAATCCCTTCCCTGTGGTAAAAAGTATAAATAATGATACCTGGAATACTACTTTCCGGTTAAAATGCTACATCGGTATTTATCTGTGCGCTTGCAGATCCCATTTATTATTTATTTAGAAGAGCAATTGCAAATTTCAATACCGCGTCTCTCATGTCATGCTGGGGATGACAACTTGGCTTAAGTGGCATGAGGGATAGGTTTGGCATTTTTGGCGCCGTTATCAGAATTAGAAAACTAAGTCTACTTTTGGTAGTGACGTTAAAAATGCCCAACACTACACCTGTTCCAAGCAGCCACTATCTGTTCCCTTGGAGAGGGTAGGTCCATTTTCTTCTGGACCGACGCTTGGCTGCATGGCCAGAGGATCGAATCGTTTGCGCCCCTAGTGGTCGCTGCAGTGAAGAAAAGGAAGCTCAGTACCTCAGTTGCTGAAGCATTGCCTGGACATGCCTAGGTTCGACACCTGGAGGGCGCTTTCACTCAACGCTTCCTCATCCAGTTTGGCCTACTCTGCGACAAGTTGGAGGAGATGCAGCTGGTGGACAGTCCAGACATCTAGAGGCTCTCGGCAAACGGGCAGTACACGACTGCGAGTGCCTATGGCGCCATGTTTCTAGGATCCTCGCCGGTCCTTGGTGCTAAGGAGCTTTGGAAGACAGCCGCGCCGGCCCAGGTTCGTTTCTTCTTTTTGCTTTGCCTTCATGATCGATGCTGGACAGGGAACAGGAGGTTCAGACATGGGCTGCAGCAATCCGATGAATGCGTTATGTGCGACCAGGCTCCGGAAACTTTGGATCACATATTGCTTGGCTGCAGCTTCAGTCGACAAGTGTGGTTCATTTGGCTGTCTAAGCTGCAGCTGCAGGATGTGGTCGTCGTTGCGGAAGAAAGGGTACTGCATTGGTGGATCAGGAGCCGCAAGCTGGTGCCTAAAACGTTGCGGAGGGGTTTCGACACCCTGGTCTTCTTGATTGGCTGGTTGCTTTGGAAGGAAAGGAATGCTAGAACCTTCGATAGAGTGGCGTCGCTCCCGACCAAGCTCTTCGAGGCCATGTTGTTTGAGGCGCGGGCTTGGGAGTCGGCCGGTTACAGTCAACTGGGTGTTTTGCTTGCCAGGCTTTAGCGTGCCGCCTCCGGTTGCTTCTTTTCGGTAGCCTGTAGTTCCTTGTTTTGCTTGGTGGTGGTGGTCGGTCTTTTTGGGATACGTTCTGGTAACCGGTTGTTACTATTGCGTGTCCGGTTTGTAAAGTCCTGCAAGAACTTTGTTTCACCTTTATTCTGCTTAATGAAAATTGGAAAACACGCAACGGCGTGGTCTCGAAAAAAAATAATGGCACGAATACTAAACCTAGTTTTTGGCTAAAAACTCAAAGCTGTTCCACTATTGCATTTCCCATGCTAGCTCTTTCGTCATAGTTGCCAAACACATGGTGAGTCCTAATTATAGATGATTATATAGTTTATCACTGCCTATCATACAGTGTTCTAAATAGCTAGAGATCGTGTTTAGCGGCAGCCCCTCCAAACCACTATAGCGGTTAATGGCCTGTGTTCTTAAAGCACAAGTAAAATGGACCGTCCCGGCCTGACGGAACACCGGGCTGCATGAACAAATCGAGAAAGTATAACAGCCTGCGTATAGCCGGCGGCGAGTGCGTAGTCAGGGGTTTTTCATATATAGGACATCTTTCTCCTAGCAAATTCTGAGGTCATCCTCGGTGGGGATTTTATGACTCACTTTTCAACACATCCATATTTTAAAAACAGTATAGAAGAGTTTTATCCCTATGAAACTCTCTCTACCCATAAAACTCTTATCACCTTTCTTTTTATTAATACAGTGTCACATCAATATATTTAATATTCATGAAACTATGATAAAATCAATAGTACAGAAAAGCTTAACGCTGGCGGTGGAATTTAATTTTTACAGGCGTTTTCAATTAAAGAACGCCTGTAAAAAGAAATTGGCGGGCCCAACTCAAAAACCGCCAGTGAAAATCAATTTTCACAGGCGGTTTTCTTAACAAAACCGCCTGTTGAAATTATGTATTTCTACAGGCGGTTCTCCTAAGAAACCGTATGTAAAAATCATATTTCTACGGTGCTTGAAATTGAATTTTTTGAGTTTTTCAAATGACCTCGTTTGAAAAAAACCATCAAAATGAAAGTTGTAGATCTCGAAAAGTTATGAAACTTTGTAGTTGATAATTTTTTCATTTGAAATCATCTTGTCATCGAAAACTACGTTTGAATTTCTCAAATTTGAAATTCAAATTTTGTAAATGGCCTCAGATGGAGAAACTTCCAATATAAAAGTTGTAGATCTTGAAAAGTTATGAAACTTTGTATTTGACAATCCGTTTGGGACCTCAAATAATCAATATATGCTCGGTTTAGCTAAATTCTAATATAGACACAACTGAGTGATAGGTGGAGTGGTAGAGAAGGCTACGCGTAAGGACGAGGTCTCAGGTTCGAATCTCACCGGCCGCGAAGCGCGCAATTTTACGCGAAACCACCTGTATAGTACCTCTGTGTACTAGTGAATATCATTGAGACTGGCCTGATGGTATGTACTGCAGCTATTAAATACTTGCACTTATACAGTGGAGTACCTTTTAGCCATCTCACTATATGAGCCACGTTAAGTGACATGGCAGGTTGATTTAGGCATTTAGCCGGCAGTCGGCGGGCTTATTAGCCATGCTCTTATAGCGCTAAGAAATTCTATACACTAATAGTTGGAATTATCTGAAAACTAGCAAATATGCACGTGTGCGACACGCACGTGTGTATCAAAAACACCATTGCACAATTAATATTATGTTAGAAAGACTAAATCAATTCCATGAAATTCCATTTCTTATTTCTCAATGTATATATCAATAAAAGCGACAATACAATAAATATTGTCTAGAAGTTGGATAAAAATATGTGTCTATATATATGAGCAAAGAACATTAGCAAATCTATCCTTTACCCTTATTCCTATACTTTCCGTCAGTGACTCATTTCACTGTTCATGCCAAACAGTGCATACACTCCATGCCCATGAACAGTGCCATGCCATGCACATGAACAGTGAACAGCACACACATGAACAGTGTATCATGTCCATGAACAGTACCCATCCTTATCTATTCCAAACAATTTCTTTTCGTTCCATTACATTAAATCTTTGAACGCATCAATGGAGCATTAAATATAAATAAAAAAAATAACTAATTGCACAGTTCACATAAAATTTACGGAATTTTTTTTAACCCAATTAGTCTATAATTAGACATAATTACCAAATAAAATAAAATGCTACAGTACAAAAATTCAAAAGTTTTCGCCAACTAAACATGGCCTAATTCCTGTTGTTTGATGTATCCTGCTCGCTCAGTACAATATTATTACTATTATATACCTTTGTTTAATAGAGATCTAATCAAATAAGAACTCCCCTCTAATATACCTATAGGTACTCTGGAGAATATATTTAGTTTAGAATTGCCAAATATTTGTCCTCATATCAAGATCATTTGTTTTGTCAGTCTACTTTTTGCGTGCAGTTAATTTAAAATTCTAATATATATAATTATTCCACTGTTTTTAATCAATACACCCTGGCCCGCGCAACTGCAGCGGGGGTTTGGGCTAGTTAGAACTAACCTTCACCTAGTCATGCTTTATTAATTTGATGACAAAGTGATCGATCGATATATGACTCGATAAATTCATTTTGTAGTTACATGTACCAAGATTCATGAAAACACAATGCTTTTCATAAACAATTGTGACTCGTAGACGGTCTAGGAAATTATCGTCAACGATTAGGATCAACTGGGCGGTTTGTGGTCTCTTTGATCATTATTATGAACATTAACCGCAACTGTTAGTCGAGAGTGTGGTAGTCTCCGTAGAAAGATAGGTTTGTGTCAGTCGAGCAGCGGCGAGGCGGCAAAAGGCAAGTAGTAGCAGGAGGTGAAGGCGGGCACCTCATGGTCCCCAGACGTGGTGTCGAGCGCGTCCGCATAGGCCGCCGCACAGCGAGCTGCTGGCAGCGAGCGACTTGTGCACGGGGCTTGCGGCATCGAGGGCGCCGACAAGAGCCAAGTACGGACAGCCTACGTGCATACTATAGTTGGGGCTGTTCGGGTATCAATTTGATTTATTTGAGGGATTTTCTATTTTCTTATCCTATTTGTTAATTTAAATTAAGTTTTTCTTAGTATATTTGTTAATTTAAATTAGATTTTTCTTAGTCTATTTGTTAATTTAAATTAGCTGTTTTTCTACCAGAAGGCACGATACAGATTTTTGGTCCGTGATGTATTTTTTATTAGTATAAGTCTACTTGCTTATATTTATTAAATTAGAATTTTTTGTACAAGTAAGTACAATCCGGATCTAGATTTGATCTATTATTATCTCTTTTTTTGTCCAGTTTAGATCAAATATGTTATTTTTTCCCTCCTTGAATACGGTGATGAGCTCGGCGTCGGGCGATCTTGGGGGCGACGCCGTCAAGGGCTCTCATGAGGTGGCTTTTTATGGAGGAGAGAGGCACCGGATGCCATTGAAAGAGAGCGCGACGGCTGATCAAAAGGCGGCGGCGATGGGGAGTTGGGGACGAGATAAATGTGATTAGGATGAGCCGTCAGCCGCTGGCGTCGCGCCGTCATCGAGCCGAGTTTGATCAAAACGCAAGCCCGCCGCGTAATTTTTTGTCCAAGATTAGTTCTACCACATAAACGATTCTGTTGGGAGTATATAGAGAGAGTTACATGAGACGACACCAGATGCTACATGAGACGTACATGACATAGAGTCGTACGTGAGATCGAGTCCTACGTGAGATGATGTGAGATTGAGTCTTAGGTTGAGAGAAGTCGTACATGAGATAGAGTCGTACGTGAGATCGAGTCCTACGTGAGATGACGTGAGATTGAGTCTTAGGTTGAGAGGAGTCTTACATCTTATATGTAAGATCTTAGATAACGGAGGGCTCATATAGCATGTCGCTTAAATCGAACGGTTATTATGGAGGGAGAGTCCTCTTAAAAAAACTCGCTTTTTTATAGTGTGATGATGATGATGATGATGAGATGAGATGATGATATATAGCCGTTAAGTGGGCCTGATTATTGCGGCAGCTAAAACATGGGCCATAAAAGAAAAGCTAAACAAGTAGTTGCCCTGCATTCAGTTTGACGTGCAATGCAACGTTCTGGGCTGGCAATGCGAAGCCCATTCCTGTGAAGCTGTGACCCTATCTGGTACGGTACTGTAAATTATCACCTTAATCATCGTTAACCTAGACTAGATAGGGTTACCAACGCAAGCACGCAGCCGCCATTATTGTGACCACCGACACCGTAACCTCTAGCGGCTAGCTAGTGCAACCATTGCATAGACGATAATGCTAGGGCGTATTATTCCTCTTCGTCGCTTTGACATGCTGATGAGCCTACGGCCAATCATCAGTCGATATTTTGCCCCAACATGCAGCCACCGGAGGCTGCTCTCGGATTCGCCGGCGGCCACAGCCGCCGCCAAAGACAGGCGCTGGGTGATGCTGAGCAGCTATGGCCGCCACCGCCTCCCCGACGACAACTCATCATTCGTTGCCGACGACGGCGGCAATACCGTCGCCGAGTCTCGCACCTCCAAAGGCCGACGCGTGCGCGTCTCCTTCAGATGCGCCGCGCCGCCGTCGAGCTCCTACCTCTACTACGACTTTCCTGACAGTGACAGCGCGTGTGTCGGGGAGATCGACGACAGCATCAGTGTCGTCTCTGCCCACGGGGAGCTCCTCCTCCTGGAGATGATGTATCACCCTCGATCTGGTAGTTTTGGGGAGGAATACTTCATCTACAGACCGGCAGGCGCTCGCCGGCCGCCGTCGCTGTCTCTACTCCCGGTTCCAGACTTTCCGACCAAGCCTGACAGCGTTCCTGCATCCTACTTTGACTCTCCCATCCAACGCCCAAGGCTGGGCTCTGGGAGCGTCGTAGGTCTGCTGCGACGAGGCGAGAACGACCTGCTCGTGGTCCACGTCGACATGTGGTATGATAGTGATGCGAGGTGCGAAATGGCCGTGTTCTGTGTGCTCCGCCCCGGCATGCGCCGGTGGGAGCACATGAAGCCAGTGCCTGTTTTTCATGGACTGTACTTCGCGTCACCCCAAAACGTCATCAGCGTCGGTGACCAGTTCCTATGCTGCATTTGGTACGGCAGCGGCTTCTTGCTGAAAATTAGCACTACATTTAGATGCTAATTAGAAAACTAATTACATAAGTATTGACTAATTGATGAAAGAAATCTTTAATCCTAATTAGCCTAATGTCTACGGTACATTATATATATATATATATATATATATTTATATGACAATAATTTATTTTATGTTTTGATATATGAAATAAGCTACGAAAGATATATGTGTTGATATATTTCTATTTTATAATTTATTTTATGTAAATAAATTAATATTGGTAATAATATGACAATTAATGCTCTATTAAATCCTGTGTTGCAACGGAGGAAAAGGGTTATCAAACATCAAACTCCAACAAATATTAATTGGCATAGCAGATGTAGTATGGGCTAGCATGATGCCGATTAGAAGGATCTATCAGATGTCAACTAATTCAAAACTAATTGCATATGCAATGATTAATTGGTGAGAAAAATCTATTAAAATCCTAATCTGTATATGATTAGCTTAACATGATGACTTTGGCATCCATAATTTAAGACAATGACGGCAATAATTTGACAATGTTTTGGTCAAAATAAAATAATTTGACAATGTGCCATTGGAGAGACTAGATTTGTCAGCATAATAAACATGAAATAAGAGAATTCAAATCGGCAAAGAGTAACCATTAATGGAATAACAAGCTGCAAATTATAACAAGCTGCAAATTAATATTCCAAAAGAAAATGCATGGCAGTGCCTACTACACCGGATCCTTTTCTATTTTTGGTAGTAAATCATTAAATTTTTGCCGGTATATGAAGGTGTGTTCTCGATGGGTCGGTCCAGGTCCATGGCAGTGCTGCCAGCAGCACCTTCCTCCTCATGTCGACCTGGATCATCCATGTGTTTTGGTCCCCGCGGTGGCTCCTGCCGACCTTGAAGCAGACGACGTCAGGGTTGTCCAAGCTCACGACGGGGGACTCCAGGTGCACGTGTGGGAGACCTTCATATCCCGGCATCGCCCAGAGCTCCTCGCAGTCGAGCACGCCGTCCTTCACCCACGCCATCGGCTCATCCATCGTCAGGGTCAGTGTCCATGTTGTCACCGTGAAGGCAAAGCTGGAGCGCGCGCACGAGGTCCTCCCATGGCGACCGCAGCAGCAGCGGGGCTCGATGGCGACAAACCGCACAGCGCCAGGGCCAGCAGCTCCCATGCTCTTGGAATCACTCAGGGGAGGCAGGTCATTGGTGTAGTAGTTTGGATCGAAGTACACAGGCAGACATACATGCCGCAGCTTAGGGCTCGCCGCTTCCGCCATGTCGCACACGACGAGACCTCTATCGAACCAGAGCCAGCACAGGAACCTGTCAACCACAGGGATGGTCATGTCCGGGCCTGACAACAACCCCATCAGCTCAACGCCTTCTTCATGAACGATGGGGACTGCAGTCTTGTGCTCCCACTCGCTCCTCCCGACATGAAGAACACAGAGGTTGGCAAGGTCCGGTCGGTCGTCGTGGTGTCCGATGTCAAGCTGAGCCACCAGGAGGTCGTTCTCTCCTCGTCGCAGGACGCCGGTGTCCTCGTTGAACAGCAAGCGGGGTTGGTCGGCGTACTTCCTGGGAAAGCTCAATTCCGGGAGTAGAGTCAGCGACGGCGGTCTCGTGCCGGTGCCTGCCCTGTACATGAAATGATCGAACGTGGGTGACATACGGCGGCCGTCACGCCGCCGCCGCGTCATTCGCAAGAGGATGGAGTCGCCGTGGGCTGTGATGGCAGCAACTTCAAGGATGTTCTCTTTATTCTCTTCATTGGGCACTGTACTCGCGTAATGGTAGCGGAGGAAGGAGATCGCCGGCGGCGGCGCGAGGCGGAAGGAGACGTGCAAGTGGTGCTGCCCCGTGGAGGTAAGAGACTTTGCCAGGGTTTCGTTGTGGGCTGCCATGGAGTTGACGTCCCTGATGACCCTGTGGCAGCCACCGGAATTCAGCAGAACCCAGCTTAATTGGATCTTTGGCGGAGGTGGAAGACGGAGAATCATCATCAGATGGCTCCCTCGGCTGTCCCAAACTTGGGACGAGATCGAGATGGATCGCCCGCCGCCGTAGGCCGAGGGAACCACAACCACAACCACCGCGTGTGAAGAGGCGCCTGGATCCATGGAGGCCACCCACCAGAGCAAGTCGTGTCACAAGATTCATACTGGCTAGGAATCACGAATGGCGGATTGGCGGCTGCCTTCCAACGAGGTGAACCCTAGCCCTAGATTCATACTGGTTAGTTGGGCTGGAGAAGCCACGACCAAAACTGTGCCAGGCCGGCCCGGCAAAATTTGAAGGAAATCGTCAAGCAGTGTACGCTGGTCAGGCCAAGTTTCTGATTTCTTTCTCTCTTTTTTTTTTCGAACTAGGTTAATGCCCGTGCGTTGCTACGGGTTCTAAAAATTAGAATAAAGCAATGCAATTAAAAAGCTTTTACATGTTAAGTATCTTTGTCTGATGAATGCCACAACCAAGCAAACTATTCAGTGACTTATATGATCTATGATGGTACACAATTCAATATCAGTTCTGTAAAGCTAGTATTATCACTAAACATTGACCATTACCATGTGGTCAAGCCTTCGACTGTACAAGTGGACCAAGCATGTGGCAGAACCACTAAACTACTCCAGCTTATCCTAATTCAATATAATCAAATCAAAGCTGTAATCATGGGAACTAATCTGGTCCATCAATCCATCACAATATTTATTATCAAAGGCACGATAGTAACAATAATAAAGGTGACTCCTCTAGTACATGCCGGAAAGAAAGATTGGTTACTGGATCCTGCAGAGCTGACCTCAGTAATGTTCCATAAACATACTTAAATAGGACTGCAAACATATACAAATAAAAATAATTATAGATAATACCCTCTGTGAAAGGAATAGGGCTAAGAAATTACTTAGTTCCTTACCAAAGTGAAGAAATTTATCACAATAAAATCTCCACTAATGTTTGGGTCATTTCCAAGAACTTCTTCCACAAAAGATAATCATTGTTTTCTGTGTTCCTTCTGAATGGCCTTTTTCCACATTGAAAAGGACTCATGCTCATGACTTGATTGAATAGAATCTGCTAAGAAAGATGATTGCGTGAATATCTTTTTTTTTTTTCAGGAAATAACTGAACCACATGTCATCTGAATAGTCTCCTGGCAGTGGCACTTGAGATATTCTCTACCTGTTCGGTGGCGAGGACAGGCAGGCTTGACAAAGGCATGTAACATTGCTGGCCGCTAGATGTGCTGGCAAACTCACCAAGTTCATTACATTATGGCCAATGAAATAAACTGAAGTATGAAAACTGTTCCCCTTTAGCAAGCCTTCTTATCCAGTGCATTGAATAAGCGATGAACACCACAGTATACTCCTATTAGTTACACGAAAAAGTTGTAGCAAGCACTTACATAATGAATGCGGAAGGAATCAAATTGAAAGCACAGCCCTTCCAGCCTCCGAGCCTGTTGAGCTTGTGCACCTTAAAGAACTCTTATTAGATCATAGTTGAGGTAGCTTCAATCTTAAATCATCTACAAAAAATGAATACCTGAAATACCAGGTTTGGATCGAGCGCCAAGTCAAAAATCATGATCCAAACAAGCAGTAAGAACTACAAAAATATCAATACAAAAAGATTTACAATTCATATGGTCGCAGAAAAAGACGCACAAAAATCTCCATAGCTCAGTCAAATCAAATAAGTAATAGAACAGGTCCCAAATGAGCCACAAGAGGGCTTGCCCAACACTTGCTAGCTGAAAATGATCAAGTATAAAAAACAACATGTTACTGACAACAGGGGCGTGGTGGATGCGGAGCCTGGGTTTGTTTTCTTTTTTTGAGGGATCAAACCATGGCTGCTCGGGCGTGGTGTGGGGCTGGTACGGGAACGGGAGCGAGCGCGTGGGCGATGCCGGGCGGGCATGCAAGCCAGCTAGGGATCGCCTCGCCTGTGAACAATTATTTTCGACATGTTTTAGAGGTAACTGCTCGTACATTGCAACGAGAATAAAAATAATGTATGACCACCTCAGTAGGCCGACATCATGTTTTAAGGGTGACATATTTATATGATGCTACTAAAGAATCATCTTAACCATTCATGATTATCGATCATGATTCCAATGCCCTTACAAGGGTGATACGAGCATTTTCCCATGGACTGAACATTCAGACAGTACTAATTGATCTATCACTGCATACTGCTAAATCTTTTTTACACAATGCAAAAAATTTTGACCATTTTAGGATCCTACATTTAGGGAAGTTTGCATCAATCAAAATTCAGAACGAACCATAAGATGCAACATGAAAATTCAGAGATGCGGCAAAACCCTAACGAATTCCAACTCCTAGGTGGTTTGCAAAGCAAAACAATGCAATTCGGGTAGGCTCGAACATACTACTCCTTGTACTATGACCTCAGATACACCTTTGAATATTCTGAAAGTTAACAGACAACTTTCAACACCAAAAAGATGCATTTGAGTAGAGGCTGGGATTCAGGGATGTAGGCAAATTATTAATTTGGAGAATAATGGGTTATGATATCACCAAATACATAATTCAGGATTAGAGTAGAGATATGTGACTGTATATATAACTCCTTGAAAAATCACATGTGGCTGCTAGGCACCTATTACCTGAAAATAGTGAGATCGTTCTGACTCCTTGAAAAATCTCATGTGGCTGCTAGGCACCTATTGCCATATACTGTACAGGAAATGTGGCATGAGACAAAGAAGAGAAAAAATATAGCATTAGTGCATTGTTTGTCAACACTAAAGTATCTATATGTAACTACAATAAAAATGTGGTAGTACCTGAACTGTTCGTCAGTCATCACCCAAGAGCCAGCAGAGATAACTGAGATTAATCAGAATGATCACCAAGATTAATCAGAATTGAGAGACTGGAAGTCTGGGAGGCATAAGGACTGCAAACAATAAGAATGTATTGTATATAAGCAAACATTCAAATCTGAAAATGTAGGAAAACAGAGTATGCTATTCAGTGTGAGGACTTCAGAAACAATAATGTTTTGTTCCTTTTATGCCACTGGTTACCTAAGGCCAGGTGTTTAACTAAAAGATTATTACTGATTATTATTCATTAGTTCAGCATGAGTATATTGCAAATAAATTGTCTTACGTAGACTGATAGAAATTAGTTCGGCATTCAAGTTCCAGGACATGTAAGAAATACATTTTTCAGATATTGTTTGGCTGCACAGAAAATCAAGATGCCAGTGCTGCATTACTGATTCTACCTTGATGGCATGAATGTTTGTTTCTGGACGTTCAATCCCAACTCCGGAGTGCTCGAGCTCGACTCAAACCAAGGATCTGAAGATTAATTAAAGGAAACACAAAAAGAATTAATTTCAGAAATTACCTCATCTATGAATATGACATCTTAGTATATCACCTCGTCAATGAAGTATTACTTGATTGGCGGCAGTGATATGAGCTATCTAAGTATCCATGAGTATCCGACCTTGGGAGATGCAAGCCAGGAACGATGCAAGGCATGGGAGGACGCAGTCATATGAGCAGGTTCCAATAGCACCTCGTTCACACAGGAACATGATTAAACAAATTTGCATGATCTTAAATATGCATTGATCATCTTATAATAGTGTTTCTCATGCTTATCCGATTAACATGAAATCATTCGCTAAGTAAGAAAATTAAAGAAAAAAAAAGTCTATCATCCATAATAGGATGAAATCATAAACCACACCTAATAAAGCAGCTGCAGTCGGCTTGACTTTTAGCATGGCATCATTGAGGGCCTCTTCGCACTCTGCCTCCGGGTGTCCGGCGGTAGGCATTGATGGCCTGGCTGTTGGATGAGGACGACGAAAACAAATCATTGGACCTCTAAATGTCAACTCCCTTAAACTCTGAACCTCGGAATGTTGTACTATCTAAATTGAGGTCTTGAACAGGGAGGTTACCTGGGAAACTGCATGACCAGAAGAGATCTTGCTAACAGGAAGAGAATGGAGGGGAGAACAGAGGGGAACTCACGAGGTGTTGGGGCCACGACAGTCTGGGACACCGATCTCCAAAGATGAGGCGATTCACCTAGGAACCGCCGGGGCTGGGGCAAGGGAGCCGACTGGGACCTTGCCTCTCGCTGTTGATCGTGGAAGGCGTCTCCCCGCCGTGGTCGAGGTGGAAGACCACGGGCGCCGCCTCCACCTCTTCGCTGCTCGATGACGACTTCCAGACGGCATCTCGGTCGTAGATCCAGTGGAGGTACCATGGGTAGGTGTGGCCAGGTCGTTGTCATCCATAGGCGGCAGCTGGCCTAGGGCTCCCACGGCGGGAGGCGCGACGTCGGTGGCCGGCCGCAGGAGGGAGATGGAGGACAGCGAGAGGGGATGCGGCGTGGGAGAGGGGATGCGGCGTGGGAGTTTAGCTGGAGGCCACGACGGTTGCGTGTGGGGGGAGGGCGATGGGTCGCGAGAGGGGGGGCGATTAGCGCGAGCATTAGCGGGAGGGGGGGCGATTAGCGCGTGGGGCTGACGATGACTTGTGAGTCTTTTTAGTTATAGAATAGAGATAGAGATTATAGTACCTATGCAAACACTTGTACACAGTTGCGTGCTCAGCATAAAAATGGAGGTAGGGCGAAAATGTGGACTATAAGATTTTGGCTAAAAAATTACGACAAGCATGTCATAAACAAAAGTTGTAGTCATACCCATGTACATACGCATTTACATATGTTTTGTATTGCCTTTTTTTTCTTGAGGCCTTGTTTAGTTACACCCGAAATCTAAATTTTTTTCAAGATTTCCTATCACAACGAATTTTGCGACACATGCATAGAGCATTAAATATAGACAACAAAATAACTAATTACACAGTTTGCCTGTAATTTGCGAATTGAGTCTAATTTGTCCTTGGTTGGACAATAATTTTCAAATACAAACGAAAATTTTACGGTACTAAAAATTTTTTCCACCCAGGAAACTAAGAAAGGCCTTAAAGAGAGTCCTTAGGAGACTCTAAACCCATTATATTAATTGACACCGGTAATTTGGTAGGATTTGAATTGAGAACAACGCATATTTTGTTCACTAATGCGGAGATGTTTTTGCTACCACCAGATTTATCGGTGATGGGCCCCGGAGAGGCACCCACTACTACATATAACTTTTGTGAGGTGGGCATTTTTGGTTTTTTAAGGCGGGCAAGGCCAACCACCTCCAATGAAAGGTCAGGGTTAATGGCGGAATAACGGAGGCGGTTGTCCTTGCCTGCCATGGTTAATGTGTTTACGGAGACGGGCAACGTTAGAAAACGCCCGCCTCAGTAAATCGATAGAAAAAACAAAAAAAGATCCATGAGCCCGCCGATGAGCCCATTCCTGAGCCCACCGGCAAGCCCAGATCCACCACCAGCGGGCCCCTCCTCATTGATCCACCGTACCACCATAGCATGTCCGATCCACCTCCAGGGAGTTCCTCCTCGCCGGATCCATTGCCGGTAGCTTGATCCTCGTCGGTCCGCCACCAGAGCTCGCCAAAACCGCCGTTGGGGAGGTTGTCCTTACCGAATCCGTGGCCAGGGAGGCCGTCCTCGCCGGATCTGCGACAAGTGGGCTTCTCGTCGATTCTTGCCAGATCCACCAAGCTTCATGTGGATCCAGCGCACCACCATCGTCAGGAGGAGGGGAAGGAGGGGAGATGAGACCCGGTGTGTGTGGAAGGCCACCGAGCCGAGCGGCCGCTGCCAGGGAGCGAGGTCCTCCCAATCCGCCCCCATTCTTGCACACCCCGAGCACCGAGCACGGACCCTACTGTAGGGGCGCTGCCCACCACCACCGCAAGCGTGGCCCTAGCATCAGTAGTGCCAAGTGGGAGAGAGAGAGCACATATCAGAAAGAGAGAGCGTCAGTGGATCTGAGAGAGAGGGGTGAGGGAGAGAGTGCCACTCGGCTGAGGGAGAGGGAGGAGGAGTGCGGCTGCAGAGGGAGGAGAAGTGAAACAACAAACCCTAAGTTCTTATATTTATATCGAAGATGGCTATCGGGCCTCGACTGGGCCTGTTAGGCCTTGGCCTTTTTTGGAGGCGCGCTTTATAGTGTGTCCGCCTCCATGAATGGATTTATGGAGGCGGACAACTTAAGACGACCGCCTCCATAAATCCATTTATGGAGGCGGGCAAAAGTGACCGCCTCACCGCCTCCATTAATCGTGCAGGATTTTTCAAGGAGGTTGGATTTTGAGACCGCCTCCATTAAATAAAGTGCAATGCCACGCAAAATCAATTCTGTAGTAGTGACCGGAGAAACCCCGAGTAGACTAGTGGAGCTTAATGCTGAGTAGACTGATCTTTTTTTAATTAGGATATTCCGGTAAGTGCCTAATCCTCTACTAGGATACTCTATCTGTTCCAAATCTAAGCTTTGTTTGAACTCAAACTAATTCAAGTTTACCAAATATATATAAAAGAACATGAACACTTAGAGCACGTCTAAACAAAAGTTGTTGTTTCTGCTATTTCTTAGAGACAATTCACCATCTCTTTTTTGATTGCTTTTATGTCAATTTTTTTGTGGCGCTCTATACATATATTTTTGGGATATTGCCTCCTACGAATATAGATGATTTGTTCTATCATTGGTCTAAATTAGGTAACAAAAAGTATAATACAATATTATTAACAACAGCTTCTGCACTTCTTTGGGCAATTTGGATAACAAGGAATGAGGTGGTTTTTGACAAATGCAAACCAAAATCTCTTTTGTAGGTACTATTCCGAGGAATGCACTAGCTACGTTAATGGGTAAACTTGCAGCGGCATGAAGATCTTAAAGAACAAATGATCTATGTGGCACAACACCTAGAGACGACAGCTTTATAGAATTCTTTGGTTCCAACGGTTGGCTATCACATAAACACAATGGTTATGATTAGTCAAGAACTTTTTACCTGTTCCGTTAGTCCTGTGAGTGGTTGTGAGTTTTATTTCGGCCGAACTATGTGCCCGTGTTTGGAGTTGGTAATAGTTGGCCTAATTCCATCTTTGGATAGATGAAGCCGGATATTTTATCCTTTATCTAAAAAATGAGTTCCCAAGAATTTGTTCCCAAAACCACAGAGTTTTCTGCCAAAAGTGGGAGAAATAAATAAGACCATCTCCAATAGTTTTCAATAATTCATTCTCAAAATATATGCATTCTAAAAATTCTAAGACAATTAAATTTAAAGAAACATCCAAATGTCACATGTACCAATGGATTATTCCAATTATAGAGTTTCTCTTTAAATCATGGTTTTCTTTATAACAAACTTTACCAAATCTAAACATAGTCATTATGTAGAATGACTAAATTTAACCACACGTTTCAGAAGTCACAATGCTCTATATTTAGGCCTGTTTAGTTCCCAAAAATTTTTGTAAAATTTTTCAGATTCCCCGTCACATCGAATCTTGCAGCATATGCATGTAGCATTAAATATACATGAAAAACTAATTAATTACATAGTTTACCTGTAATTTGTGAAATGGATCTTTTGAGCCTAGTTAGTCAATGATTGAATAATATTTGTCAAATACAAACGAAAATGCTACAGTGTCCATTTTGCAAGAAAATTTGGAAGTAAACAAGGCCTTAAGGACAGAGGGAGTCGGATAATCCAACATTTTATATATTCTTTGTCTGTTGTACATTTGTATTAGAAACCCTTTTGTACTATTTGTTCTTTCTCATATCCTTCTATCTTAGATTGAGAGACCGATATACGCATGGAATACACGCGAATATATCCACTCATTTGGTGATTTTTTTAATTACCAAAAGATTGAGAGGTGGGATTGGGAACTTTTGGAAATGTTTTTTTTTTGAAAAATTAGCAGGAGCACTTCCATGTTATATATATAAGAAGGAATCAGAGTTGTTTACAGCATATAAGCCTTACATTTCAAAGTTCACTCGAACATAGAAAGCCTTAAGAAAATAAAAGTGACTCATGGAGGCAATTCTAGCTTCCCAGATGCTCTAATAAAAATATCGAGCTCTTCCTTAATCAGTCCCAACACCTAGGCCGGTGTGCGCATTGATCCCTCAAAAGTTCTCCGATTACGCTCTTTCCAAATATTCCAAGTCGAGTACATCAAGATGGCGGCCGTTCTTTTCTGCTGGGATGCTGATCTCCCTTGCAGAGGCTAGCTTCTCTCTCCAAACTTGCATAGTCTGCATCTCGTCGTCGACATCCACAATATCTCCTCCAACACAATTTTTAACGAGCATCCATACTGGTGGGGTTCGTGGAGTGGAGCCTACGGGCTGTTTGTATGTAATTTGTATACTCTTTTGTTTTTGTTTTTCTTACTCGTCTAATAAAAATCTGGCAAAAGCTTTTTGTCGCCTTTCGAAAAAAAAACGAGCATCCATACTTCTCTTGCAAAGGGATAGTGAAGGCAAAGATGGACAACTGTCTCAGTTTCTGATCACAAAGCGAGCATACTGGATTACAAGGCCAATGTCTTATGTCTCATCACCATTTTGTCAGCCGTTAGAATTTTTGCTTGCACTAGAAGCCATGCAAAGAATTTGAATTTTCCTTCTGCATGAGGCTTCCAGATTGTGAATAGTGGTGTACGATCCCGTGAACTGCGCCAAGTATGCAGACTTTGCGGAATAGGTGCCATCCGCTGTCCATTTCCAATGAATCTGATCATTTAGTTCTTGGGATTGTACCAGGTCCCATATATAGCTTCACAAACTCAGCCATCTGCTCAATTGTGTTCATCCTCCATAACCCCCTCGTCCAGCTTTGATTGTACAGATCGTTCTTCACCGTTTGATTTTTAATCGAGGCCAAGGTGTACAAATTAAGGGCTACATCAATGGGAGCTTGGCCATCAATCCATGGCGAATTCCAAAACAATGCTTTATCTCTCCTGCCCACCGTAACCACCGTTGACGCCCGAAAGAGTGCTCTGTCCACTGAATTACATGGTGCAGTAGTCCCTGCAGAGGGCCTTTCTGAATTCGCCCACTCTTGCCAAAGCCATCTAAGTCGCAATGCTCGACTAAACCTTTCCAAATCAAGAATGCCGAGCCCACCAAGTATCTTTGGTTTGGCCGCCTTCGGCCATCGAACTAGACAATGGCCCCCATTTGCCGAAGCTGCCCCTTCCAGAGAAACGATCTTTTGATTCTATCAATCTTCGAGCCTGTTCACTTTTTTAAAGCAAAAAACGTTAGGAAGTGTACCGGCATAGATGTTAGCACAGAGTTTAACCATAGTCAGACGACCAAAACAGTCCAGAAGGTTGGATTGCCAAGCTATTAGTTCGGAGGCTATCCTATTAATTAATGGTTGCACATCAATTTTCGTCAATGCGCTGGTATGCAGCGGCTGGCCCTAATATTTGCAAGGAAAATCCTTAACTTCACATTGGATGACATCCACCAAACCAACCCATTGTTGGTTTGCTCCTCGTTACTGGCCACAGATGGGTTTTTTTATTCTTGCAAAAAAAAAAATCCTAGATTAGAAGGCTTTATTGTAGAACTCTAAGATGTGACAGTAAATAAGTACACTACTACAAAAATATATTTCATGATACATCTAACAATACTTATATTATATCATAAACATTAGTATTTTTTACAAACTTAGTCAAATTTCCAATTGTTCAACTTAGGATAAACCTAAATCAATAATACTTTTGCGACCGAGAGCCCATGCATGCAGTTATGGTGGCCCACCAACATAGAGCCCCAAATGCCCAACGTGTTCCTGTGATTCTATCCTGTACGCATCAATAGATCCCCTTAATCCTCATCAATAACCTAGTTAGGTAGACCGCCGCCACTAGTCTCCGCCATCATCACCGTACCCGTACTAAAATGCTGAGGCACCTTCGTCTGTGCCGTGTTGATGTTGATGCGGTGAGCCTCTTCGGATGCCGGCGACCCTTCCTCCGATCCTGCAGCAGCCACCGGAGTGTGCTTTCCGATTCACCGGCGGCCGCTGCCAAAGACCCGCGATGGGTGATGCTGAACCTCCATGGCCGCCGCATGGACAACTCATTCGTCGCTGACGCCAAGACCGTCGCGGATTCCCGCACCCACTTCACAGACGATGGCCCACAACACCTACGCGTCTCTTTGGGAGGCGCCGCGCCGCCGGCGAGCTCCTTCCTCTACTACGATTTTCCGGATAGTGTGCCTGGAGAGGACGAGGAGGAGGACTACGGCGACATCAGTGTTGACGTCGTCGCTGCCCATACGGACTCGGTCCTCCTGCGGTTGGGTGACAAGCACTATCTATCTGCAACTTTTGAGGACAACGACTTCTTCGTGTACAGGGCAGGCGCCGCCGGGCCACCGTCTCTGTCTCTGCTCCCCGATCGAGACTTTCTGACCAAGGTCGAGAGCAACCATGCAAAATATGTGTTGCGACCCGCCGTCCGGCCAGCGCTGTGGAGTGGGAGCACTGGCCTGCTGCGGCGAGGCGAGAACGAGAACGATCTCCTCGTGGTCGAGGTCGACCAGTGGTACGATCGTGAGGCGCAGCAGGAAATGCTTGAGTTCTGTGTGCTCCGCACCGGCACTAGCACTGGCACCGGCACCGGCACTGGCACCGACATGCCCCAGTGGGAGCTCATGGAGCCGGTGCCCATTCTTCTAGACAACAACGAGGTGGCGCCACGGTTATCGTCAGGTAATGCTATCATCCCTGTCGGTGACCGTTACCTATGCTGGGTCGACTACGAGAACGGCTTCTTCTTGTGCGACATGGCTGACGAGGCGAGCCCCAAGGTGCGCTATGTACCTGTGCCCGCTGAGGTGAGCCGCTGCTGCAGCTCCGATGACTATGTCCGTGACTACAATCAACACGACGACGTGTTTCGCTTGAAGTATTCCTTGAAGATGGGCTCCGTGGGGGCTAGCAAAGTGCGGTTTGTCAGCGTCAGCCCCCACTGCTGCTGTGGTGGCCCTGGCAGGAGCACATGTGCACACTCTCGCTTCGCCTTCACTGTCACGACCTGGACGATGGATCTCAGCATGGATATGGAGTCGCCATTGACGTGGGTGAAAGACGGAGAGGTCGACTGCGAGGAGATCTGGGCGCTTCCAGGATACGAGGGCCTTCCGCGAGCAAATCTCGAGTGCCCCATGGTGTCCTTGGAGGACCCAAACGTCGTCTGCTTTTTGGTTTCTAATAATCGTTACTTCACCACCTATGAGGATCGGAAGGTATGGATGATTCAGCTCAACATCAACACTAAGACGCTGCTGTCCGTCGTCCAGTTCAGCAATGATCACTGGAATGCATACTATCATTTGCCGGCTCAACTGCAGTACTAGCCGGCCGGCCACAGATGACCTGGTAAAGTGTCCAGTTATTATTCAAATAATCTCGAGCATGAAGTTGAAGCTACTTGCATGCAATTTTTTTAAAAAAGAAACGAGCTGGTCACTGGAAGTATTCAATCCTTGTCTGTAATTGTGCCTCATTAAGAAGTTATTATACTGCCTTAATTATATTTATACATTATTTCTTCGCACCTACTAAACTTCACAGAATATTGATATTTTTCAATGTATGGTTTTTGTCCATTGGCATAAAGCTTGATTAGATTATGATTAACTGGTCATCATACAATTTGCTTTGCATTAGCTACACTAATTATGTGGAGTGTGGCAAAGCACTAATATTGTCGTATGCATCCAATGGTGAGTGAGTGGTTGGATGTGGATGTATTCGGTAAAGCTATGCAATGAGATAATCTCCTCTACCTCCCTCACTGCCAAAACAAGGCATGCATCGAGGTGAACAACGTTGCCCCATTGTTGATCACTGCAACCTACGTATTCAAGGCCACATCCCCCACGCCTCATCACCATAGTATCGGGATTATGATCCCTTTATGCCATGCCCATCATCATGGCCGGTGATGACATCGTTTAGCTATCTGCCTATATATACCTCGCCACAATCACCGAGCAACTAAAGGATCTTACCGCAATACCATCTCAGTGACAGCCCTCATTGCACAAATTGAAAGACAACACAACCGACTTGGGAAAAGCATGCCCACATCCTGTGTGGCCGCACGGGCTACTATCTGAGCCATTCATCTCCTCTTGCGCACCAATCTTGATGCATCTTTTATATTTCTTGATCTCTCCTGTGCCAATACGAAGCCCACACCGCCGCCCATCCCCGTTCAACGCTGTCGCTCCCCACCCTAGCACCTTTATCTCCGACAGGCACCGTTCCTACCCCGTCACTTGCAGCTCCAGTCGGAAGCCTCCCCCAAACCAACATTTGCAGCCCCGGCCATCATCAACTCACACCTCGTCACCTCCAGCTCCGGCCATCGCCACCGCCCACTTGGCCCCTTTAGCTTCGATTGTCACCGCCGCCCACTCGTCCCTCTAGCCCGGTTGGCACCACCACCCACCTCATCACCTACATCTCCGGCCAGACGGCAGCACACTGCGGCTTCCAGCCCATGGTGGCACCAAACCCCCATCACCCCTCCCACACACACACACACCGCGCGTGTGTATGAAGGGCCTAGGTAAGCCATGCAGCCACACAGGGATGTGGAAAATCCACGTCCCAATCGACATCCAGCGCATGGAGCAGCAGCGCCATCTACGGCACCACACCTTGGACATGCACTTATGTAGAACCGACCTCTGTGCTCTACTACAAATAATCTTTTGTGAGGCATTTTAGAATAGGCCTCGGAGGCGGAAAGAGTTTTTAACCGTCTCAGTTAATGCCTACCATTAACCGAGATGGGCATTTTTATTAACCGAGGCGGTCATAAAATCAATTAACCGAGGCGGTCACCTTATGCCCGCCTCGATTAATATCGTATAACCGAGGAGGTTGTTGTAACGCAACCGCCTCTATAAATACGTTAACCAAGGCAGTTACGTTATAAGGCCCGCCTCGATAAATATTAGGCCCAAACAGCCCACCTAGGCCCGGTAATAGGCTCCAAATATAAATGTACCATATGAAAACCTAGCCCATTCACATGCCTCACCCGCCAGCCTTCCTCCCTTCCTCTCCTCTCTGTCCAGCACGTGGCGCATCTCCCTATCGCCGCTCCCTTCCTCCCTCACTCCTCTCCCTTCCTATCTCACTCCTCTCCTCGCTCTAGAGCAGCGGCGAGCAGCGGAGCAGCGAGCAAGCAGAGGCGGCACGCACGGGCGTGGAGGCCCCTCGCCAGTCTCCTCCCACCCCCCCCTACAGTGACGGCCCCAAGCACAGGCAACGCGGGCGGCCATGGAGGCCCCTCACTGGCCTCCTCCCTCCCTCCCTCCCCCATGGTGACGACTCCAAGCACAGGTGACGCGCACGACCATGGAGGCCCTGATGGTACGCTGCCCCTCACCCAGCCAGATCCACACCTCCTCTCCTGTGGACACGTCGGCTGGCCATGGTGAGGGGCCAGACCACCTTGGGGGCGAGCTCCCGATGGCGTGTCCACCACCAATAGCTCCTCCAGATCTGGCAACAATGGCGGCATCCTCTCACCTCGAAACCATAACACTGTTTCCCTCTCCACCGACATGGCAGTGGCGGCCCTGAGGCTAGATCCGATGACTCTGAGGCTGGATCCGGTGGCCATGAGGGAGGATCTGGTGGCGGGGAGACCAGACCCGGTGGCGAGTGACGGCGGTTGTGGCGGGCCTGTGTATGGGCTCATTGGGCCTGTCCATAGGTTTTTTTATTTTATTTATCGTGGCGGGCATGACAACCGCCTCGGTAAATCATTGATTTATTTTGACCTTTCAACCGAGGCGGTTGCAAAACCAACTGGGTTTTTGCCCGCCACGGTTAAGTTTTTTTTAGTAGTGGCGGTTCCACTTCCACAAGATGGACTTTCCAATGGCAAGGGAACACACTGTGCTTCGTCAACTGGTGTGACTCCTGTTAAAGGATGTGATATTGGCCAGGCTTCGTGTAGTCTGTTGTAGGCTTCGTGTAGGTTGTTGTAAAGTAGTTATCATATCTATATCTTGTATCTAATATCTTGTATAGCAAGTAGATCAAATCTGTTTGTTACTTTCTTGTAAGCCAAGCATGTAAGCCACGCCGGGGGCTGTTCCCGGTCCATATAAACACGAAGCCGTGAGCCTGAGAAGGTCACGTTAACCCCTAATCTTTACATGGTAATCAGAGCGTTTCGATCTTGGTCCCGTCTACACGATGGCCTCTTCTTCCGCGCCACCTGCGTCGCACTCGATCGGTTATCCCCCAACCGAGAAGCTGGGACGCAACAACTTCGAAATGTGGAAGGCTCAAGTTCTGTCCGCGATCAATGGTGCGCAGATGGTGCAGACCATTGATCCCTCCTTCGTGCCGCCAGCGAAGGAAATCGCCAAGTCCGCGGAGAAGCCGGACGAGAAGATTCCAAACCCGGAGTATGTCTCCTGGTTCACCAAAGATCAGCAGGTGCTTAATTACATTCAGTCTTCTCTCTCTCGCAAGATTATGTCGCAGGTCACCAGTACTACAACTGCTGCTGGCACCTGGGCGGCGATTGAAAGCATGTTTGCTGCTCAGTCCCGTGCGCGTGTGATCAACACACGCATGGCGCTTGCAACGACGGTGAAAGGGACATCCACCGTGACCGAGTACTTTACTCGGATGAAGACCCTTGCGGATGAAATGGCGTCTGCAGGGAAGAAGCTCGATGATGAAGACATCACCTCATACATACTGGCGGGACTCGATGCTGAGTTCAACCCGCTGGTGTCTGCCATTGCTGTAAGGGTGGAACCGATTACTCTCTCTGAGCTCTTCACCCAGATGACAAGTTTTGAGCAACGCATGGATCTTCTCCATGGTGGCTCGGGTGCATCTACGAACGTCGCAGCGCGCGGTCGTGGTGGAGGCAACAACGGCCGTGGCCGTGGTCGCGGGGCTTCCAATATTCCCGGTGGTGGCCGTGGTCGCGGCAGCCAGGGACGTGGTCCCAATTTTGAAGCTGGTGTGTTCTGCCAGATCTGCAACAAGGAGGGTCATCAGGCTGTGCGCTGCTTCAAACGCTTCAACGCCACCTTCAACAACCCTCAGCAAGAGAAGAACAAGACAGTGGCCAATGCTACCACGTCGTACGGTGTGGACACCAACTGGTATGTTGACACCGGGGCGACAGACCACATCACCGGCGAGCTGGAGAAACTCTCGGTGAGGGACAAGTACTTTGGCAACGAGCAAGTGCACACCGCCAGTGGGTCAGGTATGAAAATTAGCCATGTTGGTCGTAGTTTGTTTCATACCCCCGATCGTAATCTTGTCCTTGACAAAATTCTGCATGTTCCTCAAGCAAGCAAAAGCCTAGCATCTGTCCATCGCCTTGCTGCTGATAATGATGTTTATCTTGAATTTTATCCTGATTGTTTCCTCATTAAGGATCGGGACACGGCGAGAGTCCTGCATCAAGGCCAATGTAGAGGTGGTCTATATCCCTTGGCGTCTACCACTTCGTTAAATAAAGCTGCCCACTCCGTCGTCAAGATTTCAGAGTCCCGATGGCATGCACGTCTTGGTCATCCTTCGTCTTCAGTTGTTCAACAGATTCTTCATAAGCACCGCTTAGCTTTTATTCCTGAGTCCAATAAAGGTGCTGTGTGTGATGCTTGCCAACAAGGCAAAAGTCACCAATTGCCATATCCCAAGTCATCCAGTGTATCCTCTAGTCCTCTAGAATTAATATTTTCTGATGTCTGGGGGCCAGCACCCATGTCCGTTGGCAAGAACAATTTCTATGTCAGTTTTATTGATGATTTTAGTAAATTTACTTGGGTATATCTGCTGAAGTATAAATCTGAGGTGTTTAGATGTTTCAATGATTTTCAAAATATGGTGGAACGCCTATTTAGCAAGAAAATCATTGCTGTGCAAACTGATTGGGGAGGGGAGTATCAGAAACTAAATTCCTTTTTTCAACGAGTTGGAATTACTCATCATGTTTCCTGCCCCCATGCTCATCAACAGAATGGCTCAGCTGAGAGAAAACATCGCCGTATAGTTGAGACAGGACTAACCTTGCTAGCACAAGCTTCAATGCCTCTGAAATTTTGGGACGAGGCATTCTTAACTGCCACTTATCTTATTAATCGAATGCCTAGCAAGGTCATAGATAACCAATCTCCCCTTGAGCGCTTGTTTCATCAGCAACCAGATTATGCCAATCTTAGAACTTTCGGCTGTGCCTACTGGCCGAATTTGAGGCCATACAATAGCAAGAAACTTCAGTACAGATCAAAGGAATGTGTGTTTCTTGGGTACAGTCATATGCACAAAGGGTTCAAGTGCCTGGATGTTGCAGCCGGGCGTGTTTATATTTCGAGGGATGTTGTTTTCGATGAGAATGTCTATCCTTTCTCAAAACTACACTCGAATGCTGGTGCCCTTCTTCGTGCAGAGATATCTCTTTTACCTGAACATCTCCTTCCTTTGCATGATCGTGGGGATGATACGAACTATGAATCTTCATGTGCTAACCCCACTAATGACTCTGTTGAAGAAATATTGTCTTCAGGAAATATGCCAGATACCTCAAATCTGGACCAAAATGGTGGCCAAATGGAGATCTCTCCTGTGTCTCCTGCTCCCTGCGTGGAGACAGGCGCGCGATCCCAGGATGCTCCTCCGACGTCGCAAAGGATCGGATCTGCCTTGGATCCGGTGCTGGATACGGATCCCGTGCCTGCCTCTCCGCGTGCGCCATCTGGTGCCATGTCGCCGTCCCGCGGGATTGCTCCGAGGCCGGGAGGGATAGCATCATCCTCGGGAAGGCGGTAGCGGATCTTCTACGCCAGCCACTTCGTCGTCCAGCAGCTCTTCGTCGGGAGATGATTCGTTGGGTGCTGATTCATCCGCTCCAGATAATGCACTGCCTGCATCACCATCTGTACCGCCTCCTTCAGAGCGTCCTCGGACACGGCTACAACATGGCATACGCAAGCCAAAAGTCTATACTGATGGAACAGTCAGGTATGGTCACCTTGCTGTTGCTTCTGAGGAACCTTCAAGTCTGAATGATGCACTCTCTGATCCTAATTGGAAACATGCTATGGATAATGAGTACTCTGCCTTGATGAAAAACAAAATGTGGCATCTTGTTCCTCCTCAGCAAGGAAGAAATGTAATTGATTGTAAGTGGGTCTATAAAGTAAAAAGGAAAGCAGATGGCACTATAGATAGATACAAGGCTCGATTGGTTGCAAAAGGCTTTAAACAAAGATATGGGATAGATTATGAGGACACATTTAGTCCTGTAGTTAAAGCAGCAACAATTCGTCTTGTTCTCTCTTTAGCAGTGTCACAAGGCTGGCATCTTCATCAATTGGATGTTCAAAATGCCTTTCTACATGGTATACTTGAGGAAGATGTATTTATGCGTCAGCCGCCGGGGTATTCAGATAAGCAGGTTCCTCACTACTTGTGCAAACTTGACAAAGCCTTGTATGGGCTCAAACAAGCGCCTCGTGCCTGGTATGCACGGTTGAGTCAGAAGTTGCAGTCATTGGGTTTTACCCCATCCAAGGCAGATACATCTCTGTTCTTCTATAAATCTGGAAAACATGTCATTTATATGCTGGTGTATGTTGATGATATAATCATTGCTAGTTCCTCACCTGAAGCCGTCAAAGCCTTACTTCATGATCTTGAAAAGGACTTCGCTATCAAGGATCTTGGCGAGTTACATTATTTTCTGGGAATTGAAGTTAAGAAGATACATGGAGAGCTCCTTCTCACTCAGCAGAGGTATGCCACTGACTTGTTAAAAAGGGTGAATATGAGTAAGTGTAATTCAGTGAATACGCCTCTACCAGTATCAGAGAAGTTATCTGTTACAAGTGGGCATCCTCTTGGTCCTGATGACTCAACTAGATATAGGAGTATTGTTGGCGCCTTACAATACTTGACATTGACTCGTCCAGATATATCCTTTTCAGTTAACAAAGTCTGTCAGTTTCTTCACTCTCCTACCACAGTTCATTGGGAAGCCGTGAAACGTATCTTGCGGTACTTAAAAGGAACTTTGGGTGTTGGACTTCGAATAGGTAAATCCAAGACCATTCAGGTTAGCGCTTTTTCAGATGCTGACTGGGCAGGTTGCCCTGATGATAGGCGTTCAACAGGAGGCTTTGCTGTTTATTTGGGCGCAAATCTGATCTCTTGGAGTGCAAGGAAACAACCTACTGTTTCTAGATCAAGTACAGAGGCTGAGTACAAGTCCATGGCTAATGCTACTGCTGAAGTAATGTGGGTGAGGAAATTGCTGGATGAACTTGGTGTATCACATCCTATGGCGTCTTGTTTATGGTGTGATAATTTAGGTGCTACTTACCTATCTGCCAATCCAGTCTTTCATGCTAGAACGAAGCATATTGAAATAGATTTTCACTTTGTCCGAGAACAAGTAGCTGCTAAGCAACTTGATATTCGGTTTATAAATTCAGGAGATCAGATTGCAGATGGTTTTACTAAAGCACTTCCAGTGCATAAGTTACAGGCATTTAGAAACAATCTCAATCTCGTTGATGAGTTGTGATTGCGGGAGGGTGTTAAAGGATGTGATATTGGCCAGGCTTCGTGTAGTCTGTTGTAGGCTTCGTGTAGGTTGTTGTAAAGTAGTTATCATATCTATATCTTGTATCTAATATCTTGTATAGCAAGTAGATCAAATCTGTTTGTTACTTTCTTGTAAGCCAAGCATGTAAGCCACGCCGGGGCTGTTCCCGGTCCATATAAACACGAAGCCGTGAGCCTGAGAAGGTCACGTTAACCCCTAATCTTTACAACTCCTACTTCCACCAGTAGCTTTTGCTATGCAGTTAGATATAATGTATTCCTAAATACATAGCAAACCAACATCTAGAAAAACCAAAACGTGTTAATAATTTTGGATACAGGAAGTAGTATTTGTCTTATCTGTGGAGATACCACGCTGGTGACAATATATCCTGGGCATCGTTTTCCATAGAATATAGAATCCATTTCCAATGCATCAAGCTAATATAATTGCTACTAGTAATAGTAACGCACATTACAGCTAAGGAGAAGGAAAATCGACCGCATTATTCATCATCATGGCTTGGATCATTAAATGCCATGGTCACTAAAGATCGTTACCAACGAAGTTTAGCCGCTATTGAGATGTCTCTTAGCTTGTGTTGATCTCTGCTGCCGCTGGGGATTACAGATAGTAGCTTCTTGCTCCTCGTGTTGATCTGTACCGCCATGCCTTCCATCCTGAAACAGATCACGTCCGGGTCGTCAGAGCTCACCAAGGGGTACTCCAAGTGCTTATCATGTGGTAGGCGCCCGTAGTTCGGGAGCCGCCACTTCCAGATCTCATCACAGTCAAGCACAACGTCCTTCACCCATGTCGTCGCCTCCTCCGTGCTCAGCGTCAATGTCCATATCGTAACATTGAAGGACGAGCAGGGGGGAGGAGTAACGCTGACAAACCTCACCGCGTCGGCACCGGCGGCGCCTAGGGTGCAGCGACACCGCCTGTACCGTAGCTTCGTTGCCGGCAGCGGCACGTACCGTAGCTTGGGGGTCTCCTCGTCAGCCATGTCGCACACGATGAAGCCGGAGTTGTAGTCGACCCAGCATAGGAACCGGTTGCCGACGGGCACCGCAGCATGGGCAATGAAACTTAGCCACCAATGCCATGGCTGCTGCAGCAGCTCACTGCTTCCCTCGCGGCAGTGCTCTACGATGGGTACCCTCTTGACGATCCACTCGCGGTCGCGGCCGATGCGGAGCATGCAAAGCTCGGCCGTATTGTAGATTGGTGGGTCACGTGTCATCTCGAACTGGCACACCACCAGGTCGTCGTCGTCGTCGTCCTTGCCACGGCGCAATATGCCAGTATTCTCCATGGACAGGTAGCGAAATCTGGGAGTTGGATCACAGTGGCTCCTGTAACCTGACTGCACGGGAATGTAGAAGCCCGGGAGCAGCGACAGCGACGGTGGCCGGGCGGCGCCGCCCCCTGCCTCATACAGGAAGTAGTCGTCGAACGTCGTAGTAGTTGCAGGCTGACCACTCTGCACATTGGGATTGAGCACCCTCCTCATCCTCATCTGGATGAGGAGGGCGTCATCGTGGCCGGCAATGACGTGGACATCGCCGGGCTCTGACTTGGACTGCTTGCCGTCGCTGTCGCCGGGCGTGCTGCCGTCTAGCCAGTGAAAGTGCAAGCTGCAGCATGCCGGCGGCGCCGCTATGCCGAAGGAGATGCTGAAGGGTTTGCCTGAGGAAGTGCAGGAAGCCGCCGTGGTCTTGGCGTCGGCAACAGAGGTGTCGCCGCCCTCGTCGTCGATGCATCTGTTTAGTATCAGCCAGCGGGGCCCTGCTGCCGGCGGCGAATCAGAGCGTCGTTGTCTCTTGTTTGTAAGGGTTTTATTGTGGCTGCCGTGTTGTCTCTTGTTAGTTAGGGTTTCCATGTCGCCGCAACTTGCTAGCTTTGTACCAGCCCGATCGTGTGCGTGTGTGTGTGTGTATATATATATATATATATATATATATATATATATATAGGACGCGTTTCTTTTACACGAGCGTGTAGTTACTCTCATCTATGTATTTCCAGTGGCGGAGCCACCGCCCGGCCACCCCGGGCGGCTGGCCGGGCTTGTGGCCAAGTTCATAAAGAAAATTTCTTTCTATCAAAATAGATTTTTATAATTTTCTAGCTAGCAATAAATTTTGCCCAGGCTGCTAAAAACTTCTGGCTCCGCTAATGTGTATCTCTAGATTTAAGGTGTATATGACCGGACGAAATGTATATAGACAAAGTATATGATCATACTAGACCATCTAGAGTGATATGTATGTTAAGTATGCATACATACATAGAGTATATGGTTATACTTATTGTATATAATATAGTAGTGGCATTTTAGTAATATATTTAAAATATAATTATTTTTGAAAAATTTTCGCGTGGTAAGATCTAGAGTATCTTAATATGAGTATATAAACATACTCAAACTGATAAATAAGTATGAATACATACACAATGTAGTTTATTGAATATGAGAGTAACTACACGTACGTGTACAAAGGAATTTCCATATATATATATATATATATATATATATATATATATATATATATATATATATATATATATATATATATATATGCCTTGTTTAGTACCAAAAAAAATTGCAGATTCTTTATCACATCAAATTTGCGGCACATGCATAGAGCATTAAATATAAATAAAAACAATAACCAATTGCACAGTTTGCATGTAATTTACGAGACGAAACTTTTATGCCTAGTTAGTTTATGATTAGACAATATTTATCAAATACAAACGAAAATGCTAAGTTGTCATTTTAGAAAAAAATTTAAAAACTAAACAAGGCCAGCTTACCTAAACGGCCCCCACCAGGCCACAATGCTGCCTTTTGCAGTTTTGCCAGTTTCTCGCCCCGCCCCAAGCCACCCACTGGCGTTGCTCGGTTAAGGGAAATATTCTCCATATATCCTTGATGAAAATATTATCTATATGTCCCTTTTTGATGGAATTTGCTAGTACACGGTTTTTTTAAAACAACTGGCAGACTTTATTCATTCAAAATTATGTACATCGTTTGTCAAGAATTCCATAATAAAGCTAGGGTTCATTGACCCAAGAACAAATTTGCTTTAGTTGCATAGCTCCCTTTGCTAAATTATGAGCTACCTGATTTACCTCCCTACTGCAATCTCAATAGTTATATCCTGAAACCCACTTCATATCGGGCCGACACGGCACAGTGGCTATTGGGCCGACACGGTATGGTATCGGGCCGACACGGCACAGTGGCTATTGGGCCGTCACGGTATGGTATCGGGCCGACACGGCACAGTGGCTATTGGGCCGTCACGGGCCGTCGTTCCTGACGGACCGTGTAGCTGCGTGCTTCGTGCCTGGCCTTCGGCCCACGCACAGCCCTATGGGCCGATTTTTGTACCGGGCTGGCCCGTATAACCCGACAATATACACAGGTCGTGCCAGCTCACCGCCCATCTAACACACATGTTTCATCAATTCAACAGTTCAACACAGATTTTCACCAAGACACCAAGTGATTACCAAATTTCACTAAGATTTTCAACGCAGTTACACAGAACACAGAGATATATGAAAATGGTAATTAAAACGAGCTGTATGTGCAATGATGCCTCATTAAAAACCTTTCTAGGTAAAACTCACCCTTAATTGTGAGAAATCCTAAAAAAAGAGTGCAGCCAGCTCAGAATTAACTTTAATTGTCTTACAATCCATTGTGGCATAGTTCAAGTGCCACCCAAAATAACAGTGATCACTCACCTCATAGCAAAAAGATCACTCACTCTTCTCACAGTCACAGTGATCACTCATTCATAGCAACAACAAAAGAGTACTCTAAAGTCTCATCTCACTAAGTACCAGTCCTAGAAGCACCAACAGCAGCATCACCAGTCCCGTCGCTTCCTTCATCTTCATCAAGGTACATATTCTAGAATGACTGCTCAAGCTCTGGGTTGTCAGCATCATGTTGTTCCCTTCTTGCTCCTAGCTCGATCCCAATCCTTGACGCAGGTTAGCATCTCCATGTTCTCTGGTAACAGGCGTTGCCGCCGCTCTTCAAGTATCGTGCCAAACATACTAAAACAAGACTCACATGATATCTCTAGCCATTATAGATAAGACTGGATAAGTTAGCTTATAGTCACACCACCAGAGAAGTATATCGAAATCATCCTCATATGAAGTGACACAATCACAATCTAAGTAACCTGAGAGCTCACTAACAACAAAGGCAGATGAGGTGGAAGAGACTGGTGGAGGACCAATATCTCCAAATATCCTTCCCCATGCATGTTTTTTCTTACCTGAGTGAGCTGATGGTTGTGCAACCCTTTGGGACCTAGCTGCACCAACTCATATTTAGTAAACAATGTATACAATTCATATTGGACATCAGCATAGTATGAACTGTAAGTGGCTCCTGTACTCTGAGCAAGTACTTATAACAACCTAAAGAATCCTCTAATATCATCTAAGTGAAACTTTCTAGGTCTAACACCCTTAGCAATACAATATATATTCTTTAAACAATGCAATTCTATGATTCGAAGAATTTAAGAAGTTAATTACAATTCTAATATCTTCTGTAAAAGGTTTCAACCTCTTCAATCTAGATTATTTGACAATGAGATTTATGATATGACAAGCACAACATTGATGCATAAGAAGATACTTACGCTTATTAGGATCATCCTTTGTAAGTATTGCAAAAGATCCCAAGTAACCAGAGAACATATGTGTCAAAGACTCCATAGCCTTAGAATTAGATGAAGCATTGTCTAGAGGGACAGCAAAAACCTTATCAATGGAACCAAACTCCTCTACCACAGAAGCAACCTTTTGACCAATGTTTTCACTAGTATGTTTAACCTCAATTAGCCTAAAACCAATAACCCTTTCGTGTAATTTCCAATTAGAATTCACATAATGAGCAACAACATTAATATAGTCCTCCTTAGCATTACCAGACCATATATCTCAAGTTAAAAAGACACAGAAGAAGTAGCAGGCAACACAAATTTCATCAGTTTATCATGAGTTTCAGCAAAAAGTTTGCCAAGATCTCTAGTGGTGGTCTGTCTAGAGACCCAGACAAACCGAGGCGGGTTATGAGCATGAGTAATGTAATCCTCCTAGGCCTGTGTGTCACCTATGAACAAAGGGAGGTCTAGTCTAGCAATCAACCGGCACAATTCAATACAAGCAACAATAAGATCATATACCCAATTATGCAAACCATCAGGATTTAGAGCAAGTCTAGACTGGACTCTATGAGCATGATCAGTCTTTTTCCTACAGGATTTTTGGTGCCTAAGCAAATGACCAGTACCAACAACAGATATAGCAGTCGACCTAGTCCTACACATCTTGCAGATAGCAGCAATTCTAAGATCACCTTCCTTAATCTCCTCAAAATCATCCCAAACACCAGATTTATGCTTACCACAAGAAGAGGTACCATGAGTGGAGTTGGAGCAGGTCCTTGTCCCAGTCATGGCCCCTCCACCGCCGTTGCCAGCCTCGGCATCGACGTCAATGACGTTGTTCTGTTGAACACTGTCGTCACCGACATCGATACCAAATAGCACGGCCGCATCTTCATGGAGGTCGTCATCGTCCTCGAGCGCTGCCTCATCGAGGTTATCGTCAAGTGGTGGATACTCATCCACCTCCGGCCTGGCGATCTCGTCCATGGATGGTTCACGATGACACTGACCACCAGGACTGTTCCTCGACGAAGCACAAGGACGCCATGTCTATACCAGTGCCAGAGGAGGAAGACAAGGCATTAGGCAATGACCTACGTAGAGAAATAAAAAGGAGATTAGAAAAGCGAAATAGAATCAAATCTAGGGTTAGGGTTCATCGAGTACTTGTGCTACCGGAGCTCGGTGTCGGAGATGACAATAGCGAGACAGAGGAGAGAGACACCGATTAGATCAAACGACTGTGAGCGACGGAGGAGGGACTCGACAGTCGACAGTAGCACCAACTCACATAGTTCACTTTCACTTCAACAAGAGCAAGAGGACAGAGGAGGGGAAGGGTGAGAAAGGCGGACATGGTGTGAGATGGGGGACAGGGGAAGCAGAGAGTGCTGACCTTGGATCGAGATCACCATAATCGGAGATGTTGGACGAACGCGACGAAGGACGACTACGAGTGCGAGAGGACGAGACACGAGACCGAGCAACGCGGCGCGCGGGAGGGAGGGGATTATGTTTAGGGTTCGGGGAGCATCCGGCTCGGTGGCTTTATATGCCGCAGGGGGGCTGGGGCGCTCCCGCGCTGGGCTTGGTCTCTGCCTGGAGGAGGGGGGCTGTGGGGGTGGCCGGGTGGGCTGTTGGCAGTCCGGTCCTGCCGTTGGAGCAGGGGTCGTGAACATGCCGGGCTGCGTGCCTGGGCCGCACGCGGCCCAGGCACGGCCTGCTCCCGGGGCCGTGCCAGCCCGAGCATGCAAAGCACCAGGCCGGGCCAAAATGCCGGGCTTTAGGCCGGGCCAACAGGCTCGGGCCTCATGGCCAAGTATAATAATATTACATTCATCATACTGCCGAAGTCGTCAATAGATGAAGATTGTTTTTTGGCTGTTTTTTTATTTTTCTAGGTGATTTTTGGCATTCAATCTAATTTAAGATTCTCGTAATGAATTAATTCTTACGCCTAATATTCTAATCCATTCGAGAGCATGCGATGATGCACTAGTAGTCGTGCAGCTTTTATGTCCAGATTTCTTATATATATGTATGTCTAATAATAAAGACGTAAAATTTCAGACATGTTTTTTTTTCCATCCGTTTGTTATCTGTCTCCCTCCAAGTACCAGATAACAAAGAGTTTTCTTAGTCCGACAACCCACTCACCATTGTATGCATATTCTACGACAATATTAGTACTTTGCCACACTCCACGTAATTAAGTGTAGCTAATGCAAAGCAAATTGTATGATGACCAGTTAATCATAATCTAATCAAGCTTTATGCCAATGGACAAAAACCATACACACCGAAAAATATCAATATTCCGATAAGTTTAGGAGGTGCGAAGAAATAATGTATATAAATAAATATAATTAAAGCAGTATAGATGCTTCCAGTGACCAGCTCGTTTCTTTTTAAAAAAAATTGCATGCAAGTAGCTTCAACTTCATGCTCGAGATTATTTGAATAATAACTGGACACTTTACCAGGTCATCTGTGGCCGGCCGGCTAGTACTGCAGTTGAGCCGGCAAATGATAGTATGCATTCCAGTGATCATTATTGCTGAACTGGACGACGGACAGCAGCGTCTTAGTGTTGATGTTGAGCTGAATCATCCATACCTTCCGATCCTCATAGGTGGTGAAGTAACGATTATTAGAAACCAAAAAGCAGACGACGTTTGGGTCCTCCAAGGACACCATGGGGCACTCGAGATTTGCTCGCGGAAGGCCCTCGTATCCTGGAAGCGCCCAGATCTCCTCGCAGTCGACCTCTCCGTCTTGCACCCACGTCAATGGCGACTCCATATCCATGCTGAGATCCATCGTCCAGGTCGTGACAGTGAAGGCGAAGCGAGAGTGCGCACATGTGCTCCTGCCAGGGCCACCACAGCAGCAGTGGGGGCTGATGCTGACAAACCTCACTTTGCTAGCCCCCACGGAGCCCATCTTCAAGGAATACTTCAAGCGAAACACGTCGTCGTGTTGATTGTAGTCACGGACATAGTCATCGGAGCTGCAGCAGCGGCTCACCTCAGCGGGCACAGGTACATAGCGCACCTTGGGGCTCGCCTCGTCAGCCATGTCGCACAAGAAGAAGCCGTTCTCGTAGTCGACCCAGCATAGGTAACGGTCACCGACAGGGATGATAGCATTGCCTGACGACGACCGTGGCGCCACATCGTTGTCGTCCAGAAGAATGGGCACTGGCTCCATGAGCTCCCACCGGCGCATGCCGGTGCCGGTGCGGAGCACACAGAACTCAAGCATTTCCTGCCGCGCATCACGATCGTACCACTGGTCGACCTCGACCACGAGGAGATCGTTCTCGTTCTCGCCTCGCCGCAGCAGGCCAGTGCTCCCACTCCACAGCGCTGGCCGGACGGCGGGTCGCAACACATATTTTGCATGGTTGCTCTCGACCTTGGTCAGAAAGTCTCGATCGGGGAGCAGAGACAGAGACGGTGGCCCGGCGGCGCCTGCCCTGTACACGAAGAAGTCGTTGTCCTCAAAAGTTGCAGATAGATAGTGCTTGTCACCCAACCGCAGGAGGACCGAGTCCGTATGGGCAGCGACGACGTCAACACTGATGTCGCCGTAGTCCTCCTCGTCGTCCTCTCCAGGCACACTATCCGGAAAATCGTAGTAGAGGAAGGAGCTCGTCGGCGGCGCGGCGCCTCCCAAAGAGACGCGTAGGTGTTGTGGGCCATCGTCTGTGAAGTGGGTGCGGGAATCCGCGACGGTCTTGGCGTCAGCGACGAATGAGTTGTCCATGCGGCGGCCATGGAGGTTCAGCATCACCCATCGCGGGTCTTTGGCAGCGGCCGCCGGTGAATCGGAAAGCACACTCCGGTGGCTGCTGCAGGATCGGAGGAAGGGTCGTTGGATAACGGAGGGTCGGCATCCGAAGAGGCTCACCGTGTCAACACGGCACAGACGACGAAGCTGCCTCAGCATTTTAGTATGGGGCGATGATGGCGGCCGGACACTAGTGGCGGCGGCGTGCCCTGGTTTGGTAGCCCTACCTAACTAGGGTATTGATGATGATTAAGGGGATGTATTGATGCGTAACAGATGGAATAAGAGGAACACGTGTATATTTGAGCATTTGGGCTGCCAGAAAAGAGAAAAGTGCATGGGCTCTATGTTGGTGGCCCAACCATAACTGCATGCATGGGCTCTCGGTCGCAAAAGTATTATTGAATTTTGTTTATCCTAAGTTGAACAATTGGAAATTTGACTAATAAGTTCGTAGAAAATACTAATTTTTTGTAATATCATATAAATATTGTTAGATGTATCATGAAATATATTTTCGTGGTAGTGTACTTATTTAGTGTCACATCACCTGGGTTCTACAATAAAGCCTCCCAATCTAGAATTTTTTTTGGCAAGAATAAAAAAACAGTATGCACGCATCTGTCCCATCCGGACGCCGCGCACCTAGTCCTACAGCCCAATTAAAACCACCAGCCCCGCCATTTCTGAAGAAAATAAGTGCAGCTTCAATTTTCTGACCTCTCACCATTCCCATCCTCTACTGCATGCCTCTGGTGAGACGCGCGAGCTCCCCATAAGGAACGCTGCGCTCGTGCCCAACAGTCACCTGCCGTCCCACGCTCCCTTCCTTCCTCCCTCCCTCCCTTATTTCCCTTTTTAGCGAGCTCCATTGTGACCCGGCACCCACTTCCCACTGGAGACGAGGACGATGACAGCAGCTTCAACGAGATAGGTCGTCCCTTCTATGGATCTAAGCTCTCTTCTTCCTCCTCCTCCTCCTCCTCCTCCTCCTCCCCTTCCTCCTCCTCCTCTCTGGATCTAAGCCCTTCTTCTCATCCTGCTCTATCTCCTTCTCTGGATCTGAGGGACGTGGCGGTACCTAGGGTTCCGACGAGTTATGGCTCCTATTCCCTCCTCCCTTCCATTGAGTTTGGCTAGGGGCTGTCTTTTGTACAATTTTTTTTGTTGTTTCTTCCGTGTTGCAATAGGTTTGTTGTGATGTTGCGACAGATGATTTCTGAATGTTGCAATGGAATTTTTGGGTCATTACAATAGATTTTTTTCGATGTTGCAGCACATAATTTTTAATGTTGTAGTACATATTTTTTTCAATGTTGCAGTACTTGTTTTTTTTACGATGTTGTAGTACTTATTTTTTCGATGTTGCACTACATATTATATGTTGTTGAAGTATTTTGCAGTGTTTGTTTTTCAATGTTGCAATACATATTTTTGTGATATTACAATATTTACAATCCAATGTTGCACTATATAAGTTTTCCATATATTTTTGCAATGTTGCAATTGAAATGTTTCATGCTCATTTGGGACAAGGGCACGGTGGGGAATGAGCTGCGTTAGGGAACTGGGGACAGGGTGCAGCGGGGAGCGGAGGACATGTGCAAGCGGTAGACAGGCTCCCGTGCGTGGGAGGGACAAGTAGGGTTCATAACGGACCGACTCATGTGTCAAAGGTGAGTGGGATTCGTAATGGACCAGCGTCCGGATGCACTCACATGTTGGACGTCTGGGCGCTAGATATACCAATAAAAAAACCATCTCCAAGAGTTTCCAATCCCACCTAATCTTTTGGTAATTGAAAAAAAAATCACCGAACGAGCGGATATATCTGTTCGTACATCAGTCTCTCAATCTAAGGTGGAAGGACATGGAAAAGAATAAAGGGCACAAAAGAGTTGTAAATTGGTCCTGAAATATAGAGCTAAAGAATATATAAAATGCTGGAGTATCATACCTCTTTGTCCTGAAATATAGAGCATTGTGACTTTTGAAATGTGTAGTGAAATATAATCATTCTACATAATGGCTATGTTTAAATTTAGTGATGTTTGTTAAAGTGGAAACCATGATTTAAGGAGAAACTCTAAATTGGAACAATCTATGGATATATGTGTCATTTGGATGTTCCTTTAAGTTGTCCTAGAATTTCTAGAATGTTATGTATTACAGGAAAGAGGGAGTATATTTTAAGTGTGAATTATTAGAAACTGTTGGAGATGGTCTTATTTGTTTCTTCCATTTTTGGCGAGTTGGAAAACTCTATGGTTTTTGAAATAAATTATTTGGATCTGTTAGACATGCTCTAAGTGCTCATGTTCTTTTATATATACTTGGTTAAAGTTGAATTAGTTTGACTTCAAACAAAGCTTAGATTTGAAACAGATGGAGTATCCTAGTAGAGGATTAGGCACTTACCAGAATATTCTAATTAAAAAATTATCAGTCTACTCGGTGTTAAGCTCCACGAGTCTACTCGGGGTTTTTCCGGTGCCTCTCTGGCATAGTTCTAAATACTGATCGAAAACCGGCAAAAATCGGTCCGGTCCCCTCGGGTATTGGTCGGTTCGGCCGATTTTGACCAGTATTGAGTGGTATGGCAAATTTTGATCAAAATTTGGCTAAAATTTGACCAGTATTGGATCGGTTTTAGCAAAATTTCAGCTGAAAATTGGTCTATCGGTCTTACCGGCTCCCTTTGTTATTTTTGGTTACATCGGAATTCAAAACTATGCTCTCTGGTGCCCACCACCGATAAATCTGGTGGTAGCAAAACATCTATGCATTAGTGAACAAAAGCCTCCAGTCATACGCTTCAGTTAATCATGAACAACACAAGTGGGTGAATTTGTCTGCCTCCATTAATCAATAAAAAAATAAAAAATCTAGCAAGCCCATCGACGAGCCCGTTGAAGCCCATCAGGGCCGTGTGCCATCGGTGTCCGCCGGATTCTTGCCTACATCGCCACTGAGCCACATCCACGAGCCATGCCGTGGATACATGCTACCTCCACGGATTGGGGCACGAGGCCCCTGGATCCGCCATCTTGGGTGCCAAAGGGATGAGAGAGAGAGAGAGAGGGCACCGTCGACATCGAAGGCAGGAGAGATAATGCCACCACTGTCGAAGCCAGATCCACCGCGCCGCCCGCATCTGAGCATCGAAGAGGAGAGAGTCGGACTGGGCCCGCAAGGCCATTGAGCTCCATGACTCGCCACCACAGAGAACCACGCACTGATGCCGCTGTGGGGGAGACAGGGGCACCGAGATCCACCATGGCCCTGCCGTAGCTAGCCTGGGTCGCCATCGCCTGGCCCACCACCACTGCTTGCGGACGGAGGAAGAGGAGAGTGAGAGGGGCGTCGTGCTGTCTCTGGAAAGGAAGCGGCGCCGTTCTGTGTCAGGTGGGGATCAGGAGGGAGGTGCTGAGAGGAAAGGAGCACCGCACTATGTCGGGTTTGGAGGGAGGCGCTGGGAGGGGAGGGGAGATGTGAGGCTAGGGTTAACAAGTGTTGCTTATATATGAACCCTGTAGAAAGGTAGGTATGGGCTTTTTGTGGGCTGCAAGTTGAGGCACTATTTTTGAAGGCGGGCCTTATAGAGTGTCCGCCTCCAAAAAACCGTTTTATAGAGGCGGGCACTTTAAAATGACCGCCTCCAAAAATATACTCATTTCTGAAGGAGGTCGTCTTAAGGTGCCCGCCTTCGTAAATCGATTTTGGAGGGGGGCAAAAGTGCCTGCCTCGGTAAATAAAAATTGCCCGCCTCGGTTAATCGTAGTCATTAACCGTGGTGATTAACTTATGTGACCGCCTCTGTTAATGAAAAGATACCATCTTGCAAAATCATTTGTATAGTAGTGTAATGTGTAATTTTTTTATCCAAAATCTTATAGTCCACAATTTTGCCCTGCCTCCATTTTTATGCTGGGCTCGCCACTGTGTACAAGTGTTTGCGTAGGTACTGTAGTTCGAAAAAAAGAGAGAGAGAGAAAGAAATCAGAAACTGGCCCCGACCAGCGTACACTGTTTGGGACTTTGGGCTAAGAGCTTTAGACGGGCTGGACGATTTCCTTCATATTTTGGTCGTGGCTTCCAGCCCAACTAATCCCTATTAAGTCCTAACCCCAGCTAGGGCTAGGGCTCAGCTCGTTGGAAGGCAGAGCCGCCAATCCGCCATTGGTGATCAATCCCTATCAGCGAGTATGAATCTTGTGACACGACTTGCTCTGGGTGGCCACCATGGATCCAGGCGCCTCTTCACACGCGGTGGCTGTGGTTCCCTCGGCCTACGCCGGCGGTCGATCCATCTCGTCCCAAGTTTGGTTCAGCCAAGGGAGCCATCTGATGATGATTCTCCGTCGGCCACCTCCGCCAAAGATCCAAGCTGGGTTCTGCTGAATCCCGGTGGCTGCCGCAGGGTCTTCAGGGAGGACGACGACTCCATGGCAGACCACAACGAAACCCTGGCGGAGTCCCGCACCTCCACGGGGCAGCACCACTTGCGCGTCTCGTTCCGCCTCACGGCGCCGCCGGCGATCTCCTTCCTCTGCTACGATTACGCGGGTACCGTGCCCGATGACGAGAAGAACCATGAACTCGCTGTCATCGCATCCCACGGCGACTCCATCCTCTTGCGATTGAGAATGACGCGGCGGGAGCGGCGTGACGGCCGCGGTATGCCGCTCACGTTCGACCATTTCGTGTACAGGGCAGGCACCGGCACGAGACCGCCGTCGCTGACTCTACTCCCGGAATTGAGCTTTCCCAGGAAGTACGGCCGCCGCCGCTTCCTCGAAGGAGACACCGGCGTCCTGCGACGAGGAGAGGACGACCTCCTGGTGGCTCAGCTTGACACCGGGCACCACGACGACCGACCGGACCTCGCCAACCTCTGTGTTCTTCGTGTCGGGAGGAGCGAGTGGGAGCACAAGTGTGCAGTCCCCATCGTTCACGAAGATGGCGTTGAGCTGATGGGGACGTTGTCAGGCCCCGACATGACCATCCCTGTGGGTGACAGGTTCCTGTGCGGGGTCTGCTTCTATGTAGGTGTCGTCGTCTGCGACATGGCGGAAGAGGCGAGCCCTAAGCTGCGGCACGTACGTCTGCCTGTGTACTATGATCCGAGCTACTACACCAATGACCTGCCTCCCCTGACTGAATCCAAGAGCATGGGAGCTGCTGGTCCTAGCGCTGTGCGGTTTGTCGCCGTCGAGCCCCGCTGCTGCTGCGGTCGCCATGGGAGGAGCTCGTGCCCGCGCTCCAGCTTTGCCTTCACGGTGACCACTTGGACACTGACCCTGACGATGGATGAGCCAATGGCATGGGTGAAGGACGGTGTCCTCGATTGCGAGGAGCTCTGGGCGATGCCGGGATATGAGGGCCTCCCGCGTGTGCACCTGCAGTCCCCCGTCGTGAGCTTGGACAACCCCGATGTCGTCTGCTTCAAGGTCGGCGGGAGGCACGGCGGGAACCAAAACGCATGGATGATCGAGGTCGACATGAGAAGGAAGGTGCTGCTGGCAGCAGTTCAGTGGAATTCGACCGGCCCGTGGAGAGCACGACATCTTCATATACCGGCAAAAGTTTAGTGATTTACTGCCAAAACATGAAAAGGAACCGGGAATAAGACATGTTCAGTGTAGTAGGCACTGCAATGCATTTTCTTTTGGAATATTTGCAGCTTGTTATTGCCAGAGGTTTATTCCATGGCAAATGGTTACTCTTTGTCGAACTGAATTCTCTTACTTCATGTTTAAGCTGAGAAATCTAGTCTCTCCGGATTGGACATTTGTCAAATTATTTTCTTTTGACCAAAACATTGTCAAATTATTGCCGTCATTGTCTTAAATTATGGATGCCAAAGTCATCATGAAATAAATTATAGTTCTTAGTTTCATATAAAGGGGAAAAATATAAATCGACGTGTAGCATCTCAGGTGTATGGAACTTTACATTACATCTCAAGATCTTTATAAAAGATTAAAGAAAAGTTGATCATATAGGGGTTGTCATTTTAAAGAAAAGTGGAAGGAGAGTATATTTGAACTATATACATCTGGTGCAGCAAGACAAACAGTGGATCATATCTTCTTTAAATGCATTTTATCTTATTTTGTTTGGCAGATCTTTAGAAAGACCTCAACTAGTGTTTGTTTGTTCATGCTCTAACTACAGTTCACTGGGCAGCAGTCAAAAGAATTCTAAGCCAAGATACCTTAACCAATGTACCAAGCTAAGTCATCACCACTACGGGTGTCGAGGGTACCAACAAGGGGTACCCTCACCAACACGAATAACGAAACCATCCGTACGTAAAACTAGCGCCTCGATTCGACGCTCCGTCCGCACACACGCACGACCATCGATGGCCGCAACCTCGAAGACGGAAATAGCGTCGAGCGAATCGGCCAGGGCTCGAGCGACAACTGCCGTCGAATACGGAAGCGGGCTCGAGCGAACCGAGAGGCGTCGAGCGCAAGGACACTGTCCGCCGCCTGACGCGCGCACGAGAGCCAGGGCATTTAATGCACCTGACGCTTCCCCACCTAACACACGGGTCACGGGAGGCGTGATAGGGAACAGGCTTCTGTCCCATCGTTCTTTTTGCAGCCTTCCCACCGAACGACCAAGGGCGTGTCAGGACGCGGGAAACAAGGATGGAATGTCTAATCGGGACCCCCTCGAGACCTCCAAGGTCAGCGCTCCAGATATCCGCACATTACACGGCGACCGACCCTCGACCGAACAGGGTCCCTTCCTAGGGACAAGTTGGGCGTCGACTGACGACACCACAACTACCCCGCCGGATCTGCCGCCATACCGTACAAGCGTGCGACCTCAGAACCAGCGCGAGGCGGCGTGCAGGGCAGAACGCAGGAGCACGCGTAATCATCACCGGGCTATCAAGATGGGACGGCTCGAGGCCATGCCGTACGGAAGCCTCGAGTAGGTCAGCGCTCCATGCGGCTATCGACCCCTACTCTAACATCTACGCATGTACCCTAGGTCTCTCCTTGGAGCTATAAAAGGAGAGACTTAGGAATAGAACGGGGATGACGAGATAAGACCACGCTCATACGTAGTAGAGCTCCACACTTCATACCACGCTTGTATTCGCCCCTGTACAAGCACTTAGGTGCAAGATAATACAAACTCTCTCCCCCCCGCTGGACGTAGGGCCTTCTCTTGCCCGAACCAGGATAAATCTCTGTGTCTTCTTGCATCACCATCCGGGAAAGGGAGCACGCATACAAATTTACTCGTTGGTGTGACCCCCCCCCCCCGGGGGAAAACACCGACAGTTGGCGCGCCAGGTAGGGGTCCTGCGTGTTTTTTCATCGATTTCCCACTCCTTTCCGGATGGCTACTCTTGCCTCGCCATTTCCGCGCTCTACGGTGATTTGGTTTGGGAGTCTCGAGTTCATGTCTACGGGCTCCGGCTACGACATGATCTTGCTCTCAGTCAAAGGACCAGGAGGAGCCCGCGTTACGCCAGCACGGTTGAAGGCCCCGAGACGCCCTCACCACCACGCCTCCCCGCCTAAGAAGAGGCGCGGACAGCACCACCGCGGCCCCTCTGCTTCAGCACGACCAACAACTCGTGCGAGGCAGGACGTAGGCCACAAGTCAGCAGCACCGTGTGACGGAGCAACAAGCGCGACGACTCAGCACCGCGCGACGACGGGAGATGACACGTCTCGCGCGCTCTCCCCCACCGCTGCTAGGCTACTTCCACACGGGTTGTTCACTCCAAGAGCGGCACTGCCGTTCGGGTTGGACAACGCCGCGGCGTCGCTCGCCAGGGCGATATGCCCAAACGCCCAGACGTACGTAGAAAGACCAATGGTCCTCCCACGTAGCTCTGAAGCACGGCGGCCGGCGTCCGAGCTGCCGGACCTATCCCGAGTACAAGGCCTCCGTCGTCTAGGCCCCGGACGATACTCGATCACCTCCCTCAGGCAACGATTGCTGGAGGAAGGACGTGGGTGTTTCTACGCCGCCGAACCAGACTCCGACTCCGAG